>NC_133651.1:71060802-71723860 GCF_009905375.1 Apium graveolens | reverse complement strand
ACTACTCGTAAGACAGAGAAGTTTGAATGGACGGGAGAAATGCGAGAACAGTTTTCAGGAATTAAAAAAAAGGTTGGTAACGGCCCCGGTGTTGGCATTGCCAGACGGAAAAGGAGATTTTGTTATATATAGTGACGCGTCGCACAAAGGATTAGGGTGTGTGCTTATGCAGCACGGTAAAGTGATTGCTTATGCATCGAGACAACTGAAGGAATACGAGATTAGATATCCTACTCATGACCTTGAGCTTGCGGCTATAGTTTTTGCCCTAAAAATTTAGAGGCACTACTTGTATGGAGAGAAGTGCGAGATTTTCACAGACCATAAGAGCCTCAAGTACATATTACGCAGAAAGAGCTCAACATACGCCAGAGGAGATGGTTAGAACTAATCAAGGACTATGATTGTGAGATTCTCTATCATCCGGGGAAAGCCAGTGTGGTGGCTGACGCCCTCAGTAGGAAGGAAAGGCTCAGAATGATAATGACTTCGGAGGAATTAATCAGGGATTTCGAAAGAATGGAAATAGAAGTAAAGGTAACCGGAACCGGAACTGAAAAGCTGTTTGAGATCTCAATACAGCCAGAGTTATTAGAAAAGATCAGATTGTGCCAAGAGAAAATAATGAATGAAGGCAAAGAGTCAATGACTGGAGAAGAGATCCATACTGAGAAAGATGATAAAGGGATAATGAGGTACTCCTACCGGATTTGGGTTCCGAACGTTCAAGAGCTTAAAGATGAGATTTTGGATGAAAGCCATAGTTCAAGGTATTCCATTCACCCGGGAAGCACCAAGATGTATAGGGATTTGAAGGAATATTACTGGTGGCCCAACATGAAGAGGGACGTAGCAGAATGGGTAAGCAAATGTTTGACTTGCCAAAGAGTAAAGGCAGAGCACCAGAGACCCAGTGGACTTTTACGACCCCTGGCGATTCCCGAATGGAAATGGGAACAGATAGCCATGGATTTTGTTGTCGGTTTACCAAGGACGAAAGCCAACCATGATGCCATATGGGTGATCATAGACCGACTGACAAGTCAGCTCATTTCATTTCTATCAATGAGAGATACACAGTCGATAGACTGGTGGATATTTACCTTAAGGAAATAGTGACGCGACATGGAGTCCCAGCGTCCATTGTCTCAGACCGAGACCCCAGGTTCAACTCCAGATTTTGGAGGAGCTTTCAAGAATGTGCGGGGACCAAGTTAAAAATGAGTACCGCGTACCATCCCCAGAAGGATGGGCAGAGTGAAAGGACCATCCAGGCACTAGAGGATATGTTGAGAGTCTGTGCAATAGACTTTAAAGGAAGTTGGGATGATCACTTGCCGTTGATCGAGTTTTCTTATAACAATAGCTTTCATACTAGCATCGGAATGCCACCTTATGAGGCCATGTACGGAAGAAGGTGTCGATCTCCCTTATACTAGGATGAAGTAGGAGAGCGGAAGATGCTCGGACCCGAGGTGGTCCAAAGGACCAAAGACATAGTGGATCTCATCAGAGGACGGCTGGTAGCAGCCCAAGACAGACAGAAGAAATATGCAGACCTAGCCCGAAAGGACAAGGAGTATGAAGTAGGGGACTTAGTACTACTAAAAGTATCCCCTTGGAAGGGGTTAATGAGATTCGGAAAGAAAGGAAAACTAAGCCCAAGATACATTGGACCTTTTGAGATACTAAGACGGATTGGGAAGTTGGCTTACGAGCTAGCCTTATCCCCGAACCTACAATAAGTTCATAATGTCTTCCATGTATCAATGCTAAGGAAGTATCATCGGGATGCCAGACACATAGTGGAGTACGAGCATGTGGATATGCAACCAGATCTGACTTACGTGGAGAAACCAGTAAGGATTATAGATAAGAAGGAGCAGGTGCTTCGGAACAAAGTGATCAAGCTAGTCAGAGTGCTATGGCAGAATCATAATGTGGAAGAATCAACTTGGGAACTAGAGAGCGCAATGCTAGAGAAGTACCCCCATTTATTTTCTATTTGATTCCGGGATGGAATCCTTTTAAGGAGGGGAGAATGTAATAACCCCAAAATTTTGAACTTTTTGTAACCCTTATGAATAGTGTTTTTGCTGATATTGTTGAATAAGAAAACTGTTCATGCCACACTATGTAGGGTTTCTTTTATGGATATTCTGAGATTTTATTGGTACTCTATACGATATATAAGTGTATGTAAAGATCGTCAGGATCCAAATTGAACCTTTTGATTTTTCCCGAAAATCCACCAGATATCGAAAGAATTGAGTATAAGGTAACAGGATAAAAAAGATTTAAATTCAAGGATTTTAATAGAGGATCATAAAAAGGAATATAATGTATTGAGAAAGGTTAAGGGAACCTAAGTAATAAGATCCCGGGTATGATCCCTCAAACGATAAACGAAAACGAAAACGAAAGTTAAGCGAACCATATAACAGATCAGCGGTCATTAGCCAAGTAATTAGAAGCTAATCAAAGAGATTAGAGGGGATGATGTCATCCAACCAATGAGAAGAGGACAAAGAGGGGAGGGTGACATCACATGATGACATAAGCATGACATAAGGGAAGGAATTGTTGGATGATTTAAAACTACACAAAGTTCAAGGTTAAAAAGGTAATTAACCAAAACAAATCAAAAGAAAATCAACCAACCAAAACAAAACAAAGCAAAGCAAAACACAAAATCATTTCTTCTTCAACCAAGGAGCTCTCGGCTTTTTTTCATTTCAAGAAGAAGATTTTTCAAAATTCAAGTTCCAAGCTTCCTAAATTGGTAAGATAATTATCTAGTACTCCTTATGCATAGTTATGGCTATTATATAAGTTTAAGCCTCCAAATCATTCACAATATTCTCCAAGAAATCAATGAAGAAGATAATGAATAGTGATTTCAAGATTTTTAACTTGATTTTTCTTGTTTTTCATTTAAGATCCAAGCATCCCTAAGACATCTCAAGGCTTCTTAAGGCATCCTAGCTACTCACATCACTTCAAGGAAGGTATATCATCTCCAAACCCTAGCTTTACTTTGTATATTAGGATGATTTTGGTAGTTATGGTAAAAGAGTAGCTTAATGCTTGTAGGTTTAGAGTTTGGGTTGGAGTTGTAGTGAATTGAATGTTGAAACTTGTTGATTAGTAAAGGACTTAAGTATAGTTTTAAATTCATGACTAAGAATAACATAAATTGGAGAACTTGGGGTTTTGGGGGCTGTTGTAGTGTGATATGGATGGACTTTGGTTGTATGAATGGATTGGGGTTGATTGGTGATTGTTTTGGAATGGTATAAATTTGGGAAATCGCGTAAACATAGTCGTCATAATGTCCGATTTACTTTAGACTGCTTTTGTTCATAACATTAGGACCCGATAACTCCCTGCTAGGTTTTGACCATTTCCATCTTTAGATAGTTCATGTTACGAGCTTCGTTTTGATATGTGGTTCGTTTGATTCCGATGTACGGTTTAGGAGAAACGGCCGTTTTAAGTAACGACATTTCGCGAACGAACCATTACCCCTCGCCTTACTTTGAAATATAGGATAAAGACCTTAAAGGACTAATTGGAGTATGAAACATTTATTTAAAGTGTAATAGGCGGTTGGTAAGACACTCGCGAAGGAATCGCCTTAAAACTCGTAATGGTTAAATTATTAAAAATGGTGGAGCCGAGGGTACTCGAGTGACTTAAGAGAATCAGTAAGCGCAAAACGAGCGTTAGAGTCTAATTTGGTTAAAGTATATATTTACAAGTGACTTTGGTTTAATTCCAACTCACATGTTGTTTATAGGTTACCAGACTCGTCCCGAGCCATTTGTAACCCCCAGTCGCTCAGGCAAGTTTTCTACCCGTATAACTGTTGTTGTGATGTATATGTGTATATGCATGATCTTGCGATAAATGCATATTTGTTATTAGCAAATTCTTGCGATATATTGTAGCATGCGATATGGTATATATGCATGCCTGTTTCATATTCTTGATTTATATATCTGTTGGTTCAAATGCTTATAGTTGCATAATACCTATGCTAGAAATAAGCAGTAGTTGCGTATACCCTTAGTATAGGGGACCCAAAGGTGAACATATTTCTAAACCGGGAGTCGATGTCCCCGAGTATATTATATATATATATTTATTTATTTATTTATATATATATGGATGTAGTTTTCAAAACTATTGATCGAATAAGGTTTATTCGATAACTTTATTTTATTTAATGAATATTATTTGAATATTCATTCGAGGACTTATGACTCTATTTATTCTATTTAATGATTATTAATTGGATATTCATTTGAGGATGTATGAGTCCGTTTATTTTATTTAATGAATAATATTTATAATATTCATTCAAGGTATTATGACTCCGCTTATTATTTATTAATATTCTTTATTTTATTAACGAATAATGTTTCGATAATCAAACTTATTTTCGATTATTCAAATAAAGATAGTACTTTCGTATAAGTATATCTTTGGTTATTTAATATTCATTTCAAGTATGAGTTTTAAAACTTCTACTTCGAATATTTTTATAAGGATTATTTTTATGAGAATATTATTTAAATAATAATATTCAGATATTTCTAATATATTGAAACTGATTTATTTTAATAAATCAGCAGTACTCCACACATTCTTAAAAATGTTTTCGAGTCTTCAAAATGATTTTTAAAGTTAGAGTGGACCCCAAAACTCATTTTTATATTTAAGATCTTCCTTTCAAAGGGGATTTAAATACTCGCTCAAAACCTGGGGGATCCAGCTATGTGGTATATTTTACATTCGCAACGTGGTTGGTATTTTGAGAAAACAATTTGATTACTTGCCCAACGTTCGGGAAGTAAGTCCCTCTAATTGAGTCGGCATAAGCGACAGGCCGGGGTACGGTCTATCAAAGTGTAAGTGGCTGGGTGGCAGTCCATCAACGCGTAAGAGGCCGGGTGGCGGTCCAGCACAAGGTCCTTATGTGGCCAGGGTGATGACCGGTGGAGGATTCATCCAACTACTAGTAGAAAAGGTTACTTATTGGTATCTTTGCCTGATCAGCAAGATATCGGGTTTATGCCAAAATTCTTTTCCTTTCCAAAATTCATTGGATGTTACAAACTCTGTTCATTCCTTACATAACAGAGGTTCCAGGAAATGTTTAAGAGATATATATGTGGATATATATATCGGGACTAAATAAAGTATCTCGTAACTTTATTTCATTCAATAATATTTCAAAGATTGAATCTATTACAGTCTTAACTTGTGGTCTCATCTATGGGATGACCTTTTAAAACCTATAATACTTTGAACAGTGGTAGTTCAAGTAGCCTTATAAATTATATAAGTATAGTGAAGTAATTGGTAACTTCATCCCTTGTTTTTGCTTATATCCAGTAAGTAATTATCTTTCACCTGATAAAGGTTTCCAGCAAGTTATCCATTTAGATGCTTGCGTTATTGTTTACACTATATATTATCTTGCGAGCTGTAATGCTCACTCTTGCTTTATTTCTTCATCACACAACAACAGTTAGGAAGGATGGCCAGACTCATGCAGACCCAGCGCAAGAGCGTGGGAAGCACCCCGCGCCTTCCTGTTGAGATCATAGCTGCTATAGCTGCAGAGGTAGATCTATCTGTAGATCAGACCTTCTACTTTTGGGAATCAATTATGTATAATTATAACTTGTGGCAGATAATGACAATTAATTGTAAACTTGTCAAGTAATCATTTTGGGTTGTAATAACTTTTAAATTGTGGATTCAAAGACTTGTACCTATTTCAATTTCATCTCTGAGACTATAACGGGTTGTGGTGTGTGTTAGTATGGGGTCACAACATAAGGTTAACTATTATTAATTAAGTGAAGTGATATTGTGGAAAGAAAGACCGAGACGACCCGGATCTCTGACCCCGGATCTGGGGGTGTTACAGTTAATCTAGACCATGGGAAATGGGGAGTTGATTGTTTAGGGATATCGATTGGTTTGATTCCTTTTTGAAAATATTTTGATTGGATGAATGCGTAAATGGTCGAGACGGCGGTCAAGCAGAGGCCATTTATTATATGAAAAATTTGTAATACAACTTATACCACAGGCATATATATTGCCTTTTATTTGAGTGCTCATGTTGCGGGATATGTTTCCATGAATTATGATCTAATGCTATCACACGAGCTGATCAGCTGTGATAGTTCGTTCGTTGGTGAAAGATTCCAATCTAAAATTTATAGCTTACTGTTTATAACTTATTTTAGCTTTTATTGTTGCGCAGATAATATTGTTTATTTCTTATTCTTCAGTTAATATCATAATTTGTAATTTATCATTTCAAGCATACATATTATACTGCTTGTTAAGCATTTCATTATGGTGATTGCTAAGTGCATGTAATTTTTTTTATTTTGATATCCGCTGTTATTTGAAAATTTATTAATTTTATGAAACTAAAGTATCATATTTTATAGTGACAAATAAAATATCACTGTTTTAAATTTATTAGCAGACGTGTAAGAAAAATTTAGAGAGTGTTCATAAAAATACATAAATGTCTTATATAAAAGATTGAGAGCATGTATGTATTTATTTTTATTTTTACCAATATTAAAAAGTATATTTGAGGAGTTAATTCTACGCAAGAATCAATTCTTTTAATTTTTCAATATTTTTAAATCTTTAAATATTTAATTTTAATTTTAACTATACTACACATATGATTATACTTAATACTTAATTATTCACACTATATTGTATATTTTATGTGTATGATCATATGTTATATGTGTATGATCATATGTCATTATGTTAGTATGTTAGTATGTTACATTATGACAAATATTAGAGCATATCCGAGAGAACAAAATCCTTAATTAAATTATTCATGGGGCATCTATATATATTTATGTGTCAATGTCAATTTTAGAGAATATGTAAAATTTAAACACTCCAACCATGTTAACTTTAAGTATACATCCTTCCCTTCACTAAAAATGTACATAATCATTATTTTATTTTATTTTAGCTAACCATTTTGGTTATCACTATTGAAGATGCTTTGGGTAACAGTTATGAGTGTTAGTGACACGTAACCATTATGACAAATATTAGAGCATTTCCAAGAGAATAAAACCGTTAGCTAAATTATTCATGTGACAACTGTGTGCAGGGTTTATGTGTCAACTTTGAAAAATATGTAAAAATTTAAACACTTCAATCATGTTAGGTTTAACAAGAAGTATACTATTCGAGTATGCACCTGCTCTTCTCAAATCCGTGGGCCACAATTATGACAAACATTGAGATAACCACTGGGTAAGAGTTATGACAACCGTGACAACCGTAATTAGTGACTACTCACATCCTTATAAGCTGCTATGTCACACCCCCAACTTAAATAGCAAAATAATTATAGCTATTACATCATTTTATTGAGTACTACACAACCAAAATCCAAGATCTTACAGTTTAGGGTTTGGAACAGCCCAACACTACCAACTATTACATCTGATTACAAATACCGAGTCCTCACACAACTATTATTACTTATTCTACCTGAGCTCGAACATAAGCATCAACATCACAGGTCTTACGGGCAGTCTGCTTGAATCTAACCATGGCTGCTAGCTGTAATATCAGGGTAAAGCAAGAAGTGAGCCAAAAGCTCAACAAGTGCTAACAATACAACGCAAAGCATAAATCGAGATATACCTTTAGGAATGACAATGGAATGACATAATCAATGATAATCGAGAGATAAAACTTATGTGAGTTGGCATCATTTTGCTTGCATCAAAACAAATTTTAAAACCATTCTTAATCAAAATCATTTTATGACGCTACGGATTACAGCCGGTGATCAGCCGCGAAGTAATCCCGAACCTCGCTGGGTTCTAAAACATTATTGGGAATCCCTAGGCAACTTTTAAGCCTAATATAAGTGTGGAAAGGACTCGCGTCTCAGTCCAGATCCACCATTCAAGAAAACATTTGTCCCCCTTTGGGACTGAAAAATCCACGTTTTAATCATTTTAAAAACTGATGCCGATTTATGACAAAATCTCTTTCGACTGTAATTATTTTTATCAAGGGATTATAGATCAACTTGAAACACTGGAAATATGACACTAAATCTCAGGGCCATGATCTACTAGACTTTACTATATTAGGGTAATTGAGAGGTTTCCATAAACAAGAACTTAGACAAGGAAATTAAGCCAGGCTATTGGATAAGATGAAAGAGTAATGCCAAACTAGGCTTAAAGCAACGGTTGTAGACAAGATATAGGTATTAGAACATCAAAAGATAGGCATCACTGGTTCCAATAGGATAAAGGTGTTAAAATATAAAGAAAGCGATCATCAGCTCAGTATATAACAGGGTATCAAGCTTTAGGGTAAGGATAGGGTTATCAAACAATCATGAATGTATTTAAGAAATGATTGGCTTTTAGGTATCAAGATAAAGTTTCTATCGAGGTTATTTCAAGAGTTGAATCAAAGCATCAGGGTGCAACATCAAGATTTCTCAGGGATCAATAGCATGATAAACAAAAGGATCAATAAGATATTATAACGCATCTCTAATTTATCATGGCATTAAACTATCATGAAAGACTTTTGAACTACTTGCAATATGTACTCGAGGGTTCATGGCATCTCTATGTAACTCAAAGATAAACAAAAGATACGCTTGATTTAAATACATCAAAATGACTCAGGATAATTGCATCGATATATATATATGAACTGTTTACAGCAAATACGAAGGTCAAGTTGAATCACTTGCCTTGAGATAGACTGGTCTGGTCTGACTGGTAGGAGCAACAACTGGAGCTTCACTCGACTTTTAAGGCAAGTTTTCCCTCGTCTCGAGATCCTACATAAATAATAATAATCCTCATTATAATATATTCTTTCCATCTTAACCTATTTACAACCCGAAATTAAACATGGATGGCACTTAGGCCTATACACACTTAATTCATATCCAACATTTATATTTTTAAATATACACACGTAGCCACATAATCACATATCGTATATTAATACCAAATAACATCACATACACCATAACGCCACACTAGGCTTGGATGATCTCGACTCACCACTTAAATTACTTGGTCGCTAACTAAGCGAAGTCTTCGAATTTGGGCTTCCTAACTCAATGTGCCTTTCCTAAATTATCCAAAACCTATTGACCCTCACTTGTGCCTTTTGTTCTACTGACCTTATACTATCTTACAACTATGGTGGTCGACCTAATACTCACTTCTAAGTGTCCTAAAACTATGTGATAAGTGAAAGTGCTCACTGGTGTAAATTTCAGAATGGTAACTAAGGTTTCTTGAGTGCATTAGACACTCTTAAACTACAAGTTTTTCTTCAAAATTTTTACACAAGACTCTCCTGACCTAAGGGCATCTCATAAGCTTGATGTGGCTCAAAGGCCTGGCTTGGGCCTTCTTGGGCCTAAGCTAAAAGTCCAAGGTTCCCCTGTTTTTCTGGGCAGAAAATGCCCTGACTTGAATTAACTTGTGGCACATGGTTCTAGCTCATATCCTATGAACTATGGTTGGAAAAACTTCTCTGACATACCCTCTAACTAAGGCCCAATTGGGCCTAATGAGGGCCTACCCATGACATGGCCAAATCTCCCTATTTCTAAGTTGCAACAAAACTGTCCCCTGCTGGACAGATTTTGTTATTCTACTTGTGCACCTAACCAAATGACATGCAAACCTCCAACCAACTCCTAAAACCTATTATATACTCCCCATACTAACTTCTGGTGGCTTGGGCCTCAAAGTGCACATCAATGACATGGTCAAAACTCACTCTAAACCTCAGGGTACTAAACTGATTTTTCTGCAGAAACTATAACTTCTCATTTTCCAAGATTTTAACTTGACAAACCCAACTAACAACAACTAAATACTTAAACCAAGACCTATACTTGGTATTCTACTGAACTAACTCCCTTTTTCTTAAAATACCCTTGGTGAGATCATCCTTACCTAAGGTGCAACTATGGCAAAACAAAAGAGACTACTCTTAACAAATCGCAAATCTTCATGCCTTTGAAACAACAAGATATATATTTTTATAAAAGATAACCACAAATTATTACCATGCAACAAGAAGCATAAATCAATATTATCACATTATTCCTACTGAAATTAAGGCTCACTAACAAAATCTTTCCAAATAATCAAAATTTCACAACAAACTAAGAGAATTCCACATGCATGCATGCCTTCGGGTTTTTCAAACCAAAACAACATGATTTCCAAATAAATTTTTATCATAATTCAACATGCAAGCCTAACATGGATTACAACTAAATGATCAACTAGCATGCAAAAGGATTTTATCAAGACTTTACTACAAAATTCATGTTATCATCACAAAATACACAAAAATGTTAACAAGGCAACAAAACACCATCCATTCGGCTCCTATCAAGTCATGGCCGAATGGATTAGGGTAAAAACAGCATTCGCATAGGTGTAACACTCTTATGTCTAGCCATTCTTGACCCTATGATACTATAACTCATGGTGAAAGCCTTAGATTCACAAGAATCAAGGAGGTTCACTTTGAGTTTAACAAAAACATCACCATGCAAGGTCAAAACATAGGTTTTTCACTCTATACTTTTGAAATATATAAGAATAACATATAGGGAGTAAAATTACTTGAATATAAGATGATTGTTTGGGTGAAAGAATGAAGAAATGAAGGGGATGGAGGGCCTCGGCTATGGGATGGCCGAGAGTGAGGGTTGAGCCGAGAGGGAGGGAGGAGAAAAGGGGAGGGTGGAGTGAAAATGGAGTGATCATCACTTTAGTTTTGTTTTTATGTCTTTGACTAGACTAAATGTGAGTGGATTTAGGAAATGACAAGAGTAACCCTCTAGCTAAAGTTAGGCAAGTTTGCATGCAAGGTCAAGGAGGTAATTTGGCTAGCAAAATGTGAGTTAGTGGGGTGGAGAATGTCTTCTTTGCCCTTTGGTTAAATAGAAGAGAGTTTGCATGCAAGGTTATTCATGTAATTTGATAATTATTAAGCAACTAATTTCCAAAGATTTATTTTTATATAATAAAGTACAAGTTCAAAAATTATAAAATTTATACCATAAAATAACTTGGATTTTTAGAGACTTTATAAAAATCATTTTCAAAATTTGTGTACAAAATGTCTTTTAAAAGAAAATTTTTCCAAAGCTTAGAATATTCCTTATAAATCAAAAATAAAGAAATTAAATAAATTCTTGCTTTGAAAAATCATATACTACCCAAAGCAAATTTATAATGCAGAAATTTTCACTCACACAAACGTACAAGCATTGAATATATTTTTATTTAACTTAATATTATTCACAAATAATATTACATAAAATGCCGGTCGTAACATCCTCTCCCCCTTAAGGGATTCTGTCCCCAGAATCTAAGAGAACAGATGAGGATACCGGGAACGCATATCAGACTCTAACTCCCAAGTCGACTCTTCGACCTTAGGGTTCCTCCAAAGTACTTTCACTAACTTTACTGATTTATTTCTAAGACTCTTTACTTGCCAGTCGAGTACTTTAACCGGTTGCTCCACAAATGACAGGTCTGCCTGAATTTCTACAGGTTCATATTCTATCACATGGCTAGCGTCAGGATTGTACTTCTTAAGCAACGACACATGGAACACATTATGCACATGCTGATACTGAGGTGGTAAGGCCAACTCGTAGGCCACCTTTCCTACTTGACTCAAAATCTCAAAAGGACCTACGTATCTAGGTGCTAACTTTCCTTTCTTGCCAAATCTTATCAACCCTTTCCTAGGTGACACTTTTAGCAACACAGCTTCGCCAATTTGGAATTGAACATCCTTACGCGCTGGATCCGCATACTTCCTCTGTCTATCTTGAGCAGCAAGCAACCTTTTCTGAATTAACTTGACTGAGTCATGCAACTGTTGTACCAATTCTGAGCCGAGAATTCTTTCTTCTCCTACTTCATCCCAACTTGTTGGTGATCTACATTTTCGCCCGTACAAAGCTTCATATGGTGGCATGCCGATACTGGAATGATAGCTGTTGTTATATGAAAATTCAATTAATGGCAGGTGGTCGTCCCAACTTCCAGCAAAATCGATTGCACAACTGCGCAACATGTCTTCAATTGTTTGAATTGTTCTTTCACTCTGGCCATCAGTCTGCGGGTGATACGCCGTGCTCATATTCAACTTCGTGCCAAGACATTCCTGGAATTGCTTCCAGAATCTTGAGTTAAATCGGGGATCTCTGTCTGAAACTATTGATACAGGTACTCCATGCCTTAATACGATTTCGTGCACATACAGATGAACCAACTTGTCCAGTGACGACTTCTCATTTATTGGAAGGAAATGCGCTGACTTCGTAAGACGATCAATTATAACCCATATTGCGTCATGTCCGGACTTTGTTCGTGGTAGTCCTACTATAAAGTCCATAGCGATGTTTTCCCATTTCCATTCTGGAATCTTCAGGGGCTGAATTAATCCGCTTGGTCGTTGATGTTCTGCCTTTACTTTCTGACAGGTATAGCACTTCGCAACCCATTCTGCCACGTCTCTTTTCATATTTGGCCACCAAAAGTTCTTCTTTAAGTCTTGATACATCTTGGTGCTTCCCGGGTGGATTGAAAATTTCGAATGGTGGGCTTCATGGAGGATCTCATTCTTTAATTCAGATACATGGGGAATCCATATTCTGGATGAAAACCTTAGTATTCCTTGCTCATCCCTTTTAGTATTAATCTCTTCTCCAGATAACTGATTTTTCTCTTTTTCCATTACTTCCTCTTGATACTTCTTCATCTTTTCCAGTAGTGTTGGCTGAAAGGTCATTGCATGACAAACTTCTTTGACTTTCCCATAAGCACAAAGTTCCAATTCAAATTTTCCGATTTCTTCAGATAACTCTTTTGATGTTATCATTGCATTCAATCTTTCCTTCCGACTCAGCGCATCGGCCACTACGTTCGCCTTTCCAGGATGGTAATTTATCGAACAGTCATAGTCCTTAATCAATTCCAGCCATCTCCTCTGCCTCATATTGAGCTCTTTCTGAGTAAAAATGTACTTTAAGCTCTTGTGATCCGTGTAGATTTCACACTTTTCTCCATAGAGATAGTGTCTCCAAATCTTGAGTGCGAACACTATGGCGGCTAGTTCCAAGTCATGCGTCGGATACTTTAGCTCGTGCGGCTTCAACTGTCTTGACGCATATGCTATTACCTTACTGTGTTGCATCAACACACAACCCAAACCCTTATGTGAAGCGTCGCTGAATATTACAAAATTCCCTTGATCATCTGGAAGTACTAACACCGGAGCTGTTACCAACTTCTGTTTTAACTCTTGAAAGCTATTTTCACATTCTGCACTCCATTCAAACTTTTGATTCTTTCTGGTTAACTTGGTCAATGGTGTGGCGATCTTCGAGAAATCCTTGACGAATCTTCTATAGTATCCGGCCAATCCTAGAAAACTTCGCACTTCCGTAGGAGTCCTTGGCCTCTCCCAACTCATAACTGCATCAATATTCGCCGGATCCACTTTAATTCCATCATTTCCAATAACATGCCCCAAAAATTGAACTTCCTTTAACCAAAACTCACATTTGGTAAACTTGGCATACAACTTCTCTTGTCGGAGTATCTCCAATGCTATCCAGAGATGCTGCATATGTTCTTCTTCCGATTTAGAATAAATAAGGATGTCATCAATAAATACCACGACAAATTTATCCAAATACTTCTTAAATACTCGATTCATCAGATCCATGAATGCGGCCGGAGCGTTGGTCAATCCAAACGGCATTACTAGAAATTCATAATGCCCATATCTGGTCCTAAATGCGGTCTTGGGAATATCTTCTTCCTTGATCTTTAATTGATGGTATCCCGATCTCAAGTCAATCTTCGAAAAACATTTTGCTCCCTTTAACTGATCAAAAAGGTCATCTATCCTTGGTAGCGGGTAGCGGTTCTTGATCGTTACTTTATTCAACTCCCGGTAATCTATGCATAGACGCATACTCCCATCTTTCTTCTTCACAAAGAGAACAGGTGCTCCCCATGGCGACGTACTTGGTCGTATCACTCCCTTATCCAATAATTCTTGTAGCTGGCTCGCCAACTCTTTCATTTCTGCTGGTGCCATCCTATACGGAGCCTTTGAAACTGGTTCCGTGCCTGGAGCAAGGTTGATCTCGAACTCAATTTGTCGATCTGGTGGTAAGCCTGGTAGTTCGTCGGGAAACACATCGGGGAACTCATTAACTACAGGAATATCTTCCATGCTGGGGCTGCCTCTCTCTGAATCCACTACATATGCTAGGAACGACTCACAGCCTTTTCTAAGTAACTTCTTAGCCTGAATAATTGTAAGAAATAGTCGCTCTTGCCTCTGTCCCTTAAATACTACCTTCTCTCCACTCTTCGTCTTTAAATACACTCTCTTGGTCTTACAATTTATCTGAGCGCTATTCTCTCCTAACCAATCCATTCCTAAAATTATATCAAACTCTCCCAGCTTGAAGAGTATCAAGTCGGCCGAGAACTTATATCCCGAAATATCAATCTCACATTTTGGACAAAATTGATTCACAGGAATCTTCTCTTGGTTCGCAATTACCACATTTACTACCTCACTCATAGCCGTTTTATCACATTGGATCTTATCAACAAAAGATTCTGATATGAAAGATCTTGTGGCTCCCGAATCAATCAATACTTTGGCTTTGACATTATTGAGTAAAAGTGTACCTGCTATCACCTCAGAATTTCTGAACAGCATCTTTCATCTTTAGATCAAATGTCCTTGCTGTTGCTTGCGGGGTTGGTGCGGGTGGTGGAGGTAATGCCAATACCTCAGCTGGCACGCTTGCACTGGTACTTGCCACGTTCATCAGAGCTCTGACTGGTCCTGTTGCCTTACACTCCCTAGCCATGTGTCCAGTCTTCCCACATTTGTAGCACGTAACTCCTGGCCTCGGCATCTTGCACTCATTTGCCAAATGTCCCTTCTGATTGCACCTATAACAGGTCATACTCAGCTTATTGCATACTCCGGGGTGCCTTCTTCCACAGTGCTTGCATTCTGGCCTCTGGAACCTGTTTTCTCCAACTTGCCCTTGGCTTGCCTGATTGTTCCCTTTTGATTCTTGCCTTTTGCCCAAATTTCCTTTCCTTTGAAAATTTCCGCCCTTCTGGAAACCAATCCTCTTTACATTCCGATCTTGCGAATTTCCAGCTTCAGACTTTTCTCCATAAAATGGAACCTTCCTCTTCTTGTTATCCCTCTCTTTCCTTGACTGCATCCCATTATTCTCAATCAGAGCAGCTTTCTGTACTACTCCCGCATAAGTCTCAAGTTCAAACATAGCCACCCTATCTCTGATCCAAGGCTCCAATCCTTGCTGAAATTTCTTTGCTTTTTCTTCCTCAGTGCTGGTATATTTTGTCACAAACCTTGACAACTCAGTGAACTTCTTCTCATATTCCAGTACAGTCATGTTCCCTTGCTTTAACTCAAGAAATTTTAGCTCCATCTGATTCTGCATGTACTTAGGGTAATACTTGTCCAGAAATAACTTCTTAAATCTCTCCCAAGAAATCTGCTGAGTGACTTCCATAGCTTTTACTGATTCCCACCAATAAATGACTTCTCCCTTCAAGAAGTAAGTGGCATACAGCGTCTTCTGATCGTCCCCTAACTGTACCAACTCAAAAGCCCTTTCTATCTCCTTGATCCATGTGTTTGCTATCACTGGATCAGTGGTATCATGAAATACAGGTGGATTCACACTCTGAAAAACCTTGAAAGTGACAATTTGTCTTGGTGGTACTGGTGGTTCAGGTGGTTGATATGGCTCACGGTTATCTTGGTTTTCAATTCGTTGTTGAAGAGTTAGTTGTTGTTGAGCTATAGCATTGGTTTGCTGTTGCAAGGTTTCCAGTAGTTGAAGAATGTTTGGGTCTGTGGTGGAGGTGGTTGTTGGGTTCTTCTTTTTGGGAGGCATGATCCTGAAATAAGAGTTGTGTTATAACAAATATAATTGATAAAATGATTCGAGGGTATCGCATGGCATTCTTGTTTACATATGGGGTCACGTTTCCAAATTAAGCAGATATGATGATAAAAACATAAAATAACAGTTGAGAGCAAATGGAACAATAGCACATAATTATTGAAATTTTAAAGGTCACAGTACATAGGATTGGGATATAGTCTGATTCTAGAAATAACAGGCTTATTTAAAGGAAAGACGGAAACAACTGGGGATTCCATAGAGTCTAATAGTACAACAACATGAAAGGTAAATGGAAAGAACTAAGGCTCCACTCCATCTGAACGGGGCTTGGTAGACTTTTCCTCTCGAAGTGTCTTCACAATGCTCTGGAGCTCATCCGCCACCATCTGAATGACATACTGGCTGGTACGGTCCCGGTGTGCTGGCATCTCCTCAAGCTTAGTGTTAACGTACCGAACCAAGGTCTCAAGTCTCGCAATCATCTGCTCCTTGGGCTTCCCTTCGTAGTTTCGGCTGTCCGGATACACGTTCTTCAGTCGGTCTATCAGTCGGTCGTACTTGCCCTGAAGCATGTCGAACTCGCGCCTCAACTCAGCATACACGGAGAAAGCAATAGTGTCGTCCGACCCAGAGGATGACGAGGAATGCGCCCTTTGCTGACAACTAATAAGAGGAGTATTAATAATAATTTACTTTACCTACTCTCTCGCATAATATCTATAACCTACTCACAAGTCCTATAACCTATTTGGGCTGTTCAGGGACTCTAAACCGTAGCTCTGATACCAAAACCTGTCACACCCCCAACTTAAATAGCAAAATAATTATAGCTATTACATCATTTTATTGAGTACTACACAACCAAAATCCAAGATCTTACAGTTTAGGGTTTGGAACAGCCCAACACTACCAACTATTACATCTGATTACAAATACCGAGTCCTCACACAACTATTATTACTTATTCTACCTGAGCTCGAACATAAGCATCAACATCACAGGTCTTACGGGCAGTCTGCTTGAATCTAACCATGGCTGCTAGCTGTAATATCAGGGTAAAGCAAGAAGTGAGCCAAAAGCTCAACAAGTGCTAACAATACAACGCAAAGCATAAATCGAGATATACCTTTAGGAATGACAATGGAATGACATAATCAATGATAATCGAGAGATAAAACTTATGTGAGTTGGCATCATTTTGCTTGCATCAAAACAAATTTTAAAACCATTCTTAATCAAAATCATTTTATGACGCTACGGATTACAGCCGGTGATCAGCCGCGAAGTAATCCCGAACCTCGCTGGGTTCTAAAACATTATTGGGAATCCCTAGGCAACTTTTAAGCCTAATATAAGTGTGGAAAGGACTCGCGTCTCAGTCCAGATCCACCATTCAAGAAAACATTTGTCCCCCTTTAGGACTGAAAAATCCACGTTTTAATCATTTTAAAAACTGATGCCGATTTATGACAAAATCTCTTTCGACTGTAATTATTTTTATCAAGGGATTATAGATCAACTTGAAACACTGGAAATATGACACTAAATCTCAGGGCCATGATCTACTAGACTTTACTATATTAGGGTAATTGAGAGGTTTCCATAAACAAGAACTTAGACAAGGAAATTAAGCCAGGCTATTGGATAAGATGAAAGAGTAATGCCAAACTAGGCTTAAAGCAACGGTTGTAGACAAGATATAGGTATTAGAACATCAAAAGATAGGCATCACTGGTTCCAATAGGATAAAGGTGTTAAAATATAAAGAAAGCGATCATCAGCTCAGTATATAACAGGGTATCAAGCTTTAGGGTAAGGATAGGGTTATCAAACAATCATGAATGTATTTAAGAAATGATTGGCTTTTAGGTATCAAGATAAAGTTTCTATCGAGGTTATTTCAAGAGTTGAATCAAAGCATCAGGGTGCAACATCAAGATTTCTCAGGGATCAATAGCATGATAAACAAAAGGATCAATAAGATATTATAACGCATCTCTAATTTATCATGGCATTAAACTATCATGAAAGACTTTTGAACTACTTGCAATATGTACTCGAGGGTTCATGGCATCTCTATGTAACTCAAAGATAAACAAAAGATACGCTTGATTTAAATACATCAAAATGACTCAGGATAATTGCATCGATATATATATATGAACTGTTTACAGCAAATACGAAGGTCAAGTTGAATCACTTGCCTTGAGATAGACTGGTCTGGTCTGACTGGTAGGAGCAACAACTGGAGCTTCACTCGACTTTTAAGGCAAGTTTTCCCTCGTCTCGAGATCCTACATAAATAATAATAATCCTCATTATAATATATTCTTTCCATCTTAACCTATTTACAACCCGAAATTAAACATGGATGGCACTTAGGCCTATACACACTTAATTCATATCCAACATTTATATTTTTAAATATACACACGTAGCCACATAATCACATATCGTATATTAATACCAAATAACATCACATACACCATAACGCCACACTAGGCTTGGATGATCTCGACTCACCACTTAAATTACTTGGTCGCTAACTAAGCGAAGTCTTCGAATTTGGGCTTCCTAACTCAATGTGCCTTTCCTAAATTATCCAAAACCTATTGACCCTCACTTGTGCCTTTTGTTCTACTGACCTTATACTATCTTACAACTATGGTGGTCGACCTAATACTCACTTCTAAGTGTCCTAAAACTATGTGATAAGTGAAAGTGCTCACTGGTGTAAATTTCAGAATGGTAACTAAGGTTTCTTGAGTGCATTAGACACTCTTAAACTACAAGTTTTTCTTCAAAATTTTTACACAAGACTCTCCTGACCTAAGGGCATCTCATAAGCTTGATGTGGCTCAAAGGCCTGGCTTGGGCCTTCTTGGGCCTAAGCTAAAAGTCCAAGGTTCCCCTGTTTTTCTGGGCAGAAAATGCCCTGACTTGAATTAACTTGTGGCACATGGTTCTAGCTCATATCCTATGAACTATGGTTGGAAAAACTTCTCTGACATACCCTCTAACTAAGGCCCAATTGGGCCTAATGAGGGCCTACCCATGACATGGCCAAATCTCCCTATTTCTAAGTTGCAACAAAACTGTCCCCTGCTGGACAGATTTTGTTATTCTACTTGTGCACCTAACCAAATGACATGCAAACCTCCAACCAACTCCTAAAACCTATTATATACTCCCCATACTAACTTCTGGTGGCTTGGGCCTCAAAGTGCACATCAATGACATGGTCAAAACTCACTCTAAACCTCAGGGTACTAAACTGATTTTTCTGCAGAAACTATAACTTCTCATTTTCCAAGATTTTAACTTGACAAACCCAACTAACAACAACTAAATACTTAAACCAAGACCTATACTTGGTATTCTACTGAACTAACTCCCTTTTTCTTAAAATACCCTTGGTGAGATCATCCTTACCTAAGGTGCAACTATGGCAAAACAAAAGAGACTACTCTTAACAAATCGCAAATCTTCATGCCTTTGAAACAACAAGATATATATTTTTATAAAAGATAACCACAAATTATTACCATGCAACAAGAAGCATAAATCAATATTATCACATTATTCCTACTGAAATTAAGGCTCACTAACAAAATCTTTCCAAATAATCAAAATTTCACAACAAACTAAGAGAATTCCACATGCATGCATGCCTTCGGGTTTTTCAAACCAAAACAACATGATTTCCAAATAAATTTTTATCATAATTCAACATGCAAGCCTAACATGGATTACAACTAAATGATCAACTAGCATGCAAAAGGATTTTATCAAGACTTTACTACAAAATTCATGTTATCATCACAAAATACACAAAAATGTTAACAAGGCAACAAAACACCATCCATTCGGCTCCTATCAAGTCATGGCCGAATGGATTAGGGTAAAAACAGCATTCGCATAGGTGTAACACTCTTATGTCTAGCCATTCTTGACCCTATGATACTATAACTCATGGTGAAAGCCTTAGATTCACAAGAATCAAGGAGGTTCACTTTGAGTTTAACAAAAACATCACCATGCAAGGTCAAAACATAGGTTTTTCACTCTATACTTTTGAAATATATAAGAATAACATATAGGGAGTAAAATTACTTGAATATAAGATGATTGTTTGGGTGAAAGAATGAAGAAATGAAGGGGATGGAGGGCCTCGGCTATGGGATGGCCGAGAGTGAGGGTTGAGCCGAGAGGGAGGGAGGAGAAAAGGGGAGGGTGGAGTGAAAATGGAGTGATCATCACTTTAGTTTTGTTTTTATGTCTTTGACTAGACTAAATGTGAGTGGATTTAGGAAATGACAAGAGTAACCCTCTAGCTAAAGTTAGGCAAGTTTGCATGCAAGGTCAAGGAGGTAATTTGGCTAGCAAAATGTGAGTTAGTGGGGTGGAGAATGTCTTCTTTGCCCTTTGGTTAAATAGAAGAGAGTTTGCATGCAAGGTTATTCATGTAATTTGATAATTATTAAGCAACTAATTTCCAAAGATTTATTTTTATATAATAAAGTACAAGTTCAAAAATTATAAAATTTATACCATAAAATAACTTGGATTTTTAGAGACTTTATAAAAATCATTTTCAAAATTTGTGTACAAAATGTCTTTTAAAAGAAAATTTTTCCAAAGCTTAGAATATTCCTTATAAATCAAAAATAAAGAAATTAAATAAATTCTTGCTTTGAAAAATCATATACTACCCAAAGCAAATTTATAATGCAGAAATTTTCACTCACACAAACGTACAAGCATTGAATATATTTTTATTTAACTTAATATTATTCACAAATAATATTACATAAAATGCCGGTCGTAACATGCTAACTACTATGAGGTAACATTACCATAACTGTAATCAGTACTAACTTTTAGTGTAACATTATGACAACAGTAATTACTGACTACTAGTAACATCAATGACAACTTTCACTTACATTCTTGTTATGACACTCTTGCTATGACAGCCGTTTATTATTATCAGTCTTTCTAATGTGTGCCCAAAGGCACACAATAAGCACTAAATTTTATGAGTTTGGTGTATTTTTATTGGTGGAGTTGTTGTAAATGCAGGGGGTCCATCAATATTTATGATTAGAGGACCAATCAAAATGCACCAAACTCATGGGAGTTAGTGCTTATTGGGTGTCCTTGGGCACACATTATGCCTGACAACTGTCGTGTTATATGACATTTAATGACAGCTCTTCCTAACTCCACAACTGTTTGTTTTATGATATTTAGTTGTGTTATATGACATTTAATGACAGCTCTTCCCAACTCCACAACAGTATGTTATATGATATTTAATGACAGGTTACTAACTCATGTAATCGTATTGCATGCAGGTTACTAATGTGTGACAACTCTCAAATTTTACAAAAGTAAGACATCACGTTAAAAGTGATATTATATTTATCACCTGCTCTTATGAGAATAAATAATACTACAACAAGTCATAAAAGTTTTTTTGAGAGGATTTTGTTATTTCAAATAGAGGAATAGTGTATAATTTATTAGCACTATTTTAAATTTATTAGCAGATGTGTTGGCAAAAATTAGAGAGTGTTGATAAAAATATAGAAATGCCTTATATAAAAGATTAAGAGCATGTATGTATTTATATTTATTTTCACCAATATTAAAAAGAATATTTGTACAGTTAATTCTACGTGAGAATCAATTGTTTTAAATTTTCAATATTTTTAGGTCTTTAAATATTTAATTTTAATTTAACTATACTACACATAAGATTATACTTAATACTTAATTATTCACATTATATTGTACATTGTATGTGTATGATCGTATATTATATGTGTATGATAATATGTTATTATGTTATTATGTTGGTATGTTAGTGGTAACATTATGACAAATATTAGAACATCACCAAAAGAATAAAATTCTTAACTAAATTATTCATGTGACATCTATATATATTTATGTGTCAATGTCAATTTTAGAGAATATGTAAAATTTAAACACTTCAACCATGTTAACTTTAATTATACACCCTTCCCTTAACTAAAAATTTACATAATCATTATTTTATTTTATTTTAGCTAACCATTTTTGTTATCACTATTGAAGATGCTCTACCTAAGAGTTATGTGTATTAGAACATTTTCAAGAGAACAAAATCCTTAGCTAAATAATTCATGTGACATCTATGTGTGGTTTATGTGTCAACAAAGAAGAATATGTAAATATTTAAATGTTTTTATGTGGTGTGCTCATGAACACACATTAAGCACAAACTTCTATAATTTTAACTTATTTTGATTGACCAACACTTCTTTTGATGAACCCCTGCATTTATAACAAATACACCAATTAAAATACTATAAATTTTATAAGTTTTAGTGGTTAACATGTGCCCTGGGCACACCTAATACTCCAATCATGTTAGCGTTTAACAAATATACTATTGGAGTATACACCTGCTCTTCTCAGATCCATGGGCCACAATTATGACAAACATTGCTGACAACCACTGGATAGGAGTTATGACAACCGTAATTAGTGAATACTCACATCCTTATAAGCTGCGAGGTAACATTACCATAACTGTAATCAGTACTAACTATTCTGGTGTAACATTATGACAACACTAATTTCTGACTACTAGTAAAAGCTATGACAACTTTAACTTACATTCTTGTTGTGACACTCTTCCTATGACAGTTGTTTACTATTATAAGTCATATTAATCATATTATTCTACATGTGTGACAACTGTCATGTTATATAAATTTAATGACAGCTCTTCCTAACTCCACAACTGTCTATTATATAATATTTAATGACAGCTGTTACTAACTCCTATTCATGAGTGACAACTGTCACATTTTACATAGTTAAGTGATATTATATTATCACCTGCTCTTATGAGAATAAATAATACTACAACAAGTCATAAAAAAAAAATTCCCCAAGAATTTTGCTATTTGATTCATTGTTGGCAAAAGGAGAGGAATAGTGTATTATTAAATTTTCAAGTGGCGGATCTGTTCCAAAAATCTAGTAAGTTCATCTCTACATTTTTTTGTATACAATTTTTATAATTTTCTTTGTTAAATATAAAATCTATGTTTACAATTTTATGATTTTCTTGGTTAAATATGCATTCTACATATTTGTTTATTTTCTAGAGCAAATAGCAATTGATTTGTGAGGCAGATTGTGTGAATTCTCAGCTATTTTACAAAGTAATCAATATTCTTGGGAATGGTATGTAAAATAGTGTTGAGGGGATTTTGATTTATATTTGGAATAATAATAGAAATTTCTTCACTTAATCACTACAATTTTTTATTTTAAGGAAATTTAAATTACATGAAATGTCTTTTTGTTGATATTTTAGGATTTCTTTTTTTGTGTATATTTTATATTTTTATTTTTATGTGTGATTACTTGTTATTGTTGAGTGAATGTATTTTTTCTTTAATTTTGATAACCGGCTGTTATTTAAAAATTTATTAATTTTATGAAACAAAAAGTATCATATTTTATAGTGATAAATAAAATATCATGATTTTAAATTTATTAGCAATGTGTTGATACAAGTTAGAGAGTGTTGATAAAAATATAGAAATGCCTTGTATAGAATATAGAAAGCATGTATATACTTATTTTTATTTTTACCAATATCAAAAAGAATATTTGTGCATGTAATTCTGTCTGAGAATCAAGTGTTTTAAGTTTTCAATATTTTTAGGTCTTTAAATATTTAATTTTAATTTTGTGTTGTCTATTACAAAGATTTTTTTATTTTTTTTAAGATTGATAAATATATAATATTTGTTATTTCATTAAAGGTAAAGAATTATTTATAAAAAGCTTTTTTTATATATGAGTGTAATCAAAGATTATTAATATAAAATAAAAAACTTTTTTACCTAAATGTGTAATATTCTTCATGAATGTAAATTAGAGTCTCTGTTTCTTGGTGGTGGTTTTTTGGTTTGACCTCAGCTCAAATGAAGAAGTTTCTGCATGAGGTGAAGTGGTATATGTGGGATGAACCATATTTGTTTAGTCAGGGAGCTGACCAGATCATCAGGAGATGTATCCCGTTCTGTGAGACGGAGGGGATATTACGAGACTGCCACTCCACAGTTTATGGTGGACACTATGGTGGTGAGAAGACGGCAGCTCGTATTCTGCAAGCAGGTTTTTTCTGGCCTACTTTGTTTAAGGATGCTCATCAGTTTGTTTTAAGGTGTGATCGTTGCCAACGAGAGGGAAATTTGACGAGAAAGGATGAGATGGCGTTAAATGTGATGTTTGAAGTAGAGGTCTTTGATGTTTGGGGAATCAATTTTATGGGGCCTTTTGTCTCATCCTGCAACAATCAGTACATCTTGCTGGCAGTCGATTATGTCTCAAAATGGGTGGAAGTCAAAGCTCTACCGAAAAATGATGCAAAGGCAGTGTTGAATTTTCTGCATAAGTAGATCTTCACAAGGTTTGGAACGCCTCGGGTAATCATAAGTGATGAAGGGTCGCATTTCTGCAATCATAAGTTCACTTCTATAATGCAGCATTATAATGTGAATCATCGAGTTGCTACTGCCTATCATCCGCAAACAAATGGTCAAGCGAAAGTGTCTAACAGAGAGATCAAGCGCATTCTAGAGAAGGTTGTTTGTCCGTCAAGGAAGGATTGGTCTTTAAAGCTCGATGAAGCTGTTTGGGCTTACATAACAGCATACAAAACTCCACTTGGTATGTCCCCGTTTCAACTGGTGTATGGTAAGGGATGTCATTTACCTGCGGAGCTTGAGCATAAGGCCTATTGAGCGTTGAAAAAGTTGAACATGGATCTAGATGCAGCTGGAAAGAAGCGAATGCTTCAACTTAATGAACTTGAAGAATTTCGACTCCAAACGTACGAGAACAACAAAATGTACAAGGAAAAGGTGAAGAGGTGGCACGATAGGAAGCTACATCCTAAGTTATTCGTGCCGGGACAACAAGTTCTCTTATTCAACTCTCGTCTCTGACTTTTTCCTGGGAAGTTGAAATCAAGCTGGTCTGGGCCTTTTATTGTCAAAACTGTGTTTCCACATGGAGCGGTGGAAATTTTTGAGAATGATCCGGACCAAGCATTCAAGGTTAATGGTCAGCGTTTGAAGCACTACTATGGGGACACGGCAAACCGAGAAGTGGTTAGTGCCGTTTTATTGTCAACTTGAGGAAGGTACGCAACGTCAAGCTAATGATGAAAAAGAAGCGCTGCATGGGAGGCAACCCATGATTTGTTGTTACAGGAACCCTTAGAAGTTAATGACCTATCCAAAACCACAAAAAAATCAGAAAAACCGGGCTTTAAAAATTTTTTTTCCAGTGATCCCCTGAGCGCCCGCTCAGCTCTGCTGAGCGCCCACTTAGCTCTGCTGAGCCCCCACTCCGCTCTGCTGAGCGCCTGCTCAGGTTTGCTGAGCGACCTCTCAGGGGTCGGCTGCCAGAATTTTTTTTTTTTAGTCAATAAAAATACAAAAAAATTCAGAAAAATAAAACACAAAATTCAGCCATAAAACCCACGACCTATTCCCCATTTCCCCATGATTTTTACCCATAAACCCACTCCTATTCAAATTCTACCCTAATCCAATCCCTATATATACATACACCTATCTCACATATCTCCCACACAACTTCTACACTCAAACTCTCTCCCAAACACAAAAACACAGTTCTCAAGCACTTTTATTCAGATTCAATGGCACCCAAGAGAGCAAGAACTATCGATAGCAGCAGCACAATCCCTACTGCTGATTCTTCGAGGGGTACTGCTGCGAGGCCTCGGTTGAATGACAGGGCTGCGGAGGAGGAGTACACTAGGCTTTTGGGGAAGCCGATTCTGAAGGAGAGAGGATTTTTGCCATCGGGGAGGGATGGTGAGTTGCTACCTATGATTGCAGAGAAGGGGTGGATAGCTTTCTGTGAGTCGCCTGAAGCAGTGCCTATGAGCGTGGTTCGCGAGTTCTATGCGAACGCGAAGGCCGAGAAGAATGGGTTTTCTGTGGTCCGGGGGATGACGGTTGATTATCATCCAGCGGCGATTCGCCGTGTGATTGGGCAGCGAGAGAGGAAACCCACGGAGGAGAACTGGAATGAGAAAACTGCTGAGGATTTTAACTTAGATTTGATTTGTGCTACTCTCTGTAGGCCGGGCACAGTTTGGACCTTCAAGACTGGAACTAATGAGTATCGTCACTTTCCGGCGATCGCAATGAACAGGTATGCCCGTGCATGGAATGTGTTTATTTGTGCTAATATTCTGCCTTCTTCGCATGCACATGAGGTCACAATAGAGAGAGCACAATTGTTGTGGGGAATTTTGAATGAGGAGTACTATGTGGATCTTGGTGAGTTCATCTACCAAGGAATTCTGAAGTTTTTGAGGGGAGCTAAGCACATGAACATCCCTTATGCATCCACGGTTACGAAGCTTTGCCGAGCGGTGGGAGTGAACTGGCCGTCTCATGAGCAGTTGCAGTTGTCGGCCGCTCCTATTGATTCTGGGACTCTGAATGGGATACAGGAGTGGACCGGTGGTGAGCCCGAGGAGCATGGGCTGGGTTATCATCTTCCAGGAGGGCGTCCAGCATGAGGTGCTACTATGGCGAGGCCGAGGCGTGATGAGGCTGGTTCTTCGAGAGCTCAGGAGGGTGCTGGGAGGGCTGATGCCCAGTATAGGAGGCTGTCACGGAGGATGGATGCTATATACGAGACGCAGAGCAGGTTTGCTCAGGAGCTCACCCTTGCGCTAGGGACTGCTTTTTGAGGCCTTGGAGCTGACATCCAGTGGCCAGTTTTTGGTGAGGATTCTGCATATCCGCCGCCTGATACTCCACCCACTGAGGGTGATGATGATGATGACTCCGAGTAGGTATACCTTGTGTTCCTTTCTACTACCTTCACTGGGGACAGTGAAGATTTTAAGTTTGGGGGTGGTAGTTAAGGAATATTTTGTGTATGTGTCATATAGCTGCATATTCATGATAGTTTAGTTCATATAGTTGCATAATTTTTTGTCATATAGTTTTTTTTATTATTTAGTTTTATTTGTTTATCATATCATGTAGCTCATGCATATGCCATGATCCTTTTTGCGATGATTTATCGACTGATTTGTGATGTTGATGCGAGTGTAGTGATAGCATTAAAGTGACGTTGAGTCATGTAGGTTCATATGCATGCTAGAAGCACTTGTATTTTCACTAAGTCTTAGAGAATGCTTAAGGACTAGACTGTTGTTATGATCTAATTGTTTTCGAGGATAATCTATTTATTATGCTTAAAATTTTATAATAGGTTCTTAGTGATAAAGGCATGAAAAAGGAAAAATAGAGTAAAAAAATGGAATTTGTTGCTAATTGTGGCTAGGCGTCAAATGACTAGTAGCCGGCCCGTATATTATGCGAGTAGTCTAGGGTTGAGCAAGATGGAGCGAAACGCACTTGCTCAGAAATTTTGAAAAACAAAGAGAAAAAAAGAAAAAAAATGTATGTGTTTATGCATAATTGATCACGAGTGGGCTCTTTGGTATTCGAGTTATTAAGTTCTTAGGGGACTTTGTGCCTAGTGACCTAAGGCTTTTAGAGTCTGGGATCCGCTAACCTAACGCTCGCTATATGGATACCATTGTATAAGTCTTTTGTGGACCTCACTCATTACACGGTCAAATAAGCATTATTGTTATGAATAAAAAGCATGATTCCGTGATAAGCTCCAGAATTCTTGTAGTGTTATAAGTCACTTTGTGCCTAGAATTTTTATTCTTTGTATAATCATGTGATTGCCTTGATGATAGTTGAGTCATAATAATTGGTCTAGTTCCGAAGCATATCTATTAAGCATCTGCACACACCACGTTTTTGACGGTATGTTCGTTTGCATGATTTGATATCTCTTTAGTCGCCTAATTGCATTTGTTGAGATGTTGTAAGTTGATTGGTTTGTTCGTAGTAAGGGGGATCGCTGCATTTCATATAGATTGCATTCATGCATGTTTTTATTTGTTTTTTTGAGTCTGTGACGCTTGAGGACAAGCATCGATTTAAGTTTGGGGGTGTGATAAGTGATATTTTATACCACTTAGAACGTCTTAAAATAGCTTAAATTGGTGTCTTGAAATCAAGTATTTTGTGTATTTGATGCGTTTTTCTAGTGTTTGTGCATTTAGGGTATTAGTTGCATTTCGGGGGAGTAATCATCAAGAATAAGCCTTGGCATGTGTCTAGCATTGCGAGAGGGAAGAAAGGAGCAAATTACAGCGAAAAAACGGAGCAAACTCAGAAAAAATCCAGTAGGGGTCTGAGCGCCCGCTCAGCTATGCTGAGCGCCCGCTCAGCAAGCTGAGCGGCCGCGCAGGGTCGGGAAAAAAGAATATTTATTTTAGACTTCTATTTCTGTTTGGCTTCCAACTTCTGTGTAATCTGAGTTTTATGGGACTTCTATATAAGTAGATTCGGAGACGTTTTCACTAAGGTTGGATCGTTGTATTAAGCAAGGAGAGAAGGAGATAAGGAAGAAAACCGTTTTAGCACACCGCAACGAAGAGGAAGCATATTTTCTTGTGATTCTCTATTTCATTGTAACATTGGATGCTAGTTTTCTTGCTTTGAACCTATTTACTCTTGTAACGTACTCTGGTTTAATATAATTAGTTTAGTTATTATTCTCTTGTGTTTATTTATCATGTTTTCATATGAACCCATGATGACGATAAGTGCTATTATGGGCTAATCGTGATCATGGGGTCGTAACGGATTTACTATGGAATTCTATAGTTGGTTGTTTAATACCTTAGTGTGTGATGATTGTATGATATCTAGTATTGGTTGTGCGTATTCGTCTTATGTGCGTCGGGAATATATAAGATAGGGTGTTAATCTCTTGTGAAGTGACGGTGGATCTCGAGATTTAGAGCTTGCCATGCTAGCATAGGTTCATGTATGATGTTGCATGATTAGTGGGTAAATCTAACCATTTTATTCGCCCTGCGTAATCAAAAGGAATAACTTGTGCTTAAATCATTGTGTTGTCAATTTATGTAGACATATAGGGACTCAACATAATTAATGCCTATTCAACTTCTATCTTAATTGTGGATGTTTGGTAGAATGGTATTAGTACAATGAAAGTTGGCTTTTATCAGTTTCGTGTTATTCGATTAATATCATCACTGTTGCATGCTAAGGGAATTAACAATGACTATTGAAGGAAGTAGTAATGAGGTTGTGATCTCATGAGTGTTTTACTATTGTTAATTCGAAGTGTTAATTAAGTGGTTAATTTTAGTAGTTAATTATAGTTAATAATTAGTTAACGAATCTAAGTGTTATTGTCTTAACATTGAGAAATAATCATACATTGGTGAGTGAGTTTAATTGAACATAATAAGTCTGAGTCTCTGTGGGAACGAACTAGAAAGTATTCTATATTACTTGCGAACGCGTATACTTGCGTGTGTTATTAGCGCGTGTTTCCACCCTAACACTGAGCACTTAGACAAAGCTGATCAGATGTTAATTAATGATGATTTCAAGACACAGCTTCGAGTCACTGCATTGAGTACTAGACATCTTCAAGGTCTCCACTCAACAACTCATGCAGAGTTACATAAAATTCAGGAAGAATTGCTCAAGCAAGAAACAGTTAAGAAACTTGAAAAGAAAAGTTTCTTTCAACCTACCTTTGACAGAGTTGGTTACATTGAGAAGACCCAAGAGAAGCAACAGTCTCAGATTGATGATATTTTGAAAAATCAAGCTTCTCAACAATCTCAACTCGATGAAATCCAAGCCTCAGTGGAATTGCTTGTCTCTCTTCTCTTACCTGCTGATGCCAAAAAGGGGGAGAAAGTAATTAAGTCCAAATACAAACTGATTAGACATTGAAGGGGAAGGATGATGAAAAAGATGACCAGGGAAACTCTGGAATGGGTGGAGGTCATGGTCTAGGTAGAAGTTTCTCATCAAGAAGAGTTGAAACTACAAGTCATAGGAAAAGTTCTGATACTGGAAAAAGAATTACTTCTGCTACTGGTAAAAGGATAAGTTCTGATGAACTTTTGGATCTTGATGAAGAATTATCAAGACAGTTATTTCTTAAGGAGAATCCAGGAATGGACTTGGAAAGTCTGATGGAAGAAGAAGCTAGACTTAAGTCAGAAAAAGTCAAATCTAAATCTGAAGCTTCTGTTGGTAAAAAGAAACTTCCAAAAGTCAAAGGCATTGTGATAAAAGAAAGAACAAATCCTGAAGCAGCCAAGGCTAAATCACAATTGTAGATAGATCCAAGGTCTAAGGGAAAAGAGAAAATTGGTGAACCTATCAAGGTTTATGTGCCTCCTGTGGATGAAGAAATTACTGTTGAAGATGTTGATCTTGCTCTGACTTCAAGAAAAATTTCTAAGACAACCTATGACATGGCTCAAGTTATTCAGAGTAAAGATAGAGTTAGTTCTGATATCTCAAAGAAGCAAGTAACCTATGACATAGCTCAAGTTAACTTGATATCAGAAGATAAATTAAAGGAAACCTCTGACATTGCTCATGTTAAACCTTCAAAGATACTCCTACCAGGATTCACCAAAGCCAAACAGGCTCAACCTTTGAAGACTGCTGCAAGTGGTTTTGAAGCAAGAGTGGTTACTGGAAAGGAAGCAAGAGATAAAACTGGATTGGGAAGTGCTGATGAAAGAAGAATACATAACACAACCAATGATCCAACTTTCTTAAGTGAACCAGGTATTGGAGCAACTCCTGAAAGATTGAATCAACTAGAATCTGTACAAATGGTTTACCATACCTACTTGAAAGAACACATCTTTTTGTACTTCATGACAGATGGTAGGGTTTATTATATAAGGGAAAATGCCATTCCACTGAAGTATTTTGAAGAATTGGAACATTTATTATTCTTACTTCAAGTGAATGACAAAATAACAGAAAGTGCTGCAAACTATTTGAAGAGTCAAATTCAGAGACAGAAAAGGTTTTATTCTGTTAAGTCTGACATCACATATCTTCCAAAGTACAGAAATCACAAGGGTGATATTGTTGAGATGAAGTCTAACTCTGCTAAGATTATAACTACCTTTCTGGGTTACAAGGCCGTGGAATTCAATCTTGAGTCTGACAAGGCGTATTTGATCAGACTGGATCAGGACATAAAGAAAGCTAAAATTAATGATCTCGGGGCTGCAATCTTTCAAACTGGTGAAGATTCTGCAGAACTTAAAGATGCTAAAAGGAGAATGATTGATGAACTCAGATATGCTGAGAGATGTTTATTAAAGAATTATCTCAGAACAACTCCTGACATCAGAGAGATCAGAAGATGAAGCCAAGTCAAGATCTACAACTGCTCAAATTCTGATATGAATACAGACTGAAGTTGTTATCAGAAGTTAAAGTTGGTAAAGCTTTAAGGACTGTAAGTTGTAGTTATCTAGTCAAATTCTCATGCATTTGTACTTAATGTTTTTGACATCATCAAATATCTGTTAACTTGTATATTATGCTAATTTACAAGTTGGGGGAGGTTGTTAGATATATTTGATAATGTCATGACTAATGTGATTTATGTTTAGTTTTCAGATCTTACTTAAACGGGACAAATCAGTACTTAACTGAAACCAGCACTTATACTGAAGTCAAAACTTAAGTCATCAGTACTTAAGGTTCAGGAGATATTTATCAGAAGATAATATCAGGACCTAAAGGAAACGTTCAGATAAGGAAGGCAGCTGATTTACAGGAAGAGAAGATCGAGACAAACATAAGAAGAGATATGCATGAAGAAGGAATTCTATGAAGAACATAATGCTTGGAAGAAAAGATATCTGATTGATATATTTTAGGAAGCAGAATTATATTCCATATCAATTAGCGATTATCTTGTAACTGTGTATTATATAAACACAGACATAGGGTTTACACTATAAGTGTTATCATTATCGAGAAGATTATTCATTGTAACCTTAGCAGCTCTTGTGATATTTGTTCATCACTGAGAGAGGACGGTTTCATACTGTAACAGAGTTTATTGTTTTGAATAAAGTTTGTTTTCTGTTACTTGAGTTATTAAAGTTCGATTTGATTGTGCTATACACTGTATTCACCCCCCTCTACAGTGTGTGTGACCTAACGAATTTCGTTCAGTATAAGTATACGTGCATGGTGTATATGCGATTATATATTATTATCAAATTTCCAGTAAATATTGGGTACTACATTATATATTCTTTGTATTGTATTGGTATTAATATTATTGTACTAAATATAATACAATTATATTGTGTATTTTGTAAGCAAGTATTTGATATTTCATAATTGTCATGAATAATCATATTACATATTAAACAATTTAAAAAATATTACTCAAAATAATTTTGTAAATGTATTTATATTAGGTAGTAATAATTTCTTTTCCTTGGTCACTTAAACCACAAATAATTTGATATGAAATTATGTTTGATATGAAATTACGTAATGCTATCTAAAGATTTGATATAATGAAATTATGTTATATTTATAATTATTTCAAAAAACTTTAATTTATAATTATATTTTATTAATTTTTAAATGATACATATAACTTAAAATAACATGTGTATAAATATATGTGTAGGTGTATGTTATATATATATATATATATACACTTGTGTGTGTGCGTGTATACCTATTTTAAAATTTGAGTAGTTATGGGTATTAAATATGCAATAAATAGGATATGAGTTTCATAAATAGAATAGGAGTTAATGTAATTTAAGTATTCAAAGGGTATAATAGTCTATTTACCTTGATTAAAAAGTCTCACTCAACCCCACTTGCTCTACTCTATATATAACTAGCTTTATAGCCCGTGCGAGGCACGAGCATTTTCTAAAATCACATGTTAATTAACAATGTACATATTATATAAATGAAATATAAATTATGTCGTATGATTCAATTTTTTCTATTTTATATCGGATAATTAATATATGATATTCGTAAAAGTTGTACTTGTTTTATATTTTGAATACTATTGTTGAATTGTCGTCATTGAGCACTTGAAAAGATCAAGTTGACTGATTGCTTTATAACTCGCGCAATGCACGTGCATGCTCTACATTGCGCGTTTTTAATTGCAGTTGTTGATAGTGTATTCGTGTTGTTTATAGGTGAATTGATGAAATTAACCTATTTATATGAGTACTTTTTGATTTTCTGGGGTGTGATTATATCGATGCAAAACAAGTTTTTCGAAATTTAATATTAAGGTGAAACAATAAAGAAATGTAGTGGTGTTCTATGCCCAAAATATGAATAAATAATTTTTTAAATACCTAATGTATTTGAATGTTAAAAGTGCGATAAATGAGGTACGTGATTGTGGATCTTAACCGGAAGTATGTATTGTTAGAGTAATGATCCCATCAACTCGAAGTATATGTAATATGAATGATCCTCGAGTTTTTTCAACCATTTTTCTTATATGCCTGAAAGTTCAATATTTGTTATATATTAATACGGTTAAAAAAATTATGCATTATATCGTCTATATCTTTAAAATTTCAATCTAATCATTGTTTATGTATGGTTTTAACTATTTTATGAAAATTATGCCTTTTTATAATAGTTCCCACATTGTTAGAATAAAAATTAATTTCTACTATTTGTGCTTCAATTTTCGTACACTAATATTATTTTTCTCCTTAAATATGTATTTAATTTATTCATACGGTTATAAATTGTTATTATTAAATAATCAAGTAGTAATAAATATACGTAATAATGAGACAAAATACTTAATACATACATATTAAGTTAGAGATAATTAATGCATGCATAATTTAAATTAAAATAATTATTAACATACAATTATGAGGGGGCAATTCAGTAATTTAATATGCTTAAATTGTCTCATCCAACCCCCTATTAGCTCTATTATATATATAATAGATTATAATAATAACCCGTGCGAGACACGAGTCATTATCTAGCAATATTCACCGATATTTTCTCAATTCTCCTACTCAATATTTTCACAATTCTCATCTCCCTATCCCTCTCAAATCTCTTTTACATATTCTTTCTCTCGACTCTTTTGAAACACACACCATCCACATTATTTTAATGATATTACATTGTTTTCTTTATTGGTAATCTGAATTTTTTACATCAGAAAATAACTTATGTAATACAGAAGCGTTGTTGTATTTTCCAGATGAAATCGTTTCTTGTTTTTTCATATTGGTCTAAATGAGGTCTTATTATGTCTAATATATCGGTCATTTATCTAAAAATAATGCATTACATTGGCTTTCACAGTGGTCCAAAACAGATGTTTGCATTAGTCCAAAACCGATGTGAAAAATAGAGGCTTTTTACTAAAACTACGTAGACATCGGTATTGAACATTTTAGACATCAGTTCTTTTTCTAATAGTGTTGTTAAAAATAAAGTGTATAGTACTGATAGGGATAAATAAATTATGCTTGTATAATTAAATACTGCATTAATTGTACAAGCTGTGGGATGCTAGGCTCAATAAAAAGATATATCATACTCAGACCAGGAAGGTTAAGCCTGATGGACCAGATCAGGCCTGATGGAATAAAAAAGGCCCAAAAGCCCAGATTATTAATTAATTTCGTAATTAATTAATAAGGGAAAAATCAGATGTTGGGAAGAGTCCCGATAAGGATATAAATCCTTAGAGATTAGCCTCAAGGGGACCTAAAAGGATAAGGAATCAGTTTCCTACTATCTAGGACTACAAAGTCCATTCTAATTATGAGACTTGCCCACCAAGTCTCCTATACCAAGTCCAATTCAAGGACTCCCAACATCTATATAAAGGGGCTCACCCCACAGATCAGAACTACGTTTTTTGGCTTGATTCTCTAATTCACAGAGATACGTAGGCATCTCGTAAAGGCAGATCGAGCCACGAAACACGAGAGCAGCCATTAAAGGCCTTGAGCTCCCGAATTTTAGTAATAAATACAGCAAATAATAACCTTAGTTTTTTATCCATAACATTTGGCGCCGTCTGTGGGAAAACAGCAACAACAACCATGGCGAGAACACGGAGAACAATTGGAGCTCTAGAGGAAGGAACACCATCAGAGACAACCCAGGTGATTTCATCAACCGTGGAGGTTCCTCCCCATTCAACTTATGCATCTACTCAGGGGGAAGCCCAGACAGGGGCAACTCAACCTCAGCCACAAGGGACAACTCCCCCGACTATTCAAGGTACGAATCCTCAAGTTCAACAAGTACGTATACATGTGAATTCTCGACCCGTCGGGTATGAATATTCAACTGTTGTCACTACTAACCCCCCTTATGGGATGCCCCTTCGCCCTGAGGTTGGAGGAAGCGGATATGCTGGGCGAGGCGAAGCACGAGGGCAGTCACCCCCCTATATACGAGGTTTGGGTCCTATTCCTGAGGATCGGGAATTTTCTGGTCCTTATACTGAGAGAGACTCCGAATCTTCGGATGATGAAGTGGCCCCGAGAAGGAGGCGTCCTGGAAAAGAGCCAATGGCCGATGGAAGGCAACGCCCCCAAAGCACCCCAGGGGCGAATCCCCAAGAAGTGCAGGAAAGGATCAGGGCTCATGAGGCTGAAATCCAAAAGCTGAGGCGTGATTTGGAGGCTCACCAGGCCACCAAACCCCAGATACCTCCTAGGGGGAGAAATCCTCCTCCTGTCATAGACCTGGATGGTCCGGTAAGAAGAAGGGTTGTTGTCCCAAGAACTGATCCAAGCAATCTCCTTCCCCTTGGAGATCCTGATGATCCAACTCCACCCTTCACAGAAGAGATAATGAATGCCCATATCTCAAGGAAATTCAAGATGCCCACTATCAAAGCCTATGATGGCACAGGAGACCCCGCTAATCATGTTAAGACATTCTCTAATGCACTGCTGCTGCAACCCGTGAATGATGCTATAAAGTGTCGGGCCTTCCCTCAAACCCTGTCGGGTATGGCTCAAAGATGGTACAGTCGCCTGCCCCCAAATTCTATTGGATCGTTCAGAGAATTAAGTCAGGCTTTTATTAAGCAATTCATCAGTGGAAGAGTCCATGAGAAAAGTTCAGCATCCCTTATGAGTCTTGTGCAGGGAGCTAAGGAATCCTTGAGAGATTACCTGAATCGTTTTACAAAGGAGGCTTTAAAAGTCCCGGACCTTGATGATAAGGTAGCCATGATAGCACTACAACAAGGAACCAGGGATGAGTTTTTCAAGATGTCCTTGGCCAAACATCCCCCTGAAAACATGTTGCAACTCCAAGAGAGGGCAGGGAAGTATATCAAGGTGGAAGAAAGCATGAGGAAGACCGTAGTAAGTAATGAGCCCACTGGAGGCAAGAAGCGAAAAACTGATTTAGAATATATTGCAAAGGACAAATATCCTAGAACCGAACAAAACCCTGATTCAACCCCCAAGAAGGGAGGACCTGGGCAAAAGTTCACTGAATACGCTAAGCTTAATGCTCCTAGAAGTCAGATTTTGATGGAGATTGAGAAAGACAGAGATGTTCGCTGGCCTAAGCCCTTGAAGGATGATCCCGCCAAGCTAGATAAGAGGAAGTATTGCAGGTTTCACAAAGATGTTGGCCATGACACCGATGAGTGTAGGCAATTGAAAGATGAAATTGAGTTCCTCATTCGAAAAGGAAGATTGAACAAATACACTGGAGAAGGAGGGGATAGGAATAATAATGGAAGGAAGAACTTTGAGGATCATAGGAGGGACCAAGACGATCAAGGGCGAAACCCCCAGCCTAGAGGACCAGTTATAAACACCATTTATGGAGGGCCGAGACCTCGAGGGCCTGTGATAAACACGATCTTTGGAGGTCCAACTGCTGCTGGATTGTCCAAAAATTCCAGAAAGGCATATACTAGAGAGGTTATGCATATTGTTGGAGAAGCCCCGAAGACGGCCAGGACAGAAGTAACATTGGCTTTTGATGATTCCGACCTAGAGGGTGTGAAGTTTCCCCATGACGACCCGCTGGTCATAACACCAATAATAGGAAATAGCCCGGTTAAGAGGGTCCTTGTGGATAATGGTGCTTCTGTGGATATCTTGCTCCACGACACCTTTCTAAGGATAGGGTATAACGACTCCCAGTTAACACCAACCGACATGCCGATATATGGATTTGCTGGAGTAGAATGTCCTGTGGAAGGGATAATCAAATTGCCAAGCACCATAGGTACGGAGCCAAGGCAAGCAACGCAGATGCTGGATTTCGTGGTGGTAAAGGCTAGTTCAACTTATAATGCTATCATGGGGAGAACAGGGATACATGCCTTCAAGGCAGTCCCCTCTTCCTACCATTCAGTCATGAAGTTTCCCACCCGAAACGGGATTGGAGAAGAGAGAGGAGATCAAAAAATGGCTAGAAGCTGTTATGTGGCCTCTTTGAGGGCAGATGGAGTCGGGGGGCAGGTTCTTCCTATTGAAGATATGGATGTTCGAGAAAATGATGAGAATAGAGGAAGGCCAGCAGAAGAATTGGTTTCGGTTCCTTTAGACCCCGAGAATCCTGAGAGGACGACTTTCATTGGAGCTACATTAGAGGAGCCCCTTAGAGGGAAGTTAGTGAAATTTTTGCAAGAAAATAGTGATGTGTTTGCATGGTCAGCAGCTGATATGCCAGGCATAGACCCGGAGTTAATTACTCACAAGCTAAACGTAGATCCAAGCCGGAAGACAGTGAAATAAAAGAAAAGAAATTTTGCCCCGGAAAGACAAGAGGCTATAAAGCAAGAAGTGGAAAAGCTCTTAGAGGCTGGTTTCATTGAGGAGATTCAATTTCCGGAGTGGTTAGCAAACCCTGTAATGGTGAAGAAGGCTAATGGAAAGTGGAGGATGTGTATAGACTTCACTGATCTGAATGATGCATGCCCCAAAGACTGTTTTCCGCTGCCTAGAATTGATACTTTGATTGACGCCACCGCTGGACATGAGATGCTGAGTTTCATGGATGGGTTTAGCGGATACAACCAGATCAAAATGCATAAGGATGACATTCCAAAGGTATCATTTATCACTGACTTTGGTGTTTATTGTTATCTTGTTATGGCGTTTGGTCTCAAGAATGCAGAAGCCACCTATCAAAGGTTGGTGAATAGAATTTTTAAGGATCTTATTGGTAAGACTATGGAAGTCTATGTTGATGACATGTTAGTCAAGAGTCTAGTAAAGACTGATCATATAGCCCATTTAAGGGAAGCTTTTGAGGTCCTGAGGTACCACAAGATGATGTTGAATCCGACGAAGTGTGCTTTCGGAGTAGGATCTGGAAAATTCTTGGGACTGATGGTCTCAAAGAGGGGAATTGAGGCTAACCCGGATAAGATAAAGGCGATCCTGGACATGGAACCACCAAAAACTGTTAAGGATGTTCAGAAGCTTACAGGAAGGGTTGCTGCGCTAGGACGATTCATCTCCAAGTCGGGGGAAAAGTGTTTGTCATTCTTCAAATCACTAAAGAGCATCAAAGACTTTGTATGGAATGAGGAAAACCAGAAGGCATTTGAAGAGTTAAAGAAGTATATGGCCCAGGCCCCGTTGTTGGCCAAGCCAGTTCTGAGTGAAATTTTATTCTTGTACTTGGCTGTTTCAGAGAGCGCCTTGAGCGCGGTGTTGGTTAAGGAAGAACTGAAATTCCAGAAACCCGTATACTATGTCAGCAAAATTTTGCATGGTGCTGAGTTGAATTATTCAACTATAGAGAAATTTGCTTTAGCCTTGGTAATGGCTTCAAGAAAGCTGCGTCCTTATTTTCAAGCTCACCAGATTGAAGTTCTAACAAATCAGCCACTGAGAAATATCATTCACAGTCCCAAGGCAAGTGGGAGACTGATTAAGTGGGCGATAGAGTTGGGAGAGTTTGATCTCAAGTATAAGCCACGTACGGCTATAAAAGCCCAGGCACTAGCTAACTTCGTGGTGGAATGTACCATACCCAACCAAGAAGTCGGGGGGCAGGAAGATACCATACCTCAAGACAAGGGAGTCGATAATGAGGACAGGGAGAAGAATGACAAGGAGAAAGAATATTGGGTTCTCTATTTTGATGGAGCATCAAAAACAAATTCCAATGGAGCAGGGTTGGTTTTGCAAAGCCCTGATGGGTTCTTAATTGAGTATGCTATGAAGCTAGATTTTCCAACCACAAACAATGAGGCAGAGTATGAAGCCCTGATAGCTGGCCTTGGTCTAGCTGGGACACTTAGAGTCAAAAATTTAAAGGTCCGTGGAGACTCGAAGCTGATCATATCCCAGGTAAAGGGAGAATTTGAGGCAAGGGATGATACGATGGCTAAGTATGTCCGCCTAGTAAGGGCTGTGATGACCCAATTTAATGAGTGCCATGTTGAACACATTCCAAGGGAAGAAAATGTTAAGGCAGATACGCTATCAAAGTTCGCTTCGTCTGAGATTGAAGAAAGTTCAGGAAGTGTGTACTTCCGTGTTTTGAAGACACGAAGCATAGATGTTAAGCTGGTGGCTCCCATAGGCTTGGGGACGTCATGGATTGATCCCATCAAGGCTCACATTCAGACCGGTTGGTTGCCAAGTGATGCAACTGAAGCACGGAAGTTAACTGTTCGGGCACTAAGGTACTCTTTGATAGATGGGATTCTTTACAAAAGATCTTTCCTGGTTCCCTACTTGAGGTGTCTCAGGCCCGATGAGGCACGCTTGGCTCTTGAAGAAGTGCATGAAGGTATTTGTGGACAACACTTGGGGGGCAGGGCCTTGGCTCATAAGATAACTCGTTTAGGCTTCTATTGGCCAGAAATGATGGCTGATGCCAAAGAATATGTGAAGAAGTGTGATCGCTGTCAGAAGCATGCACCAGTTGTTAGACAACCCCCCGAGATGCTGACCTCTATCAACTCGCCTATTCCCTTTGCCATGTGGGGGATGGACATTCTAGGGCCTTTTCCTATGGCCACGGTACAAAGGAAATTTCTGATTGTAGCCATTGATTATTTCACCAAGTGGATCGAAGCCAAACCCTTGGCCAAAATCACAACTAAGCAGGTTGCACAATTCGTGTGGGAAAACATTATGTGCCGATATGGAATTCCCCGTATCCTCGTCACTGACAATGGAACACAATTCAACAATGAGGAATTCAAGAAGTATTGTGAAGAAAATGAAATTGAGTTACGATTCACCTCTGTGGCTCACCCGCAAGCCAATGGGCAAGCAGAGGTAGCAAATCGGATAATCCTGGATGGACTAAAAAAGAGGATCGAGAAGTCAAGAAATAATTGGGTGGATGAGATACTTCCAATATTATGGGCCTATAGGACTACCTGTAGAGTCACGACAGGAGCAACTCCTTTCATGTTGGCATATGGGGCAGAAGCAGTAGTTCCCGTGGAGATATCGCATTCCTCTCCAAGGATTCAGACTTTCAATGCTGTAGAAAATGAGGAAGGGCAGAGGTTAGCCCTGGATCTAATTGATGAAGTGCGAGATGAGGCACATGCAAAGATAGTAGAATATCAGAAAAAGGCTTCATTCTATTACAACCTAAGGGTTAAAGAGAGATTTTTTAAATAAGGAGATCTAGTCTTGAGAAAAATAGAGGCTTCTGGTGTTGGACAGAAAGGAAAGCTTGCCCCGAATTGGGAAGGGCCGTATAGAGTCAAGAGCGTTCAGGGTAGAGGAACCTACAAGCTGGAAACTATGGAAGGTTTTGAAGTCCCGAGGACCTGGCACGCACAAAACCTGAAGGTTTACTACGTGTAAGATAGGTGAAGTACGATTCTCACTTGTCATTAACAAGTAGGTTTAAAAGCACCTTGAAGCTTTGCTTGCATAGGATTTTATATTCCAGTAGAATTTACATTGTCTAGTTATTGTTGATTAGGGTCGAACCCATGCTATGTAAGGTTTTGGAAAACCAGACTTCATATTAAAGAGTTTGAAATTATTTCTATCTAAGGATGTTTAAAGTTCAAATGCGTATTAAGATTGTAAAGTTAAACAGAAAGAGGCAAGAAAAGCAACATATAAAATATAACCCCGAAGGGTAACAAGTTTAGATATGAATAAAGTTCAAAAAGAAGATATACAAAAAGTTAGGCCTTGGAAGGCTGAGACTCCTCAGAACCACTATCCGAAGTCTCCTCGGAAGTCTCAGTCATTTCTTCGGACGTCTCGGTTGTCCCCTCCGAAGTCCCTGTAGAAGTTCCCTCTGCAGGAGATGCTGGCTGTTAAGGCGCTGCTTTTGGAGGCTCTTCCACCCTGGCCTTCTTAGCGACAGGATCAAACTCCTCTTCGGAAGAATCTTCCTCCTCTCCATCCTTGATCATAACAGCAAGCTTCTCAGTAACACCTCCAAGCTCTGGAACCCGCACAGGGCAAGGAAAGGGGAACTGCTCAAGGACCTCTGGAAACTCATCCTGGATGGCCTCCACAGCAGCATCCCAGCCCTCTTTATAGCTAACTAGGTGAAGAAGGGCATCATGCTCCACCATCAAGTCCTTGAATTCTTGGGTGTCCATCCAGCCATCAAAGGCTTTGTCCTTCTGCGCCTTCAGAATGACATTTTCGGCCCGGGCCGTCTCTAGGTCAAAAGTGGAAGAGGCCAGTTGAGCTTCAAGGGCCTCTATTTTTTGGTTGGCCTCTTCCAACTTCTTGTTGGCATCTTCCAGGCCAACCTTCCAAGCTTTAGCTTGGTGAATTGCCCCCTGGAAATGGGCGTTAGCCTGCAAGAGAAACAGCGAAAGTTCATAAAAGAAACATGGAAAAATAAGTAAGAAGGGCATAAGTAAAGGACGTACCGTCGCCAGAGCCTGGGCTCTATTAGCTCATTCCCCTCTAAGTCCTGTTGAAGGACAAAATCTTGATAGTCCACCGGGGAGATGGAATGCTTAGACCATTCCTTGGACAGCGCCGTGCTGCCCACGATTGAGTCCTTGCCCCGGATCCCCCAGGCAGGTTGAAAATAGGCCCCTGGCCTCTGCTTGGTGCGCAAAACTTGGCTGGGGCCTTCCTCGCATGGCTCCCTTGCCTGAAGGAGGAACTCAGGGAAGCGATCACCAAGTCGAGGGTCTTTAAAGACCTTCCCAGCCCTCTTCATCCTGGTTGTCTCCAGGTCCTTCGGCTTGGTAGCCTCCTCAATCTTCTCAGCCACTGCAACAAACAAAGTCAGTTGAAAACCAATGAAATAAAAGTGCAGGAAATAAAGGAGATAAGAAAGGGAACTTACTTTTCTTATTAACGGGCGAAAGGACGCGTTCTACCAGGACGGTCTCCCGGAAAAGGTCCCAACAATGGGAAGTGCCGTTGTCTTGCGTAAGGAGGTTGAAACCTCTAGCCTCCTCCTCAGACAAAGTTATGTCATTTGGGCTCCCGTCCACGGCCAGCCCAAAGGATGATCGAAACAGGGAGCCCCAATCTCCACCTTCCCAAATAACAAACAAAAAATCTTTCTTCCACCCCAAGTTGTTGTCAGGGATGGACTTCCCATTCACGATATGGGGGATAGTGGGGCGCTGGTTGATAGAAACCCAACCCGGACTTTTATCAGGGCTGTTTTTGAACTGAAAAATCTTCCTGAAGACAGCAACAGATGTGGGGACGTTGTGCTTGGCGCATTGCGACAGATAGCACAGAATCAACCTCCAGGAATTAGGGGGAAGTTGGCAAGGGCTGATGCCCACATCAGCCAGTAGCAAAGGAATGAATGGATGAAAAGGGAGTCTAATACCTGCCCTTAGAGTATCCCTATAGACGCATAGCGCGTCCTTCTTCCACTGACAGGCCCTGTCGGCCGGACCCGCAAGAACCAGCTTAAAAGGCTCCTTGATTTTGAAGCAGCTGCTCAACTTTTCCAGCTCCTTGGGATCCCGTAAAGCACTGATATGATCGTGCGCGTCCAGATGCGCATCAGACGGATACTCGTCCCCTCGAGTGTTGATCATGTCGATTAAGGAAGTATACCTCGATCGAATAGGAAAATCGTTGGACTTTCTAGCCACGTTCATCTTGGCCAAACGGGTCATTATTTTGTCAGCCATCTGAAAAAAAGTAAGGGGCACGTAAATAGGCTGTCTTAAAGTGGCACACAATGGAAAAATAGACACGAAAAGCAAAGGGAGGAATCTTACCTGAAGAAGCGCTCCTGAAAAAGGCTTTGAGCTCCGACTTGCTGTTATTCCTCTGAGAATCTTAGCAGGAAGATGAAGAAGAAAACAAAGAAATGAGAAAGTGAGGAGTAATAGCCTTTCCTCATTCCTTTATATAAGAGGAAAAGGAAGTTGAAGGGACGAAAAGCCCATTGAGAACAAAAGCCCATAGGAAAAAGCCCAGAAAAAAGAATATTCCAGAATATTCCTAGGAATTCTAGAGCATTCTAAACAGGGTGTATTAATCCCAGATCAATAAAAGAGGCCCAATAAGAAAAAAAAAAGAGGGCCCAATAAGAAAAAAAGAAGAAGAGGGCCCAATAAGATTTGGAAAAGCCCAATAATAGAGGCTCAGTAAAATTTAATAAGGCCCAACAAAAAAGGCCAGGCCCAAATCCAATTAGGATTTGGAAAATACAATACCCTAAATTAAAGCTAAATAAAGAAGGCTAGTGGAAGACCAGGAACCAGGTCGAAATCCAAGTCGTGAATCCTGCCCGAAATCTTTCGAGCAGACACCCGAAAATAACGGGTAAAAAAGACCAGAATCCAGGTCGAATTCCAGGTCGTGAATCCTGCCCGAAATCTTTCGAGCAGACACCCGAAAATAACGGGTAAAAAAGACCAGAATCCAGGTCGAATTCCAAGTCGTGAATCCTAGTCGAAATCCTTCGACCAGGAAGCAAGAAAATCAAAGAATTTTCGAACAGGATTCAGGTCGAAATATCGACTAGAATCCTAGTCGAAATCCTAGTCGATAGGCTCATGGCAAGAAGCTGGAATAACGGGACTGAATTGAGGTCGAAGCTTCGACCAGGAATGAGGTCGAATAAATCAAGCATCTTTCAAAAAAATGGGGATTAAAAACTCAGGTCGAAGTTCGACTAGGATCCTGGTCGAATTCCAGGTCGTGAATCCTAGTCGAAATCCTTCGACCAGGAAGCAAGAAAATCAAAGAATTTTCGAACAGGATTCAGGTCGAAATATCGACTAGAATCCTAGTCGAAATCCTAGTCGATAGGCTCATGGCAAGAAGCTAAAAAAAGGTGGAATTTTTGACCTAGATCCAGGTCGAATTTTCGACTAGGATCCTGGTCGAATTCCAGGTCCTAGATCCAGGTCGAAATTTCGACTAGGATCCTGGTCGAATTCCAGGTCGTGGATCCTAGTCGAATTCCTTCGACCAGGATGGCAAGGCTGACCCCTATTTTCGACTAGGATCCAGGTCGAAATTTCGACTAGGATCCTGGTCGAAAAAGGGCTGGAAATCTGAAAAATAGGGAAAAATTCCAGAAAATTAGGGAAAATCCCAGAAAATTAGGGAAAAATCCCAGAAAATTAGGGAAAATCCCAGAAAATTAGGGAAAAATCCCAGAAAATTAGGGAAAATCCCAGAAAATTAGGGAAAAATTCCAGAAAATTAGGGAAATCCCAGAAAATTAGGGAAAATCCCAGAAATTTAGGGAAAAATCCAGAAAATAAGGAAAAAATCCCGGAAATAAGGGAAAAATTCCTGGAAATTAAGATAATTCCTGAATAAAAGGAAAAATTCATTGTAAATGTGTAGGTCGCTCCACACTTTACGGAAAAACGAAACCCTGTAAGGGGATGAATAGACTTAACTTCTGCGAAACCTAATCAATGTTTCCCAAAAGTTGGGGGGCAAATGATAGGGATAAATAAATTATGCTTGTATAATTAAATACTGCATTAATTGTACAAGCTGTGGGCTGCTAGGCTCAATAAAAAGATATATCATACTCAGACCAGGAAGGTTAAGCCTGATGGACCAGATCAGGCCTGATGGAATAAAAAAGGCCCAAAAGCCCAGATTATTAATTAATTTCGTAATTAATTAATAAGGGAAAAATCAGATGTTGGGAAGAGTCCCGATAAGGATATAAATCCTTAGAGATTAGCATCAAGGGGACCTAAAAGGATAAGGAATCAGTTTCCTACTATCTAGGACTACAAAGTCCATTCTAATTATGAGACTTGCCCACCAAGTCTCCTATACCAAGTCCAATTCAAGGACTCCCAACATCTATATAAAGGGCCTCACCCCACAGATCAGAACTACGTTTTTTGGCTTGATTCTCTAATTCACAGAGATACGTAGGCATCTCGTAAAGGCAGATCGAGCCACGAAACACGAGAGCAGCCATTAAAGGCCTTGAGCTCCCGAATCTTAGTAATAAATACAGCAAATAATAACCTTAGTTTTTTATCCATAACAAGTACCTAAATATTTAGATAAAGTATACGAATTACGCCAGTGAATACAGTTTATTCTCAATCATTGTTTTGTATGATGAGTGATGGTATATCATGCCATGTTTTTTTCAAGGATTTCACGATTCCAATGATGACAAATTTTTCTAGGCCAGGAACCGATATTTGTACTTAAAGACACTTGGGTTATAACTTAAATTAGGATGTTTATCCTACATTTTTATAAAATATGGTTGATGTAATTAATTTTATAAACAAATTACTTGCAATATATTCTAGAAAATATATAACACACTAAGTGATTTTTCACATACAGGTCATTTCTTTCTTTAAAAGTGATGTATAACATGACGTATGACATCAAATAATTTCCTACGACTGATGTCTATTTAGCTCTTAGACATCAATTTTCTAGCAAATTAGTTGATGTCTATGGACATCTTAGACATCATCATGTTGTAATAACTCGAATTTTTGAGACCTTGTAAAACGTTTAATGAATAGTAACCCTGACGAACGGGAAAAACTTTTGAGGCCACACTATGTAGTGCACGAAAAAATGAGTTTCAGAGTTGATATTATGATTATACGTACCAAATGAGTGTATGTAAACGCTACTAGTTTTCGAAGAAAACGAACTTTGAAAAACGACCGTATTTACAACTCATCGAGGATTACGGAAATCACAATATAATTAAAAGATTAAAACCCTAAGGATTTATATCCATGTACGATAATTTAAAATATAAGGAATAAATACGTAAGGAATTACGTCCCGAACCATATATGAGGAAGTATTACGAAAATGTTTTAGCGACCGAGCGAACGCGTAAACGATTAAATAAACGTAACACACTAACTAATCATGGTAAGAAAGTAACCGTGATTACTTTATCAAACAGTGAGCTAGATATAGGATAATCAAGCAAGGCTAACCAAATAGTGTGCTAAGGAAGCTAGAACACGTAGTTTAGCTTGTAAACTAGTAAGCTACTTAAGATATGTCCATGGATTTGGCAACAAGGAAAAAACCTAGGATTCTATACTAGGAAGAATATCAATCAATAAAAAGATATCACCCATCCCATTTCCTAGAAGATACCAACGGAAGCAAGCATAACACCCCCCCCTTCCTTCATTCTTCCATTCGGCAATTTCATCTCCAAAAGAGGAATTCAAAATCAAATCTCAAAATCTAGCCATGGGAAAATCCTCCCATTAATTTTCAAGCTTCCTAACAACCAAACTAAGGTAAGAAAATTCTTTGATCTCTTTTTATCAAGGTTTGATGGGTGAAATAAAATCAAGAAAGTTACTAGTGAATAGGATGAATAGTAACTCTTATTTGGTTTCTTGATTTCAATGGTGGTTTTAGGTTCCAAAAATCATACCAAGCACTTCCAAAACTCCACCATCCTCAAGAACACATCTCAAGCTTTCAAGAAAGGTAAAACTCTTTGACCCAACTTTATTTAAGATTTATTTTCAAGATCCATTTAGTATGTTGTTATAAACCTAGTTTTAGAGGTGATGTTGAAATCTTGATGTTTAGCTAAGTAATTTTAAGGGTGATTCTTGTTTCCTCAAGAATATGATGTTCTTGAGAGGAGTTTTTGTGTTGATGATGATATGATTATTGTTGGTGGTTGTTGTTGTTAGGTCACACACACACTGTAGAGGGGGTGAATACAGTATATAGTACACTCAAATCGAACTTTAAGATCTTAAGTAACAGAAAACAAACTTTATTGAAACAATAAACTCTGTTACAGTATGAAACTGTTACCTCTCAGTGATGAACAAATATCACGAGAGTTGCTAGAGTTACAAAGAATAATAACTTCGATAATGATAACACTTATAGTGTAAACCCTATGCCTGTGTTTATATACTACACAGTTACAAGATAATCACTAATTGATATGGAATATAATTCTGCTTCCTAAAACATATCAATCAGATATCTTTTCATCCAAGTATTCCATTCTTCACGGAATTCCTTCTTCATGCATATCTCTTCTTATGTTTATCTCGATCTTCTTTCCTTTAATCAGCTACTGTCCTTATCTGATTGTCCTTCAGCACTTAAGTTCTGATATCTATCTTCTGATGATTATCTCCTGATAATATAAGTACTGATATCCTTAAGTCCTGACTTCCAGTATCAGTACTGATCAACAGTTAAGTACTGATTTATCCTGTTCACGTAAGATCTGAAAGCTAAACATAAAACATATTATCCATGACATTATCAAATATATCTAACAATCTCCCCCAACTTGTAAATTAACAAAATATACAAGTTTAACAGATATTTGATGATGTCAAAAACATTAAGTACAAATGCATGAGAAATAGACTAGATAACTACAACTTACAGTCCTTAAAGTTTTTACCAATTTCAACTTCTGATAACAACTTCAATCTGTACAAATATCAGAATTTAAGCAGTTGTAGATCTTCGACTTGGCTTCTTCATTTTCTGATCTCTCTGATGTCAGGAGTTGTTCTGAGATAGTTCTTCAACAAACATTTCTCAGCATATCTTAGTTCATCAATCATTCTCCTTTTAACACCTTTAAGCTCTGCAGTATCTTCACCAGTTCGAAAGATTGCAGCTCTGAGATCATTAATCTTTGCTTTTCTTAACTCCTGATCTAGTCTTATGACATAAGCTTTGTCAGATTCAAGATTGAATTCAAGTCCCTTAATACCAAGATACGTTCTGATATGTGCAGTATTAGGCTTCATATCAACAATATCACCATTATGATCTCTGTACTTTGGAACATATATGTTGTCAGACTTAACAGAATAAAGCCTTTTCTGTCTCTGAATCTGTTCTTTTAAGTAGTTTGCAGCAGTCTCTGTTATTCTGTCATCCACTTGAAGTAAGAAAAGTACATGCTCCAATTCTTCAAAATACTTCAAAGGAATGGCATTTTGTCTTATATGATAAACCCTACCATCTGTCATGAAATACAACATGATGTATTCTTTCAAGTAGGTATGGTAAACCATCTGTACAGATTCTAGTTGATTCAATCTCTCAGGAGTTGCTCCAATACCTGGTTCACTCAAGGAAGTTGGATCATTGGTAGTGTTGTGTACTCTTCTTTCATCAGCACTTCCCAATCCAGTTTTACCTCTAGCTTCCTTTCCAGTAACTACTCTTGCTTCAAAACCACTTGCAGTAGTCTTCAAAGATTGAGTCTGTTTTGCTTTAGTGAATCCTGGTAGGAGTGTTTTAGTTCTATTTTCTGATATCAAGTTAACTTGAGCACTGTCAGAGGTTACTTGCTTCTTTTGAATATCAGAACTTACAATTTCTTGACTCTGAACAACTTGAGCCATGTCAGAGGTTGTTTTAAGAACTTTTCTTGTAGTCAAAGCAAGATCATCTTTTCCATCAGTAATTTCTTCTTCCTCAGGAGGTACATAAGGCTTGATAGGTTCACCAACCTTTTCTTTACCCTTGGATCTTGGATCTATCTGTGGTTGTGATCTAGCCAAAGTTTCTTCAGTATGTATCCTTTCTTTGATCACAATGCCTTTAGGTTTTGGAAGTAACTTTTTACCAGAAGCTTCAGATTTAGATGTGACTTTCTCTGATTTAAGTCTGGCTTCTTCTTCCTTTAAACTTTCCAAGTCCATCCCTGGATTTTCTTGAAGAAATAACCGTCTTGACATTTCCTCATCAAGATCTAGAAGTTTATCAGAACTTATCCTTTTACCAGCAGCAGAACTTATTCTTTTCCCAGTATCAGAACTTGTTCTGTGACTAGCTTGTCTTGATGTAAACCTTCTACCTTGACTATGACCACTACCCATTCCAGAGGTTCCTTGGTCATCTTTTCCATCATCCTTTCCTTGCAGTGTCTTGTTGGTTTTGCATTTGGACTTAATTACCTTCTCCCCCTTTTTGGCATCAGCAGGTAATAAAAGAGAGATAAGTAGTTCCACTGAGGTCTGGATTTCAGTAAGTTGCGATTGCTGAGAAGCTTGATCTGTCAGAATTTGATCAATCTGAGCTTGTTGCTTCTCTTGAGTTTTCTCAATATAAGCAACCCTGTCAATGGTAGGTTGGAAGAACTTTTTCTTATCAATTTTCTAAACTTGTTCCTGTTTGATAAAGTTCTCCTGAATCTTGTGTAGCTCTGCACGAGTATTGGAATGAAGACCTTGTAGATGTTTAGTACTCAATGCAGTGACTCTAAGCTGGGTTTTAAAATCATCAGAATTTAACATTTCATCAGCTTTAGTCAAGTGCTCAGCAAGATGTAAAGCATTTGGAACACATGAAACTGAGTTCCATTCCTTAGTCCACTCCTGACCTGCAGGAGTTTCACTCCAAGGTACTGGTGCATCCCTGATAACAAACTCCTTTACCAGTTCAGACTTAGGAAGAGTCGGTGGAGGAGTATGTCCTGAAGGACCTGCTTCATCAGCATCTACAGTTGTAGCAGCTTCACCAGTATCTCCAACATTTGCAGCATCAGAACTTAAAGAATCAGTATCTTCTGATAAGACAACAGTGTGAGTAGCAATGGAGGATTCAGCATCCTCTAATTGCTGATCTGATACTAAGTTCTGATCAACAGCCATATCCTGATGCTCACCTAATATCTGATCATCAGCATCTTGATGCAGAGAAGGTGTTGTTGATAACTCTGGAGTTTGAACAGCATCAATAACAGGTGTTGTAGAAGTATTATTTGTTGTTGGAGCTTCTAAGAAAAGTATTTCAGGCACAACCAGGTTCTGAATATCAATTTCAGCACTTGTGCCTGGATCAACAAGAGACACAGATGGTGAGTTAGCCTTGTTAGATACAGCTTCCTGAGATGGAGTTGATGGAGAAGAAGTGACTGGAGCAAATTCCTTATCTTGTGAGAACAGAGATTCCTGATCCCCATCCTTAGCTGCTTCCTCCTCATCATCTGAAACTGGCCTCTGTGCCCTCTGTTTCTTGTACTTCCTTGTTGATTTGGATTCCTTGGGAGTTTCAGGAACTATCATGCGTCTAAGCCTCTTGAGAAGCCTAGAACCCCCAATTGCAGAATCCTTCTGAGAAGTTGCGTTCTCAGCTTCAACCACCACAGGTTCTGAAGAAGGAATCTGTTCCTCAGAATCTGATTCATCTCTCAAAGTAAATCTCCTCCTCTTTTGAGGTATTTGAGGAACAGTCTTTGTTCTCTTTGGCTTAGAGGATGTAGGCTTCACAGTAGGTGCTGAAGAAGAAGGTTGAGCAGTCTGTGAAGTGGAGAGATAGGATTTGAGATAAGTTCTGAGGGTAGGTTGAGTAGAATGAGAGGTAGGTACTGAGGTTGATGGATTTTGGTTATGGTGAGTTGGTTTAACATTTGAGTAAACAGATTTGTAAGTATTAGGATCAGCATTTACCAGAATCTGTTTCACAGACTGAGGAATCTGTAATTATCTCACCATTGATTTCTTTGTGTCAGCATTTATCAGGTCGTTAAAGTATCTTTTTGCAACCTTAAAAGGTGGGGTTTGAGTGCTGACTAACTGGGGTTCAGCAGTACAATACGTATAAATAAGTTGACAGAATCTAGCAAAATAAACAACATCTCGATCCTCTGTCATCCTATCCCCAATAAAACCAATTATTCCAGTTGCAAAATCAAAATGAGTTTGATGGATAATAGCATACCCTATGTGCTGACTCAGAATTGGGATAGCATCAAAATTTGCAATCAAAGAAGAAACTCCATTCTCTTCTGATATTAGCCCGTTTCAACTATCCAAGTTTCGTCAGACTCTTTTCATATCCCAATTCAGCCATTAACTCCCGAAGGGCTGAGTCCTCTGGAACTGAGAAAGTACAATCCTCGGGAAGATGTAAAGCCATGCGTACTGTACCAGAAGTGACTACAAAAGATGAATCACCCACTTGGAAGATAATACTGGGAGTTCAACGGTTACCACCATCATCAAAAACGCCAGTCCTCCAGAACCTCAGAACTTGTTGACTTGAAAATAATTCAGGCTGAGTTAAGGCGTACCCAACCTCACTATGTGCAAGAAGATCTTGCACAGAGTGCAATTCAGATGGAGCTTCAGCATGATCAAGAATTGCAGCATAGTTGTTTGGAACAAACTTTGCTCCATCAATGATTAAATCCTTTGGTGCCATGAAAAAAATGAGAATTAAGAATGCCTGATAGTTGTTTGATATAATGTCGTTGGACACCTGTCAGACATGCAGTAATAACGGATAGTTACTGGGCTCGAGAAAACAGGAATGATTACTTACCCAGTTGCCTTGTTTCAAGGAAAAACCGTTCCTTTAATCAAGAGAAACAGTTTTAATTCAAAATTTAAACCGTTAGCACTGATTGAATTATTTTTCACTGCAACATTAATATTCTGAAAATAAATCATGTTAAAAATGACCGAGATAATTTTGATGAATAAGTGCTGACAGAGAATCAGAACTTAAATAAAAGCATAATTTAAATGGTCATCAGAATATCAATCAGGATTTATCAACACAAGATAAAATAACTCAGAGACAAAGTCTTGAAGTAAAAACAATTTTCATTAATATATCAAGTCAATACATTTATGAAATGGAAATGACATCAGTACTTATACAAGATTTTCCCTAAGCTTCTAATCCTAACGTCAACAGCTTTAGTCCTAGCTAAGAAGCCTGACAAAGCTGATGATGAAGAAGAACAGGAAGAAGACGAGATTAAGTCATCTTCCTCTTCCTATCTTCGACGAACAAGATGGCGAGTCGTATGATTCACTCTTGCTGACGGATAGCTTCCCGCCTTTCCTCCTCCAATCGCTCCAGATGGCGATGGTAATCCATATAGAAGAATAGAAGGTGAGTCAGCACCTCCTGTGGGACAGAATCCCAGATCTTCTCAGGAATGGCTGTTACATGCTACTCCTGCTGCCAATCGGTACAACTTAGCTCCATTGTGAAGGTTTGGTTGTTCAAAAACATGTTGTATCGAACCATTGTGTTTTTGATAGAAGAAGGAGGATAAGTGTGTGAGAAGAATGTGATGGAAAGACTGATGTGAAGAGATTGCTTATATAGGCAAGAGAATGCCAAGAGACGCAAAGATATTTAATGCTGACAGGTAGAATTAATTCTACCTCGTCTCCCTAGACTTTGAAAAAGAATAACAGTCATTGGAAAGAGGAAGCATGGTCTAGACCGCACAAAACACAAGAAACAGTGGTCTGTTCAAGTACAAATACCATTAATCCTAATCACAGTGACTATTAATCTTCCACTTCAACATATTCGAGTACAAACTGAGACTGTTATCAAATTTTATTCAAAGATAAGCCAAGTAAAGGATTAGACTGAGAAATCAGAACTTAGACCTATACCAGAACTTAACAGTCATCATAACATAATTTCTTAACTCGAAAAAGGAATGCCTATCTTAGTAAATACTCATACAAGTTCTGAGTTATGGACGTCAGTACTTAATCATCAGAACGTGTAACTTAGAACTTGTCCTCAGAATTTGTGCAATAATGACACATTGACTGTTTTATCTAAAATAACATAGACCACCACAGAAATTTTCATCATTCAGATGGAGTGATTAGTGTGTGCATTAAGCTAAAAACAGACAAAGAGTAAAGTCTGATTCACTGCAGTACATCTTAGAAATAAGGCATAACTAAAATTTTGCTAAAGATCTGTCATTGTCCTGAAACCGACTGAAGAATGAGTTTATGCTTGAGTCCACCTCAACTATTTTGTGCTAATTTTATGCATCTTTTGAAATTCTATTTTACAGTGGCTTCTCAGTGTAAGTGAGTCACGACTGTTTATCAGAATTTATGCTATTTTCAGAGTATTTCTCCAGTAATCATAGAGTGTGAAAAGTCACCAAGAAAATATTTTGCTTTTCTGATGCATATTTACTTAATACCAGAGCAATGCACTTGGGTCGTCCCTTCCACATTTTTACTCTAGATCTCAAAGGAGTACCTGATTTTAATCTTTGATCTTTTTGCTTTTGCTTTTGATAAGAGAGGTCTATCAGCACTTAGTACATTCAGCAGTTTTACTAGTATCAGAACTTAACAGATGAGTAGCATTATTCTAATTTGTGACTTAGTAATAAGATATACAAAGTGAACTTAACTAAGCTCAGTTATCAGAATTTGCTAGTGTCATAAGTTTTCCTCTGAAATAATTACTTCTTCCATGGAATCATTTGTTTATTGAAGACTACTAGGTCAGTATCTCGCACAGTTATCCTCATAGGATTGAATAGGTACTAGAACAGACATATCACTTATCAGAGTTTAGAAACATATATCAGACAACAGTCAGTACTTAAAGACATTTATCAATTAAGCACAGAATACACAATGAGATGAATTCTGTAAATACTGAGCATAAAGTCTGATAACACAGAACAAGTCTAAGCAGATTTAGAGAAGGAACCTGAAACCATTCCAAGTTCATTTACCAATCTTGTAAAAGTAGCTTCACATAATGGTTTCGTGAAGATATCTGACAACTGTTGATCTGTGGGAACAAAATGCAATTCCACTGTACCTTCATCCACATTTTCCCTGATGAAGTGGTACCTGATGCTGATGTGCTTGGTCATTGAGTGTTAAACTGGATTACCTGTCATAGCAATAGCACTTTGATTATCACAGTAAATAGGGATTTTGAAATATGTTAACCCATAATCCAGTAACTGATTCTTCATCCAAAGAATCTGTGCACAACAGCTTCCTGCAGCAATATACTCTGCTTCTGCAGTTGATGTGGAAATTGACTTTTGTTTCTTGCTGTACCAAGAAACCAATCTGCCTCCAAGAAATTGGCAGCTTCCACTTGTGCTTTTCCTGTCAATTTTGCAACCTGCAAAATCTGCATCTGAGTAACCTATTAGTTTAAAATCTGATTCTCTAGGATACCATAATCCCAGAGCAGCTGTTCCTTTAAGATACTTAAAGATTCTTTTTACAGCTGTTAAGTGAGGTTCTCTTGGATCTGCTTGAAATCTTGCACAAAGACAGATAGCATACATGATATCAGGTCTACTAGCAGTTAGATAGAGTAGAGAGCCAATCATACCTCTGTAGTCAGTAATATCTACTGATTTACCGGTATCCTTATCCAGTTTTGTTGCAGTGGCCATTGGAGTGGATGCACTTGAACAATCTTGCATTCCAAATTTCTTTAGCAAGTTTCTGGTGTACTTGGTTTGACAAATAAAAGTGCCTTCCTCATTCTGCTTGACTTGAAGGCCCAGAAAATAGCTAAGTTCCCTCATCATACTCATCTGATATCTTGACTGCATAAGTTTGGCAAACTTCTTGCAAATTTTGTCATTTGTAGATCCAAAAATGATATCATCAACATAAATCTGGACCAGAAGTAAGTCCTTTCCATGGTTGAGGTAGAACAGTGTTTTGTCTATTGTCCCTCTGTTGAATCCACTTTCCAAAAGAAACTGAGCTAAAGTCTCATACCATGCTCTAGGAGCTTGCTTAAGTCCATAAAGTGCTTTGTCAAGTCTGTAGACATAATCTGGATGTTTGGTATCTACAAAACCTGGAGGTTGTTCAACATATACCTCTTCCTCCAATTCTCCATTGAGAAAAACACTTTTCACATCCATTTGAAAGACAGTAAACTTTTTGTGAGCAGCATAAGCCAAAAATATCCTTATGGCTTCTAACCTAGCAACTGGTGCAAATGTTTCATCATAATCAATTCCCTCATGTTGAGAATATCTTTTTGTAACCAGCCTTGCCTTATTCCTTGTAATTATGCAATCACTGTCAGTTTTGTTTTTGAATACCCACTTTGTACCAACAACAGATCTATTCTTTGGTCTTGGTACTAGGGTCCAGACTTTGTTTCTTTCAAATTCATTCAACTCTTCCTGCATTGCTTGCACCCAATCAGCATCTTGAAGAGCTTCTTTCACTTTCTTTGGCTCAGTCTGAGAGAGAAAAGAATTGTAAAGAATTCCAATTATCAAATTATCAAATCAGCATCTTGAAGAGCTTCTTTCACTTTCTTTGGTCTTGAAGTACCTGTTCTAGTTCTGACACCTGCATCAGGATTTCCAATTATCAAATCAGGTGTATGTGATTTTGTCCACTTCCTTGCAGATGGAAGGTTTTCTCTAGAACTGGATCTCCCCCATGATCCATGCTATCTTCATTTTCATTTTCTGATGCTCCCCCTGAAACTATGCTTTCTGAGTTGGATTCTTCAGTATTTAGATTTTCAGTACGATCAGAACTTGGCTTATCAGAACTTGACGAATCAGAACTTGAAGAGCCAGATGCATGTTCGAATGTTTCTTGAGATGTGGTAGGATTTTGAGTATGCTCCCCCTGCATAGGGGCATCTTCATTTAACGTAGTCACCACAGTTTCAATAACATCAGAGTTTAATCCATCAGAGTTTGCAGTATCAGGACTTAGACTGTCAGGATTTTCAGTATCAGAATATGAGTCTTCATTTTCAAATCTCAGCTGATCATGGTCAACGAAATCTTTAAGACCAGTGATCTTCTTGTCATCAAAAGAGACATTGATAGAATCCATGACCACTTTTGTTCTCAAATTATAGACTCTGAAGGCTTTTGTGGAAAGTGGATATCCAACAAAGATTCCTTCATCAGCTTTTAGATCAAACTTTGATAGCTGTTCAGGATGAGTCTTGAGAACAAAACACTTGCATCCAAATACATGAAAATATTTCAGATTTGGCTTCTTTTTCTTCACCATCTCATATGGTGTTTTTTCATGCTTGTTAATGAGTGTTGCATTTTGAGTAAAACAAGCAGTCTGCACAACTTCAGCCCAGAAATAGGTTGGAAGCTTTGCTTCTTCAAGCATTGTACGTGCAGCTTCAACGAGAGTTCTATTCTTCCTTTCAACAACTCCATTTTGCTGTGGAGTTCCAGGAGCAGAAAATTCCTGCTTTATTCCATGGCTTTTGCAGAACTCTTCCATTATCAAATTCTTGAACTCAGTGCCATTATCACTCCTTAAAATTTTCACAGAATTTTTGACCATTTTATCCAGCTGTTTGACATGATCAATCAAGATAGATGCAGTTTCACTTTTTGTGTGCAAGAAATACACCCATGTGTATCTGGTGAACTCATCCACTATGACCAATGCATACTTCTTCTTTGCAATAGACATGACATTTACTGGACCAAATAGATCAACATGTATAAGATGATAAGGCTCAAGAATTGATGATTCAGTCTTGCTCTTGAATGAAGATTTTCTTTGTTTGGCTTTCTGACATGAATCACAAAGACCATCAGGAGCAAATACTGTGTTTGGCAATCCTCTCACAAGATCTTTCTTGACAAGTTCATTTATATTGTTGAAATTTAAATGAGAGAGTTTCTTATGCCAATTCTAGCTTTCTTCAATTGATGCTCTACTTAACAGACAGATTGCAGAGCCATCAGTACTTGTTGAAAGCTTAGCTTCATAAATGTTACCACGTCTGTATCCTTTCAGAACAACTTTGCCTTTAGATTTACTCACAACTTCATAGTGTTCTTCAAAGAAATCAACATGATAACCTCTGTCACGGATTTGACTTATACTCAGTATGTTGTGTTTAAGTCCTGAGACCAGAGCTACTTCTTTAATGATGACATTCCCAAGATTGATATTGCCATATCCCAATGTTTTTCCAATGTTGCCATCTCCATAAGAAACACTTGGGCCAGCTTTCTCCACAAAGTCTGATAGCAGGGCCTTATTTTCAGTCATATGTCCTGAACATCCACTGTCCAGAACTAGAATATTTTTCCTGTTGCCCTGCAATCACAAAGACCACTAATTATTAGTTTTAAGGACCCAGACTTGCTTGGATCCTTTGGCCTTATTAAGTTTGTTAACATTTGCAGCGGATTTAGCATCAGAGTTTATGTTAACATTTTTTTTATCAGAATTTACATTATCAGACTTTGAATCAGAATTTACACTAGAAGGAACAATGGAAACTTTCTTCAAAGAAGGTTTTATTTGATAATAATCATAGTACAAACTATGATATTCCTTACAAGTATAAATTGAATGCCATAAACTGCCACAATGAAAACAAGGATTTTGTGGTTTGTATCTAACTGACTGACTCTTAACTCCTGATTTTGAAGGTAAGGAGTTAATATTCTTATTTTTCCTGCAAAAAGAAGCCAGATGGTTAGAACTTCCACAGTTATGACATGTTTTCCTAGGAGCATCAGGAACAGGTTTATAATCATTGCTTTTATTCACACCTTCCTTTCCATTCCTATTTTTCCTAGGTGATTTTACCTTGTTTGCATTCTTGACATCTTTCAGCTTATGCTTAAGCTGCTTCTTTGTCATTAAGCCTATGTTTACTTCAGCTGTCTTTTCCTGTTTTAGATTGTCAGAAGTTAATTCCTCTTTAACTTCTGATTTCTCATTATCAGACTTTACAGTTACAAACTTAACAGGTTTTAACTTTGGCTTTTGCTTAACAACAGGCTTAATTTCTTCAGTTCCTTTGTCATTCTTATTCTCTCCATAACCTAAGCCCTCTTTCCAGTTTTCACTACTTAGCAAATTTTGAGTTGTTCTGCCAGAGTTAGTCCAAGTCCTGATTATCTCTCTTTCCTTTTCTAACTCAATTTTTAGAGACTCATTCATTTTTAGCACTTCATCCCTAACATAAAAAGCATCATCTCTATCCTTCTGAGTTTGATGGAATATAACTAACTCTTTTTCTAAGAAATCATTTCTTTTCTTAAAAGCAAGATTTTCAGAAGTTAATCTTTCACATGTTAAGGTTTGATCTCTATAACTAACAAACATGGTTTTAAGATATCTTCTCAACTCATTAATATCATCAGTATGAAAAGCATAAGTAGTCTGAGGTACCTTTGTTTCAGCAGCTTCAGAACTGCTCTCAGCACTTTCTTTATCAGCATTTGCCATCAATGCATAGTTCTCCTCACTTTCAGAGTCTGAAGTGTCTGTCCAACTTTTCTGCTTTGTGACAAGAGTCTTGCCTCTGTCACCCTTTACCTTCTTGCAGTCAGGAGATATGTGGCCTTTTTCACCACAGTTATAGCATTTAACATTGGTGTAATCTCCTCTGTCAGACTTTCCTCCTCTGCCTTCAGATCTTCTGAAATTCTTCTTATCAGAACTTATGCTTTTTCTGGAAAACTTCTTTCCCTTCCTGAACTTCCTGTATGCAATCTTGGTGATTCCTTTCACCATAAGAGCACACAGCTTCATCATCTCCTCATCAGCATCGGTCTCAGGCAAGCTTTCAGAATCTGAGTCATCATCACTCTCAGAACTTGATGACTCAGTATCAGACTTTATGAAAAGAGCTTTACCCTTGTCTTTCGTTGAGGAAGCTGCCTTGGGGAATTCTTCTTCAGCCTTAAGAGCGACTGTCCTTGACTTTCCTCCTTTCCTCTTGCTTCTTTGTTCCATCTCCAGCTCATGAGTCTTGAGCATTCCATAGATTTCGTCAAGAGTTATTTCATCAAGATTGTAGTTGTCTCTTATTGTCGTTGCCTTCAAATCCCAGCATTCAGGAAGAGCTAATAGGAACTTAAGGTTTGAATCTTCAAGATCATACTCTTTATCAACCAATGACAAATCATTCAAAAGTTTGACAAATCTATCATATTAATCATTCAATGACTCATTAGTTTTTGAGTCAAAGTGTTCATACTCTTGAGTGAGTATTGTCTTCCTGTTCTTCTTAATTGTGTTAGTTCCCTGACACCTTGTTTCCAGAGCATCCCATATCTCCTTAGCAGTCTTGCAGTTGATTACCCTGTTTGACATTACATTATCAATGGCACTATGCAGTAAGTGTCGTACCTTAGCATCCTTAGCAATTGATGTTATGTCTTCAGCAGTATAATCACTCTTCTCCTTTGGTACGGTCATTGCTGCTTCACCTGCAACTGCAACTGCGAGTTTGGTTGGTTTGTGAGGACCTTCCTTGATTCTATCCAGGTATTCTGGATCTGTTGCTTCCAGGAACATGGTCATCCTTACCTTCCATATGGGATATTCAGATGGTCTCAGTATGGGGACTCTGATGGTCTCATACCGACTCTGAATTAGTGTCTTTGGTGGTTCCTCAGTTGTGGTAGGCTTAGTTGGAGTTTCTGTGTCCGACATGATTGTGTTTGGATCTTTAACTGTATGTAAGTTAACAGATAGGCTCTGATACCAATTGTTAGGTCACACACACACTGTAGAGGGGGTGAATACAGTGTATAGTACACTCAAATCGAACTTTAAGATCTTAAGTAACAGAAAACAAACTTTATTAAAACAATAAACTCTGTTACAGTATGAAACTGTTACCTCTCAGTGATGAACAAATATCACGAGAGCTGCTAGAGTTACAAAGAATAATAACTTCGATAATGATAACACTTATAGTGTAAACCCTATGCCTGTGTTTATATACTACACAGTTACAAGATAATCACTAATTGATATGGAATATAATTCTGCTTCCTAAAATATATCAATCAGATATCTTTTCATCCAAGTATTCTATTCTTTACGGAATTCCTTCTTCATGCATATCTCTTCTTATGTTTATCTCGATCTTCTTTCCTTTAATCAGCTACTGTCCTTATCTGATTGTCCTTCAGCACTTAAGTTCTGATATCTATCTTCTGATGATTATCTCCTGATAATATAAGTACTGATATCCTTAAGTCCTAACTTCCAGTATAAGTACTGATCAACAGTTAAGTACTGATTTATCCTGTTCACGTAAGATCTGAAAGCTAAATATAAAACATATTAGCCATGACATTATCAAATATATCTAACAGTTGTATAAAGATTTAGGGCGTAAACGAAACTCCGATCGTAAACGTAATTTCGTTAAAACGAACAAATCGTAGCTTTAAGTTTCTGCAGAAAGTCCTGAAGATGTAAACTGTATTTTCTTGAATAATAACCCTTTATTATGTTATACAATGTTATAAGGATCGTTTAGGCGCTTGAATCGCTTGATTCCGATTTACGGATCAAAAGTTATGACCGTTTTACTAAAAGTTATATACGCGACAAAAACTGCTACGAATTACGAATTTTGAAAATATAAAGGATCGACTTAGATGTGGTCATAAATTATGAAATTTTTACAGAGAGTAGTATTTTTAGTTTTCTAACTTTCATAAAAATTTCAAGTGAAAATAATGATTTTTCAATTTTATAAAAATATCGGAGCCGAGACCACGCGATTAGAAACCGTATAATCCATAAGCGGAGGCAACGACAAAAATGAAAATGAACCTAAGATACTTAGAAAAATGAAGCGAGCATGATGTGAATGAGAACTTAAAGTAATAATGAGGGTAATATAAGTTGAGATGGTGCATAATAAGTAGCACATGAGTGTGAGTCGCCGTCAATTAGAACAGGACTTAACAAAATGAATTATGTTTATGATTATAGATTTCCGAGCGGAACCTAGAGCATCCTCCACCTCGAGATACCCAGGTAAGTTTACGAACCCAACTCCATTTTACTGTTGTGTTGTGAAAGAATTATTTTATTATTATTGCATAAATACCATGTTTACCATGATACGTAGTAATTGAACTTTTCGCAAATGTAGCGATGTTGTACGATAAGTATATATCGTAAAAAATTTAATTCCGCTTTAAGCGTGACGTATGATTACAAGACCGAGAGTCGGTCGGGATTAAGATGAAAACCCGGGAATCATTCCGGTGATATTATCAGTCTTTCTAATGTGTGCCCAAGTGCACACAATAAGTACTAAATTTTATGAGTTTGGTGAATTTTTATTGATGGAGTTGTTGTAAATGCAGGGGGTATATCAATATTTATGATTAGAGGACCAATCAAAATGCACCAAATTCATGGGAGTTAGTGCTTATTGGGTGCCCTTGGGCACACATTAGAAAATCCCTACTATTATAAGTCATAATATTTTGCATGCCTGACAACTCTCGTGTTATATGACATTTAATGACAGCTCTTCCTAACTCCACTACTGTCTGTTACATGATATTTCTCCACAACTGTCTGTTATATGATATTTAATGACAGGTTACTAACTCCTGTAATCATATTGGTTTTTTTTCAGAGGATTTTGCTATTTCAAAGAGAGGAATAGTGTATAATTTATTAGCACTATTTTAAATTTATTAGCAGATGTGTTGGCAAAAATTAGAGAGTGTTGATAAAAATATAGAAATGCCTTATATATAAAAGATTAAGAGCATGTATGTTTTTATATTTATTTTCACCAATATTAAAAATAATATTTGTGCAGTTAATTCTACGTGAGAAACAATTGTTTTAAATTTTCAATATTTTTAGGTCTTTAAATATTTAATTTTAATTTAACTATACTACACATATGATTATACTTAATACTTAATTATTCACACTATATTGTACATTGTATGTGTATGATCGTATGTTATATGTGTATAATAATATGTTATTATGTTGGTATGTTAGTGGTAATATTATGACAAATATTAGAACATCACCAAGAGAATAAAATTCTTAACTAAATTATTCATGTGACATCTATATAAATTTATGTGTCAATGTCAATTTTAGAGAATATGTAAAATTTAAACACTCCAACCATGTTAACTTTAAGTATACACTCCAACCATGTTAACTTTAAGTATACACCCTTCCCTTAACTAAAAATTTACATAATCAATATTTTATTTTATTTTAGCTAACCATTTTTATTATCACTATTGAAGATGCTCTAGCTAAGAGTTATGCGTATTAGAACATTTCCAAGAGAACAAAATCCTTAGCTAAATAATTCATGTGATATCTATGTGTGGTTTATGTGTCAACAAAGAAGAATATATAAATATTTAAACATTTTTATGTGGTGTGCTCATGGACACACATTAAGCACAAACTTCTATAATTTTAACTTATTTTGATTGACCAACACTTCTTTTGATGAACCCCCTCACCCCTGCATTTATAACAAATACACCAATTAAAACACTATAAATTTTATAAGTTTTGTGCCCTGGACACACCTAATACTCCAATCATGTTAGCTTTTAACAAATATACTATTGGAGTATACACCTGCTCTTCTCACATCCATGGGCCAGACAAACATTGCTGACAACCACTACTAGATAGAAGCTGCTAACTACTAGTATGAGGTAACATTACCATAACTGTAATCAGTACTAACTATTCTCGTGTAAAATTATGACAACAGTAATTTCTCACTACTAGTAAAATTTATGACAACTTTAACTTACATTCTTGTTATCACACTCTTCCTATGACAGCTGTTTACTCTTTTAAGTCATATTAGTCATATTATTCTGCATGTCTGACAACTGTCATGTTATATAAATTTAATGACAGCTCTTCCTAACTCCACAACTGTCTGTTATATAATATTTAATGACAACTGTTACTAACTCCTGTTGCATGAGTGACAACTGTCACATTTTACATAGTTAAGTGATATTATATTATCACCTGCTCTTATGAGAATAAATAATACTAAACAAGTCATAAAAGTTTTTTTCCCAAGAATTTTGCTATTTGATTCATTGTTGGCAAAATGAGAGGAATAGTGTATTATTGAATTTTCAAGTGGCTGATGTGTTCCAAAAATCTAGTAAGTTCATATCTACATTTTTTTGTATATAATTTTTATAATTTTCTTTGTTAAATATAAAATCTATGTTTACAATTTTATAATTTTCTTGGTTAAATATGCATTCTACATATTTGTTTATTTTCTAGAGCAAATAACAATTGATTTGTGAGGCAGATTGTGTGAATTCTCAGCTAGTAATCAATATTCTTGGGAATGGTATGTAAAATAGTGTTGAGGGGATTTTGATTTATATTTGGAATAATAATAGAAAGTTTCTTCACTTAATCACTACAATTTTTTATTTTAAGGAAATTTAAATTACATGAAATGTCTTTTTGTTGATATTTTAGGATTTCTTTTCTTGTGTATATTTTTATATTTTTATTTTATGTGTGGTTACTTGTTATTGTTAAGTGAATGTATTTTTTTCTTTAATTTTGATAACCGGCTGTTATTTAAAAATTTATTAATTTTATGAAACAAAAGTATCATATTTTATAGTGATAAATAAAATATCATGATTTTAAATTTATTAGCAGATGTGTTGATAAAAGTTAGAGAGTGTTGATAAAAATATAGAAATGCCTTGTATAGAATATAGAAAGCATGTATATACTTATTTTTATTTTTACCAATATCAAAAAGAATATTTGTGCATGTAATTCTGTGTGAGAATCAAGTGTTTTAAGTTTTCAATATTTTTAGGTCTTTAAATATTTAATTTCAATTTTGTGTTGTCTATTACAAAGATTTTTTTATTTTTTTTAAGATTGATAAATATATAATATTTGTTATTTCATTAAAGGTAAAGAATTAATTATAAAAAGCTTTTTTTATATAAGTGTAATCAAAGATTATTAATATAAAATAAAAAACTTTTTTACCTAAATGTGTAATATTCTTCATGAATGTAAATTAGAGTCTCTGTTTCTTGGTGGTGGTTTTTTGGTAACTACTTGAGATTCTCCATTTGCATTTTTCTCATCCCTACATTATTTGCTTGTTGTTGTCCTGACCCCTTATGCTCGTAATGTTAACCTACTCAACAAAGATGGATTCAGCAAACCAGAAGGAGACGGGAGTTATGGATGAGAGTTGTCGTGAGGGGAAGAGGCAGAAGTATAGTGGTAGACTGGGAAACTACCGACCTAGTGCATCAGTAGCCCCAATGCCACTTGCATTTGCACCCCCAACAAATGCACATCCTGATCCAATTGCATTTGCGTCCCCAGAAGACAATTTAATTCGACCTTTAACAAGCTTGGTCACAGCTGATGGTTTACCATACAGGCCAAAGAACAATGTTCGGCCAGAGAACTTAGGTAATGTGAAATATTCCAGGACATATCTTTAAATATTTCAGCATGTGTATAGGGTTTGTAGTTGTGATCACAAGACCTTGCCTTTATAATGTGATATATTCTTCTATGTTATTTCATGAAGAAGAAGACACAAAATTGTTGATGTTTCCAAATGGCTGATCAGGCTTAGCTTCTGAACATTTTCTCTTTGTGTGGATTAAATCATCCTAGTGCTGTATTATAAATTAACATTCCAAAATTCATGATTTGAGAAGTTTTACATTTGTTATATACTTGAGAGTTGAGAAGTTTGTTTACAAGTTCTGTTATTTTCTTGACGGAATTCTTTTTTTTTTTTTTAACTTTTAAGTTAATTGTATTTGAACTGCATTTTAGTTGTGAGACCAGGTTATTTGGTTTGAATATCCAATAGCTAAGATTTAAGAGTCTATGCTAGAGTGTCGCATGAGGATGGTTTCCGGCTGTCACCCGTATACTTGTACTTGTAATATATATGCCTGGTGGCATAGAAATCTACGTTTTGGGAATATCCCCTACTCATTACTTGATGGAGAATATAATCCCAGAGTATTCCAAAGGAGGAACCCAAACAGAGTTTCATTGTTTATCAGCAATACTTTAGCCTCTGTGAAAATATACATTATTGTGCCAATACCGTATGCTAGGCTTTAGCCTTTTCTTATGATAAGATTTGCTGCTTAAATCATAAATGCGAGCGTTATAGCATTTTTAGTGTAATTTTGTGATGCTATATATGTGCCAATGAACTTCTTGGTTGTGTCACTTTTGAGCCCTTTCCAATTGATGTATTTTTTGGCAGCATCAGGAGGGGAACATATGCCAGAGGTCCATGATCCTGATGTGGAGGCTTTTGAGTCCCTGCTTAACAGGGAAATTGAAGAGCTAAACATGAAAATTGAAGAGGATACTGCAAGAGAGGCTCAATGGCAGATGAGTCAAGTATATTATCTCTTCTCTCTAATAGCGGAGATGACCTATATCCTCATCTTAATAGATTATATCTATTATTGTCTTCATCTTTCGTATTTAATCAATGCTTTATCTTCCAGTTTACCTCAACCTTCACTGAGCTATACACTGGCTTTGAGACATCAAGGAAGAAAAGAAAGGATCTGGAAAAGCAAGTAACCAACCTCAAGGGTCGGATACAAATATTGAAAGATAAGGAAGCCCACTGGGACGAGAAGAAGAAAGAGATTGAGAGGGAACGCGATGAAGCTCGAGAAGAAGCACGTAAAGCTGTCAATGAGAAACGAATTCTGGAGCAAAAGTTGGAGAAGGCTGCCAAGCAATACAAGGCTGGCTTAGGCACCTTTCTTGCATACATGGCAACTGGGGAAGGTAAATCAATGGGGGAGTATGTAAAGGAGCTCGTGAAGGAGACTCCTTGTAACAATAGGGCCCCAGCTGACCGGGCAGAACCTGATGGGGGAATGTGATGTGACCATAAAAAGACCGAGCCCCATGACCATCAAATTAGCAGAGTATTAAGCTTTATTTTCTTGACTGTAATGTGACTTGAGACATAACAGTATTCTCAGTAGTCCGTCTTTGATAAATTTCTCCTGTCTGATAGATTGTTCTTGGGATGTTCTAATGATCATAATTTCTTATGAATTCTATGTTCTTATTGTTTTCTTGTTTTTTCTCTTATTTGACAGTTTTTTTCTGTTTGAATCCAAAAATAATTTTTACTTGTAAGAAGTAGTGCTAGGCACCGGCATACTCTAAAATATTACATAATTTTTTTTAATAATTTCGATTTTTTATTTGAGGTATTTGAAATTGAAGATAGTGATAGATGCTACTACATTACATACATATTTTTATTTTATATTCATAGAAAATTCTCAGGGTCGCTATATTATTTTTAAATTACCGAAAAGGATTTAATATTACATGAATTTCGTTCAGTATAAGTATACGTGCATGGTGTATATGCGATTATATATTATTGTCAAATTTTCAGTAAATATTGGGTACTACATTATATATTCTTTGTATTGTATTGGTATTAATATTATTGTACTAAATATAATGCAATTATATTGTGTATTTTGTAAGCAAGTATTTGATATTTCATAATTGTCATCAATAATCATATTACATATTAAACAATTTAAAAAATATTACTCAAAATAATTTTGTAAATGTATTTAAATTAGGTAGTAATAATTTCTTTTCCTTGGTCACTTAAACCACAAATAATTTGATATGAAATTATGTTTGATATGAAATTACGTAATGCTATCTAAAGATTTGATATAATGAAATTATGTTATATTTATAATTATTTCAAAAACTTTAATTTGTAATTATATTTTATTAATTTTTAAATGATACATATAACTTAAAATAACATGTGTATAAATATATGTGTGGGTGTATGTTATATATATATATATATACTTGTGTGTGTATAACTATTTTAAAATTTGACTATTTATGGGTATTAAATATGAAATAAATAGGATATGAGTTTCATAAATAGAATAGGAGTTAATGTAATTTAAGTATTCAGAGGATATAATAGTCTATTTACCTTGATTAAAAAGTCTCACTCAACACCACTTACTCTATTATATATATAATTATAATAATAACCCGTGCGAGACACAGGTCATTATCTAGCAATATTCACCGATATTTTCTCAATTCTCCTACTCAATATTTTCACAATTCTCATCTCCCTATCCCTCTCAAATCTCTTTTACCATATTCTTTCTTTCTCTCGACTCTTTTAAAACACACACCATCCACATTATTTTTATGATATTACATTGTTTTCTTTATTGGTAATCTGAATTTTTTACATCAGTAAATAACTGATGTAATACAGAAGTGTTGTTGTATTTTCCAGATGAAATCGTTTCTTGTTTTTTCATATTGGTCTAAATGATGCATTACATTGGCTTTCACAGCGGTCCAAAACAGATGTTTGCATTAGTCCAAAATCGATGTGAAAAAAAAGGGTTTTTACTACAACTACGTAGACAACGGTATTAAACATTTTAGACATCAGTTCTTTTTCTAATAGTGTTGTTAAAAATAAAGTGTATAGTCCCTAAATATTTAGATAAAGTATACGAATTACGCCAGTGAATGCAGTTTATTCTCAATCATTGTTTAGCATGATGAGTGATGGTATATCATGCCATTATTTTTTCAAGGATTTCACGATTCCAATGATGACAAATTTTTCTAGGCCAGGAACCGATATTTGTACTTAAAGACACTTCGGTTATAACTTAAATTAGGATGTTTATCCTACATTTTTATAAAATATGGTCGATGTAATTAATTTTATAAACAAATTACTTGCAATATATTCTAGAAAATATATAACACACTAAGTGATTTTTCACATACACGTCGTTTCTTTCTTTGAAAGTGATGTATAACATGACGTATGACATCAAATAATTTCCTACAACTGATGTCTATTTTAGCTCTTAGACATCAATTTTCTAGCAAATTAGTTGATGTCTATGGACATCTTAGACATCATCATGTTGTAATAACTCGAATTTTTTAGACCTTGTAAAACGTTTAATGAATAGTAACCCTGACGAACGGGAAAAACTTTTGAGGCCACACTATGTAGTGCACGAAAAAATGAGTTTCAGAGTTGATATTATGATTATACGTACCAAATGAGTGTATGTAAACGCTATTAGTTTTCGAAGAAAATGAACTTTAAAAAACGGCCGTATTTACAACTCATCGAGGATTACGGGAATCACAATATAATTACAAGATTAAAACCCTAAGGATTTATATCCATGTAGGATAATTTAAAATATAAGGAATAAATACGAAATGAATTACGTCACGAACCATTTACGAGGAAGTATTACGAAAACGTTTAAGCGACCGAGCGAACGCGTAAACGATTAAATAAACGTAACGCACTAACTAACCATGGTAAGAAAGTAACCGTGATTACTTTATCAAATAGTGAGCTAGATATAGGATGATCAAGTAAGGCTAACCAAATAGTGTGCTAAGGAAGCTAGAACATGTAGTTTAGCTTGTAAACTAGAAAGCTACTTAAGATATGTCCATTGATTTGGCAACAAGGAATAAAACTAGGATTCTATACTAGGAAGAATATCAATCAATAAAAAGATATCACCCATCCCATTTCCTAGAAGCAACCAAAGGAAGCAAGCATAAACCCCCCCTTCCTTCATTCTTCCATTCGGCAATTTCATCTCCAAAGGAGGAATTCAAAATCAAATCTCAAAATCTAGCCATGGTAAAATGCTCCCATTAATTTTCAAGCTTCCTAACAACCAAACTAAGGTAAAAAAATTCTTTGATCTCTTTTTATCAAGGTTTGATGGGTGAAATAAAATCAAGAAAGTTACTAGTGAATAGTATGAATAGTAACTCTTCTTTTGTTTCTTGATTTCAATGGTGGTTTTAGGAGCCAAAAATCATACCAAGCACTTCCAAAACTCCACCATCCTCAAGAACACATCTCAAACTTTCAAGAAAGGTAAAAATATTTGACCCAACTTTATTTAAGATTCATTTTCAAGATCCACTTAGTATGTTGTTATAAACCTAGTTTTAGAGGTGATGTTGTTGAAATCTTGATGTTTAGCTAAGTAATTTTAAGGGTGATTGTTGTTGCCTCAAGAACATGATGTTCTTGAGAGGAGTTTTTGTGTTAATGATGATATGATGATTGTTGGTGGTTGTATAAAGATTTAGGGCGTAAACGAAACTCGGATCGTAAACGTAATTCCGTTAAAACGAACAAATCGTAACTTTAAGTTTCTGCAGAATGTCCCGAAGATGTAAACTATAGTTTCTTGAAAAATAACCCTTTATTATGTTAGACAATGTTATAAGGATTGTTTAGGCGCTTGAATTATTTCAAAATCTCTAGTTTTTAATTATATTTTATTACTTTTTAAATGATACATATAACTTTAAATAACATATGTATAACATATATATATGTGGGTGTATCTTATATATATATATGCATATGATAGGAAATAAAATAAACTCTGATTGCGTAATTAATATCGCATTAATTATATCAGAATTGGGCTGACAATTGAGCCCATTAGAAAGGGCCCAAAACCCTGAATATTAATTAATTTCATAATTAATTAATTTCATAATTAATTAATAAGAGATAAATCAGCTGATAAATAAAGTCCAAATAAGGACACAATTCCTTGGACATTGGCCTCCAAGAAATCTCACAGGATAAGGAATCAATTTAGACATTAGTTCTAAGCTGTTGTGTATTGACCTTTTTCAGTAGTTTTGTTAAAAAATAAGTGTTTAGTCCCTTATAATTTAAATAAAGTATATGAAATATGCCAGTTAAAATAATTCATTCTCAATCACTGTCTAGCCTATTGAGTGATGGTATATAATACAATGATTGCAGTTTCCTTTTTCTAGGCTTTGATGATTCCGGTTATGGCAATTTTTTTGGTTGTTTGGGATCTTGAGTTAAAGATTGTTGATATTCATCATAATTTGTGTAGTTTTGTTTTATATGGGTGTAAAGTGATTGGAACTTGTTTCGTATAAATCGATAATATTTTATCACAACTTCGGCGTTCTCGTGTTAAAATGTAAATACTATGTTGTTAAGTACATGCCGGCGGTGTGTAGTTAAAAAACATATGTATGTTTATCGTTTATGCATGATGCATATATACGTTGTGTTTCAGTATAAGAGCTAATATAGCGTTATTTTAATCGTTATTTAGTCTTGTTCGTGAATAATTTTAATATTTTTTCACAAACCAACTTAATAATAATATATATTATTTTTCAAAACAAAATTTTCCAAATTTGTTTAAAGTGTCATAAATGTTACTTTAAAAGTATAACCCTTTTAGATCTCTATGAAAGAATTCATACAATAATTTATGTGAATAATTTAATCATTGTTCTTTATATTACATAAAAAGAAACAAATTAAGTCATATAACTGAGTGAATTTAAAAGTTTTATTTAAAGTAATTTTAACATATTCAGTTACTTAATCTTTCCGGATCTCTGATATAAATATAATTTGATTATTTTTCATGACAAATACAGTTAAACCTTTTTAAAGTAATATGGTTGGCACTAAGAAAAAATATTACTTCAGCGAGTTTCTTATTCTATCGGGAGTAAAAATACATAGTGTCCATTATGTTGGGACCAGAGAAAAATATTATTTTAGTGAAGGTATTATTTTATCGATTATTACTTCATCGAGTTTCATCTGTAGTATGACTTAGGTTTTTACAACATGAAGTAATTTTATATCAAATTAAATAATTGTGTGGGGTTGAAAATTTCATTCACAAAGTTTTGAATAGAAATATAATGTTAATTATATGAAACGACTACATTTTATAAGTGTAATATCAAAAATCTTTAAATGCCAATACATTTTTCCAAATTAAATTAACCATTAGCATTTTTATAATTAGAAAATTTTAATTTTCTTCTTCTAATTTCGAATTAAATAAATTATTATTAAAAATATCACATACATATTTACACATTATTTAAAATTTGATAATGATGTCTATTTTTCTAACGAATCGGAATATTTGAGAAAAAGTTGGTTTAGTTCTACACCCATGCTTTTACACGATCGTGTAATAATTTGGAACATGTCTGTAGTACTTTTTAATTAATAGACCAAGTGCATGACAACTCACAACGAATAGATCTAACAACTTTGATCTACATTATTTATTGACTTGAAAATTTAAAGGTCTCTAACGCACTACGTCATGTGAATGTAGAATGTTAGAGACACAATTTCATTGAGATAATGTCATCATCGAACTAATAAAGAAATATACTAAATTCAAGAGAGAAAAATGCATTTGCGCTCGATATGTATATGATACTATTTGTAAAATATGGTTAAATTTTGAGAATTTTTAAAAAATTGATTAAAATTCCAATGTTGAATATAAAAAAAATTTAAATATATTACCAAATAAAAACTTAAAATAGTTATACTTGTCGATACACTTAATAATATTTTTATCTTATAATTGTTGATTTCTTTCACTTTTTAAGGATAAATTGGCTAAATGACTAAAATATAACATTTTACTCTCTAAGAATTAATTTACTTCTATAATCTAACAAGATATTGTAGTTATTGTTTTTATTGTATATATATATTTACTTAATTATTTTTCATATAAATTTATGATTAACACGTTTAAATTTATTAAATAATTATAAGTATTTACTCAATATATTATAATTATTTATATAAAGAAAATATTTACTACTAATACCATATCACTAAGTCGAATGATTTAAAAATATGTCAATTGATTATATACCATATATTACTAATTTATATTATATAAATGTAGCTCGCAAGGGTTGACTTAGTTGGTAAACTATCATCTGGGTCACAAGTACGAATCCCACCAGAGGAGAATTTATGAATATAACTCCTGAGCCGGATTTATGATTATGGCTCTTCAGCCAGAGCTTTTCGCTTAAATGCGGTTTACCTTGGTTCAAGTGGTTTGCCGGCTATTACGTGAGCCCGTAGAGTGTACCTAGTGCGCACCTGAAGGGTAGCGGCTAAGCACACTATCTATTATGTGTATGAATAACAACACATATGGCTGAGTATGTGGTATGATATTGGGTAAAATAATTCAATTCCAACCAATAATAATTTTTTTTAATATTTCATATAGGGGCAAATATGTCATTTGACGAGATTAAAATTTCTCAGCCGGCTTATTATATATAGAAAAGATAGATGTGATGCAAAAGACAATCAAACATACATAAATAAATAGCATACGTAGATAACTGAGGTTGTGTTGGTTCTGTGGTAAGACTTAAGAGGCAGTTTTCTCAGCACATAAAGCTAAAAATCTAGAACACATCAACACCTACACATAGTCTAGAACTTTTTTTTGCGAAGCTCGTTTACACCATTTTATACTAGTATGGAGAAATTTAAATAATAAAAGGCCTTTACATTTAGACCATATTTTTTAACTAAAAACTAAGATAACCACAGAATTCAAATAAATTAACAATAACATGGTAACATTTCTTCAAAAAAAAAAAAAAAATAACATGGTAACATTAAATCACCATCGCTATCTAATTATATTGACAAATTATCAAAAAAAATACTTTTTTAGTTACAATTATATTACTTTATTTGTAAAATAATGAAAAAATAACAACCTACAATGAAACTCTTCTTACAATTCAAATAGTTGTTACAAAATTGTACTTCTGTATAAAACTTTGAAAAAACGCATTTTTGCAAATAAAAATTTAAAGTTATCTTTTGCAAAAATTCACATTTTTTAAAAACTCTCAATTATATTCAAGTTATCATATTTTATTTATTACACTATATTAAACAATTTCAACATCAATACAAAATACCTTAGGATTATTAAAAAATAATTATTACAAGATTTTAACGGTGATTTATTATATCAAAAATAAATTGGGTTTCAAATAGGAAAAAAATTGACTATTGCAAAAGGTTAAATTAAATTTTAAAGATTGTTGATCTACATTTTTCTTAATCAATTTAGAGTGATCTTTACTTGGTAATTAATGTAGTAGAATATTCAAATGTCATATTATTTTTTTAGATTTCATAATATAAATTATGCTGATTTTTTTTCTAAGTTAATTATTTATAAATTTAAAAAATCTTTACTTTTTTATTCTTGAGATTTTACATTTTATTTTAATTCTTGATTGAAAATTATCAAAATATTAATTATTATTTTCAGTTTCAATTGAATATTTAATAATTTTGTGAGAAATTATATAGTACTTTTGTTATGTTTTTTCTCCAACTTTACAATATTTTCAAAATATTTTTGTAAAAATATGTTGCACTAAATATCAATACACGACTATTTGTATCCTGTTTGCATTCGAGATTATGCACATTAATGAAGTTGTATCATATTGGAAAATCGGAGAAAATCGTGTTTTTTATAAAAAAAAGATTCAAAAATGTATTCTACAAATAAAAAAACGTATTTTAGAAAAAAAATAAAAAGTGATAGCATTTTTGAAAATATTTTTTTTGCGAAAATGATATATTTTCATTGATAAAACGTCGAAAATACAACTCCTCTAAAAACATAGATTGTAAGGGGTTTTTTTGTCCAGAAAAGCTTATCATCTAATTACCCTTACTCATATCATGGAACCTAATCAAAGATTACCGTTACCATGACAACGAGATTTCTCATGAAATTTAGTCAATAAAACCTTTATCTCAAAAAATATAACGCCTAATAAAATATGCATATGGTCTTGTATTACATCATGCTTCCTTTTTTCTCAAACTAGGTTGTTTTCCAAACCAAACTTCCAAAAACAGAGTCAAACAAAGGCCATAAGTCGAGCCAATTACAGGAAAAGACTATATATATAATTATGTCTTACTATATAAACTTATTATACAATTATGTTTAAAAAACATGCAAAGTAAAACTGTAAATAAACCTGTAAACTAGGCGTCTGAGTAAAATCATCAATTCGTTATAAATAACACTATATCATATTTTACAATTAGTTTTTAACGACTTATACACTGAGAAATGCATAATTGAGAGGTCAATTCATAAGAAGTAAAACATGATTATGCCCAAAGCCAATTCATTTATAAAACTATTAGCAAGAGATTATGAAGGAGATAATTTAAAACTCCTTTTATATTTTATCTTTCCTTTTCCAGAATGATCTTTCTCAAAACCAATCAATTTCTAAAAAATTAACATAAGATTAATAAAAACTAATTAAAATGTTCTGAATTTAAACTACTTAATTAACCTTTTAAATACGCACATGTAAAGAAAATCATATCATCATACTAGGCCAAAATATAGTTCTGGACATATTTTAGAGATTTAACTACAAACACATAGTTTCCATTAATCAGCCTGCAATCAACTAGTTCGATAAAGATATCTTAAACCAATGAACTTTCCATATAGAAATATTTTTGTACTTACTCATGAAAATATGGATATTAAAGGTGTAGAATAAAAACCAATTAAATATCATACCAATCCCCCATTATTATTTACCCACCCTAATTCATCTCAAATAATTGGGTTAAAGAAAATCGAAATTCGACCAAAGTATCAATTGCTCTTTATGGGTAAAAATTAAATCCACATTTACTAGGAGTCTATCTCGACCTTAATGTGTTGATTTCCTGAACCATCACTTGTAAGTAAGCTAGATCTACATTTACTAGAAAACTATTTTATTATGGAGATCCTATATATTTGACACCCATCGGCCTAATCAATACCGGTAACCTTTTCTTCTAATTACTTGTACAAATATATTTATGTTAAACAAATTGACATACCCCTTTTTCTATCCATCTCCCGTATTGCGTTTAGATTATAAAGAATCAATTTTTAAAATGAAAGAGTTAAGTTACAAGAAATTTCTTATTATAAGAACACTAAAAATTTAAAATATAAAGAGAGAAGTAATTTTTTTCTTAATTCACATTGACCTCAACCAAACAAATAAATCCGGTGGGGATACTTTTATACACCGCCGACCCTAAACAATGAATTAATCTAGTGACATAAAAGTCATTTAACATAGTTCTTTTATTGTTTTATATTATTTTTGTGCACATATATTCTCCAAGTCTCCATAGCAATTTAATATCTTTAAATTATTTAATCTTTACCACAGCATGTATACTTACGCATAGTATGTATACTTATACAGACCCCAAAATTTTAGTTGTCTGATCAACTTTCTATTCTAGACGGCTAGTCTTCATAAGAGTAATAAGATAAAACGTGTTTAAGATATTCTACGGCTAATATATATTAAACAATTGCTAAAAATAATATTTAAGCTATTCTTACAATACCTCTCCTTCCAACAAAATAAAATTTTGAAATTCGGCAATAAGATACACTTTAATAATCTCAGATGATGAATGTTACATCATACTACAGTTTTAGTGTATAAATCAATGCAAAACAACAAAAAACTAGACTTCACGATCTAGTACATAATTGGATTTCACGATATATTTTTGAATTGAACTTCAGTATATGGATTTGATGGACTTTACTGCATATCTTTTCTGGATTTCATGATATTTGACTTGTAGATATACTGTAACTTATTTTTAATTAAAAGTCTTTTTTCTTTATTTTGCTGCTTGAACGATCTTAATTGAATTTCTACCAAATTTATTTAATCTATGACTAATATTTTCAAAAATTGTAGCAGATAAATCTATAAGTTCATAAGAACAATTAGGCTATCTAGAAAAGCACCCAAAATAATTACAATGAAACATATAACTAATTCAAATGGTGGAATCCATTTGGTGACATTGTCACTTGATTATGCTTGTTGTGATGGAACATGCATGTGTGTTCCTAACAAATATAATAAAAATTTAGATTATAACAAAAATGCAAGTGATCGAAATAGACTACTAGCAAAACTTTCAATGTTTCATCATTTGTATAACTAACTATTAAGTAACTATGTTTAATTTAATTTTAATTTTCAGTTTAACCCGCATCAATAATTTATTTTTGTTTAAACTCACATGAATATTGGTTATAGATTATAAAATTATTTGTATTTACGTACTTATATTACGAATATTAATCTCTTAAAGTTACCCAAATACTGGTTGTTGTGATGCCTGTATAATAACAAGACTAAGTCACATTGACAACCCTGAGATTTAGTTGTATGATAGTTCAAATCTGTATTATGTATTGTATTTCTCGAGTCTTTAAAAAGGTTAGAAGATTAGACTTGAGTATTTATCTGTAAACCGTTTCTAGCCTAAGAATAAACTCTGGAAGAAGATCAAGCAAAGATCTTGCCTCTAGAAAAAAGATGTGAAAGCTTGAAATTGAATAAATCTGTTTTATGAAAAATGTTCTAAGTCAAGATATCGACAAGTCACAGATCAAGTTATATGGAGAAGTCATTCGAGAACTCTAGAATGACTTATCAAGAAGTTCAAATTGGCTTATAGAAAATTCTCAGAGATATCGACATGTCAAATGAAAATGTAAAGATTGGAGATATCGACAAATCATTTCTACATGTAGAGAACCCAGAGATATCGACAAGTCAAATGAAGATGTGAAGATTGGAGATATCGAAAAGTCAATTTCTTATTAGAGATCTGAGAGATATTGACAAGTCAAAATGCATATAGAGATCTCAGAGATATCGACAAGTGATTTCTACTTGTAAAGATCTAGAGACCTTTACGAGTCAAGTACACGTATAGAGAACTCAAAGACCTCGACAAGTAAAATATAGTTATAGAGAACTCAGAGATCTCGATAAGTCATTATACTTATTAAGATGTCACTTCTCTATAGAACAAATTGGAGATCTCGAAATGAAGCTCAAATACAGTTATACAGATAAGTTAAAGATTCAATATTATCAATCAACAAATAATCTATTTACTTAGATTGAAAAGTCTACAAAAGCAGTTTGAAGAGTGCAAGATCAAGGGCTAAGATTACCTAAAAAAGGATGATCACAGAATTACAAGATTTGCAAAGATTTATAAAGCCAAAATTTGAAAGATTTAGAGATAGCTTAGAAAATGGTTTAGTACATCTTATTGCATGTTGTGTAAACGTGTGTTTACTAATCTATAAAGTAAATAGCGGTCCTTTGTTTTAGTTGTAACAAAACATATCTAAATTTTCTTGTACTCTCTCATAAAAGAAGTTGAGTTCTTATATTTTTAAGAACACAAAATTTGTAGCAAAACAAACTTAATTAATACAAATTAAGTGAGTTTTGAAATATTGTGCTTGTGATTTTATTTCTGTTGAACACAATATCTTTACAAATCATAAACTGCTTTGTTCACCATATCCAAACAAGTTTGAAAAAGGCTAAAAATAAAGAAAACACAGTCACCCCCCCTGTGTTGTACTCAATATCTAATAAGTGGTATTAGAGCAAAATTTGAAAGAAAATAGATAAAGATCTTGGAAGTATGAGTGCACAGAAGTTCAGTAGCATCAAGATACCAGCCTTTGACAGAGCCAAATATACACTATGGAAAAAGAAGATGATGCTGTTTATAAGGATGGCCAACCCATTATATATCCAGATTCTCAAGAATGGCCCTTTCACTCCCATGGAAATGGTTGGGAAATCTAAAGATGGAGACATGGTTATCCCAGCTCAATATGCCCCTAGAGACCCCTCAAAATTTACTAAAATTGAAAATAGAAAGTCCCTCTGGATAGTCGCTTACAATTAATTCTAATAGAGTCACTTGATAATGTGATGTACAATAATATTTTAAACTGTGACACATCCAAACAAATCTGGGAGAAATTAGAGATTTTGTGTGAGGGAATAGAGGAAGTTGGGTCAAATCAAAGAAGGATGCTGGTGTCTCAATATGTGGGGTTTATGGCCAAGCCTAAGGAAGGAACCACTGAAGTTTTTGAGAGATTCAATAAACTGATAAATGACTTGCAACTTCATGATAAATATTATGAAGCTGAGGAGGTTAACTTAAAGTTCTTTCTAGCTCTTCCTGACCACCTTGAACAAAAGATATCAGCCATACGAGAAGAAGACACTTGAGCAGAATAATATTGCAGGTGTTGTATGGAATCTTGAAGACATATGAACTTGAAATGCTACAAAGAAAGTCATTAAGGTCAAACCAAGGACATGTAGTTGATGGATCTAGTGCTTTGGTTGTCAATGACAATGAAGCAAGTGAAGATGAACAAGATGCATAAACTCTAGTCATTCAAGCTATGGAGCAAAAGAATAAAAGACCCCAAAATAAGTTATTTTGGAGCTAGAGGAAGATGAGTACTATACCCTTGATGATCTAGATTTGATGGACCAATATATGACATACCTGGATAGAAAAGTTTTTAACATTAGGGTCAAAAGCCAAGATTTTTCAAGAATGAGAGACAGTCTTCCAACAATAACAATTGGAAACCAAAAGCTCAGTATAACTCAGCTAGCAAAGGTGGCTACAAGACTGGATCTGTTGACAGATCAAAGATAAGGTGCTTCAACTGTGATGAGTTGGGTCACTTTTCTACTGAGTGCAGGAAGTTAAACAAAGTGAAGAAGGATAAAACTTATCTGGAATTGGAAGCAAAGTATGAAGCTCTCTTCAAGAAATAATAGGAAAAAACTTATATTGCTAAAGGAAAGAGTTGGATGACACCGATGAAGATGATGAAACATAAGAATTTAGAAATTATGCTTTCATGGCTCTTGAGCATGAAGAATCATCCACTTCAAAATCAGAGGTACCAACTCTAACTACTATCAATTTAGATGCAAGTCAATATAAAGAAATTCTTGAAAAGATGAGTGTAGAGATGTTTCATATCCACACAAGAATGGTGGCAGCTACTGAGAAAGTGAGTAGGCTGTTAAAGATAAATCATAAGCTTGAGATTGAGAAAATTTTTTTTGGAACTGCAGCTTGTTGAGCTTGAAATTATCAAGCAAGAAAATTGTTAGGTAATGAATCACACACAGAGGGGGGTGAATGTGTTTTTGTGTTTTAATGCTTTTCTTGAAGTGTTTATGGTGATGAACAAAGTAAATTAAAAACTTGTAGTGAAATTTGTTAGTACTGAATTTAAACAGATAAAAATAGTGAACACAGATCTTTCAAACCTCACTTAATTTTATATTAAAATTAAGAATGTCTTGCTACAATATTTTCTAGGCTCTTTGTTGATAAAGAGCTTAGCTTCTTCCCTGAGAGAATACCAGATTTCTAATCTAAATTGTTACACTTAAAATACAGCATCCAGTGTTTAATTTATAGAACAGTAAACACTGGTTATTACACACTATGCAGTAGCATTTACTAAACCCTATTTTTGGATAACCACATCTTTCTATTTCTGGCTTAGTGTATCTTTGCTAATCTTGCATGCCAGTGACTTTACTTTGCCAGTTAATCTTGGCCTTTGATCGTGTACTCTTCAAGATGCTTTTGTAGACTTGTCAATCCAACTGATTGGATTGTTTGTTGATTGATAATTTTGGATATTTAACTGGTCTGCACTTTGTACTTTGAGTTTTACCTCGAGATCTCCAGTTTGCTATATAGAGAACTTGACATCTCGATAAGTATATTGGCTTATCGAGATCTCTCATCACTCTATAGTTGTTTTGACTTATCGAAGTCTCAGAGTTCTCTATAAGAGAATTTAGCTTGTCGAGATCTCTCATCTTCATGTCTTCACTTTGGCTTATCGATATCTCTAAGTTCTCTATTGATAAATTTGCTTATCGATATCTCTGAGATCTCTAGTGATATTTTAACTTGTCGATAACTCAGAGTTCTCTAGTGAAGAAATGACTTGTCGATAACTCAGAGTTCTCTAGTGAAGAAATGACTTGTCGATATCTCCATTCTTCATATATTCAATTTGGCTTGTCGATATCTCTGATTTCTCTAGTAGCTTTTCTTGACTTCTCGATAAGTCATTCTGTCTATAACACAAAATCTGTGACTTGTAGACTTCTTGACTTAAAATGTTTTTCATAAAACAGATTTATTAAACTCCAAGCTTCTTCATACTTTCTCTGAGGCATGATCTTGATGATCTTCTTCCAGAGCTTATTCTTAGACTTGAGACTGTTTACAGAAAAATACTCCAGTCTAGTCTATTTACATTTTTATAGACTTAAGTGTTACAATACACAATGCAAACATAGATTACCATACAACTTACTTAGGGTTGTCAATTTGACTTAGCCTTGTTATAGTACAGGTATGTCTTGCACAACAATCTCCCCCAATTTGTGAGAAGATTGCTTATCACAAATTCATGCCTGTTAAAAAGACTAACCCCAAGCTACAATGGAAAATTAGACTAATACATAAAAAAATTTGACACAAATACAAAATTTATACATTTGGTGATTTCATGAGTTAAACAGACACATATATGAGACAAATACTGTATCTTTTATTTCTTCTCTAATGAGGTCCTTTAAATATACAAGAATTTCAAGTTCCCATATTATTGGTGTCCCTCTTAGAGCTTTCACAAGTTTGAGTCTGTCAGGCTTTGGATAACCAATCAACAAATCAATCCTAAATTTTAAGAATGTGTCAGCTTTGACATTTAGAAATCTTCCATCCTTGTAAATTCTGCTCATCCCTTTTTCCTTGAGTTCTTCTGATCTTTTAATGTACATTTTAATCTCCTCATCATACTTACTTTTCCTCTCCTCATATTCATCCTTATTCCTTGCTCTTCTTTCCTCCCTTACTATCAACCATTCAGCTAAAATAGATCTCCATGCCTTGGTTGCAGTGTCCTTATCCTTTAGTAAGCTTATCTCTCTATTGATTTATGTGGGTGAAAAGGTAACCATTAAGGTGCTTCTAAGAAATGTGATGGACCCATCCTCATAGTAGATTCTTACTTCCCTTAGTATTACAACCCAAAATATGACTATTTCCTCAGCTAGTTGTTGAAAGTAGTCTTCATCTGAGATGCACCAGTTTAGAGATAGAGAATTACTTTGCTTGTAACAATTCCCGATGACCCTCTCAATAACTTGCCCTTTTTCAGTATGCTTAGCTTTCTTAGATTTACTCCCAATAGAATTATAGTTAACTTTGAGTGATGGCTTGACAGAAGGTAGGTTTGTGATTTTCCTGAGAAATATTTGGCTTGAGATGATTGGTATTTTTAGAAGGTGTTAGCAGTTTGTTTGTATAAGAATTTAGGCTTTGAGGTAGGAGGTGTTTCAGTGTATGAGTTTGTTGGCTTTGAAGGTTGAGCTTGATTTATTTGGATTTTTAGGGTTTTTGGTGTTGTGGTTGTGATCCATCTTCCATTTTCTTTCTTCTTCTTTTTTCTCTTCTCTTCCGATCATCTCCCTTCTTTTCATCTTGATTTTTTCCCTTGTCACCAGTTGCTCTTGAGGATTGTCTTGGATTTGAGCCAGAAGGAGGTTGATCACTTGGCTTCTGCTCATCATCATCCTTGTCATCCTTTAAATTATAATCTGTTATAGGCAAAATGGTCTCTACATTTTGGTCATTAGATCAGTTCAAGGGTCATAATCAATCTCAAGTTGTTCTTTACACAATTCTTAGGAACTGTGAAGTATCTGCATTTTCTGGTTTGTGGACAGATGTAGGAAATCCCCCTGCTTGGATGGAGATAGGCTTAAGGAAAAGCAGCTATCTGAGCATTTTTGAGTTCCTTTAGCAGTTGAGTGTCCTCTGGAATTACTGTGTGCACTTTGTCAATTACCACATCTAGCTCAGATGCTCTCAGTTTTTGAAAATTGGAGAAAGACACCTGGAGACATCTGTCCAGTCCACAATCAGTTACATTTGCAACTATTCTCTTTTCCAGAAAGTTGTCAACTTAGACAAGCACCACTCTAACAACGATGATGTTGTTGGCCAAAGCTTTCTTGTATGTAAAATAATTGTTGTGTAGAGACACCCTCAAGACTGTCAGAAGTTCATTAAATTCATTATCTTGATAAGGTCCTTCTGCAGCTTTTAGGAGTCTTTCTTTTCCAATATCATGAGAAATTTGAGCTTTTGATGAGCTTTAACCATGCTGAGTTGTTGTGATCAATTCTTTTGACTTACCAGCATCCCCAGATTTTTGAATCCTAGCCTCTATCTCCCCCTAGTCTTGGTGACAGGCATAATTAGGGGAGTTGGCAATTCTGTCTTCACAGACTCAGGAAGTGCAGGTAGTGGGATATTGAGTTTTCCCATGATAGCTCCCAAAGCAACATAATTCTGCATTTGTAAGTGCTTGTGGGAGTCCACCAAGGCTTGAATATCTGCCTGTTGACTCTGCACCAGTATAGTGAGAGCTTAAACTTGAGCTATGAGGTTGTTATTTGAGGTTTGCAGAGTGGAGACTTGATTTTGAAGAGCCTGAATTTCGAGATTTGTAGATGTGGAAGTAGGTGGTTGAGAGCTTGTAGATACTGAAGAGCCAAAAGTTGCTTCCACAGCTTGTTTGATACCATCCATGAGCAGTACAGAAGGCTCATATCTGCTTTGATAAAGCTGGTCCAACTTGAGCTTTGTGTCATTTGATTTGGTGATTTATTGTTAAACCACTTCATGAAGAGCAATGAAAGATTATCTGAGATTTTTGACATCTCTTTCCATAGAAGTCAGATCTAGCCTTGCCATTTGGTCAGCAAAATGTTGAAATTTTGAGGTGATCTTGACTCGGGAAGGTATGATCTCATCCATCTTCTTCTTCACCAGCTTCCTTATTTTGTCTTCATGACCAGTCAACTTGAGTTCTAGAGCTTTACCAAATAGGTGAAAAGCCTTGACTTGATCTTTTTAAACTTTAGTGATTGCATCATAGACATCCCGTGGAGTCAAGGTCTTGGCATTACTTCCCAATATTGTCACATATTCTTCTCTAAACCTGTCCAAGACTTGATCCATTTCCAAGACAAAGTCCTTAGACAGCCAGGCATCAACATTACCATCTTGCTCTCCTTTATTTACAATTTTCTCCTTCTGCTTTCCAACTTCTTCATTGTATGTTAGCAGAATTTCTAGATAATCCTGGTTGCTCATGTCTGAAGTTAGCAGATGTTGTGAAATATTGGCTAATCTAGATATCTTCTCAACAAGAATATCATCCACAGATGTAGGTTGAGAGTTAGTTTATTACAACCATTGTGAGAAGAGGTGTGGTGGTTGAGGTTGAGAGGTTGAGGGTTGGTATGAAGGATCAGAACCACCTGTGACAGGAGTCACAGTTTGACTCACAGGTTGCTCTGTGGTTATGACAATAAGTTATTCCTCACCAGTTGTGGGAACCTCCATTTGAATTGGAGGGGATTTGACTGTGGTACTGTCATTTGCAAAAACCTCAAACCCTTGTGTGTCTTGAACCACACTGTCACTTAAATGTGCTATACTTTCCTTTCCCTTAGTAGGGTCATTGGAAATTGTACTCTTAGCATCAATTGCTAATGCAATTTATGCTAGGGTTTCGAGGGGATTTGTTCCTGAAACAGGAACCTCTAATTGAATCGGAGAGGATTTAGATAGCTCCCCCTCAGGAGTACTACCCTCAAACCTTACAGTATATGAAGACTGATTTGTACATGAAGGTGCATTTTCAACCACCATGGGGTCTTTAGTAAAAACTGATGAAACCCCCATGTTTGTGATGGTGTCATTAAGGTCTACCCCAGCTACTAGCCTCTCACTATATGAATTTAATGTCTGGGTGGTGAGCAAGATTTCTTGAACCATGTCACTTGAAAGGGCCAACACTTGAGGATTTGATTCAAGTGTTTCAGTATAGGAAAAAGAAATATTAGATATAAGAGTTTAAAGTTTAGAACTAAGTGTTGGCAGCTCCCCCTGAATGGATGAGGGAGCTTCAAGAGATGTGCTCTCCTTGTGTGTTCCATCCTTGTTTCTCCTTCCACACACTTGTATTTGATCAAATGATGGTTGTACAGACTCTTTACATGGTGCATTTGGGAGAATGCTCTTTTCAATAGAGACACCCTGTTGAGAGGATGCCCCTAGATTCTATTCAAGTCCCATGTTTACAACTACATCCTTTTGAGAGGATGTAGAAGTGTCTAGAGTGGTCAACTTAGTTTGCTTATCCTTCTTTGGCTTTCTAACCAAGGGTGACTTAGTTTGTGTTTGTTCCTCACCACTCTCATTCATAACAGGAAAGGTTATCTCCTTTCTCTTCTTTTTACTCACTTCACCCTTTTGAGAGGATGAAGTGGTTGGTTTCCTAGTTGCTATTGGTTTTGAAGAATTGGTCTCAGCTTGGGAAGGCCCCTATTGGTTTTCCTGTATTTGAACTTTTACGGGTTCAGGGACCATAGATGTACTAGATTGTGCATCAGATCTCATGTCAGGCATAGGGTAAGGGTAAGTCTTAAACCTCTCCATCATGAATAAAGTGATATTTAGACTCACATTTACCTTGTTCTTTGTAGTAAGTGAACCAAATATAATTTTGTACACTTGCTTACAATTGCCTATTTTAGTATTTTCTACACCATTTAATAAATGTATGTCTGATACTTTATGATTTAAAGTAGACATAATAAATCTAGGAAAGAAAATTTCCTTACCTTTAGCAGAATGGGGCATAGTTAGCCTGGTGGCAAGTTCTTCCAGGATCAATAGACCAACATTCAAGTGTATGTTGGGGGCTATTGAGAACACCAGCTTCTGCACCATACTTGAGATGTTGTCATATCCTATCTTCCTGCATGTGAAGGCCCTCACTATAGAATTAAACACAAAGGACCATTCCTTCCTTAGGTTTGTTCTGTTCAAACTTGCCAGGTTGATTCTTTCACCATAGTTGATGAAATCCATGAACTCAGCTAGCTCATCCTGTGTTGGCACCTCCACTAGATTAGCAGTTGGAAGACCCAAAGCTGCATTCACATCTTTCTCATTGAACTCTATTTTTTGGCCTCCAATTGAGCATGTTACCACCAAGGACACAGAGTTGTTATTCATAACAGTTCTCACCACAGCTCTTGCCAGAATTCATACAGAACTGGGTTAGCAGTTAAAGCACCTGCAAGATAGGATTCAGACAAAAAATTCACAAACCCCTTGAACTGTGAGGGGCTTGATTAGCATCAGTGAAGGAAATGTAGTTGGTTCCTTTATCTGGGATTACAACTCTAACAATATTGAGTGCCACTGTTGTTGAGTATGAGTGAATGGATAAGAAAAATTGGTGACAAAGAGCTTGAAATGAGAGATAAATCGGTTTGGAATTGAAAAATCTAGGTCACTTAGAGTTCTCGAAGGCGTAAGTATAGGTGTACCGAGATGTCTGGGTATTTATAGTAAAAGCAAATGACTTGTCGAGAACTCAAAAATAGACGTTTGGAGTTCGTCTATCAAGAAATCATTTTGAAAAGTGAAGAACATATCGATAATTCATTTGTTTTATTCTTGTAGAGAACTAAAAATAAGCTTATCGAGATGTCAAATAAATACCCAGTTTGTCCAGAATGGACTGAATTGTTTCTAATTTTTATTTGAATAAATCAAAATAAAATCAGAATAATCTTGCCAAAAGTATTTCACCAAAATAATTTATTTGATTAAATTATTTCAGTTCTGAGTTATTTATATGTCTAAAATTATACTTGTAGAAAACTCTGTGAGTTAATACTTATAGAGAACTCTACAATGACTTATCAATAAGTCATAATAAAGATTATCGAGAAGTCTCTCGAGAAGTTAGGAAATTGACTTATCGAGAACTCATTTGAGAAGTCTTAAAATGACTTGTCGATAAGTCAATTAGACTTATCGAGAACTCAGTTCTCTATATACTTTGGATTGCTTTGACTCTGCCTTGCTAATTTTACATATTGAAAATGTATATCAACATCCAGACAATTTACTTAGAATTTAAAAAATTCCAACCTAAATTTAAACATGAAAAATAAATATGCAGAGATTTCTGAAATATTTATAATTCATATTCTAGTTAATTTCTGAATAAATCAAATTAATTTTGATTTATTAGAAATTAATCTGCTGCAAAACATTAGCCGAGTTCTTGCCGTAGGATGAAGAATTAAGCATTCCAATTTCACCTACAAGTCTAATGAAAGTTGCTTCATCCAAAGGTTTAGTAAAAATGTCAACTAATTGTTTTTCTGTTGGAACAAAAATGAGCTCAATGGTACCCATTTGCAGCATGTTCTCTAATAAAATGGTACCTTACATCAATATGCTTTTTCCTAGAGTGATTAACTGGATTAGTCACAATAGATATAGCACCAGTATTGTCACGCATAATTGGAATTTTATGTAATACTAGGCCATAATCCATTAGCTGATTTCAAATCCAAAGCACTTGAGCACAACAACTTCCAGCAGCTAAGTATTCTGCTTCAGCTGTGGAAGTTGACACAAATTGTTGTTTCTTTCTATACCAAGATACAAGTCTTTGTCCAAGAAACTGACAGCTTCCACTAATACTCTTTCTGTCAACCCTACATCCAGCAAAATCTTCATCTGTGTATCCAACAGCTTCAAAACCAGTTCCCTTAGGATACCACAATCCCAAGTTTGGAGTCCCCTTCAAGTATTTGAAAATCCTCTTCACAACCATGAAATGTGATATTTTTGGATTGGCTTGAAATCTTGCACAAAAACATGTAACAAACATGTAACAAACATGATGTCTGGTCTACATGCAGTTAAGTAAAGCAGTGATCCAATCATTCCTCTATAGCTTGAAATATCTATACTCTTTCCCTTTTTATCTTCATCCAACTTTGTTGCTGTAGACATAGGTGTAGATGCAGGTGAACAATCAACCCTGCCAAACTTTTTCAATAAATCTGTAACATACTTAGTTTGGCTGATGAAAATTCCATCACTCATTTGACTAACTTGGAGTCCAAGAAAACAACTTAGTTCTTCCATCATACTCATTTCATATTCACTCTGCATAAGCTTAGAAAATCTTTGACAGAGCTTCTCAATAGTAGAACCAAAGATGACATCATCCACATAAATTTGAACTAGGATCATATCACCACCATGCAGCTTGTAGAAGAGTGTCTTGTCTATTATTCCTCTAGTGAATCCATGTTTAAGTAGAAAATCTTTCAATGTGTCATACCAAGCTCTAGGTGCCTGCTTTAGTCCATATAGAGCCTTGAGTATCTTGTACACAAAATCTGGAAATTCTGGATCTTCAAAGCCAGGTGGCTGTTGCATATAAACTTCTTCTTCTAACTCACCATTTAGGAAGGCACTCTTGACCATATGATACACTTTGAAATTTGAATGTGCAGCAAATGCTAGAAAAATCCTTATTGCTTCAAGTCCTGCAATTGGAGCAAAAGTTTCATCATAATCAATTCCTTCTTCCTGTGAATAGCCTTTTGCAACCAACCTTGCATTATTTTTGGTAAGTATACCATTTTCATCCATCTTGTTCCTGAACACCCATTTTGTTCCAATTACACTTATGCTCTTTGGTGCAGGAACTAACTCCCAAACTTTGTTTCTTTCAAACTAATTTAGCTCTTCTTGCATGAAAGATATCCAATCAGGATCCATTAGAGCTTCTTCAGTTTTTTTAGGCTCTACTTGAGACTGAAAGCATACATGTAAGCACTCATTAGCAGTTGCACTTCTAGTCTTTATACTAGTATTGGTATCACCAATTATTGCATTTGGATTGTGACTCCTGTCCCATTTTCTGGTGTGAGTTTGTTGACTGGTGCCTTCATCACTTTCTTCATTATTGATATGACTAGTAGATCATTCTTTTCTTTCTCCCCCTGAGTTTGTTCTATCAAATTCAGGTGTATGAGATGAACTTCCATTTTCATGATTTTCCTGTTCAGTAGTCTCTTCATTCATCATCTGTTGTGCATTGAATTCAGCTTCTTCATCAGAATCACTATCAATGTTGAGATTTTCAAATGCAAGAGTTTCAGCTTCATTATTATTAAGGCATTCCAAGCCTGGACATTTATCATCATCAAAAGTCATATATGTGCTCTCCATAATTTTCTTTTGATCCATTACATAGACCTTGTAGGCAATTCTCTCCAATGAATATCCCAGAAAAATTGCTTCAAAAACTTTTGAGTCTAATTTTCCCACATATTCAGAGGTGTCTTTTAAAATATAGCACTTTCTTCCAAACACATGAAGATGCTTTACAGTAAGCTTTCTCTTAGACATGATTGAGTAAGGTAATTTTCCATGAATCTTGTTAATGAGATATATGTTTTGAGTATAGCATGCAGTATTAACAACTTCTTCCCAAAAACTAGTCGGCAGCTTGGCATCTTGCAGCATTGTCCTTGCAGCTTCTACTAATGTTCTGTTCTTCCTCTCAACTACCCCATTTTGTTGAGGTGTTCTAGCAGCAGAGAATTCTTGAACAATGCCTTTGTTTTTGCAGAATTCACTCAATGTTGCATTTTTGAATTCTGTCCCATTATCACTTCTCAATCTCTTTACATAGTTTTGATCTTCAACCTATTTTTCTATCTTTTTTATGAGCTTAATTATGATGTGTGTAGTCTCATCTTTAGAGTGCATAAATTCTACCCAAGTATAACTTGAGAAATCATCCACCATCACAAGTGCATATTTGTTTCTTGAAATTGATAAGACATTACTGGCTCAAACAAGTCCATGTGAATAAGTTGCAATGGTGCACTTATGGAATTCACAGTTTTTAACTTGTGACTTGATCTTTTCATTTTTCCTTTCTGACAGGCTTCACAGACTTCAATTTGAGCAAACTCTAATTTTGGCATGTCTCTCACCAACTCTTTCTTGACCAGAGTGTTGATTACCTTGTAGTTTAGATGTGAGAGTTTCTTATGCCATAACTTGCTTTGCTCCATGGATGCCTTGGTGTAGAAGTAATAGATTCCATTCTCATTTGTTGATTCCAAGTCTACAACAAACGAGCTTCCTTTCTTTGCTCCTTTCAGAGCAACTTCATTGGTTTTCTTGCTGATGAAGATACATTCTTTTTTGTTTAAATAGAACTTTAAAACCTTTGTCTGTAAACTGGATGATACTGAGAAGATTTACTTCAAGACTAGCTACGAATGCTACATCATCAATGACAATATTTCCAAAACAATCTTGCCATATCCCATTATGAATCCTTTGATGTTGTCTCCAAAGTCACCAACGGGCCAGCCTTCTCCTTAAATTGTGATAGCAAGGCCTTATCACCTATCATATGCCTGGAGCATCCACTGTTTATGATCCATATGACCTTCATTTTGCCCTGCACATAATGAGTTTAAGTGTGTTTAGCAACCCAAGCAGTGTTGGGTACTTTCTTCTTGTTAACTGATTTAGCAGAAGTAAAGTTAGAAGTCTCAGAAAGAATAGCATTCATAGATGTTTGAGCATTTTCCCTTGCAGCTGTAGATCCAATACGGACTTCTTTGACATCTACTCTCAGCTTGTGGCAACATTTCATTACTTTTAAGTTACAGGGAATGTAGTCAAACTTATCACAAATGAATATGGGTCATTTATCTTGGCGTCATTACACTTGCAGGCTCCTTCAACTGGCTTGTTAACCACCTTTTTACAAAGGCCAGTTAGGTGATTCACATAACCACCTTTTTAGGCTCTTTGTTGATAAAGAATATTTGAAATAATATTCCTCAACTAATTTATATTTAAGTAATATAATAATCTTTAATATTTAATCGAGTCTGAAATAAATTTTCACTGGAGAATACTTCTCCCATAATAAATGAATAGTAATTAGATATTTATTATTCGAACGATAAAGTATAGTTGAGGGAATACGATCTTTGGAAATCATTTTAATAAAAGTTCGAGGTGTTTAGTATTTCGTAAATAGACGCTGAGTCCCTTGAAACGTAACTACTATGGACTTTAATCGTCCAATAAATATCACCAGAATGATTCACGGGTTTTTATTTATAAAAACAAAACTGACCGACTCTCGGTCTTACAACTTATACATCACGCTCGGCTATAGCGCTAATATTCTTAAAAAAAGCACCTCTGGAATACTTCTGGGGTTTCATCAATTTTTACTGACTGATCCTCTGTCTAAAATATATACACGCCACACTACTCGCTAGCGATAACGTTCTCAATTATAAACTCCTCCGGGATACTTCCGGGTTTTTATAAGCTTAAACCGACCGACTCTTGGTCTAAATATAACATTTCGAACTCGGTATGAACATATACTAGAAATTATCAATAATTGAGCAATGTAATACATCTCAAACTTCGTAAAATAGTTTAAAGCAATGTCATGCATATATCACAGTTTTGTAAAATATTCACAACACAACAGTTCATAAAAGGTAGGGTTTGAAAACTTGTGTGGGTATCTTGAGGTGGAGGATACTCTAGGTTCTGCTCGGGAATCTATAATCATAAACACAAGTCATTTCGTTAGGTCCCGTTCTAATTTACGGCTACCCGCACTCATGCGCTAATCATTATGCACCCTCTCAAATTATATTACCCTTATTATTTCTTTAAGTCCTTATTCACATCATGGTCGCTTCCTTTTTCAAAGTATCTTAAGTCCATTTTCATTTTCGTTGTTGGCTCCGCTTATGGTTTCTACGGTTTCTAATCACGCGGTCTCGGCTCCAATATTTTTATAAAATTGAAAAATCATTATTTTCAATTGAAATTTTATGGAAGTTAGGAAACTCAATCTACTACTCTCTATAAAAATTTCATGATTTATGAACATTTTTAAGTCGATCCTTTATATTTTCATCTTCGGGACTTTCTGCAGAAACTTAAAGTTACGTTTTGTTCATTTTAACGAGATTATGGTTACGATCAGAGTTTTGTTTATGCCTTAAATCCTTATACTACCACCACCAATCAACATATCATCATCACCACAATAACTCCTCTCAAGAACATCATGTTCTTGAGGCAACAACAATCAACCTTAGATCCACTTAGCTAAACATCAAGATTACAACAATACTCCCACCAAAACTAGGTTTACAACTATATACAAAAAGGATCTTGAACTTAAATCTTAAATAAGGTTGGGTAAAATATTTATACCTTTCTTGAGAGCTTGAGATGTGTTCTTGATGATGGTGAAGTCTTGGGAGTTCTTAGTATAATTTTTGGAACCTAAAACAACCATTAAAATCAAGAAACCAAAGAAGAATCACTATTCTCACTATTCGGTATCATCTTTGTTGAATTTATTTCACCCATCAAACCTTGATAAAAAGAGCTCAAAGATTTATCTTACCTTATTTTGGTTGGTAGGAAGCTTGAGAATTAATGGGAGGATTTATCCATGGCTAGAGCTTGAAGATTTGAAATTGACTTCTTCCTATTTCTTGCTAGGGCCGAATGAAGAGTATATGGGAGAGGGGGAGAGTTTTTGTGGTTGCTTCTTGGTTGCTTCTTGGAAATAATGCAAGTGGTAGCTTGTAATTGATCTTTACTCTCTAGTATATATCCTAGGATTTATTCTTGTTTCCAAATCCTTGGACAAATCTAGCTAGGCTTCCTAGTTTACAAGCTAACCTAATTAGCTTATCCATTTAGCTTACTATTCTCTAGCCCTTGGTTGATCATCCTATACCTTAGCTCACTATTTGATAAAGTAACCATGGTTACCTTTCTACCATGGTTAGTTAGTGTGTTACGTTTATTTAATCATTTACGTATTCACTCGGTCGCTTAAATGTTTTCGTAATACTTTCTCGAAAATGGTTCGCGACGTAAATCCTTTCGTATTTATTCCTTATGCTTTGAATTATCATACTTGAATATAAATCCATAGGGTTTTAAATTTGTAATTATATTGTGATTCCCGTAATCCTCGATGATTCGTAAATATGGTCATTTTTCAAAGTTCGTTTTCTTCGAAAACTAATAGCATTTACAGATACTCATTTGGTACGTATAATCATGTTATTAACTCCAAAACTCATTTTCTCATGCACAACATAGTGTGGGCTAAAAAGTTTTTTCCCGTATGTCAGGGTTACTATTCATTAAGCGTTTTACAAGGTCTAAAAAATTTGAGTTGTTATATTACTATTCAAAAAGGTCTTTTACCGACGTCAAAAATTTGGGTTCTTACAGTCTTCCCCCCTTAAAAGGATTCTGTCCCGGAATCAGTTCAGAAACAGGTAGGGATATGCTTCTCGCATGACAACTGTAATATCCCATATATTTTCAAATATTATTATTATTATTCGGAATTGTTTATGTGATTTTATGTGAATTTTGGTGAATTATCTGAAAAGTAGAAAGATATCTGAATGTTTATATGTGACATTATTTGAATATTTGAATTTTATATGTCCAGAATAAAATATAGATAATTGTGGTATTTTTTGGTAATTTTTGGAGTATTATATGATTTTATAATGATTTATGAATTATTAATTATTTTCAGAATAATTATAAAATTATTTTATAAAGCCGGGAATCTTCCAACTTCAACCGTTTTGCATTTTTAGAACCCGAAACTCTTCCGAAAACTCCTTCCTAACCTAATCTGGTAATTCTGGACATTTTCCGTGTATTGACTTTTTCGATCCGGATTACGGTTTGACCCGTGCGCGGCCCGGCGCAATATTTTCGATACGATAGTTATTTCGGTAATCAATAAAACCCGTAATCTCGAAAGACGGGATATTTTTACGTTATTTTCGTATATGGTGTTTTATAAAAAGCCCTGTTTTGATAATTATCCAATTCTGGTATTGAATTGTATCGTTTTTACAGTTACTTAGCGGCTAAGCAACTAATTTAACAATCCAAAACGATCCAGAACGATCCAATATTCCATAAATATATATATAGCCTATTTCTTATTTCGTTTACTTCGTTTATTCATTTTCAACCAGTTAAAATACCGTAAAAACAGAAAAAAAACCCCCGAGAAACCGATACGTTCCCGAGAATCAAACACACGAACGAAGGCGTTATCGAACTCCGATTCGGGCGTGCAGCATACCAAAACGAAGCTCTCGAAATCTTCTTTCTGAATCAATCATCAGTTTCTGCCCAGAAATCACAAATCGAGTAGCAAGGAGTACAGTCAAGTGTTAGACGGAGATAGTAGCCAGCAGTTAGAAGCAGAGTTAAAGTAAGAGGTTATTGAGCATACCAGGCAAGTAACCCTAACTTCACTTATTGTTCCAGTGACGTTTATTTTGAATCTTATTATGCAAATATTTATATGTTCACCTACCATTCAAGTGTTATTGACTCTAAATTTATCCTTTTAATTTCTCTACTATTCTAAGTTCAGAATAGTTAAATATTTTTACATTTCGCTATAACTTACTCTATACAGTGAAGCTTTGAATTGAGATTAGCGAATAACTAATTGTTCTGGTTATTTTGCCATGGGTTGTTGAGAAAACTCCGGACCATGAGAAATGGGGAGTTATGTGGTTAAGGATGTCATTTGATTCGACTCCTTTGGCGGAAAATTGTTTTTATGGGTTGGATGGTTGCGTAAGAGGCCGTGGCGGCGGTCCAGTGTGAGCTATGTGCTATACAGGATATAACACCTTGCTAGGCCAATATGTGCCTTGGGTACCTTTTGTTTAGTTGGATATGCTTCGGCATACCGGTGTTGCTCCGCGGCTGATCACCGGCAGCAACACACCGTCGTTCGAGGATTCCAGTCCCAAAACATAATATATTGCAAATGTTATTTATTATCAAATTTATATCAGTTTTGATACTGTTCAGTTATTGTAGTTGGTTTTGTTCATCAGATATACTGTCGTTATTCCAAATCATAAGCTATTTATTACTTGTTGAGCATTTCTTTCGCTCATACTTGTTTCATATCTTGATTCTTTCAGCTAGGCCAGTGCAAGCTTAAGTTCCAGGTCTGATCAGAGGTTTTGTGCTTGTAAATAGTTGGTGTGTTTCCAGGTAGACAGTTTGAGACGCTTAATTAGTCTAGAGGTTTGTAATAAAATTTGAATAAGTTGTAAAACTAATTAGACTATGGTTTGTAATAACATTTGATTTGTATTAGTGTCTGTTCCATACTATAACCTGTGATCGATCCAGTGTAGGTAAAGGGGTCGTATTTATTATATTATTCCGCTGTGATTATTTTATTTTGGTTTATTGGCGAGTGACCCCCAAATCTAGACCCCGGGTTTGGAGGGCGTCACAGGTTGGTATCAGAGCTACAGGTTATGGTCACTGAAACAGGCGTAGGATTGTCATAGATGAGTCATAGGAAGATCACATAAGATAGGCGCGTGTAGTTTAGCTTACATAGGATTAAATTTAGGTTATTGGGTTAGGTTGTAGTTAAGTTGTTTAGGTTTCCTGTTTTGCGTTTAGCTTTAGGCCTTGTGTCATTGCCGCTATTTTGTTGATTTAGTTAAGATTTCGAGCAAGGATTTAAAAGGATTGGATAATTCGGAGTAATTTTCTTTGTGTTATTATTCTTGAGATAATAAGCAGGATTATGTGATAATCATGTCGCTTGTGTTAATAAGGTAGCAAGTTTATGATATTCAGGGAAGAGATACTGTTTGCGAATTTTGATATGCTAAGGAATTGCTACATATTTGACACAATGCTTGACAGATTATTATATATATGTTGCTTGTTTCTTACCAGAATAATGGCACCAAAGAGAAGGAATAATGCAGGAGAGGGTAGTACCGAGAGCCGTACAGATCCAGCGATTATCCAGATGTTGGGACTGATGCAGCAGCAGATGTTACATCTTACGCAACAGCAACAACAACAGCAACAGCACCAGCGAGCAGCACCACCTGCAATGACTTTTAAGCAGTTTCAAGCAGTGAAGCCACCTGAGTTCAAGGGAAGTGCTGATCCTGTGGAAGCCAATGCATGGCTTAAGGAAATGGAAAAGGCTTTTGAATTGGTCGGAGCAGGAGCTGAGCAGAAGACCAAGTTTACAAGTTACTTTCTGAAGGGTGAGGCAAACTATTGGTGGGAATCCGCGCGAGCATTGGAAGGAGGTGAGTTTATAACTTGGGAGAGATTCACAGAGCTGTTTCTAGAGAAGTATTTTCCGAGGTATATGAAGAATCAAATGGAGATCCAATTCTTGAACTTGACCCAGGGAGATCTTACTGTAGCTGAGTACGAAGCTAAGTTTACTGAATTAGCGAGGTTCGTTCCAGACCAGGTTGACACGGATGAAAAGAAAGCAAGAAGGTTTGAACAGGGATTGAGATTTTGGATTCAGAATAGGGTGGCCATGTTTGAATTGACTTCATATGTGGCAGTAGTGCAGAAAGCAATGGTGATTGAAAGTAAGAGTGATATGTATCAGAAAGGGAAGGATGGGAAGAAAAGGAAAATAGATACCTCAGGAGGAGGCCAGCAACAAGGTAACTTCCAGGGCCGTTTCAATAAAAGGCCAGAGTTTCAGAATAATAAGAGTGTGGGATTTAAGAAACCACAGCCAGGAAATGGGAACCGTTTTCAGAATTCAAATCAGCAGAGACCCAATCGTCCACCTGCGTCAGAGTGCAAATTTTGTGGTAGAAGGCATTTTGGGATTTGTAAGGCTAATGTGTTGTGTTATAAGTGCAATCAGAAGGGACACTATTCTAATGAGTGTCGAAGTCAGACTACAGCTCAAAGATCAGGGACAGTGTGCTTTAAATGTGGAAAGATGGGGCATATTGCCAGGGACTGCCAGACAACTGAACCAACTGCTAATGTGCCAAGGATTGAAGGACCACCAACAAAGAACCAGCCAAAGGCTAGGACATTCAATATGACTATGAAGGATGCTGTTCAGAGTTCAGACGTGGTGGCAGGTACGCTTCCAGTCAACTCCATAGATGTTAAAGTTTTATTTGATTCTGGAGCTACAAGATCATTTGTTTCTCAAAGTTTTGTCGATAAACTGCATTGTGAAGTTAAGTTGTTAGAACAAGCATTAATGGTAGAGTTAGCTAATAAGGATCAAGTTTTCGTCGACCGAGTGTGCCCGAGGTGTGATATTGAGGTAGGAGGACATCATTTCTATGCCAACTTAATACCTTTTAAGTTGGGAGAATTTGATGTTATTTTAGGAATGGATTGGTTGTCAGAAAATAATGCTCAGATTGATTGTAAGAATAGGAAAGTAAGACTTCAAACTTTGGATAGTAAGAAGAAAGTGATATTTCGGGGGAATAAACAAGAGAAGAAGTTCTTAACGATCACTCAAGTGAAGAAGTTATTACGTCAGAATTGCGAGGCGTATTTGGCTCAAGTGGTAGACATCAACAAAGAAGTTCCAGCACTAGAAGCGATTCCAGTTGTCAACGAATTTTCAGATGTCTTTCCAGACGATCTACCAGGATTACCTCCCGATAGAGAAATTGAGTTTGCAATTGATCTAGCACCCGGAACAGAACCAGTTTCTAAAGCTCCGTACCGGATGGCACCAGTGGAGATGAAGGAATTGGCAACTCAGCTGCAAGATCTTTTGGAGAAAGGAGTTATAAAACCCAGTGTATCCCCATGGGGCGCACCAGTACTGTTTGTCAAGAAGAAGGACGGGAGTATGCGACTGTGTATCGACTATCGAGAACTGAATAAGATGACCATTAAGAACAAGTACCCGTTACCAAGGATCGATGATTTGTTTGACCAATTGCGAGGCGCTGTGTGGTTTTCTAAAATTGATTTAAGATTCGGATATCACCAACTGAAGATCAAGTCTGAAGACATTCCGAAGACCGCGTTCAGAACCAGATATGGGCATTATGAGTTTCTGGTGATGGCATTTGGATTAACCAACGCACCAGCAGCTTTCATGTTTAAGAAGTATTTGGATAAATTCGTGATCGTGTTCATAGATGATATTCTGATCTATTCTAAAGCAGAAGAGGAGCATGCAGAGCACTTAAGAATAGTTTTGGAAATACTGCGACGGGAGAAATTGTACGTAAAGTTTTTCAAGTGTGAATTTTGGTTAAAAGAAGTACGATTTCTTGGGCACGTAATTAGCAATAAAGGAGTGGAAGTGGATCCAGCAAAGATTGAAGCCATAATCAACTGGGAGAGGCCAAAAACACCAACGGAAGTAAGAAGTTTCATGGGATTGGCAGGTTACTATAGAAGATTTGTGCAAAATTTTGCAAAGATAGCTACGCCATTGACAAAGCTCACCAGGAAGAACCAGAAATTTGAATGGGATAAGAAGTGTGAGGAGAGTTTTCAAGAATTAAAGAATAGATTAGTATCTTCTCCAGTGCTAGTCTTGCCAGATGATCAAGGAAATTTTGTAATTTATAGTGACGCATCGTACAAAGGACTGGGATGTGTTTTGATGCAGCATGACAAGGTGATAGCCTACGCTTCAAGACAGTTGAAACCACATGAAGAAAAGTATCCAACGCATGATCTAGAATTGGCAGCTATAGTGTTTGCATTGAAGATATGGAGGCATTATCTTTATGGGGAAAAGTGCGAGATCTACACGGACCACAAGAGTTTAAAGTATATCTTCACCCAGAAGGAATTGAACATGAGGCAGAGAAGATGGCTAGAATTGATCAAGGACTATGACTGTACTATTAACTATCATCCAGGCAAAGCAAATATGGTGGCCGACGCTCTGAGCAGAATAGAAAGGTTAAACATGATAACTTCATCCGAGGAATTAATCAGGGAATTTGAGAAGCTGGAAATAGAGGTTAGTATTCCAAGTATGTCTGCAGAGGTATTGTGTGCAATGTCTTTTCAACCAGAATTATTAGAGAAAATAAGAAGATGTCAGGAGGAAGTAATGAGCCATGAACGAGACAGTTTGACAGGAGAAGAAATAGGGAGTCAAAAGGATGATAAAGAGATATTAAGATTTTCTTCCAGAATATGGATACCCAACATAGCCGAGCTGAAAGATGAAATTCTTTGAGACGCTCACAACTCTAGATACTCAATTCATCCCGGGAGTACGAAGATGTATAGAGACTTAAGAGAAAACTTTTGGTGGCCAAGCATGAAGAATGAAATTGCAGAATGGGTAAGTAAGTGTTACACTTGCCAGCGAGTCAAAGCGGAACATCAAAGGCCCAGTGGACTGATACAACCATTGGACATTCCAGAATGGAAGTGGGAGCATATCGCGATGGATTTCGTAGTTGGATTACCGAGGACCAGGGCGAATCATGATGCTATTTGGGTTATTATCGATAGATTGACAAAGTCGGCGCATTTTCTTCCTATCAATGAAAGATTCTCAATGGATAAATTGGTTCGGTTATATCTTAAGGAAATTATGACACGACATGGAGTTCCAGTATCCATAGTTTCAGACAGAGATCCTCGATTTAACTCAAGATTTTGGAGAAGTTTTCAAGATTGTCTCGGAACGAAGCTAAACATGAGTACCGCGTATCATCCGCAGACGGACGGTCAAAGTGAAAGAACGATTCAGACTATTGAAGATATGCTGAGGGTATGTGCACTAGATCTTGAAGGGAGTTGGGACGAACATTTGCCATTAGTTGAATTCTCCTACAACAACAGCTGTCATGCCAGCATTGGAATGCCGCCTTACGAAGCCTTGTACGGGAGAAGATGCAGATCTCCAATATGTTGGGAAGAAGTTGGTGAGAGAAAGATTTTGGGTCCAGAATTGATCCAGCAGACAAAAGAGAAAATAGAACTCATTCGGAAAAGATTAACAGCAGCTCAAGACCGTCAACGTAAATATGCTGATCCTACCAGAAAAGATATGGAATTTGAAATTGGAGAAGCAGTGTTATTGAAGGTTTCTCCTTGGAAGGGTTTATCAAGATTTGGAAAGAAAGGAAAGCTAAGTCCACGTTATGTTGGCCCTTTTGAGATTTTGAGGCGTGTGGGAAAAGTTGCGTACGAATTAGCGTTACCACCTCACATGCAACATATTCACAATGTGTTCCATGTGTCAATGTTGAAGCGTTATTTGCCTGATTCGAACCATGTGATAGAATACGAGCCAATCGAGATCCAACCAGATTTATCTTTTGTAGAGCAACCAGTGCAGATTTTAGATAAGAAGGAAAGAGTACTTAGGAATAAGTCTGTATCTTTAGTGCGAGTCTTGTGGAGGAATCCCAAGGTTGAAGAGTCGACTTGGGAATTGGAAAGCGAAAAGCGATCCAAGTATCCTCATTTATTTTCCTAGGCTGATTCTGAGGACAGAATCCTGTTAAGGGGGGTAGATTGTAATATCCCATATATTTTCAAATATTATTATTATTATTCGGAATTGTTTATGTGATTTTATGTGAATTTTGGTGAATTATCTGAAAAGTAGAAAGATATCTGAATGTTTATATGTGACATTATTTGAATATTTGAATTTTATATGTCCAGAATAAAATATAGATAATTGTGGTATTTTCTGGTAATTTTTGGAGTATTATATGATTTTATAATGATTTATGAATTATTAATTATTTTCAGAATAATTATAAAATTATTTTATAAAGCCGGGAATCTTCCAACTTCAACCGTTTTGCGTTTTTACAACCCGAAACTCTTCCGAAAACTCCTTTCTAACCTAATCTGGTAATTCCGGACATTTTCCGTGTTTTGACTTTTTCGATCCGGATTACGGTTTGACCCGTGCGCGGCCCGACGCAATATTTTCGATACGATAGTTATTTCGGTAATCAATAAAACCCGTAATCTCGAAAGACGGGATATTTTTACGTTATTTTCGTATATGGTGTTTTATAAAAAGCCCGGTTTTGATAATTATCCAATTCTGGTATTGAATTGTATCGTTTTTACAGTTACTTAGCGGCTAAGCAACTAATTTAACGATCCAAAATGATCCAGAACGATCTAATATTCCATAAATATATATAGCCTATTTCTTATTTCGTTTATTTCGTTTATTCATTTGCAACCAGTTAAAATACCGTAAAAACAGAAAAAAAAACCGAGAAACCGATACGTTCCCGAGAATCAAACACACGAACGAAGGCGTTATCGAACTCCGATTCGGGCGTGCAGCATACCAAAACGAAGCTCTCGAAATCTTCTTTCTGAATCAATCATCAGTTTCTGCCCAGAAATCACAAATCGAGTAGCAAGGAGTACAGTCAAGTGTTAGACGGAGATAGTACCCAGCAGTTAGAAGCAGAGTTAAAGTAAGAGGTTATTGAGCATACCAGGAAAGTAACCCTAACTTCACTTATTGTTCCAGTGACGTTTATTTTGAATATTATTATGAAAATATTTATATGTTCACCTACCATTCAAGTGTTATTGACTCTAAATTTATCCTTTTAATTTCTCTACTATTCTAAGTTCAGAATAGTTAAATATTTTTACATTTCGCTATAACTTACTCTATACAGTGAAGCTTTGAATTGAGATTAGCGAATAACTAATTGTTCTGGTTATTTCGCCATGGGTTGTTGAGAAAACTCCGGACCATGAGAAATGGGGAGTTATGTGGTTAAGTATGTCATTTGATTCGACTCCTTTGGCGGAAAATTGTTTTTATGGGTTGGATGGTTGCGTAAGAGGCCGTGGCGGCGGTCCAGTGTGAGCTATGTGCTATACAGGATATAACACCTTGCTAGGCCAATATGTGCCTTGGGTACCTTTTGTTTAGTTGGATATGCTTCGGCATACCGGTGTTGCTCCGCGGCTGATCACCGGCGGCAACACACCGTCGTTCGAGGATTCCAGTCCCAAAACATAATATATTGCAAATGTTGTTTATTATCAAATTTATATCAGTTTTGATACTGTTCAGTTATTGTAGTTGGTTTTGTTCATCAGATATACTGTCGTTATTCCAAATCATAAGCTATTTATTACTTGCTGAGCATTTCTTTCGCTCATACTTGTTTCATATCTTGATTCTTTCAGCTAGGCCAGGGCAAGCTTAAGTTCCAGGTCTGATCAGAGGTTTTGTGCTTGTAAATAGTTGGTGTGTTTCCAGGTAGACAGTTTGAGACGCTTAATTAGTCTAGAGGTTTGTAATAAAATTTGAATAAGTTGTAAAACTAATTAGACTATGGTTTGTAATAACATTTGATTTGTATTAGTGCCTGTTCCATACTATAACCTGTGATCGATCCAGTATAGGTAAATGGGTCATATTTATTATATTATTCCGCTGTGATTATTTTATTTTGGTTTATTAGCGAGTGACCCCCAAATCTAGACCCCGGGTTTGGAGGGCGTCACAACAACCTCGAGTTCTCACGTTAACCTTGCAGTATTTGATCTCTTCCTAAACTTTCCACTCATCCATCCAATATATTTCCGGGTACTCGTCCTTGTAGTCTTATGACCTCTACACGTTACTCCACATACGCTAAGTCTGGATGCAAGTTTATTAGCTCATTTTCAATCATATGTTTGGCATTGACGGTTAAATTCCTAACTTCGATTCGTGGTACTCGTTATAAACTTGGTGAGTGTTCGATGATGGTGCTAATTTATAATCCAACCTTCTTAGTCCTTTTAAAGATTTCAACTGGTCCAATAAACCTTGGGTTCAACATTTCTTTACCTTTTGAATTTCATCGCTCCCTCCCCAGGAGGCACTCTCAACAATACTTGGTCTGTTACGTCATACTCTATGTCCTTATAGTTTGGGTCCGCATATCTCTAGTGTTCATCATGGGCTGCCATTAGCCGGAAACTGATAAGTTCAAGGAATTCCTTTGGTCTGTTGACTTAACTATGGTCCGAGTATCCTCCGCTTACCAATTTCTTCCCAATCTAAGGGAGAACACTTCTTTCTTCCATACAAAACTTGGTAGCCATTCCAATGCCCGTATGATAACTCGTTATTGTCGGTAATTTGATTAACGTCAGCTGGTCACTTCATTTCCCTTAAAAATCGATAATATGGACGATTAGCGCATCTTCTAGTGTTTGGAATCATCCTTCAACTTATTCGTTTCCCCTACATCGCTCCTACTAGTGCTAGAGTTTAATTCCTCAATATTTTCCCATTTTGGCGCATCTTCTCTGTCGATTAAGTCATGTAATAAGTTCTCGTTGCATTTCTACACGCTCGTCTCCTGCTACATGCTTAGCACTAGATTTAACATTTCTTCCTGTAGTAACGTAAGGCACGTCGGGTCCTGTTTCCATCTTGAAGGAAGCACCATTTCATACGCAATTGATTGATACACTTTTAGAGTCATGGAATGCTCAACTTCCGTTATCGGTCAGACTTCTTTAATCATTCCCCGTATAATATCTATAGTACTACGATACCTTCTGGGTCATACTTGTCATTCTCGCTAGCGCCTTGGATGTATTCACGTTTATTGGTACCTGCTACCAGTGGCCTTTATAGGGCGTGTACAATCTTCTTTGCCTTCTATCAGCTCTGACAATGTCATCCTTCATTCTTTCACGTTGTCCTTCGTAAGGGATATCGACGACTATTTTTCGTATGCTCACGTGGTAAGTACATCTACACGAATTATCTGTCAACAATAGGCGATTCCCCAAACTGTTCCAAATAAAAAGTAAGCCGCTAGACGTATCTTCAATGGTCAGGATAGTCTTCTCATTCTACTTGCCGAATTGAGAACTCTAAGTCATTCCTCTGTCCGTCCTTTTTCGCAAACTATCTTGGGAAATAGTTCCGTTAATTAAATCTTGGGTCCTTGCGTGGCGCAGTCGTCACAGGGCCTCTGTCCCAATTATATCTTCCGCGTTCATAACAATTTCGTAGAGTGGACATTCATCGTTTGCATAATAAAGTAAGAGGTCTTATTTAATCTATCACTCAAAATCCTCAAATAGCACGACGGCTAACTTTGTTCTTGATAATCCTCCTTCAAAATTTATTATAATTAAGTCTTACTCCTATTTGGGTCATCTACAAGTCAAAATCGCCAAAATTTTAGCCCTCGCCTTTCCGTTTTCATTTTCAACCATGTCGAATACTTACTTACCTACTCAATGACATCCCTTTGCATATTCTGCCATGACTAATATCCTTTTACGTTTTTAGGCATCTTTAAGTCTTCCTATTAAGTAATAAAGCGTTCTTTTCATGTGATCCTTCTCATCAGTTATTCTGAGATTTGTCATCCTCAATATATCTTTTCCTACTTAAAGGGTCGGCCACCACATTGGCCTTTCCTTGATGATAATAGATTTCTCAATCATAGCCTTTGATCAATTTGACTATGGCCTCTATCTCGTGTTCAGTTAAAAAAAATTCCAAAATTTTCTCATAAGTAAACTCCTTGTCCCTTTCAGTCCGAACCTTATTGTAATTATTCTAGATCATTATTAGGACGCCTTATGTCACGATCCTTAAGCTGCGTAGATGTATCATTATATTTCATACAAAATCCTGTTTTTATCACCGAGTATTTCTAACAAGAGGTTATTACTAATCTTATGTTCACTTTTTGAAAATCTTATTCCTCGAATTCATACATGATTGGTCTTTCCTGAATTCATTAGTTCTTATCCCAATAGTGTTTCACAGAAGCGTACCTCACTAATCACGTTATATCTCTATTATCGTTCTTCTATAACCATGTTAAGGATCCTTATGATAATAACTAAACATGGTATTCCCTTTTTAAAACAACTTACTCATCATGATACTCAGATTGCACCATCATAGCACTGAGCTTTTAGTCTCATATTACAACAATTGGTTCTCAACTATACCTCTCTTTGTTTGAAAGGCAATCAGCCTTGGAAAAATGATTTTCGCGATATCGATGCAATTTAGACAATCTTAACAAGATTTCAAAATCTATTATCTGAAGAAATAATAAGCTCTGAATAAAAGAGTCACAACACTCAGAAAATTTATAACTTGGAAGGAAGAATACACCAAGAATTATCCTTCCATGTCCTTAGAATTTTATATGGTGATATTATAGATAATATCCCTTCAAAGCAATGAAAGCTGAATAATAACATCATACGAATGATACTTGTAAGATTTTCCCATTGAAAGAATACTTTTCTTTTCGAATAGCGAAGGAAATTTGAAATAACATTCTAAACCAAAGGTTAATCATTGAGGTTTCAAAATGATGTTATTTTGAAGGAAGGAATTTTACTCAATGATTTAACAAATAATGAAGTATATTATTCTTAAATCACTTTATGATTTTAATTGGTTATTCTTTATATAAACGAAAGAATAGAATATTTCACGAACAAAATATTTCATAAAACTGAATATGAATTCGCATTTGAGTGGGCGACCTAGTTAGGTCTCAATTAGATCATTCTTTGAAAATTTCATCAACAATTAAATCTGGCATATATAATGCACTATGGAATAATAAAAATTTGATTAGATGTGGAACTAGCAAAATAATAACTAGTCCATATCAAGCGGCTAAGAAAATGGCCATCACAATTGGTTTGGCCCATGGCAACTAGTTAGAACGATTAGCTAGACTTTCATCATATTAGTTAAAATTTCTACTAGTTAGGACATTAACTAGTCGTTCATGAGAATATATACAACTAAGCATATTTTAGTTTGTTCGAAAAAGAAAATCTCAATATCGTAACCACTAAAGAATTTGTGGCTACCTGGATGACGATTTCAAAATAAAGAGTTTTCCAATTTGGGCCGAGAAAGACAATTATTGTAATACCCTCCAAATCCGGGGTATAAATTTGGGGGCATTCTCAACAGTAACTACTCACTAAGCCTGCACAAGTGGAATATAAAATAGAATAATTACCCCGAACTACCACTACTCAGGATCTTTTCAAGGTTAAGGATTGAAAACAAGAACGACAAACCAACTTTAGTACAAACCAGTTTAAACAATCTAATTCAAGAACTCTCTTTGTTACAATACTTTATTCTATTTACATTTCTCACTAAACAACTTTTATTCAAGCCATTACTATTACTTATCCTGCTACACCTGATTTGGTAATTCAAAGCTCTCTTCTGGGATATGGACAAACACCCTTGGTATAAGAGGGTCCCGCTGCTTGACTCGCTTCTTGACTATACCGGTTCTGATGGGTTTCATTCTCTACCTTGACTGAAAAATAATGGGAATAACAATAAAAGATGGTGAGCCAAATTTTGCTTAACAAGCCTGCAACAATATATTTAGTATAAAGAGAGAAAATAAATGGATGATAATCTGATGGTTTGAACATCCATTTGTATCTGCATCGAATAATAATTTGCCATTACTGGCGAGTGCCAAATGAACAAGACTAGAAACAAGAACCAACATATGCACTATAACCTGCTGATCAGTCAAGATACAGTGTGGATCTATACCCAACTGCATAGACACAACCTACATAAAGGGGTACCCAGGCAACTATGGCCTCATAGTCAATGGTCTGGTTAATACCCAGCCCGTATCGTAACCATCCAGTCCATAGCTTAGCATCCGGAAAAATCGGAATGCTTTTGATGTATCCCAACATCAGGATATATCAGAGTATATATAACAATGGTAAAAGTATTGGAATATGAATAGAGGATTCAATAAATTGGGAGAGATCAAGAATCGAAATGAAATAGAACAAGAATCAATTTTTGTGTATCAGTATATGTAAACGAGAATTATCAAAGTGTAATTGATATGAAAAAAATGGGGTATATTTCACTATTCTGAATTTAGAATAGGGGAAAAACTTGCCTGGAGCATACTTAACCTCGTATGACTCACCGCCTTCCGTCTCCTGCTTGATTTACCTTGGTGATACTGAATCTATCATGGAAAGATATTCATTTAGATAACTTCATACGCGTATCTCGAATTGATATCACGTAGCCCTAATCGTCTACCCATACGATTCTATCAGACTCGTATATATAAATATATAAAATTATATAACGCATAGGGTTAACATAATCACGTAAAACACATAGCACATAAGGCACATAATTGACTTTAGACTCATAATTATTTTTAGAATCGATACTAGACTTATACTTGCATTAACCAATCCTATCTAGTTCGACTTATCATTTTTCGGGATTTATTAGGCTCGATTCGATCCCTAATAAGGTCTACAAACAATTAACTATCACAAGGCGACTCGATCTCGGAAGAAATTATGATTTATAATTATTTTTAATGGATTCGTTTCATTTTTCTGAGTCTAAGGATCTTCGTTTCACTCAAATCGGACTAACGGTTTAATTACTACGTAATAAACAAGATTTAATTAATTAGAATCAATTATAAATAATTAATTATAATTAAATAAACCTTAATTACATTTTTAAATAATTATTTAATATTTATTGCATTTAAAAATAATTAATCCTTAATTAATAGGATTAATTACAAATTATTACAATTATTCACAAATTATTATCAATTATACGATTAGATCGATTATTTACAAATAAATAATCGATGCGAAAAACTATTACAACACTCTTTGAATAAATAAATTATCGCTCGAATAACAATAATTCGACTTATCGATCAACTACTCGTATAGATACGAGTTACTCGTAATTATCGAATTATTAATCATATTATCTGATTATTTACTTTTATTTACTAATTAATTACTTAATTATTAAATAGTAGATAAATAAATAAATAATTAGATAAATAATTAAATAATTAAATAAATAATTAAATTCAAATTTCTAAATTAATAAAATAATTCTGAAATTAATTATAATAATTTTCAGAATTTAAAACTGATTTTTATTTGATTTTTAGGATTTAAAAACTGATTTTTCTGTTTTATAAAAATTAAAAATAAATTATAGAAAATCAAAAATAGAATTTGGGGAACGAATTTGAGTTTTAACGGATCGAAACCGGGTCATGACATCGGGTCAACGAGTCGACAACTGGGTTGATCAAGAACAGCCGCCAGCCGGCCCAGATTCCGGCATCGGCGGACGCTTTTCGGTGAGCTCCTATTTTGAACGAAAATACAACCGTTTCTTTCGTTTCTTCCCCCAGAACAATTCCTCCTGCAACACCGTCCCTCCGCCCCATTCACGACATCCAAACGTTCTTCCCCGATGAACTCCGGCGGATTTTAAGCTTTTTCCGTCGAGTTCATCGGAAAATTACTCCCCCCTAAAATCGAATCCATACTCTGCAATACCTATATCAAATCGAAGCTACGAACTTCTATATTCACTCCCAGTAGTCCACAATAATCAAAACATTCATAATTTATCAAAAACGAATTTCAAAGTTTAGAAAAAAACAATAACTCGAGAACTTTCTTCCAGGGGTTATACGAACTAATTTATTACATCAAATCATTCCTAAGGTTATGAATAAGCTATACAAATCATCAAAATCATCAAACGATTCCAGAATCATAAACCCCTAATTCTAGCATAAACCCTAGAAAAACGAATTGAAAATCACAAGACTGAAACATGAAATTGATTATACGAATAGAAAGTAGAGATCAAAAGGATCATTTTGGTTACTCACATGATCAAATCGAATAACAGAATCACTTCCAAATCAAAGGTTTAATTCTCTGATTGTTCTTCACCAACACAAGCTTTTTCTTGAATTTCTGATTTTTAATTATAATTAACTAATTAATTAATAAATAATCAGGTATTTATATTACTGAAAATAATACCCCTAAATAAAATTAAGGGGCTAATTACACATCTAATAAAAATATATTGGCCCCAATTTTTATAATTTTTGGGTATTAAATATGAATTTTTAAATATCCAATAAATACGAAATAAATGTCAAAAATTCCCAATAATTATGATTATTACAAAAATACAAAGAAAAATGATGTTTGATAATTTTATGATCATATAAAAATAAAAATGTGATTTTTGTGGGGCTTTTGGTACCCGAAGGGGTCCGGAAAAGTCATTTTTCGCGAAAGAGGTAAATTTGTAAAACATCTAGGGGTTCAGAATAGCGATATGATATAGGTCGTTCTTGGCAAAATAGGGCCAATGATTTTTTTTGAGATACGAGCTTTTAAAACACTTTTTTAGCTGTACGAGTTTTGATATAAAACATATAACTTGCAATAAAACACTCAATAAATATCTGAATCATATTCTGATCAAAACATACAACACGTAACACATAGCAATTAGGGTTTTACGACTCAACACATTTAATTACATAATAATACACATAATTATCTTTATTATAATATAATACAAGCATAAATTTCTCAGTCGTTACATTCTCCCCCCCTTAATAGGATTTTGTCCTCAGAATCACACTATGCAAATAACTGAGGATACTTTTCTAACATATCACTCTCAAGTTCCCAGGTTGATTCTTCAACCACTGGGTTTCTCCATAAAACTCTCACTAATGGTATAGACTTATTCCTTAATACTCGCTCTTGCCGATCTAAAATTCTTACCGGCTGCTCTATATACGATAAATCAGCCTGAAGCTCTATCGGCTCATACTCTATTACATGCCTTGCATCAGGGTTATATATCTTAAGCATGGACACGTGGAATACATTATGAATATGCTGCATATGGGGTAGTAAAGCTAATTCGTACGCAACTTTTCCAATTTTCTTCAGAATTTCAAATGGACCAACGTAACTAGGTTTTAGCTTGCCCTTGTTACTAAACCTAGTCAATCCTTTCCATGGCGAGACTTTTAACAATACATGCTCTCCTTCTTGAAAGTCCACATCCTTTCTGGCTGGATCTGCATATTTATACTGTCGATTCTGTCTGCTTCGAGTCGCTTGCGAATAAGTTCTACTTTTTCCTTGGTCTGCTGAATTATTTCAGGACCTAGAATCTTGCGCTCTCCAACTTCATCCCAACATGTAGGTGATCTGCATTTTCTTCCATATAAAGCTTCATAAGGTGGCATCCCGATAGTTGCTTGATTGTTGTTGTTGTAAGAGAATTCCACTAGTGGTAAGTGCTCGTCCCAATTGCCTTCAAAATCTATTGCGGACACTAGTAGCATATATTCCATTGTTTGAATAATCCTTACACTTTGCCCATCCGTTTGTGGATGATAAGCGGTGCTCATGTTTAACTTGGTTCCTAGACATTCCTGAAATTGTCTCCAAAATCTTGAATTAAAAAGGGGATCTCGATCCGATATAATAGACACTGGTACTCCATGACGCATCACAATTTCCTTGAGATATAGATGTACTAACTTGTCAAGTGAAAACCTTTCGTTGATTGGAAGGAAATATGTTGACTTTGTTAATCTGTCAATAATAACCCAAATTGCATCATGATTTGCTTTGGGTTTTGGAAGTCCCACTACGAAATCCATCGCTAAGTGCTCCCATTTCCATTTTGGAATATCTAGTGGTTGTAATCATCCGCTTGGACGTTGATGTTCAGTTTTGACTCTTTGGCACGTATAACACTTACTGACCCATTCCGCTATCTCTTTCTTTATATCTGGCCACCAAAAGTTTTCTTTCAAATCTCTGTACATCTTGGTACTCCCGGGATGAATTGAATATCTCGAGGTATGAGCGTCTTGCAAAATTTCCGCTTTCAATTTCGGTACATTAGGTATCCAGATCCTCAAAGCAACTCGAAAAATTTCCTTGGCATCTTTTTGGATGGTAATCTCTTCTCCTGACAAATTGTTGATTTCATGATTCATTACTTCTTCTTGACATTTTCTTATTTTCTCCAATAATTCTGGCTGAAAAGTCATGGCATAAATCATTTCAGTAGAGCTTTCTGGAATACGAACTTCAATTTCCAACTTATCAAATTCTTTGATCAAATCTTCTGAAGATGTTAACAGATTCAATCTCTCCTTTCGACTCAGCGCGTCTGCTATAACATTAGCTTTGCCTGGATGATAATTAATCGAGATGTCGTAATCATTGATTAGTTCTAGCCAACGTCGTTGTCGCATGTTGAGTTCTTTTTGCGTGAAAATATACTTCAAGCTTTTATGATCCGTATAAATCTCATATCTTTCGCCGTATTAATAATGTCTCCAGAGTTTCAGTGCGAAATTAATTGCTGCTAGTTCCAGATCATGCGTCGGATATTTCTGCTCATGTGGCTTTAGCTGTCTAGAAGCGTATGCGATTACGTTGCCATGTTGCATCAAAACACATCCAAGTCCTCGATAAGAAGCATCACTGTAAATGACAAAATCTCCTTGATGGTCAGGTAAGACAAGTACAGACGCGGTCAATAATTGATTCTTCAATTCTTGGAAACTTTCTTCGCATTTTTCGTTCCATTCGAACTTTTCATTCTTTCGGGTCAACTATGTTAATGGTGTGGCTATCTTTGCAAAATCCTTGACGAATCTTCTGTAATATCCTGCTAATTCCAAGAAACTTCTAACTTCTGTCGGAGTCTTCAGTCTCTCCCAGTTTAAAATAGCTTCAATCTTCGCTGGATCAACTTGAATTCCTTCAATACTGATGATGTGACCTAGAAATTACACTTCCTTCAACCAAAATTCGCATTTCAAAATTTTTGCATAGAGCTGTTCCTTCCGTAATGTCTCCAAGGTCGTTCTTAAGTGCACTGCATGTTCTTCTTCAGTCTTTGAATAGATCAAGATGTCATCAATAAATACAATGATAAACTTATCCAGGTACTTCTTGAATACTCGGTTCATCAAATCCATGAATGCTGCTGGTGCATTAGTCAGTCCAAACGCCATCACAAGAAATTCGTAATGCCCATATCTCATTCGGAACGCAGTCTTTGAAATATCTTCTGCCTTGATCTTCAACTGATGATAGCCTGATCGTAAGTCGATTTTCGAAAACCATGCCACTCCTTTCAGTTGATCAAATAAATCGTCGATGCGAGGCAAAAGATATTTATTCTTGATAGTTAACTTGTTTAGCTCACGATAATCAATACATAGTCGCATGCTACCATCTTTCTTTTTCACGAACAAAACTGGTGCGCCCCATGGGGATACACTGGGCCTTATGATTTCTTTGTCGAGAAGATCTTGCAATTGCTTTGCTAATTCTCTCATTTCAACAGGTGCCATCCGATACGGAGCTTTTGAAATTGGCTCACTCCCTGGTGCCAAATCAATAGTGAACTCTATTTCTCGATCTGGCGGTAATCCTGGAAGTTCATCTGGAAAAACATCGGGAAATTCACAAACTACAGGAATATCTTCAATCTTCGGGCTTTCTTTTCCGTATCCAACACATAGGCTAGATAAGCTTGACATCCTTGACATAACAATCGCTTCATCTGCATCATTGTTAAGAATCTCTGCTTCTGTTTTTCACCTTTGAACGTTACTGTTGTATTTTCTTTGGTTTGTAGTTTTACCTTCTTATTTGCACAATCGATCTGAGCATTATTACTAGCTAACCAATCCATTCCTAAAATAACATCAAATTCTCCTAACTTGAAAGGTATCAAGTCAACTGAGAAATGACATCTCCCTATCTTAATATCACAACCTGGACATATTTGATTTACAGTAACCTGATCATCATTTGCTAACTTTATCTCTAGCACTTCATCTAACCACTGAACCTCACAGTCTATCTTAGAAATAAAGTTCTCAGAAATAAAAGATCGCGTAGCTCCTGAATTAATCAATACTTGAGCATTTACAGAATTCACAGGAAGCGTACCTGTAACCACATTTGGACTCTGTACTGCTTCTTTTACTAACATGTTGAAAGTCCTTTCCCTGGATTGAATCTGTGGTGGTGGTGGTGGTGGAGGTAATGGTAAAACCCTTGGAATGCTGGCGACCGTCGCTGCTCCTCTACAGTCCTTGGCAATATGTCCTTTTCTTCCGCATTGGAAACAAGTGACTTCTGCCTTTCCCATCGGACATTCTCCAAAGTAGTGTCCCTTCTGCTTGCACTTGAAACACGTGACATTTGGCTTGTTGTAAATCCCAATATGCTTTTTACCATATGTTCTGCAATCAGGTATAAGTGGTCGGATAAGTCTCTGCTGATTTGGGGCTGGAAGTCGATTAACCGTTCTCTGATTGCCCTGCTCTGTTCTTCTAGCGTTCATATTTTCCCGGGCTTGAAATCTCGGCCTTCTGTTGAAACGGTTCTGAATATTCCTTGGTCCCTTTTCTTTCTGAGATGCTTCACTTTCACCTTCAATGATCATGGCCTTCTGAAGAACGGTTGTGTAAGTCGTCAGGTCGAATACTGCTACCCTGCTACGAATTCATGGCTTCAATCCCTGCTGAAACCTCTTAGCTCTCTTTTCATCCGTATCCACCTGCTCAGGTACAAACCTAGCCAGTTCAGTGAACTTGACTTCATAATCTGCAACCGACAAATTATCTTGTTTCGATTCCAGGAACTTGATCTCCATCTGATTCTTCATGTAGCGAGGAAAATACTTCTCTAGAAAAAGATCAGTAAATCTATCCCAAGTCACTACACATTCGCCCTCCAAAGCCTTCTTTGATTCCCACCAGTAATTGGCCTCACCTTTTAGAAAATAGCTGGAAAAGTCCGTCTTCTGATTTTCTTCAACTTTTACCAATGCAAAGGCCTTTTCCATTTCCTTTAACCAAGCTCTCGCCTTTGTAGGATCTGCAGAACCTTCGAACTCCGGAGGCTTTACCGACTAGATTGCTTGAAGGTAACTACCGGTGCTGTTGGTGTTGCCTGTTGCTCTGGATGAACGGCTTGTTGTAACATTTGCTGTTGAAACTGCTACTGTTGTTGTTGCATCTATTACTGCATCATCATCATCTGTTGCTGCATGAGGTGGAACATTTGATCCATTTGATTATTGTTGTTCTGACCCTCAGTATTTCCATTAGACGAGTCAGGTCTAGCTTTTCATTTGGGTGCCATAGTTCTGATAAAAAAACAATTGGTTCTTTTAATAACAAATTATTAAACAGGTGATATGGATAAAGATGTTGGGTACCGATGCATAAAACGCAGCGGATAAACGAAAAATAAAACAAAAATTTTGAAACCCAAAACAGGATCCATATATAATTGTGGACAGATTATGGAGATAACGAATCATACCTTTCAAGAGCTTGACTTTCACGAACTCAACGGAGATCCTAGCTATCACGCTTTGTGTCTACCTCTCGGAGAAACACCTCTATGGTATCCACACGAACACCTCCAAGAACGTCTCACGAACTTGACTACGGAATGGATGTACTAGCCTCTTTCTTGATGATCTGAATTGCCTCTGCCTCTCTTTACTGCTAGGGTTTTTTTTCAAAACGTTACCTACCTCTTAACCTATCATTATCTATTTATAATGACTGATTAAAAGGCCCATAACAGCAAAGCCTAACCCTAGTAGGTATAGGATTAAATAATAAAAATGAATTTCTATTATTTAATTAATAACTAAGTCATACTTAATTATTATGGGAAAAAACATTCCCTTTAATTCGAATTTATATTATCTCAATTAAGTTTTACTTAATTATAATAAAATTCAAATAATCACCAATTAATTTAAATCCACAATTTAAATTAACTATTCCATTAGGTGCTCTATTTGTGTGACCCTATAGGCTATTATTAATTGGCAATAATTTTATTCTCTAATAAAATTATAAACAATGAGCGGTATCTAGTAATACATCATTGTTACCCAATTAAACAATAATTAAATCATGATTAGATAAAACCTTTCGCGATTAATGTTTTTCGTGTAATATAATCCCTTTAACCATACATATTATAGATTAAAGTCGAGGCATGTATTTAGTCATCCTCTTCAACATTTAATCCGGGTTTACTTGATCCATGAGTAGACTATCAAGACAAATCATTATTTGAGCATGACCATGCTTTTTATAATCTCACTCAATCAAGAGGCCAATAATATCGCTCCTAATTATAGGAGGGTTAAATCCTTTATCTATCATTCATATTTCTCATACGACTCATGATATACCCGATGTCCACTTTTATCATCACCCGATCAAAAGTAACTTTTAATGTAGTCAAAGTATATTAATCCTCGTATAGAAATATAATGATTTTAAGTCAAAGGATCGTTACACCATTATCACTGTGAGTCTTTCTTATGACTTTATTAAACATGAAGAATCTCACTGTGGGTCTGTCCAGTACAATGTTCTCTCACATGTACCTATGTATTGACTTTAGTATCCCCATACTTATAACCAATGAGATGTGGTTATCTTGTCAAACAACATACTATTCTATCTATGTATTATTATTGTCCTATATAATAATAGTCGACTAGGGACCTTTAAGAATATGATATATTATATAATCTCAAGTTCAAGTCATGTACTTAAACTATACAATGTGTATCATGATTCTAAGGACATTTATTATGCAAACAAAATATCACAGTAATTAAGGTCATAATAAATACATTTATTGAATGATCAACTGACATAAATATTTAAAAGAATAATGTATATAGCAAACAAAATATCACAGTAATTAAGGTCATAATAAATATATTTATTGAATGATCAACTGACATAAATATTTAAAAGAATAATGTATTGCCTCTAGGGCACCTACACTAACAATCTCCCACTTGCACTAGAGCCAATCACCCATATATCTAATACCCATGGAACTAGTGCGACCATCGTGCTTCTGCTGTGACAAGCCTTTGGTCAGTGGGTCTGTAATGTTATCATTTGTGTGCACTTTACATATGTGTATATCACCCCTTTCATTAATCTCTCGAATAAGGTGAAATCTCCTGAGTATATGTGTGGCCCGGGAGTGTGATCTAGGTTCTTTAGCCTGTGTAATGGCTCCATTATTATCGCAGTATATATCAATGGGATCTGCGATCAATGGAACCACTCCCAAATCAGAAATGAACTGTGGAATCCAAACGACCTCCTTAACTGCTTCACAAGCTGCAATGTACTCAGCCTCCATTGTAGAATCAACTACTGTTTCTTGCTTTGAACTCTTCCAGCTTACAGCACCTCCGTTTAGACAAAACATAAAACCAGCCTGTGATACAGTATCATCTCTGTCTGTTTGATAACTTGCATCGGTGTAACCTTTTACAACGAGTTTCTCTTCTCCTCCATACATGAAGAATGAATCTTTAGTTCTTTTCAGGTACTTAAGAATATTCTTGACTGCCGTCCAGTGACCTTCACCCGGAATAGACTGGTATCTGCTCGTCATGCTCAAAGCATACAAGACATCTGGGCGAGTACATACCATTGCATACATGATAGATCCAATTGTTGAAGCATATGGAACTTTATTCATGTGGTCCTTCTCATCCAATGATTTAGGACACTGGTCCTTAGAGATCGTTATCCCTTGAGACACGGGGACATATCCCCTTTTTGCATTTTGCATTCCAAAATGATGCAAAACCTTATCAATGTATGTGCTCTGACTTAGACCCATCATCCTTCTAGATCTTTCTCTATAGATACTTATTCCTAGAATGTAGGATGCCTCTTCTAAGTCTTTCATGGAGAAATTGCTCCCTAACCAAGTCTTAACAGCCTTTAGAGAAGGTATGTCATCCTTCTAGTACTATGAATGCCACATGGCTCCCACTAACCTTCTTGTAAACTCACGGTACATCTTCGTTTTGAACAAAGCCATACTCTGTGACTATTTCATCAAAACGGATATTCCATCTCCTAGAGGATTGCTTCAATCCATAAATGGATCGACGCAATTTACATACCTTGCCAGCATTCCTTGGATCGACAAAACCCTCAGGTTGTGTCATGTACACATCCTCTTCAAGGCTTCCATTAAGGAAGGCTATTTTGTCATCCATTTGGCAGATTTCATAATCATGGAATGTTGCAATGGCAAGTAAAATCTTTATAGACTTGACCATAGCCACTGGTGAGAAAGTTTCATCATAGTCAACACCATGAATTTGTTTGAAACCTTTTGCAACCAGCCTAGCTTTATAGGTCTGAACATTTCCATCCATGCCTTTTTTCTTCTTAAAAACCCATTTGCACCCTATGGGTTTTACCCCTTCAGGTGGATCAACCAAAGTCCATACTTGGTTTTCGTACATGGAATCTATCTCAGATTTCATGGCTTCAAGCCATCTCTTAGAGTCTGGACTGTTCATAGCATCTTAGTATGTGAGAGGCTCATCTTCATCTATGAGCATCAAATCACCACACTGAGTAAAGAGAAATCCATATATCTCTGGCTCATGGAGAATTCTACCAGATCTACGAACAACTTATGTTTGTTGAGCATTATCATTATTTTGCTCTTGTTCCACTTCAGGTTCAATGCTATTTTGAGGTTCTCAATCTTCATCGAGATCTATAGTTCTCCCACTGTTTCTTTTGGAAACAAAATCTCTTTCCATGAAGACAACATCTCGAGCAATAAACACTTTCTGCTCAGAAGGACTATAAAAATAATACGCCTCTATTTCATTAGGGTATCCCACAAAAATGCGCTCTTCGAATTTAGGTCCACACTTGTTAGATTCTTGACGTTTCACAAACGCCTTACATCCCTAAACTTTCATAAAGTTCATGCCTGACTGTTTCTCCTTCCATATCTCATATGGAGTCTTTTGAACCTTCTTAGTAGGAACACGGTTAAGTGTGAAAGCCGTTGTTTCTAGAGTGTAACCCCGGAAACTTATTGGAAGATCTGCATGACTCATCATCGATCGCACCATGTCCAACAAGGTGCGATTTCTCCTCTCTGAAAATCCATTCCATTGAGGTGTTCCTGGCGGAGTGAGTTGTGATACAATACCACACTCTTTCAAATACTCTTTAAATTCGGTGCTTAAGTATTCACCCCCACGATCGGATCGTAAGATCTTAATACTCGCATCTCCGCCAATTTGCTTCTCTACTTCAGCCTTGTATTCTTTAAATTTTTCAAAAGAATCGGATTTGTTCTACATAAGATATACATATCCATATCTACTGAAATCATCAGTAAATGTTATGAAGTAATAGTAGCCTCCTCTAGCCATCACACGCATTGGGCCACATACATCACTATGTATTAGTTTCAGACGTTTAGTGGCCCTTTGACCCTTACTAGTGAAAGGGGCTTTAGTCATCTTACCAAGCAAACAAGATTCGCATTCTTGGTATGATTGAAAATCAAACTTATCCAAGTATCCATCCTTATGTAATTTGGATATGCGTTTCTCATTTATGTGGCCTAGACGGCAATGCTAGAGGTATGTTTGATTTGAGTCATTCATTTTAAGTCGTTTGTTTTCTATATTACAGACAGGATTATCTAAATCAAGAACATATAAACCATTAAATAAATGTGCAACACCATAGGTTAAATCATTCAAAGAAAAAGAGCAACTGTTGTTCTTTATTTTAAACGAAAAACCTTTCTTGTCTAAACAAGAAACATAAATAATGTTTCTGCGAATCGCAGGCATGTAAAAACAGTCTTCTAGTTCTAAAACAAGCCCAGAGGGCATAGATAAATAATAAGTCCCTACAGCTAAAGCAGCAACTTTTGCTCCATTTCCTACTCTTAGGTCCACTTCTCCCTTAGCCAAAGTTCTACTTCTCTACAGGCCCTGCACATTTATACAAATGTGAGAAGCACATCCAGTATCCAATACCCAAGATGTAGAAGTAGACAAATTGACTTCTATAACATAAATACCTGATCCATAAATCTGAACTGCTTTCTTTTTCTTTAGATCCTCCAAGTAAATTGGACAATTTCTCTTCCAATGACCATCTTTCTTATAGTAGTGACATTCACCCTTGGCCACACCACCTTTAGGCTTTAAGCCTGTTTGGGACCTGACTTTGGCTTGGTGTAGAATCAGATCCAATCTTCTTCTTACCCTTCCACTTGCCCTCCCCTTTGGCCTTACCTTTATTTCCCACCATCAGTATGGGAGCAGGTTCAGATGTCTTCATGTTGGTCTCGTATGTTCTCAATATATGCAATAATTCAGTAGGTGTTTTGTCAAATTCATTCATATTGTAGTTCAGAACAAACTGAGTGAATTTGTTGTTCAAAGAATTCATGATTAGGTCAATACCCGTTTCAGGACCAATCGAGAAACCCAAAGTTTCAAGGTACTCAATGTAACCAATCATCTTCAGAACATGTGGGCCAACTGGTTCACTTGCCCCTTGTTTGCAATTAAAAAGTGACTTACTCATGTTGAACCTTTCTTGACAAGTTTGGCTTGCAAACATCCTTTGCAAGTGCTCATTGATAATATATGCATCCATATGCACATGCTGTCTTTGAAGCTCAGCACTCATAGTTGCCAACATAAGACATGCAACATCATTTGCATCATTCTCATCCCTTGTGCGTGCTGCTCATTCATCAGCAGTAGCACCCTCAGGAAGGGGGCCTGGAGGAGGAATATCAATGACATAAAGCTTGCGCTCCTGCCTGAGGACAATCCTCAAATTCCTCTGCCAGTCTAGGAAGTTGTTTCCTCTTGTTAGCTTGTCCTTCTCAAGGACTGAACGTATGGATAGTGTGTTTGTGTTGTTTGCCATTACTCGGTATCTACAATAATAAAAGCGCAAAATAAACATTAGATTGTCTGAGTTAAAATTTTATGTTCATATGATTATGATATATTTATAATATATCTCCCACTATTTGTTTTATCAAATTAATAGCCCTAACTATTAATTCGGAAAGTATATCCCATAAATCTTTCTAGTGAGCCAAAATCCATATTTCGTCATGTCTTAAGTCAACCACTGGTATCCTTAAAACATGATTATTTAGGTAGACAACAGTTGTCAATTATATCATATATAATTCTTGGATAGTTTGGTGAACAACAATTGATCTTATCTATCTAATAGATTTTTAACCAAACTCTATGCTTCTAAGTTCATAATATTTGAATATAACCGTTTATATTCACCTTATTATGATGACTCAGTTAAGTTAGACCCAATGATACAACGTCCGAATATAACCGTTTATATTCGTCACATTTTACCACGATAGATAGGAGTCCCCTGCCACTGACAACCCTTCCCCTTATCGATCTAGGATTCAATGAGTGTTCATTCATTGGAAAGCATCTGATTAAACCTTAATATTTTTACTTAGGGATTTTTAATTTAGAACGATCATGATCCCATCACAAAGAGATTCCCAATTTTTTCTTGAATAAAATACTTCAAATCAAAACTCGTCAATGGTTTGATTTCCAGGTAGTGGAGGAGTCACATCGATCTCGCTTAAAACCCACAGCCTTACAAGTTCTATGAACCCGTTGTTGACAAAATCATCCCATGTCAGAAATAAAGAAAATTCATATTTTATTCCGTGTTTCATAAACACGAGAATCTCATGATCGTTTGTTAATTTTAAATCTTGAGTCGTTACAGATTTTATCTTGTTTAAAGGCATGGCATGAGTGATGTATCTAATACATATATGCATCATTAATCTAAATAAAACATGCATTTTCTACTCTACATATACTATTTATACATCATATGAAAAGTGCGTAAAGTAAACGTGCAATAGTTATGGCCCAATCCTATGTGATCTTTCCAGGCTAATGAAAAGATCAAGGTCAATCTATGGTGTAAAAAATAACTATTACATATGTCTTCTCTATTGCTTCCATTGTCTCCTTAGCCTCCTGGGTGTGCCTCCTTGTTCCCTTGTCCTTCTTGGATGTAAAATAAGAATTATACTAATGAACTTACAAAAGAACTCGAGTTACATTCGAGATAAAATAACTATAAATTGAAAATGACATGCAAGTAGTATTTATTACAAACCAAAAGAATAAACCATTACAACTAAGGTCTTAAGGCCATAACTATGCACCATGCTCAAGCAACTATTAAAAAACATGATAGATCATATAAAGATGACATACTATTTATTACTTTCTATGATCCAATCAAGAATAATAAATAAGTAAAGCATATGTCATAAGCACAAATCAAAATGAAACCCTAAACACACGGATCGACCTCCCGATGGCGGAAATTTTGCAAAATCAAGTATCAGAATACTAGCAAAACATGTATCAGAATACTATTCCAGAAGCATGTATCAGTATACACACGACCCATATCCCAGTTACCAAAAACATGTATCAGTATACATATTATAAGAGATCGCATACATATGAGTTATGGCAGATCTTAAACATACTAGTATCATCATATAGATCATTAACAGAATCATCATATCATTCATATAACATAAATGTTATCATGGCAGACTCATATAACATAACTGTTATCATGGCAGACTCATCACACATGCATATTTGTAAAAATACAGTAAACACGTAACCAAATCAGCCCCTTATACACGTAGCTCTGATGCCATTGTTGGGTTTCGATGCATAAAACACAGCGGATAAACGAAAAATAAAACAAAAATTTCGAAACCCAAAACAGGATCCATGTATAATTGTGGGCAGATTATGGATATAACGAATCATACCTTTCAAGAGCTTGACTTCACGAACTCAACGGAGATCCTAGCTATCACGCTTTTTGTCTACCTCTCGGAGAAACACCTCTATGGTATCCACACGAGCACCTCCAAGAACATCTCACAAACTTGACTACGGAATGGATGTACTAGCCTCCTTCTTGACGATCTGAATTGCCTCTGCCTCTCTTTGCTGCTAGGGTTTTTTTCAAAACGTTACCTACCTCTTAACCTATCATTATCTATTTATAATGACTGATTAAAAGGCCCATAACAACAAAGCCCAACCCTAGTAGGTATAGGACTAAATAATAAAAACAAATTTCTATTATTTAATTAATAACTAAGTCATACTTAATTATTATGGGCAAAAACATTCCCTTTAATTCGAATTTATATTATCTCAATTAAGTCTTACTTAAATATAATAAAATTCAAATAATCATCAATTAATTTAAATCCATAATTAAAATTAAGTATTCCATTAAGTGCTCTATTTGTGTGACCCTATAGGCTATTATTTAATTGGCAATAATTTTATTCTCTAATAAAATTATAAATAAACTATGAGCGGTATCTAGTAATACATCATTGTTACCCAATTAAACAATAATTAAATCGTGATTAGATAAAACCTTTTGTGATTAATGTTTTTCGTGTAATATAATCTCTTTAACCATACATATTATAGATTAAACTCGAGGCATGTATTTAGTCATCCTCTTCAACATTTAATCCGGGTTTACTTAATCCATGAGTAGACTATCAAGACAAATCATTATTTGAGCATGACCATGTTTTTTATAATCTCACTCAATCAAGAGGCCAATAATATCTCTCCTAATTATAGGAGGGTTAAATCCTTTATATATCATTCATATTTCTCATATGACTCATGATATACCGGATGTCCACTTTTATCATCACCCGATTAAAAGTAACTTTTAATGTAGTCAAAGTATATTAATCTCCGTATAGAAATATAATGATTTCAAGTCAATGGATCATTACACCATTATCACTGTGAGTCTTTCTTATGACTTTATTAAACATGAAGAATCTCACTGTGGGTCTGTCCAGTACCATGTTCTCTCACATGTACCTATGTATTGACTTTAGTATCCCCATACTTATAACCAATGAGATGTGGTTATCTTGTCAAACAACATACTAGTCTATCGATGTATTATTATTATCCTATATAATAATAGTCGACTAGGGACCTTTAAGAATATGATATATTATATAATCTCAAGTTCAAGTCATGTACTTAAACTATACAATGTGTATCATGATTCTAAGGACATTTATTATGCAAACAAAATATCACAGTAATTAAGGTCATAATAAATACATTTATTGAATGATCAGCTGACATAAAGATTTAAAAGAATAATGTATTACCTCTAGGACACCTACACTAATAAAAGAAACAACTTGTATGGTATTAAAACAAATTTAAACAGTTGATATGGGAAAGAAAAACAATTTACAGAATATCTAAAACAAGTAGTTAAAAACAGTGTGAGGTTTAAATAAGTCATTTTGAAATAATTGAAAATTTTGGAAAAAATAAAAGGTACAACATGGTTTTAAATAAAAATAACATTTTAGTATATGCAATGGTAAAACGGTAAAATAAATGTAAATGCTTAGATGACTGGAAAAATAAAATAAAGAAAACATAAAAAGATTCATCTTATATATAGGTAGGACACCAGCTGTAGGTTTCAATGCTTGATACAAAAAGTCTACAACCTATCAGTCATCCTACTGCTACTATCAGTCAAAACTAGCGGCTACGTATACAAACTAGTCATACTATACTAGACTGCATCTATATACATATGATACACCAGGTACAACACTCTATTGTCAGCTGTGATCAGAATCCGGGTGGCACACGACTCAACTCCTGCTGTAATGCCTCTTGTACGGCCTCGGTAAGTCTCATCGCCCTGCGATACACTGCTTCGGTGTGCACATCCTGTAGTCTCAACTCAATAATCTCCTGAGAACCGGCCCTATAGATCTGATGGAGCCTCTTTCTCAGTACATAGACTGGCTGAAGCGCTCGGTCTGGTCCATCCTCCTGTGTCTCAAATAATCCAAGAATCTCCCTACACCGATCCTGCCATCTCACTCTATCCTCCCTCTCACTCTGGAACCTCTGACAAGACACCATATGGGACTCGCGAAGATCTGTGCGTGAACCTCGAGAAGGCAAGGGCACTGGCTGATCCACAACCTCGTCTATAAACTCCTGCTGCGGGAACTGATATATCCCAGGAACAGGGGCATAGATAGCCAACGGTGCTGGAAATAAGACAGACTGCTCCTGAGGTTTATACATGGGTGGCTCTGGCTCTGGATCGAACTGTGGCAACTGAGGCTGCTCCACTGGACCCTGGGGATCCAAATCCTCCCATTGAGGTAAATCATCCATAGCAGGAATATCAAATGCAGGAAACTCCAATAGAGGAAAGTCCAGTATCTCAGGCTCAAAATGAAGAAAATCATCAACAAAATCTGGTACCTCGGGTGCAGGTAACTAATCCGGCACTGGTCCCTGAGGCAGAGGTGGAGGTGGTGGTTGTAATAACCCCAATTTTTGGAATTTTTGAAACCCTTATGAATAGTGATTTTGCCGATTATGCTGAATAAGAAAACTTTTCATACCACACTATGTAGGGGTTCTTTTATTGATCTTCTGAGATTATTATTAGTACTCTATGTGGTATATAAGTGTATGTAAAGATCGTCAGAATCCAAATTCGAACACTTTGATTTTTTCCGAAAATACACCAGATACCGAAAGAATTGAGTATAAGGTAACATGGTTAAAAGGATTTAAATTCAAGGATTATAAGAGAGGATCATTAAAGGATTATAAGATATTGAGAAAGATTTAGGGGAACCCAAGTAATAAGATCCCGGATGTGATCTCTCAAACAACGAAAGAGAACAGAGTTAAGCGAACCGTAAAATAAATAAACGACCAAGGTACAAGCACATACAAGTAGAATGGGAAGGAAGCTTCCAAGAAAAGCTAAAATAAGTGGTTAAAAGAGAAGGTGACATCATCAAACCTTAAGGGAAAGACATGTGGCTTGGAGGTGAGATCATCCAAGTGATGTCATCACTTTATCAAAGCAATCTCCACCAAGTATTCATTTCAGAAACACCAAAATCAAAAGCAACCAAAACAAACTCATTTCTCTTCTTCCCCCATCTATTGCTCTCGGCTTTTCCATGAAAAGCAAAGGAAAAATTTCAAAAATCAAGCTACACACCTTCATAATTCAAGAGGTTTGTTTCTTTAGCTTCCATAATTCATAACTTAGATGAGCCATAAGTTTAAGCTCAAGATACCATGTTTAACATAGCTAATCAATTCATCAAAGTTCTTGGTGAATAGTATTTTTCAAGAACTTGAAATTTTGTTCTTGAGTTTTTGTTTAGATTAAGCTTTGGTAAGGACTTTCAAGGGTGATTCCAAGCTCCTTAGTTACTTTTACTCACCAAGGAAGGTATAATCTCATACCCTAGCCCTACTTTTGTATATCTAGAGTTTTTGTGTTTGGAATGGTTCATGAGAAGCTTGATTATTGTGTATTTAGAGATGTGTTGGTTTTGTGATGTGTTTGGAGTTGTAAATCTTGTTGATTAGTTAAAGAACTTATGTAAGCTTTTAGTTCATGATTGGGAAGTAGTGTAAATTGGAAATATTGAGTTTTTGGGGCTGTTGTAGCATTGTATGTATGGGGTTTGGTTGTATGGTTGAATTGTGGTTGATTGGTGGTTGATTTGGAGTAGGATAAAAATTGGTAATCGCGTAAACATAGCCGTCGTAATATCCGATTTACTTTAGACTGTTTTGTTCTTAACATCAGGACCCGAGAACTCACTGTTAGGGTTTGACCACTGCCAAGAGTAGATAGTTCATGTTACGAGCTTCGTTTTGATATGTGGTTCGTTTGAATCCGATGTACGGTTTAGGAGAAACGACCGTTTTAAGTTACGGCGTTTCGCGAACGAACCATTACCCCTCGCCTTACTTTTAAACCTTGGTTAAGGACTTTAAATGACTAATTGGGATATGAAACAATTATTTTAAGTGGATTAGGCAGTTGTTAAGGTACTCGCGAAAGAATCGCATTAAAACTCTAAATGGTTAATTTAGTAAAAATGGTGGATCCGAGGGTACTCGAACGACTTAGGTGATTCGTTAAGCGTAGGAGTGACCATAAGTGAACGTTAGGGTTCAATTGGTTAAAGTCTAGTTTCTTAAGCGACCGGGGTTTAATTCCAACTTATGTTGTTTTTCATAGGTTATCGGACCCACTCTAAGCTTAAGTCTATCCGGGAGCACTCAGGCAAGTTTTCTACCTGTTATACTGTTGTGGTGATGTATATATGTATATGCATTATCTTGTGATAGATGCATGTTGGTTAATTAGCAAATTTTGCGATATATTGAAGCATGCTGAGATGGTATATATATGCATGTCTGTTTCATAATCTGGTTATCTATCCGTTGATTTCAATGCTTATAGTTGCATAATACCTATGCTAGAGATAAGCAGTAGTTGCGTATACCCTTAGTATAGGGGACCCAAAGGTGAACATTTTTCTAAACCGGGATTCGATGTTCCCGAGTATAATATATATATATATTTATATATATATATTGATATAGTTTTCAAAACTATTAATCGAATAAGTTTTATTCGATAACTTTATTTTATTTATTTAATGAATATTATTTTGAATATTCATTCGAGGATTTATGACTCCATTATTTTATTTAATGAATATTATTTTTGAATATTCATTCGAGGATTTAAGACTCCGTTATTTTATTTAATGAATATTATTTTTGAATATTCATTTGAGGACTTATGACTCCGCTTATTTACTAAATATTATTCTTTATTTTATTAAAGAATAATGTTTCGATAATCAAACTTATTTGCGATTATTCAAATAAAGATAGTACTTTCGTATAAGTATATCTTTGGTTATTTAATACCCATTTCAAGTATGAGTTTTAACACTTCTACTTCGATTATTTTTATAGAGATTATCCTTTTTCGGAATATTATTTAAATAATAATATTAAGATATTTTCTAATATATTGGGACCGATTTATTTTAATAAATCAGCAGTACTCCAAACATTCTTAAAAATGTTTCGAGTCTTCAAAATGATTTTTAAAAGTTAGAGCGGATCCCAAAACTCATTTTTTTTATATTTTAGATCTTCCTTTCAAAGGGGATTTAAATACTCGCTCAAAACCTGAGGGATCCGGCTATGTGGTGTATTTTATATTCGCAACGAGGTTGCTGTTTGGATAAATGAATTGATTACTTACCCAACGTTCGGGAAGTAAGTCCATCTATTGGGTCGGCATAAGCAATATGGGCTCAGTGGGCGTCCATGAATGTGTAAGTGGCTCAGTGGGAGTCCATCAAATGCGTAAGTGGCTGAGTGGCAGTCCAGCATAAGGTCCTATTGCGGCCAGGGTGATGACCAGTGGGGAATTCGTCCATCTACTAGTAGAAAAGGTTACTTATTGGTATCTTTGCCTAATCAGCAAGATATCAGGTTTATGCCAAGGTTTTCTCCTTTCCAAATTCATTGGATATTACAACTCTGTTTATAATTTTCATAACAGAGGTTTTCAAGGAGTGTATGAAATGTATATATATATATATCGGAACTTAATGAAGTATCTTGAAACTTCATTTCTTTCAAATGATATTTCAAAGATTGAATCTATTCAAGTCTTATCCTGTAGTCTCATTGGTGTGATGAACTTTTGAAACTAATTATAACTTGAACAGTGGTAGTTCAAGTAGTATTTGGAAAAGATATAAGTATACTGGAGTATCTTGTAACTTCATCTTTTCAACTTATATCTGGTTAATGATTATCTTATACATGACAAAGATTTTCAGAAAAACGTTGAGATAAGGTTAGATATATGAGATCACCTTGCAACGATATTTTATACAGTTATAAACTGGAACTCTGGGTATATTATACATGGTAGAGGATTTCAAAGATTTTGAAAAGTATATATGTATATATACTGAATATTTTGTGACTTTGTCGCATTAAGATATCAAACTTGGTTCATTTCTTTTGACCAAGACTTTCATGAGTACTATGAGAATGCTCATATATTGTTAATTATTATACATATTATTTCGGTGGGCTTGTTGCTCACCCTTGCTTTCTTCTTCATCACACAACAACAGATAGAAAAGATGAACAGGACCAAGCTTCCAATTCGCAAGCGGTTAGGAAACGTTCCGCAGTTTTCTAGAAGCATTGATGCCGCCGTAGCCGAGGTAGGAACTACCAATAGGCTAGGCTTTCAACTATTGATGAACCAGACTTATGTATATTATGAATTGTAATAATGGCAAAGAATATGTAAATTATTCAGAAACCCTTTTGAGGTGAAATGGTTTATAATTGTGGAATAAAATGACTTGTGTTATTTTTGGTTTTCATCTCTGTGACTATAACTTGTGGTGTGTGTGTGTATATTGTGGGGTCACAGTACGCAGCAGTTGGTTGATTGTTAAGGTTAAGTATTATTAAGGGAAATGGAACTCGTGACAACCCGAATCCCCGACCCCGGATTTGGGGGTGTTACAGAAATGGTATCAGAGCTAAGCGTTATAAACCTCAGAGATGATATGACGTTAAGATAATAAGTTCACTAAGATAATAAAAACTCTTGCCAAGTTCATAGTCGGACTACCTAACATAGTACTGATAGTTAAAACCCTTATGGGAACCCTTATAAATATCGTGATAGAAGTGTAGTCGTTATCGTATATGGTAGCGGGACTTCGAACCCTGAGGTTGAGGAGCAACAATGCGATGATGTTTTATTACTTATTGGAGATCAGATTATGGATCCGATAGAGCGTCCTAATGCGGGACCGAATGATGTTCATATTGAGGATGTAGCGGTTGAGGATGTTGTCCTAGAAGGGATTGTTGCTGAGAAGAATCCCGTGGAGGATCCTAACAAGAATGAATAGAGGACCACTGAGGAATTGATGACTATGGTTAGGGCGACTACCAGAGGTAGGATTGGCCAGTCACTACCGGGGTTCGTTTAAGTTTGTAAAGATAGTATCCCCTTTAACGCGGCTTACTCGTAAGACTGAGAAGTTCGAATGGACAGAGAAATGCGAGAACAACTTTTAAGAACTGAAGCAAAGGTTGGTGACGTCCCCTATGTTGGCGTTGCCGGATGGAAAATGAGATTTTGTGAAGTGTAGTGACGCTTTGCATAAGGAATTAGGGTGCTTCTTATACAGCACAGCAAGGTAATCGCGTACATGTCAAGACAATTAAGGGAATATAAAATTCGATATCCCCACCCATGAGCTTGGGCTCGTGGCAATAGTTTTGCCCTAAAGATTGGAGGCACTACTTGTATGGAGAGAAGTGCGAGATTTACACAAGCCATAAGTGCTCTAGTACATTTTCACGTAGAAAGAGCTCAACATGCGCCAAATGAGGTGGTTAGAGCTAATCAAGGATTGCGATTATGAGATTCTTTATCATCCAGGGAAAGCCAAAATGGTGGCTAATGCCCTTAGTAGAAAGGAGAAACTCAAGATGATATTGTCTCTAAAAGAGTTGATAAGAGATTTGAGAAAATGGAAATAGAAGTGAACGCAACCGGAGCCGGTACCGAAAAGCTGTTTGAGATCGCTATGCGGTCTGGATTATTGGAAAATATAATATTGTGCCAAGAAAAAGTGACGAATGAAGGCAGAGAGTCAATGACGGGAGAAGAGATTAATACCAAGAAAGATGCTAAGGGAATAACGAGGTATTCCTACAGAATTTGGGTTCCAAATGTTTAAGAGCGTAAGGACTGGATCTTAGATGAAATCCATAGCTCGAGGAATAAGATTTAGGGCAAACCCCGAATGTGATAGTCAGGGAGGTTGCCATTAAGAAAGAAGGAGCCCATAACATAATGAAGTGGAAAATGAGGATTTAAAACATGTAGGATGACCCCGATTATGGGGAGGAGGAGGGAACGTTCAGACTAAGGAAACAGAAGTCGAGTAAGGAAAAGAGATCGGAGACGGTACTCCTATACGACAATTTATGGACCTTTCTAGACAGAACTTAGACTATTATCCCCAACCACCACCCTGAGGAAACAATGCGGTGAGAAATTCTTTCAGGACCTTTAAGTCGCTAAGCTCTCAGAGGTCCAAGGAACAAGTTGACCCAGTCGAGGCAAGAGCCTGGCTAAAGGAAATATAGGAATCATTTGAGATTCTAAATGATTGACGAATCACAAAAGACTGTTTTTGTCACTTACCCTCCTAAGAGAGAGGCCACCTGCTGGTAAAAGGCCAAGGAAGGCACGGAGCCAGAGGTTATGATAAACTGATTAAAGTTCAGTCAATTGTTTTCAAGAAAGTAATTCCCAAGGTTATGGAGATAGTGTAAAAGCTTTAGAGCCAGAGCAAAGGCGGACAAGTATGATGAATTATGAATCTAAGTTGTAAAAGTTGTCAAGATTCGTTCTGAGGACACGAATCCAGAATGACGGGATGTTTGAAATCAATGCTTATGTTGTGTTGGTTCATGAAATAATGATAAGAGAAAGGAAAATAAAAAGGAACTGAAGTGGAAAGGAATATAAAGGCATTAGAGTTTGAGGAATGATAAGGGAGTTGGGTATGAGGAAACCCTAAAGACTCATAGCAGTAGAAATAGAAAAGTATGTAATCGTCTGGATGAGGGTGATTCACCATGAGTTAAAGTTGATGATTGAAGGAATAAAAGATACATATATTTTATCCCCTGTAAGTTGGGAGGATTCGAGGAAACCTTGGGATAGTTCGAAGGATAAATAATGAGACGCAGATAGACTGAAGAGACAAGAAAGTAAGAAATTAGGAAAATTGGATGAAGGAAGTGACCTTCAAGAATGTGAAGTGTAAGACCGGTGCCATGATACCCAGAAAGGGAGACGCCGGGTATGATAGATATCCCAACATTGAGATGACTGTTGAGATAAACAACAAGAGTAAATAAGAAATTATTAAGAAGAAGTTCACGTTGAACATGACCAATATCTTCCAGGACATCCCTGTTGTCATTACCAAATTAGGAAAGAAAAGCGGATAACCGTTGTTAGCTTTTGGAGGCCATATTGATTGACCTCATTTTGAATACAGATGTTATTCTGAAATTAGGCATATACTATCGAGGTGGGAATGATTGAATAAGACACTTGATAACTTGATTTATCCATGGAAGAGTGCAAGTATCTTTTAAAGGTGGAATTAAGGATAAAACCCTAATAACTTGAAATGAATCCTAGGGGAATGCATAAAGGTTGGCATTTCACCCTTAATAGGGACATCATGAGTTTTGACAGTATGAATTGGAAAGGATTAAGGTAACAATAACCTTTAAGGATCAGTGGAGAAATTTTTTAGAAGTATATAGACAATGATTCTGGTATTAGTAAATGGTATTTTGATATGCCCTGTGCCTAGGGTGTACCTGATGAAGGATTTAAGGATAACCTTAGAGGTTTTACAAGGAGAAATGTAATATTCAAAGTTCTCAAGAATAGAAATTTTGATGAAGGAAATATGACGTAATTATAATAATGCCAGGTGAGGCACGTGTTGAACCATAAGGAAGTATAGATCGATCCAATGAGGGTCGAGATTGGTGAAAACAAGAAGGACCCAAGATAAGAGACATCCTAAGTATGATCGAGAGTCAGTTGTGGCAATATTCACATCTAAAGACTAAGGCAATGACTTATGGAAAAATGGTGATTTTTTTCACATAAGCAGTGATTGAAATGAGGTAGAAAATTTAGTTGGAGGTGGTTAAAATGACATTGATTGTAAGAAAATTTTACTATCAGGAAAGGCCAAAGAGGTGGCCAACACTTTAAGTGTAAGAGTACAATTATCGGCGCTCGTGCCAGAGGAATACAGTGATAATGGTTAATTTCATGAAGGTTGTATTATGGTGTGAAAGATTGACATTCCTTCTGATGACTGTGGTACTCAACCGTAATAGTAGTTTGGTAAAGATTTAATTCATGTAATCGTCGTGAGCGGGCTTTCTATCTTAGAAGGTCCTATCTTGAGATAAATCAGGAGCATGTTACGAAAGGACTAAATGAACCTTTGAGCTTCATGTCTCCCAGTAAAGAAACATGGTTAATAATGGTGTTAGCCTGCTATCGTTGCTTTGATTGAAACTCTTCTGCAATTTTATCTGCTTCATGTCATGTATGTACGTCAGGATCAGGAATGTTCTTAACGAATCATGAATGGTGATTATGTTACCTCCTTAGAAGGATTCGATATGATATGAATGGACTCCATATGGTTAGCTATTAAAACTTCATAGAAAACGAATGACTACAGTAGGTCAACGGTGGGCCATAGTAATGCGGGAATGATTCTACGAGTAATGAGCCGATTACTTACAACCGTGAGAGTTGTATTGGAATGGATGTTGAGAATGAGTACCACTAATCGGGTCATGGTGGTGTATAAGTTATCATTGATAGGATAATTAAGTCGATTATCTACCTATTGAATACTTATTCCTTCTTATCAATAGAGAGTCGTATTACTATACGAGGAAGGTTGCGATGCAAGCATAGAATTCTAATAACGATGACGTCTAGAATGAAATCCCAGATTCGATTTTCGATGTCGAAGGAGTTTCAAAGGTGATTTTTTATAAGCTCGAGCAAGAGCATGGGTCCATAGAATGATGAACGGAATAGTAAATATTCAGACACGTGAAATACGATGCTATAATACTTGATGTTGATATATATACGTATATGTTTTGTTCTCCTATGACAAACCTCTATAGTTCAGAGGTAGATTCCAAGCCAGATATTTTGTGGCAATATATTTTATATATATACAATTCTCTTCAATTTGTTCTTTTCTCTCCTTTTCATTTCATATAAGCTGAAAAGAACAACCCTTCCAGAAGGGGAGGTATTGTCGAATGACTATCTATCTGTGTGATAGAAGCCTAGTAGGATACCATCTATTGTTTAATTGCTTGTCAAGTACTAAAGGCTGGCCACCTTCTGTACTAACTATGCAATGTAACAAGTGTTCATGATCATAATGATCTCTCAATAAATTCTTTTACTTCTATATGATGGATCAAGCTTTCGAAGATAGAAGCAGCTAGAAAGGAAGTAGTATCAGTACAGTGGTATTCTGATTCTAACACGTTCGTGATACTAAGGTTGACGAGGTTATTAAAAGGTTATAGAATGCTAACGAGCAAAAGTGTAACCAGTATAGTATTATGTACGTAAGATAGTAACGACTACGAACTGGAAAAGAATGGGTATTGAGAAGCAAAAGCTATAATGCTAGAAGCTATGATGAGAGTCGGTGCAATAGACTTGAAAGAATTTGGAATGATCACTTAACGCGGATTAAGTTTTCTCATGATAATCGATCGTTTGTCAGTATCGAGGTAGCGCCTTATAAGATCCTTGAGGGAAGACAATGTCGATCTCCCTTATGATAGGATGGAGTTGGAGAGCGCAAGTGCTCGGACCAGCAGTGGTCCAAAGGACTAAGGATATAATAGATTTAATCAAAGGACGGCTGGTAGTAGCCCAAGATGGGCACACGAAGTATGTTGATTTGACACAAAAGGACAATGAATAGGAAGTAGGGGACCTAGTGCTGTTATAGGTATTCCCTTGGAAAGGATGGATGAGGTTCAGAAAGAAAGGAAAGCTAAGACCACGAATTGTTGGACCCTTTGAGGTATTAAGATGTATTGGGAAGTTAGCATATGAGCTAGCCCTACCCCCGAACATGTAGCAAGTTCATAACGTGTTCCACGTATCAATATTAAGGAAGTATAATTCGGATGCCAGACAAATAAGGGCATATGAGCGCATAGACATGCAACCCGACGTAACCTATATGGAGCAACCAGGAAAGATTATAGGTTGAAAAGGAACAAGTGCTGGGGAGAAGGGCTATCAAACTAGTCAGAGTTTGATGGTAGAACCACAATGTGGGAAAATTGACTTGAGAGTTAGAAAGTGCAATGCTAAGAGAGCATCCCTATTCATTTTCTATCCGATTCCGGGACGGAATCCTTTTAAGGAGGGGAGACTGTAATAACCCCAATTTTTGGAATTTTTGAAACCCTTATGAATAGTGATTTTGCCGATTATGCTGAATAAGAAAACTTTTCATACCACACTATGTAGGGGTTCTTTTATTGATCTTCTGAGATATTATTAGTACTCTATGTGGTATATAAGTGTATGTAAAGATCGTCAGAATCCAAATCCGAACACTTTGATTTTTCCCAAAAATCCACCAGATACCGAAAGAATTGAGTATAAGGTAACATGGTTAAAGGGATTTAAATTCAAGGATTATAAGAGAGGATCATTAAAGGATTATAAGATATTGAGAAAGATTTAGGGGAACCCAAGTAATAAGATCCCGGATGTGATCCCTCAAACAACGAAAGAGAACAGAGTTAAGCGAACCGTAAAACAAATAAACGACCAAGGTACAAGCACATACAATTAGAATGGGAAGGAAGCTTCCAAGAAAAGCTAAAAAAAGTGGTTAAAAGAGAAGGTGACATCATCAAACCTTAAGGGAAAGACATGTGGCTTGGAGGTGAGGTCATCCAAGTGATGTCATCACTTTATCAAAGCAATCTCCACCAAGTATTCATTTCACAAACACCAAAATCAAAAGCAACCAAAACAAACTCATTTCTCTTCTTCCCCCATCTATTGCTCTCGGCTTTTCCATGAAAATCAAAGGAAAAATTTCAAAAATCAAGCTACACACCTTCATAATTCAAGAGGTTTGTTTCTTTAGCTTCCATAATTCATAACTTAGATGAGCCATAAGTTTAAGCTCAAGATTCCATGTTTAACATAGCTAATCAATTCATCAAAGTTCTTGGTGAATAGTGTTTTTCAAGAACTTGAAATTTTGTTCTTGAGTTTTTGTTTAGATTAAGATTTGGTAAGGACTTTCAAGGGTGATTCCAAGCTCCTTAGTTACTTTTACTCACCAAGGAAGGTATAATCTCATACCCTAGCCCTACTTTTGTATATTTAGAGTTTTTGTGTTTAGAATGGTTCATGAGAAGCTTGATTATTGTGTATTTAGAGATGTGTTGGTTTTGTGATGTGTTTGGAGTTGTAAATCTTGTTGATTAGTTAAAGAACTTATGTAAGCTTTTAGTTCATGATTGGGAAGTATTGAGTTGTTGGGGCTGTTGTAGCATTGTATGTATGGATTTTGGTTGTATGGTTGAATTGTGGTTGACTGGTGGTTGATTTGGAGTAGGATAAAAATTGGTAATCGCGTAAACATAGCCGTCGTAATGTATGATTTACTTTAGACTGTTTTGTTCTTAACATCAGGACCCGAGAACTCACTGTTAGGTTTTGACCACTGCCATGAGTAGATAGTTCATGTTACGAGCTTCGTTTTGATATATGGTTCATTTGAATCCGATGTACGGTTTAGGAGAAACAACCGTTTTAAGTAACGGCATTTCGCGAACGAACCATTACCCCTCGCCTTACTTTTAAACCTTGGTTAAGGACTTTAAATGACTAATTGGGATATGAAACAATTATGTTAAGTGGATTAGGCAGTTGTTAAGGTACTCGCGAAATAATCTCCTTAAAACTCTAAATGGTTAATTTATTAAAAATGGTGGAGCCGAGGGTACTCGAACGACTTAGGTGATTCGTTAAGCGTAGGAGTGACCATAAGCGAACGTTAGGGTTCAATTGGTTAAAGTCTAGTTTCTTAAGCGACCGGGGTTTAATTCCAACTTATGTTGTTTTTCATAGGTTATCGGACCCACTCTAAGTTTAAGTCTATCCGGGAGCACTCAGGAAAGTTTTCTACCTGTTATACTGTTGTGGTGATGTATATATGTATATGCATTATCTTGCGATAGATGCATGTTGGTTAATTAGCAAATTTTGCGATATATTGAAGCATGCTGAGATGGTATATATATGCATGTCTGTTTCGTAATCTGGTTATCTATCTGTTGATTTCAATGCTTATAGTTGCATAATACCTATGCTAGAGATAAGCAGTAGTTGCGTATACCCTTAGTATAGGGGACCCAAAGGTGAACATTTTTCTAAACCGGGAGTCGATGTTCCCGAGTATAATATATATATATATATATATATTTATATATATATATTGATATAGTTTTCAAAACTATTTATCGAATAAGGTTTATTCGATAACTTTATTTTATTTATTTAATGTATATTATTTTGAATATTCATTCGAGGATTTATGACTCCGTTATTTTATTTAATGAATATTATTTTTGAATATTCATTCGAGGATTTATGACTCCGTTATTTTATTTAATGAATATTATTTTTGAATATTTATTTGAGGACTTATGACTCCGCTTATTTACTAAATATTATTCTTTATTTTATTAAAGAATAATATTTCGATAATCAAACTTATTTGCGATTATTCAAATAAAGATAGTACTTTCGTATAAGTATATTTTTGGTTATTTAATACCCATTTCAAGTATGAGTTTTAACACTTCTACTTCGATTATTTTTATAGAGATTATCCTTTTTGGGAATATTATTTAAATAATAATATTCAGATATTTTCTAATATATTGGGACTGATTTATTTTAATAAATCAGCAGTACTCCAAACATTCTTAAAAATGTTTCGAGTCTTCAAAATGATTTTTAAAAGTTAGAGTGGATCCCAAAACTCATTTTTTTTTATATTTAAGATCTTCCTTTCAAAGGGGATTTAAATACTCGCTCAAAACCTGAGGGATCCGGCTCTGTGGTGTATTTTATATTCGCAACGAGGTTGCTGTTTGGATAAATGAATTGATTACTTACCCAACGTTCGGGAAGTAAGTCCATCTATTGAAAGATTGAATCTATTCAAGTCTTATCCTGTAGTCTCATCGGTGTGATGAACTTTTGAAACTAATTATAACTTGAACAGTGGTAGTTCAAGTAGTTTTTGGAAAAGATATAAGTATACTGGAGTATCTTGTAACTTCATCTTTTCAACTTATATCTGGTTAATAATTATCTTATACATGACAAAGATTTTCAGAAAAACGTTGAGACAAGGTTAGATATATGAGATCACCTTGCAACGATATTTTATACAGTTATAAACTGGAACTCTGGGTATATTATACATGGCAGAGGATTTCAAAGATTTTGAAAAGTATATATGTAAATATATACTGAATATTTTGTGACTTCGTCGCATTAAGATATCAAACTTGGTTCATTTCTTTTGACCAAGACTTTCATGAGTACTATGAGAATGCTCATATATTGTTAATTATTATACATATTATTTCGATGGGCTTGTTGCTCACCCTTGCTTTCTTCTTCATCACACAACAACAGATAGAAAAGATGAACAAGACCAAGCTTCCAATTCGCAAGCGGTTAGGAAATGTTCCGCAATTTTCTAGAAGCATTGATGCCGCCGTAGCCAAGGTAGGAACTACCAATAGGCTAGGCTTTCAACTATTGATGAACCAGACTTATGTATATTATGAATTGTAATAATGGTAAAGAATATGTAAATTATTCAGAAACCCTTTTGAGGTGAAATGGTTTATAATTGTGGAATAAAATGACTTGTGTTATTTTTTGTTTTCATCTCTGAGATTATAAGTTGTGGTGTGTGTGTGTATATTGTGGGGTCACAGTACGCAGCAGTTGGTTGATTGTTAAGGTTAAGTATTATTAAGGGAAATGGAACTCGTGACCACCTGAATTCCCGACCCCGGATTTGGGGGTGTTACAGTGGTAGTGGAGGAAACTCCTGGACTGATGCTGGAGGCAATACCGGGTCTGATGCAGTACGCTCGGATGATGATGCCGAAGAGACCATCTAACATAATAATCATAACACAGAAAAAAAATCAAATCACAACCCTAGAACTCACAACTTCTAATCAAATAAACAAATAACCCTAACATCATTACTCTCATCTTATGTGATCTTCCTATCTTATCTTAACTCTAATTTTCTTATTTTCAAGGGCCAAAACCTAAGCTCTGATACCAACTGTAACACCCTCCAAATCTGGGATATAAATTTGGGGGCATTATCAACACTAACTACTCACTAAACCTGCACAAGCGGAATATAAAATAGAATAATTACCCTAAACTACCACTACTCAGGATCTTTTCAAGGTTAAGGATTGAAAACAAGAACGACAAACCAACTTTATTACAAACCAGTTTAAATAATCTAATTCAAGAACTCTCTTTGTTACAAAACTTTATTCTATTTACATTTCTCACTAAACAACTTTTATTCAAGCCATTACTATTACTTATCCTGCTACACCTGATCTGGTAACTCAAAGCTCTCTTCTGGGATAGGGACAAACACCCTTGGTATAAGAGGGTCCCGCTACTTGACTCGCTTCTTGACTATACGGGTTCTGATGGGTTTCATTCTCTACCTTGACTGAAAAACAATGGGAATAATAATAAAAGAGGGTGAACCAAAATTGATCAACAAGCCTGCAACAATATATGTAGTATAAAGAGATAAAATAAATGAATGATAATTTGATGGTTTGAACAACCATTAGTATCTGCATCGAATAATAATTTGCCATTACTGGCGAGTGCCAAATGAACAAGACTGGAAACAAGAACCAACATATGCACTATAACCTGCTGATCAATCAGGATACAGTGCAGATCTATACCCAACTGCATTGACCCAACCAACATAAAGGGGTACCCAGGCAACTATGGCCTCATAATCAAGGGTCTGGTTAATACCCAGCCCGTATCATAACCATCCAGTCCATAGCTTAGCATCCGGAACAATCGGAATGCTTTTGATGTATCCCAACATCAGGATATATCAGAGTATATATAACAAGGATAAAAGTATTGGAATATGAATAGAGGATTCAATAAATTGGGAGAAATCAAGAATCAAAATAAAATAGAACAAGAATCAATATTTGTGTATAAGCATATGTAAACAAGAATTATCAAAGTATAATTGATATGGAAAAAAATGGGGTATATTTCACTATTCTGAATTTAGAATAGGGGGAAAACTTGCCTGGAGCGTACTTAACCTCGTATGACTCACCACCTTCCGTCTCCTGCTTGATTTGGCTTGTTGATACTGAATCTATCATGGAAAGATATTCGTTTAGATAACTTACTTCATACGCGTATCTCAAATTGATATAACGTAGCCCTAATCGTTTACCCATACGATTCTATCAGACTCATATATATAAATATATAAAATTATATAACACATAAGGTTCACATAATCACGTGAAGCACATAGCACATAAGGCACATAATTGACTTTAGACTCATAATTATTTTTAGAATCGATACTAGACTTATACTTGCATTAACCAATCCTATCTGGTTCGACTTATCATTTTTCGGGATTTATTAGGCTCGATTCGATCCCTAATAGGGTCTACAAACAATTAACTATCACAAGGCGACTCGATTTCGGAAGAAATTATGATTTATAATTATTTTTAATAGATTCGTTTCACTCAAATCGGACTAACGGTTTAATTACTACTCAATAAACAAGATTTAATTAATTACGAATCAATTATAAATAATTAATTATAATTAAATAAACCTTAATTATATTTTTAAATAATTATTTAATATTTATTGCATTTAAAAATAATTAATCCTTAATTATTAGGATTAATTAAAAATTATTACAATTATTCACAAATTATTATCAATTATACGATTAGATCGATTATTTACAAATAAATAATCGATACGAATAACTATTACAACACTCTTCTAATAAATAAACCAGCGCTCGTATAACAATAATTCGACTTATCGATCAACTACTCGTATAGATACGAGTTACTCGTATTATTCGTAAATATCGAATTATTAATCATGTTATTTGATTATTTACTTTTATTTATTTATTAATTACTTAATTATTAAATAATAGATAAATAAATAAATATTTAGATAAATAATTAAATAATGAAATAAATAATTAAATTTGAATTTCTAAATTAATAAAATAATTCTAAAATTAATTATAATAATTTTGAGAATTTAAAACTGATTTTTATTTGATTTTTAGGATTTAAAAAATGATTTTTCTGTTTTATAAAAATTAAAACTAAATTATAGAAAATCAAAAACAAAATTTGGGGAATGAATTTGAGTTTTAACGGATCGAAACCGGGTCATGATATCGGGTCAACGGGTCGAAAACTGGGTTAATCAAGAACAGCCGCCGGCCAGCCCAGATTCCGGCGCCGGCGGATGCTTTCCAGCGAGCTCCCGTTTTCAACGAAAATACAGCCGTTTCTTTCGTTTCTTCCCCAGAACAATTCCTCCCTGCAACAGCCGTCCCTCCGCCCCATTCACGACGTCCACACGTTCTTCCCCGATGAACTCCGGCGGATTTCACGCTTTTTCCGTCGAGTTCATCGGAAAATTACTCCCCCCCTAAAATCGAATCCATACTTTGCAATACCTATATCAAATCGAAGCTATGAACTTCTCTATTCACTCCCAGTAGTCCACAATAATCAAAACATTTATAATTTATCAAAAACGAGTTTCAAAGTTTAGAAAAAAAAACAATAACTCGGAAACTATCTTCCCGGGGTTATACGAACTAATTTATTACACCAAATCATTCCTAAGGTTATGAATAAGCTATACAAATCATCAAAATCATCAAACGATTCTAGAATTATAAACCCCTAATTCTAGCATAAACCCTAGAAAAATGAATTGAAAATCACAAGACTGAAACATGAAATTGATTATACGAATAGAAAGTAGAGATCAAGAGGATCATTTTGGTTACTCACATGATCAAATCGGATAACAGAATCACTTCCAAATCAAAGGTTTAATTCTCTAATTGTTCTTCACCAACACAAATTTTTTCTTGAATTTATGATTTTTAATTATAATTAACTAATTAATTAATAAATAATCAGGTATTTATATTATTGAAAAAAATACCCCTAAATAAAATTAAGGGGCTAATTACACATCTAATAAAAATATTTGGCCCCAATTTTTATAATTTTTGGGTATTAAATATGAATTTTTAAATATCCAATAAATACGAAATAAATGTCAAAATTTCCTAAAAATTATGATTATTACAAAAATACAAAGAAAAATGATGTTTGATAATTTTATGATCATACAAAAATAAAAATATGATTTTTGTGGGGCTTTTGGTACCCAAAGGGTTCTGGAAAAGTTATTTTTCGCGAAAGAGGTAAATTTGTAAAACGTCTAGGGGTTTTTAATAGCGATATGGTATAGGTCGTGCTTGGCAAAATAGGGCCAATCATTTTGTTTGAAATACGGGCTTTGAAAACACTGTTTGAGCTGTACGAGTTTTGATATAAAACATATAACTTACAATAAAAAACTCAATAAATATCTCAATCACATTCTGATCAAAACAGACAACACATAACACATAACAATTAGGGTTTTACGACTCAACACATTTAATTACATAATAATACACATAATTATCTTTATTATAATATAATACAAACGTAATTTTCTCGGTCGTTATAATTATAACTCTGAATCGAGTGGTCTTGGCATCGGAACAATCGATAGCCTCTTATCAAATATTTCTTGTCAATAAAAGGGTACACTCAGAGGTGTTCTCGTTCACATACCTTATTAGATTCTCAAATAGAATTGAATTCGGAATAACAATATCAAATTGATACCCTTACTATGATTTCAAAGTTCAATATACAATTTCATCCTGATTAGAAGAAAAGGATTCTCTAGAAATCTATGGGTATTAGATCATCCATGTCTTTAATAATTTGTTAAATATTTACAATCTCGACTGAGAAGAGTAAGTATGAAAGAGGAATCAAATGAAGATATTCATTATGAATATTCGTCAATGAATTGAGGAAAAAGAAAATCCTTGGATAATTGAAAATAAAGTATAAATAGCTCTGAGTGGAACAAGAAGATCATAATCTATGAATGAAAGTTCATTGATCAACTAAAAGAATTGAACAAGTCCTGATGCGGAGAAAGACTATTCAAGATGGTCACATCAGAAGTTCAAAATAGGGAACAAAAAGGATTTCCTGATATGACTTATCAAGGCAATAGGAATGATCAACAGTTTGGAGGGAGTAACGTGACAGTGAGTAGGTGCTAAAATATTTCACTGATTTTCCTAACTCTCGTCATTATCCATCTGAGGATGATACCACCTTTTCGTCTTTGTAATTCCATGTTTCAGCTAGTGTCTCCTTCACGTCATTTTAAAATCGCTTACTAATCTTGAATTTCGCACGTATATTTGCTATTCCGGTGTTTTACCTTGAAGACCTTACTCGAAAATATTCCAAAAGCATCTATTAAGCTGATAGGGGCCTGCTACACGCATCCGTTACTAACTACAAGTGGCCAGTTCCCCCTGGGAACAGATCAAAGAGATCTCTCAGGGATCTCAATGCAGTCCATAAGTTCGGTGGCATATGTGTGTAATTGAATCATACGTTACCAAATATATTAGAGGTCAATGATTATATATACGTAGACTATGACATCATTTCTACCGAATAATTCCTCTCTAGACTCACTGGTCTATCATTTTAGAAGGTTCTAAAATCGAACAATCACTTATTGTAATCTTACGTCATTTATTTATAGACATGCCATCAATTCTTGATGCTCTTGATCTCTGAGCTAAACCATCATAACCCTTCATGTTAAGCGCACTAATAATATCATGTAATGTACTCACCTCACGATAATATTCTTATATTACATTCAAATATTCCTTAATAGAATTAAGATCCTTAAGGGTATATTGGGCACTTTTCTGCTGAATTCGCTATTAATACGATATTCAAATCCTCATTGGTAAAATGACACTGTCAACTAGTTTGGGCCAATAACCTCAATTTTATACTAATAATTAGACTTCATGGTCCTCACATGTGATGCCCCTTCACGGACAACCTATAAAGAACTACGAGTAACAAGGCTCGTGTTATCAAAATTTACATATGGTATTGGTAATATCGTCTTTACCCCAAATGCTCTGGAGACTCAGCTCCAAGTTCTACATCCACATCCTTGCCAAATCAAATATGATTCTAATTTTTCTCCTCATCATTCTTATAATCTCCAATGATCCTTTTAGTCATGCTTTAATACCTCAAATATACACTTATCCTCACCTACCCATTGGGCTACATCCGGTAGTCTATTGATGAACTCTATATGAGCTCTTAGGCACTCTCGCATCTAGACAAAATCCTAACACTCTCGTCTCTAAGTACTATAACTTAAGGCTCTGATACCATTTCTGTAATGCCCCAAAATCCGGGGTCAGGAATCTGGGTCGTCACGCAATCCTTCAATCATGTGTAACCTGCATTAACTCAATAATCCAATAATTCCATATCACAGACCCCCAATCTCACACACTCACAAGTTATAGTCTTAGAAATGACGTACAAAAAGTATTATATGTTATTAAAACTCAAATGTACTTTACGGGATCTCAAACAATTATTCATAACCTCTATATGAAGTTACTATAATTACGACTGATATCTTATACCTATCTGATACTCTGGCACACCTGAAACAAAGCTGGGAGGGATTCTCCCCATGACTGCAAGCGACTAAGCCCCAAACCGACATACTGGTTATCTGTTGTGTTGTGTCATTTAAAAGAAAGCAAGAGTGAGCTATAATTCCCAGCATAATAATGTACAGTATGAAATGACTGTATGATAAACTCACGTAAAACATCATATATGATAATTACGTTTTATTCGAAAATAGTTTTCCTTGGTGATACACACCTTCTTATGAAAATAATCCTTTAGTGGATTTTATTATCCTGCGAATACCTTAATAGGAAACCCAACACTTAGGCTTGGGTTACGGTGTTGCCTCACAATTCCAATTGGAAGAATAGGACACTCGTTGGAGCTACCGCATACGATGATCAGTCGTAATACGATAATAGTAACCTTTTCTACTAGCAGAAGGACGACACCTTCGTATCCCGATTATCACCCTTGCCGCATTCGGGCTACGTGTCCCATTTTTGGGTATACACATACTTCACAAGTTCCTGAGTACACAGAGTACCTTCGCCTACGGTACCTTTGGTAGTCCATCTAGCACACATAGTACCAGAGTCTACCCCTCCCTTGTCCTTTAAAAGAATTTTATCATATATCGAGAACTCGAACCACATCGAAGTTCCCCAAGCGTTTTGCTTGTTGATAGAAATAACTTATCTCATATATATATATGTACTTCCGAAAGTTTTCGGAGGAAGTACTAAGGATGTGAGTTGACCGTTGTCAACTAAATAAGTAAATAAGGGGATTTCCTTTTAAAACTATATTCAAAATATTTTAAAAAATCGAGATAATATTCTCCGACGATATGAAACTATTCGAATTATTTCCCGAAAATCAGAAAGTATTTTACATCAGGTTTTATGATTTTTAAATCATAATTAAACCATTAAATAACTAATGCTTAATAATCAAATATTAATTTTTGAATAATTAAACCTCGAATAATTATACTTTCCTAAAAGAATATTTGAAATAATATTCCTCAACTAATTTATGTTTAAGTAATATAATAATCTTCAATATTTAATCAAGTCTGAAATAAATATTCACTGGAGAATACTTCTCCCATAATAAATGAATAGTAATTAGATATTTATTATTCGAACGATAAAGTATAGTTGAGGGAATACGATCTTTGGAAATCATTTTAATAAAAGTTTGAGGTGTTTAGTATTTCGTAAATGGACGTTGAGTCCTTTGAAACGTAACTACTATGGACTTTAATCGTCCTATAAATAACACCGGAATGATTCCCGGGTTTTTATTTTATAAAAACAAAATTGACTCTCGGTCTTACAACTTATACATCACGCTCTGCTATAACGCCAATATTCTTAAATAAAGCACCTCCGGAATACTTCCGGGTTTTCATCAATTTTTACTGACCGATCCTCGGTTTAAAATATATACACGCCACACTATTCGCTAGCATTAACGTTCTCAATTATAAACTCCTTCGGGATACTTTCGGGTTTTTATAAGCTTACACCGACCGACTCTTAGTCTAAATATAACATTTCGAACTCGGTATGAACATATACTAGAAATTATCAATAATTGAGTAATGTAATACATCTCAAACTTCGTAAAACAATTTAAAGCAATCTCATGCATATATCATAGTTTTGTAAAATATTCACAACACAACATTTCTTAAAAGCTAGGGTTTGAAAACTTTCCTGGGGATCTTGAGGTGGAGGATGCTCTAGGTTCTGCTTGGGAATCTATAATCATAAACACAAGTCATTTCGTTAGGTCCCGTTCTAATTTACGGCTACCCGCACTCATGCGCTAATCATTATGCACCATCTCAAATTATATTACCCTTATTATTTCTTTAAGTCCTTATTCACATCATGGTCGCTTCCTTTTTTAAAGTATTTTAAGTCCATTTTCATTTTCATCGTCGGCTCCGCTTATGGTTTCTACGGTTTCTAATCAAGCGGTCTCAGCTCCGATATTTTTATAAAATTGAAAAATCATTATTTTCACTTGAAATTTCTATGAAAGTTGGGAAACTCAATTTACTACTCTCTGTAAAAATGTCATGATTTATGAACATTTTTAAGTCAATCCTTTATATTTTTAAAGTTCGTAATTCGTAGCAATTTTTGTTGTGTAAATCACTTTTAGTAGAACGGCCATAACTTTTGATCCGTGAATTGGAATCAAGCGATTCAAGCGCCTAAACGATCCTTATAACATTTTCTATCATAAACTTAAAGTTTTGAAGGGTTAGTTTTGAAGAAACTACAGTTTATATCTTCAGGACTTTCTGCAGAAACTTAAAGTTACGTTTTATTCGTTTTAAGGAGATTATGGTTACGATCGGAGTTTTGTTTATGCCTTAAATATTTATACTACCACCACCAATCAACATATCATCATCACCACACTAAATCCTCTCATGAACATCATGTTCTTGAGACAACAACAATTAACCTTAGATCCACTTAGCTAAACATCAAGATTACAACAATACTCCCACCAAAACTAGGTTTACAACTATATACAAAAATGATCTTGAACTTAAATATTAAATAAGGTTGGGTCAAAGATTTATACCTTGATTGAGAGCTTGAGATATGTTCTTGATGATGGTGAAGTCTTGGGAGTGCTTAGTACAGTTTTTGGAACCTAAAACAACCATTAAAATCAAGAAACCAAAGAAGAGTTACTATTCATACTATTCACTATCATCTTTGTTGGATTTATTTCACCCATCAAACCTTGATAAAAAGAGCTCAAAGATTTATCTTACCTTAGTTTGGTTGGTAGGAAGCTTGAAAATTAATGGGAAAATCCATGGCTAGAGCTTGAAGATTTGAAATTGATTTCTTCCTATTTCTTGTTAGGGCCGAATGAAGAGTAAATGGGAGAGGGAGAGAGTTTTTGTGGTTGCTTCTTGGTTGCTTATTGGTTACTTCTTAGAAATAATGCAAGTGTTAGCTTGTAATTGATCTTTATTCTCTAGTATATATCCTAGGATTTATTCTTCTTGCCAAATCCTTGGACAAATCTAGCTAGGCTTCCTAGTTTACAAGCTAACCTAATTAGCTTAGCCATTTAGCTTACTATTCTCTAGCTATTGGTTGATCATCCTATACTTTAGCTCACTATTTGATAAAGTAACCATGGTTACCTTTCTACCATGGTTAGTTAGTGTGTTACGTTTATTTAATCATTTACGCATTCGCTCGGTCGCTTAAATGTTTTTGTAATACTTTCTCGAAAATGGTTCGCGAAGTAAATTCCTTCGTATTTATTCCTTATGCTTTGAATTATCATACTTGAATATAAATCCATAGGATTTTAAATTTGTAATTATATTGTGATTCCCGTAATCCTCAATGATTCGTAAATATGGTCATTTTTCAAAGTTCGTTTTCTTCGGAAACTAATAGCGTTTACATACACTCATTTGGTACGTATAATCATGTTATCAACTGTGAAACTCATTTTCTCATGCACAACATAGTGTGGGCTAAAAAGTTTTTTTCCCGTATGTCAGGGTTACTATTCATTAAGCGTTTTACAAGGTCTCAAAAATTAGAGTTGTTAAATTACTATTCAAAAAGGTCTTTTACCGACGTCAAAAATTTGGGTTCTTAAAGTCTTCCCCCCTTAAAAGGATTCTGTCCCGGAATCAGTTCAGAAACAGGTAGGGATATGCTTCTCGCATGACAACCTCGAGTTCTCACGTTGACCTTTCAGTATTTGATCTCTTCCTAAAATTTCCTCTCATCCATCCAATATATTTCCGGGTACCCGTCCTTGTAGTCTTATGACCTCTACACGTTACTCCATATACGCTAAGTTTGGCTGCAAGTTTATTAGCTCTTTTTCAGTCATATGTTTGGTATTGACGATTAAATTTCCTAACTTCAATTCGTGGTACTCGTTATAAACTTGGTGAGTGTTCGATGATCGCGCTAATTTATAAGGCAACCTTCCTAGTCCTTTTAAAGATTTCAACTGGTCCAATAATCCTTGGGTTCAACATTTCTTTACCTTTGGAATTTCATCACTCCCTCCCCGGGAGGCACTCTCAACAATACTTGGTCTGTTATGTCGTACTCTAGGTCCTTATAGTTCGGGTCCGCATATCTCTAGTGTTCATCATGGGCTGCCATTAGCCGGGTTCTGATAAGTTCAAGGAATTCCTTTGGTCTGTTGACTTAACTATGGTCCGAGTATCCTCCGCTTACCAATTTCTTCCCAATCTAAGGGAGAACACTTCTTTCTACCGTACAAAACTTGGTAGCCATTCCAATGCCCGTATGATAACTCGTTATTATCGGTAATTCGATTAATGTCAGCTAGTCACTTCATTTCCCTTAAAAATTGATAATATGGACGATTAGCGCATCTTCTAGTGTTTGGACTCATCCTTCAACTTATTCGTTTCCACTACATCACTCCTACTAGTGCTAGAGTTACATTCCTCAACATTTTCCCATTTCGGCGCATCCTCTCTGTCGATTAAGTCATGTAAGAAGTTCTCGTTGCATTTCTACACGCTCTTCTCCTGCTACACGCTTAGCACTAGATTTAACATTTCTTCCCCTAGTAACGTAAGGCACGTAGGGTCTTGTTGCCATCTTGAAGGAAACACCATTTCATACGCAATTGATTGATACGCTTTTAGAGTCGTGGAACGCTCAGCTTCCGTTATCGGTCGGGCTTCTTTAATCATTCCCCGTATGATATCTATAGTACTACGATACCTTCTGGGTCGTACTTGTCATTCTCGCTAGCGCCTTAGACGTATTCACGTTTATTGGTACCTTCTACTAGTGGCCTTTATAGGGCGTGTACGATCTTCTTTGCCTTCTATCAGCTCTGACAATGACATCCTTCATTCTTTCACATTGTCCTTCGTAAGGGATATCAGCGACTATTTTTCGTATGCTCGTGTGGTAAGTATATCTACACAAATTATCTGTCAACAATAGGCGATTTCCCAAACCATTCCAAATAAAAAGTAAGCCGCTAGACGTATCTTCAATGGTCAGGATAGTCCTCTCATTCTACTTGTTGAATTGAGAACTCTAAGTCATTCCTCTGTCGGCCCTTTTTCGCAAACTATCTTGGGAAATAGTCTCGTTAATTAAATCTTGGGTCCTTACGTGGCACAATCGTCACAGGGTCTCTCTGTCCCAATTATCTCTTCCGCGTTCATAACAATTTCGTAGAGTGGACATTTATCATTTGCATAATAAAGTAAGCGGTCTTATTTAAGCTATCACTCAAAATCCTCAAATAGCACGATGGCTAACGTGGTTCTTGATAATCCTCCTTCAAAATTTATTATAATTAACTCTTACTCCTATTTGGGTCATCTACAAGTCGAAATCGCCAAAATTTTAGCCCTCGCCTTTCCGTTTTCATTTTCAACCATGTCAAATACTTACTTACCTACTCAATGACATCCCTTTTCATATTTTATCATGACTAATATCCTTTTACATTTTTAGGCATCTTTAAGTCTTCATGTTAAGTAATAAAGCGTTCTTTTCATGCGATCCTTCTCATCAGTTATTCTGAGATTTGTCATCCTCAATATATATTTTCCTACTTAAAGTGTCGACCACCACATTGGCCTTTCCTTGATGATAATAGATTTCTCAATCATAGCCTTTAATCAATTTGACTATGGCCTCTATCTCATGTTCAGTTAAAAAAAAATTTCCAAAATTTTCTCATAAGTAAACTCCTTGTCCCTTTCAGTCCGAACATTATCGCAATTATTCTAGATCATTATTAGGATGCCTTATGTCACGATCCTTAAGCTGCATAGATGTATCATTATATTTCATACAAAACCCTGTTTTATCACCGAGTATTTCTAACAAGAGGTTATTACTAATCTTATGTTCACTTTTTGAAAATCTTATTCCTCGAATTCATACATGATCGGTCTTTCCCGAATTCATTAGTTCTTATCCCAATAGTGTTTCACAGAAGTGTACCTCACTAATCACATTATATCTCTATTATCGTTCTTCTATAACCATGTTAAAGATCCTTATGATAATAACTAAACATGGTATTCCCTTTTTAAAACAACTTACTCATCACGATGCTCCGATTGCACCATCATAGCACTGAGCTTTCAGTCTCATATTACAACAATTGGTTCTCAACTATACCTTTCTTTGTTCGGAAGGTAATCAGCCTTGGAAAAATGATTTTCGCGATATCGATACAATTTAGACAATTTTAACAAGATTTCAAAATCTATTATCTGAAGAAATAATGAGCTTGAATAAAAGAGTCACAACACTCAGAAAATTTATAACTTGGAAGGAAGAATACAACAAGGATTATCCTTCCATGTCCTTAGAATTTTGTATGGTGATAGTATAGAGAATATCCCTTGAAAGCAATTATTGCTGAATAATAACATCATACGAATGATGCTTGTAAGATTTTCCTATTGAAATAATACTTTTCTTTTTGAATAACAAAGGAAATTTGAAATAACATTCTCAACCAAAGGTTAATCATTGAGGTTTCAAAATGATGTTATTTTGAAGGAAGGAATTTTACTCAATTATTTAACAAATAAGGAAGTATATTGTTCTTCAATCACTTTATGATTTTAATTGGTTATTGTTTATATAAACGAAAGAATAGAATATTTCATGAACAAAATATTTCATAAAACTGAATATGAATTCTCGTTTGAGTGGGCGACCTAGTTAGGTCTCAATTAGATCATTCTTTGAAAATTTCATCAACAATTAAATCTGGCATATATAATGCACTATGGAATAATAAAAATTTGATTGGAAGTGGAACTAGCAAAATAATAACTAGTCCATATCAAGCAATATTATCAACCGGCTAAGAAAATGGCCAGCACAATTGGTTTAGCCCATGGCAACTAGCTAGAATGATTAGCTAGACTTTCATCATATTAATTAAAATTTCGACTAGTTAGGACATTAACTAGTCGTTTATGAGAACATATACAACTAAGCATATTTTAGTTTGTTCGAAAAAGAAAATCTCAATATCGTAACCACTAAAGAATTTGTGGCTATCTGGATGACGATTTCAAAATAAAGAGTTTTCCAATTTGGGCTGAGAAAGACAATTATAACTATGAATCGAGTGGTCTTGGCATCGGAACAATCGATAGCCTCTAATCAAATATTTCTTGCCAATAAAAGGGTACACTCAGAGGTGTTCTCGTTCATATACCTTATTAGATTCTCAAATAGAATTGAATTCGGAATACCAATATCAAATTGATACCCTTAATATGATTTCAAAGTTCAATATACAATTTCATCCTGATTAGAAGAAAAGGATTCCCGAGGAATCTATGGGTATTAGATCATCCATGTCTTTAACAATTTGTTAAATATTTACAATCTCGACTGAGAAGAGTAAATATGAAAGAGGAATCAAATGAAGATATTCATTATGAATATTCGTCAATGAATTGAGGAAAAAGAAATTCCTTGGATAATTGAAAATTAGGTATAAATAGCTCTGAGCCGAACAAGAAGATCATAATCTATGAATGAAAGTTCATTGATCAACTAAAAGAATTGAACAAGTCCTGATGCGGAGAAAGACTATTCAAGATGGTCACATCAGAAGTTCAAAGTAGGGAACACAAATGATTGCCTGATATGACTTATCAAGGAAATACGAATGATCAACAGTTTGGAGGGAGTAACGTGACAGTGAGTAGGTGCCAACATATTTCACTGATTTTCCTAACTCTCGTCATTATCCATCTGAGGATGATACCACCTCTTCGTCTTTGTAATTCCATGTTTCAACTAGTGTCTATTTCACGTCATTTTAAAATCGCTTACTAATCTTGACTTTCACACGTATATCTGTTTTTCCGGTGTTTTACCTTGAAGACCTTACTCGGAAATATTCTGAAAGCATCTATTAAGGTGACAGGGGCCTGCTACACACATATGTTACTAACTACAAGTGGCCAGTTCCCCCTGGGAACAGATCAAAGAGATCTCTCAGGGATCTCAATGCAGTCCATAAGTTCGGTGGCATGTGTGTGTAATTGAATCACATGTTACCAAATATATTAGAGGTCTACGATTATATATACGTAGTCTATGACATCATTTCTACTGAAGAATTCCTCTCTAGACTCACTGGTCTATCCTTTTAGAAGGTTCTAAAATTGAACCATCACTTATTGTAATCTTACGCCATTTATTTATAGACATGCCATCAATTCTTGACGCTCTTGATCTCTGAGCTAAACCATCATAACCCTTCATGTTAAGCGCACTAATAATATCATGTAATGTACTCATCTTACGATAATATTCTTATATTACATTCAAATATTCCTTAATAGAATTAAGATCCTTAAGGGTATATTAGGCACTATTTCTGCTGAATTCGTTACTAATACGATATTCAAATCCTCATTGGTAAAATGACACTGTCAACTAGTTTGGGCCAATAACCTCAACTGTATACTAATAATTAGACTTCATGGTCCTCACATGTGATTCCCCTTCACATGCAACCTATAAATAACTACGAGTAACAAGGCTCGTGTAATCAAAATTTATATATGGTGTTGGTAATATCGTCTTTATCTCAATGCTCTAGAGACTCAGCTTCAAGTTCTACATCTACATCCTTTCCAAATCAAATATGATTCTAATTTTTCTCCTCATCATTCTGATAATCTCCAATGGTCCTATTAGTCATGCTTTAATACCTCAAATATACACTTATCCTCACCTACCCATTGGGCTATATCCGGCAGTCCAATGATGAACTCTATATGAGCTCTTACGCAATCTCACATCTAGACAAAATCTTAACACTCTCATCTCTAATTACTATAACTTAAGGCTTTGATACCATTTCTGTAACGCCCCCAAATCCGGGGTCAGGAATCTGGGTCATCACGCAATCCTTCAATCATGTGTAACCTGCATTAACTCAATAATCCAATAATTCCATATCACAGACCCCCAATCTCACACACTTACAAGTTATAGTCTTAGAAATAATGTACAAAAAGTATCATTTGTTATTAAAACTCAAATGTACTTTACAGGATCTCAAACAATTATTCATAACTTCTACATGAAGTTACAATAGTTACGACTAATATCTTATACCTCTCTGATACTCTGGCATACCTGAGAGAAAGCTGGCAGGGATTCTCCCCATGACTGCAAGCGACTAAGTCCCACATCGGCATACTGGTTATCTGTTGTGTTGTGTTATTTAAAAGAAAGCAAGAGTGAGCCATAATGCCCAGCATAATAATATATAGTATGAAATAACTGTATGATAAACTCACGTAAAACATCATATATGATAATTACGTTATATTCGAAAATAGTTTTCCTTGGTGATACACACCTTCTTATGAAAATAATCCTTTAGTGGATTTTATTATCCTGCGTATACCTTAATAGTAAACCCAACACCTAGGCTTGGGTTACGGTATTGCCTTACAATTCTAATTGGAAGAATAGGACACTCGTTGGATAGTCAAAATATAGGTCTCGATATGTTTAGAATTGAAATTGGGTCAAAAAGAATATTTTATCGATCAATTATTGACTCGGAATGATCCATAAAACAAATGTCCTATAGATACAAAGGAATTTAGGTCTCGAAAATATTTTTAATAAAAGCAAAATATTTTTCTGAGTCTAGGGGCGTTCGTTTTTGTATTAAACGGACGAACGGTTGATTTATTATGAATTTTTGAACATTTTTCGGAATGAAAATGGTCTTCGAATTATTTAATAATTAAATAATAGGGTTTGAATACCTAAATACGACTTTAAAATTATTTAATAATAATTATCGAGCCTTGAAAATAATTTTAAATAATATTTTAAAGCTTGAAACTATTTTTCGGAATTTTTAAGTCAATTTTAAATAATTAAATCCAATTAAATAATCAATTAAAATTAATTAATAACTAATTAAATCATTTAATCAATTAATATTTAAATTAATTGACTAATTAAATAAATAATTATCAACTAAAATTAATTAATTAAATAATTAAGATTTATTTTAGAATTAAAAATAATTTTCAGAAATAAATAATGAATTAAAATTAAAATTTTGAAATTAATAATAGATTTTCATTTATTTTTAAAATTCTAAATCCAGAAACATATTCTTAGAATCTGAGTTGGGTAGAACGGAATTAAAACCGGGTATATAAATTTGGAAAATGGGTCGGTTATGAATACCACCGGGTCCTCAAGAACTCCGGCCGGGTTGCCCAGAATCTGGTGGTTCTTGTCGGACTCCGGCAGCATTCCGACGAGCCCCATTTGCTCGAAAACACAGCATTTTGATCAGAATTGCAACTGACTCCTGCTTAGAATCAATCCAGGACAACAATTCAAACAACCATCACAACCAACACTTCGGAATTTGTCGAATCCGAAGACCTGTAGGCTAAACCCGGCGAATACTCCGGCGAAATGCGATCTTGATGCTTACTGAACCAAATTCAACGATTATTGTCTCAAAATGAAGCGTATAACACGTGTAATCTAACCCCCAAACTCATATATATCTCAGATTATTAAAAATCAAAAACGATTATTTCAAAATTTGCTTAGAACCCTATAAATCGAATCATACATCCTAGCTACAGTTCAATGCGATTAGTTATGCAAATCGATCATAATTCATCATATGAAGCTATATAAACAATCAGATCAAACGAATAACCCCAGAATCAAAAATACCCCAAATCAATTAAAACTGTTCTTGAACAAGAACCCTAATTTTATTTAACGAAAATCAAACACTTGTTTCTATATGATGTGAAGCTCAAAATCAAACATATGATATACCAAAATGATCAGAAAATTATTCTCTACACGATGGAATCATCAAATCATATCAACAACATCAAGAATAAATTTTTATAATTTAATCCATAATAAATTTGAAATAAAATAATTAACTCAGAAAAATACCTTGATTTCTGGGCAGAAACAAATGGTTGATTCAAAAAGAAGATTTCCAGAGCTTTGTTTTGATATATTACACGCCTGAATCGGAGTTCGGCAATGCCTTCGTTCTTGCGTTTGATTCTCAGGAACATATCGATTTCTAGGATTTTTCTCTGTAATTACTATATTTTTACTGGTTGTAAATGAATAAACGAATAAAATGAAATAAGAAATATGCTATTTATATTTACGGAATATTGGTTCATTCTGGATCATTTTGGATCGTTAAATTAGTTGTTTAGCCGCTAAGTAACTACAATAATGATACAATTTGATATCAGTTTTGGATAATTATCCCAACCGGGCTTTTTATAAAACAATTTATACGGAAATAATGTAATAATATCCCGTCTTTTGAGAATACGGGTTTTGTTGATTTATCGAAATGATTATTGTATCAAAAATTTTGCGCCGGGCCGCGCACGGGTCAAACCGTAATCCGAATCAAAAAAGTCAAAATACGGAAAATGTCCGGAATTACAAGAGTAGGTTAGGAAGGAGTTTCGGAAGAGTTTCGGGTTATAAAAACATAAAAACGGTTGAAGTCAGACGATTCCCGGCCTTATAAAATAATTTTGTAATTATTCAGAAAATAATTAATAATACATAAATTATTATAAAATCATATAAAACTTTAAAAATTACCATAAAAATATCTTAATTATCTATATTTATTATGGACATATTAAATTTAACATACTCACATTTTATTACATACAAACATCCAAATATTATTATCAAACATCAGATAATTCACCAAAAATTCATATAATATTCACATAATAATCATATATTGATACAAATAATTACACAATATTTTATGGATGTTACACAGAGTACCTTCTCCTGCGGTACCTTTGGTAGTTTATCTAGCACGTATAGTACCAGAGTCTACCCCTCCCTTGTCCTTTAAAAGAATTCTATCATATATCGAGAACTCGAACCACATCGAAGTTCCCCAAGCGTTTTGCTTGTTGATAGAAACAGCTTATCTCATATATATATATATGTACTTCCGAAAGTTTTCGGAGGAAGTACTAAGGATGTGAGTTGACCGTTGTCAACAGATAAGTAAATAAGGGGGAGTTCCTTTTGAAACTATATTCAAAATATTTAAAAAAAAAATCGAGATAATATTCTCCGACGATATGAAACTATTCGAATGATTTTCCGAAAATCAGAAAGTATTTTACATCAGGTTTTATGATTTTTAAATTATAACTAAACCATTAAATAACTAATGCTTAATAATCAAATATTAATTGTTGAATAAATAAACCTCGAATAATTATTATTTTCTAAAAGAGTATTTCAAATAATATTCCTCAACTAATTTATGTTTAAGTAATATAATAATCTTTAATATTTAATCGAGTCTGAAATAAATATTCACTGGAGAATAGTTCTCCCATAATAAATGAATAGTAATTGGATATTTATTATTCGAACGATAAAGTATAGTTGAGGGAATACGATCTTTGGAAATTGTTTTAATAAAAGTTCGAGGTGTTTAGTATTTCTTAAATGGACGTTGAGTCCCTTGAAATATAACTACTATGGACTTTAATCGTCCTATAAATATCACCGGAATGATTCCCGGGTTTTTATTTTATAAAAACAAAACTGACCGACTCTCGGTCTTACAACTTATACATCGCGCTCCGCTATAGCGCTAATATTCTTAAATAAAGCACCTCCGGGATACTTCCGGGTTTTCATCAATTTTTACAGACCGATCCTCGGTCTAAAATATATACACGCCACACTACTCGCTAGCGTTAACGTTCTCAATTATAAACTCCTCCAAGATACTTCCGGGTTTTTATAAGCTTACACCGACCAACTCTTGGTCTAAATATAACATTTCGAACTCGGTATGAATATATACTAGAAAATATCAATAATTGAGTAATGTAATACATCTCAAACTTCGTAAAATAGTTTAAAGCAATCTCATGCATATATCACAGTTTTGAAAAATATTCACAAAACAACAGTTCTTAAAAGGTAGGGTTTGAAAACTTGCCTGGGTATCTTGAGGTGGAGGATGCTCTAGGTTCTGCTCGGGAATCTATAATCATAAACACAAGTCATTTCGTTAGGTCCCGTTCTAATTTAAGGCTACCCGCACTCATGTGCTAATCATTATGCACCCTCTCAAATTATATTACCCTTATTATTTCTTTAAGTCCTTATTCACATCATGGTCGCTTCCTTTTTCAAAGTATCTTCAGTCCATTTTCATTTTCGTCGTCGGCTCCGCTTATGATTTCTACGGTTTCTAATCGCGCGGTCTCGGCTCCGATATTTTTATAAAATTGAAAAATCATTATTTTCACTTGAAATTTCTATGGCAGTTAGGAAACGCAATTTAGTACTCTCTGTAAAACTTTTATGATTTATGAACATTTTTAAGTCGATTCTTTATATTTTCAAAGTTCATAATTCGTAGCAGTTTTTGTCGCATAAATCACTTTTAGTAAAACGGCCATAACTTTTGATCTGTGAATCGGAATCAAGCGATTCAAGTGCCTAAACGATCCTTATAACATTTTATATCATAATGAAGGGTAAATTTTGAAGAAACTATAGTTTAAATCTTCAGGACTTTCTGCAGAAACTTAAAGTTATGTTTTGTTCATTTTAATGAGATTATGGTTACGATCGGAGTTTTGTTTATGCCTTAAATGTTTATACTACCACCACCAATCAATATATCATCATCACCACACTAACTCCTCTCAATAACATCATGTTCTTGAGTTAAAAACAATCAACCTTAGATCCATTTAGCTAAACATCAAGATTATGACAAAACTCCCACCAAAACTAGGTTTACAACTATATACAAAAAGGATCTTGAACTTAAATCTTAAATAAGGTTGGGTCAAAGATTTATACCTTTCTTGAGAGCTTGAGATGTGTTCTTGATGATGGTGTAGTCTTGGGAGTGCTTAGTATAGTTTTTGGAATCTAAAACAACCATTAAAATCAAGAAACCAAAGAAGAGTTACTATTCACACTATTCACTATCATCTTTGTTGAATTTATTTCACCCATCAAACCTTGATAAAAAGATCTCAAAGATTTATCTTACCTTATTTTGGTTGGTAGGAAGCTTGAGAATTAATGGGAGGATTTATCCATGGCTAGAGCTTGAAGATTTGAAATTGATTTCTTCCTATTTCATGCTAGGGTCGAATGAAGAGTATATGGGAGAGGGAGAGAGTTTTTATGGTTGCTTCTTGGAAATAATGCAAGTGGTAGCTTGTAATTAATCTTTATTCTCTAGTATATATCCTAGTATTTATTCTTGTTTCCAAATCCTTGGACAAATCTAGCTAGGCTTCCTAGTTTACAAGCTAACCTAATTAGCTTAGCCATTTAGCTTACTATTCTCTAGCCCTTGGTTGATCATCCTATACCTTAACTCACTATTTGATAAAGTAACCATGGTTACCTTTCTACTATGGTTAGTTAGTGTGTTATGTTTATTTAATTGTTTACGCATTCTCTCGGTCGCTTAAATGTTTTCGTAATACTTTCTCGAAAATGGTTCGCAACGTAAATCATTTCGTATTTATTCCTTAGGCTTTGAATTATCATACTTGAATATAAATCCGTAGGGTTTTAAATTTGTAATTATATTGTGATTCCCGTAATCCTCGATGATTCGTAAATCTGGTCATTTTTCAAAGTTTGTTTTCTTCGAAAACTAATAGCGTTTACATACACTCCTTTGGTACGTATAATCTTGTTATCAACTCCGAAACTCATTTTCTCATGCACAACATATTGTGGGCTAAAAAGTTTTTCTTTCCCGTCTGTCAGGGTTACTATTCATTAAGCGTTTTACAAGGTCTCAAAAATTTGGAGTTCGTCTATCGAGAAGTCATTTTGAAAAGTGAAGAACATATCGATAATTCATTTGTTTTATTCTTGTAGAGAACTAAAAATAAGCTTATCGAGATGTCAAATAAATACCCAGTTAGTCCAGAACGGACTGAATTGTTTCTAATTTTTATTTGAATAAATCAAAATAAAATCAGAATTATTTTGCCAAAAATATTTCACCAAAATAATTTATTGGATTAAATTATTTCAGTTCTTAGTTATTTATAAGTCTAAAATTATACTTGTAGAAAACTCTGTGAGTTAACACTTATAGAGAACTCTACAATGACTTATCGATAAGTCATAATAAAGATTATCGAGAAGTCACTCGAGAAGTTAGGAAATTGACTTATCGAGAACTCATTTGATAAGTCTTAAAATGACTTGTCGATAAGTCAATTAGACTTATCGAGAACTCAGTTCTCTATATACTTTTGATTGCTTTGATTCTGCCTTGCTAATTTTACATATTGAAATTGTATATCAACATCCAGACAGTTTACTTAGAATTTAAAAAATTCCAAGCTAAATTTTAAACTTGAAAAATAAATATGCAGAGATTTCTGAAATATTTATAATTCATATTTTAGTTAATTTCTGAATAACTTGAGGAAGCTCTACTTGATCCTGACTGGATATCTGCTATGCAAGAAGAGCTAAATCAGTTTGATATACTTTAAAGTTTGAGTGTGCAGCAAATGCAAGAAAGATCCTTATTGCTTCAAGTCTTGCAACCAGATAAAAAGTTTCATCCTAATTAGTTCTTCTTCCTGTGAGTAGCCTTTTGCAACCAACCTTGCTTTGTTTCTTGTTACAATTCCATTTTCATCCATTTTATTCATGTACACCCACTTTGTTCCAATTATACTTTTGTTATTGGTGCAGGAACCAACTTCCAAACTTTATTTATTTCAAACTGATTTAGCTCTTCTTGCATAGCAGATATCCAGTCAGGATCAAGTAGAGCTTCCTCAAGTTATCCAGAAATTAACTAGAATATGAGTTATAAATATTTCAGAAATCTACGTATATTTATTTTTAAAAATTCAAAATTTAGCTTGGAATTTTTATAAATTCTAAGAAAACTGTTCAACTGTTCAATAAACTATGCTCACCACCCAGGAACCATATTCAGTATGTGAGAGGCTACAAGCTGGGGTAAACCTTGATGATACCAACAAAAACACAGGGGTTTCATCAGTTTTTACTGAAGACCCTGTGGTAGCACCAAATACACCTACATGTGCAAATCAATCTTCATATTTTGAAAGGTTTGAGGGTAGTACTCCTGAGGGGAAGCTATCTAAATCGTCTCCAATTCAATTGGAGGTTCCTCATGTAAGAACAACTCCCCTCAAAACCCTAGTTGAAAATTCTTAAACATTTGAAACTGGGAGTCCAATTGTCAATATCCAATCATTGGGGAGATAGGTCAAGCACATTCAAGTGCCAGTTCTTTACAAGAAGAACAAGGTTTTAAGGCCACGGTACATGACAGTAACTTGGTCAAATCCCCTCCAATTCAAATGGAGGTTCCCACTCTTGGTGAATAACACACTGTCGCAACCACAGTTTCAACTGTGAGTTCAACTATTATTCCAATCACAGGGTTACCTTCCACCTCTCTACCCTCCACCTCATACAAAACAGACATCCAATTTGTCACACCCCCAACTTAAACAGCAAATTAAATATAACTATTATAATATTTTAAATGAAGAATACACAACCAACTCCAAGATCTTACAGTTTAAGGTTTGGAACAGCCCAACATTACCAACTATTACATCTGATTAAAAGTACCGAGTCCTCACACAAACTATTATTACTTATTCTACCTGCGCTCGAACATAAGCATCAGCATCACAGGTCTTACGGGCAGTCTGCTTGAATCTAACCATAACTGCTAGCTGAAATATCAGGGTAAAGCAAGAAGTGAGCCAAATGCTCAACAAGTGCTAACAGTACGACACAAACACAAATCGAGATATACCTTTAAGAATGACAATGAAAAGACATAACCAATGATAACGAGAGATTGAACTATGTGAGATGGCATCATTTTGCTTGTATCAAAACAAGTTTAAAATCATGTCTTAATCAAAATCATTTTATGACGCTACGGATTACAGCCGGTGATCAGCCGCGAAGTAATCCCGAACCTCGCTGGGTTCTAAAACATTAACGGGAATCCCTAGGCAACTTTTAAGCCTAATATTAGTGTGGAAAGGACTCGCGTCTCAGTCCAGATCCACTATTCAAATAAAACATTTATCCCCCTTTGGGACTGAAAACCCACATTTTATTTATTTGAAAAAAAATGATGCCGAATTATAACAAAGTCTCTTTTAACAGTAAACATTTTTATCAAGGGATTATAGATCAACTCGAAACACGGGAAATATGGTACTAAATCTCAGAGCCATGATTCACAAAACTAAACTCTATTAGGGTAACTGAATGGTTTTCATGTATCAAAGTTTGGACAAGGGAATTTAGTGAGGCTATTGGATATCATGAAAGGAAGTGCCAAATTGGGCTTAAAGCAATGGTTTCTCATCAAGGTTCAAGTGCTGGATCATCAAGAATGTAAGCTTCACGAATACTAAGGGTGTTAAGGTATGAAGAAATGATTTTTAGCTCAGGATATATCAGAATTGACAAGCTTTAGGATAAGAAAGAGGGGTATCAATCAATTAGGGATATCTTTGATAAATATTTGGCTTTCAGGTATCAAGGTAAGGTTCTATAGGGATTCAAGTATCAGGATGAGATATCATTACTTAGGAATCATTAGCATGGTAATCAAGAGGATCAACCGAGTGCTATAACAACTCTTTATTTTATCATGGCATTCGAATTACTTTAATATATTGTCATGATAAGACTTTTGAACTACTTGCAATACGTACTCGAGGGTTCATGGCATCTCTATGTAACTCAAAGATAAACAAAAGATACGCTTGATTTAAATATGTCAAAATAACTCAGGATAATTGCATCAATATATATGAACTATTTACAGTAAGTACGAAGGTCAAGTTGAATCACTTGCCTTGAGATAGGCTGGTCTGGTCTGACTGGTAGGAGCAACAACTGGAGCTTCACTCGACCTTTATGGCAAGTTTTCCCTCGTCTCGAGATCCTACATAAATAATAATAATCCTCATTATAATATATTCTCACCAACTTAACCTATTTACAACTCGAAATTAAACACGGATGGCACTTAGGTCTATATGCAATTTATATTCACTTTTAAATTACAATAGCACACACATAGCCAAATAATCACATATCATATATTAATACCAAATAACACCATATATACCATAATGCAACACTAGGCTTGGATGATCTCGACTCACAACTTAAGTCACTTGGTCACTAAACTAGACATAGTCCTCTAATTTTGGCTTCCTAACTCGATGTGCCTTTCCTAAATTATCCAACACCTATTGACCCTCACTTGTGCCTTTTGCTCTACTGACCTTATACTATCTTACAACTATGGTGGTTGACCTAATACTCACTTCCAAGTGTTCTAAAACTATTGTGATAAGTGAAAGTGCTCACTGGTGCAAATTTCAGAATGGCAACTATGGTTTCTTGAGTGCATTAGACACTCTTAAACTACAAGTTTTCCTTCAAAACTTTTACACAAGACTCTCCTGACCTAAGGGCATCTCAAAAACTTGATGTGGCTCAAGGGCCTGGCTTGGGCCTTCTTGGGCCTAAGCTAAAAGTCCAAGGTTCCCCTGTTTTTCTGGGCAGAAAACGCCCTGACTTGAATTAACTTGTGACACATGGTTCTAACTCATATCCTATGAACTATGGTTGGAAAAACTTCTCTGACACTCCCTATAACTAAGGCCCAATTGGGCCTAATGAGGGCCTACCAATGACATGGTCAAATCTCCCTATTTCTAAGTTGCAACAAAACTGTCCCATGCTGGACAGATTTTGTGATTCTACTTGTGCACCTAACCAAAAGACATGCAAAACTCCAACCAACACCTAAAACCTTTTATATACTCCCAATACTAACTTCTGGTGGCTTGGGCCTCAAAGTGCACATCAATGACATGGTCAAAACTCACTCTAAACCTCAGGGTACTAAACTGATTTTCTGCAGAAACTATAACTCTCATTTTCCAAGGTTTTGACTTGACAAACTCAACTAACAACAACTCAATACTTAAACCAAGACTTATACATGGTAATCTACTGAACTAACTCCCTTATTCTCAAAATAACCGTGGGTGAGATCATCCATGCCCAAAAACAACAACATGCAACTAAATATATACCATGCAACTTATGGAAAGCACATAACAAGATTTCGGCTAGGCATAAAGTTTTAAATGCTTGCAAAATTGACTTGCACCTAATACTCATCCTTAATAATCATGAAATATAACTTCTTTTAAGTATTAATAAGAAATTTATCATGGAAACAATCTATTTTAAGCACACCTATTTCGCATTTATAGATTTTTAAACATAACAACATGATTTCGAAAAGAATAGCATGCAAAACATGGTTGATCATCATTTTAATGTCTTAAAACTAGCATGCATGGCTAAACATAAATATATAATGAAATTTCAGTAGCATGCAAAGGATTTTAAAGCATGATATCTCCATAAAATACTTAGTTAGTACATATACATAATATATCTCATAGAGAGCTCTTGAATTTACAAGAATCAAGAGTTTCTCTTTGGAGATCACATAAGAACTACACATGCATCCATGGAACTTTAACTTCCAAGTCTCAAAACACTTGGAAAGGATATAAGATGAATGTAGGTAAAAGATTTACACTTGGGAAGATGAAGAATGAATTGAAAAATAGAAGGGGGGGTGGGGGATTTGGCCTTCGGCCGAGAGCAAGGTGGGAGGGGGAAAATAGAGAAAATTTGTGGTGTGTTGGAGTGTGGAATGAGTGGAATGATTTCTCCCACTTTGATTTTTTTGTTTTATGCTTTTTGGTTGACAAATAATGAGTGGAAGTGAGAACTTACAAAAATATCCTTTAGCTAAAGTTAGGCCATTTTGCATGCAAGGCTAATGTAGTAATTTGGTAATAATCAAATGAGATAGTGGGGTTGGAAAAGTCTTATTTGCCCTTTGAGAGAATAGAAGGGTGATTTGCATGCATGGTCTCTTATGTAATTCAATAATTATAACAAATAAAATTTGTAAAGATTTATTTTATAAAATAAAATACAAGTTCAAAAATTATAAAATTTATACCATAAAATAACTTGGATTTTTAGAAATTTTATAAAATCACTTTTGAAATTTGTGAATAAAATAACTTTTAAAAGGAATTTCTCCAAGGTTTAGAATATTCCTTATAAAACAAAAATAAAGCAAATAAATAAACTCTTGCTTTGAAAAAAAAATCATACACTACATAAAGCAAATTTATAATGCAGAAATTTTCACTCACACAAACGTACAATCATTGAATATATTTTCATTTGGCTTTAATATTATACCAAATCCATAAATAATATTACACGAAGATACCGGTCGTAACATCCTCTCCCCCTTAAGGGATTCTGTTCCCAGAATCTAAGAGAACAGATGAGGATACCGGGAACACATAACAGACTCTAACTCCCAAGTCGATTCTTCGACCTTAGGGTTCCTCCAAAGCACTTTTACTAACTTTACCGACTTATTCCTAAGACTCTTTACTTGCCAGTCGAGTATTTTAACCGGTTGCTCCACAAATGACAGGTCTGCCTGAATTTCTACAGGTTCATATTCTATCACATGGCTAGCGTCAGGATTGTACTTCTTAAGCAACGACACATGAAACACATTATGCACATGCCGATACTGAGGTGGTAAGGCCAACTCGTAGGCCACCTTTCCTACTTGACTCAAAATCTCAAAAGGACCTATGTATCTAGGTGCTAACTTCCCTTTCTTGCCAAATCTCATCAACCCTTTTCTAGGTGACACCTTCAGCAACACAGCTTCGCCAACTTGGTATTGAACATCCTTACGCGTTGGATCCGCATACTTCCTCTGTCTGTCTTGAGCAGCAAGCAACCTTTTTTGAATTAACTTGACTGTGTCATGCAACTGTTGTACCAATTCCGAGCCGAGAATTCTTCCTTCTCCTACTTCATCCCAACTTGTTGGTGATCTACATTTCCGCCCGTACAAAGCTTCATATGGTGGCATGCCGATACTGGAATGATAGCTGTTGTTGTAAGAGAATTCAATCAACGGCAAGTGATCGTCCCAACTTCCTGTAAAATTGATTGCACAACTGCGCAACATGTCTTCGATTGTTTGAATTGTCCTTTCGCTCTGACCATCAGTCTGCGGGTGGTATGCCGTGCTCATATTCAACTTCGTGCCAAGACATTCCTGAAATTGCTTCCAGAATCTCGAGTTAAAGCGAGGATCTCTGTTTGAAACTATGGATACGGGTACTCCATGCCTTAGTACGATTTCGCGCACATACAGATGAACCAACTTGTCCAGTGACGACTTCTCATTTATTGGAAGGAAATGCGCCGACTTCGTAAGACAATCAACTATAACCCATATTGCGTCATGCCCGGATTTCGTTCGCGGTAGTCCTACTATAAAGTCCATAGCGATATTTTCCCATTTCCATTCTGGAATCTTCAGGGGCTGAATTAATCCGCTTGGTCGTTGATGTTCTGCCTTTACTTTCTGACAAGTATAGCACTTCACAACCCATTCTGCCACGTCTCGCTTCATATTTGACCACCAAAAGTTCTTCTTTAAGTCTCGATACATCTTGGTGCTTCCCGGATGGATTGAAAATTTCGAATTGTGGGCTTCATGGAGGATCTCATTCTTTAATTCAGGTACATGGGGGAATCCATATTCTGGATGAAAACCTTAGTATCCCTTGCTCATCCCTTTGAGTATTAATCTCCTCTCCAGATAACTGATTCTTCTCTTTCTCCATTACTTCTTCTTGACACTTCTTTATCCTTTCCACTAGTGTTGGCTGAAAGGTCATTGCACGACAAACTTCCTCGACTTTTCCATAAGCACAAAGAATCTTTCGATTTCTTCGGATAACTCTTTTGATGTTATCATCATATTCAGTCTCTCCTTCCTACTCAGAGCATCGGTCACTACATTCGCCTTTCCAGGATGGTAATTTATCGAACAGTCATAGTCCTTGATCAATTCCAGCCATCTCCTCTGCCTCGTATTGAGCTCTTTCTGAGTAAAAATGTACTTTAAACTCTTGTGATCCTTGTAGATTTCATATTTCTCTCCATAGAGGTAATGTCTCCAAATCTTAAGTGCGAACACTATAGCGGCTAGTTCCAAGTCATGCGTCGGGTACTTTAACTCATGCGGTTTCAACTGTCTTGACGCATATGCGATCACTTTACTGTGTTGCATCAATACACAACCCAAACCCTTATGTGAAGCGTCGCTAAAAATTATAAAGTTCCATTGATCGTCTGGAAGTACCAACACCGGAGCTGTTACCAACTTCTGCTTTAACTCTTGAAAGCTATCTTCACATTCTACACTCCATTCAAACTTTTGATTCTTTCTGGTTAACTTGGTCAATGGCGTGGCGATCTTCGAAAAATCCTTGACGAATCTTCTATAGTATCCGGCCAATCCTAGAAAACTTCGCAATTCCGTAGGAGTCTTTGGCCTCTCCCAACTCATAACTGCCTCAATCTTTTCCGGATCCACTTTAACTCCCTCATTTCCAATGACATGCCCCAAAAATTGAACTTTCTTTAACCAAAACTCACATTTGGTAAACTTGGCATATAACTTCTCTTGTCGGAGTATCTCCAATGCTATCCAGAGGTGCTGCTTATGTTCTTCTTCCGAATTAGAATAAATAAGGATGTCATCAATGAATACCACGACAAATTTGTCCAAATACTTCTTAAATACCCGATTCATCAGATCCATAAATGCGGCCGGAGCGTTGGTCAATCCAAATGGCATTACTAGGAATTCATAATGCCCATATCTGGTCCTGAATGCGGTCTTGGGAACATCTTCTTCTTTGATCTTTAGTTGATGGTATCCCGATCTCAAATCAATCTTTGAAAAGCATTTTGCTCCCTTCAACTGATCAAAAAGGTCATCTATCCTTGGTAGCGGGTAACGGTTCTTGATCGTTACCTTATTCAACTCCCAATAATCTATGCATAGACGCATACTCCCATCTTTCTTCTTTACAAACAGAACAGGTGCTCCCCATGGCGACGCACTTGGCCGTATCACTCCCTTATACAATAATTCTTGTAGCTAGATCGCCAACTCTTTCATTTCTGCTGGTGCCATCCTATATGGGGCCTTTGAAACTGGTATCGTGCTTGGAGCAAGGTTGATCTCGAACTCAATTTGTCGATCTGGTGGTAAGCCTGGTAGTTCGTCGGGAAATACATCGGGAAACTCGCTAACTACAGGAATATCTTCCACGCCGGGGCTGCCTTTTTTCGAATCCACTACATAAGCTAGGAACGACTCACAACCTTTTCTAAGTAGCTTCTTAGCCTGAACAATTGTAAGAAATAGTTGCTCTTGCCTCTGCCCCTTAAATACTACCTTCTCTCCACTCTTCATCTTTAAATACACTCTCTTGGTCTTACAATTAATCTGAGCGCTATTCTCTCCTAACCAATCCATTCCTAAAATTATGTCAAACTCTCCCAACTTGAAGAGTATCAAGTCGGCTGAAAACTTGTATCCCGAAATATCGATCTCACACTTTGGACAAAATTGATTCACATGAATCTTCTCTTGGTTCGCAATTACCACATTTACTACCTCACTCATAATCATTTTCTCACATTGATGCTTATCAACAAAAGATTCTGATATGAAAGATCTTGTTGCTCCCGAATCAATCAATACTTTAGCTTTGACATTATTGAGTAAAAGTGTACCTGCTATCACCTCCGAATTCTGTACAGCATCCTTCATCTTCAAATCAAATGTCCTTTTTGTTGCTTGTGGGGTTGGTGTAGGTGGTGGAGGTAATGCCAATACCTCAGCTGGCACGCTTGCACTGGTACTTGCCACGTTCATCAGAGCTTTGACTCGTCCGGTTACCTTACACTCCCTAGCCATGTGTCCAGTCTTCCCATACTTGTAGCACGTAACTCCTGGCTTCGGCATCTTGCACTCATTTGCCAAATGTCCCTTCTGATTGCACCTATAACAGGTCATGCTCAGCTTATTGCACACTCCGGGGTGCCTTCTTCCGCAGTGCTTACATTCTGGCCTCTGGAACCTGTTTTCTCCATCTTGCCCTTGGCTTGCCTGATTGTTCCCCTTCGATTCTTGCCTTTTACCCAAATTTCCTTTCTTTTGAAAATTTCCGCCCTTCTGGAAACCAATCCTCTTTACATTCCGATCTTGTGAACTTCCTGCTTCAGACTTTTCTCCATAAAATGGAACCTTCCTCTTCTTGTTATCCCTCTCTTTCCTTGACTGCATCCCATTATTCTCAATCAGAGCAGCTTTCTGTACTACTCCCGCATAAGTTTCAAGCTCAAACATAGCCACCCTATCTCTGATCCAAGGCTCCAATCCTTGCTGAAATTTCTTTGCTTTTTCCTCCTCAGTGCTGGTATACTTTGTCACAAACCTTGACAACTCAGTGAACTTCTTCTCATACTCCAATACAGTCATGTTCCCTTGCTTCAACTCAAGAAATTTTAGCTCCATCTGATTCTGCATGTACTTAGGGTAATACTTGTCCAGAAATAACTTCTTAAATCTCTCCCAAGAAACCTGCTAAGTGACTTCCATAGCTTTTACTGATTCCCACCAATAGATGACTTCTCCCTTCAAGAAGTAAGTAGCATACGGCGTCTTCTGATCGTCTCCTAACTGTACCAACTCAAAAGCCCTTTCCATCTCCTTGATCCATGTGTTAGCTATCACTGGATCAGTGGTATCATGAAATGCAGGTGGATTCACATTCTGAAAAGCCTTGAAAGTGACATTTTGTCTAGGTGGTACTGGTGGTTCAGGTGGTTGGTGTGGCTCACGATTATCTTGGTTTTCAATTCGTTGTTGAAGAGTTAGTTGTTGTTGAGCTATAACATTGGTTTGCTGTTGCAAAGTTTCCAGTAGTCGAAGAATATTTGGGTCTGTGGTGGATGTGGTTGTTGGGTTCTTCTTTTTGGGAGGCATAATCCTGAAATAAGAGTTATGTCAAAACATATATGAATGATAAAATGATTCGAGGGTATCGCATGGCATTCTTATTTACATATGGAGTCAAGTTTCCAAATTAGGCAGATATGATGATGCATATAAAAACATAAAATAACAGTTGAGAGCAAATGGAACAATAGAACATAATCATTGAAATTTTAAAGGTCACAATACATAGGATTGGGACAAAGTCTGATTCTAGGAATAACAGGCTTATTTAAAGGAAACAACGGAAATAACTGGGGATTCCATAAAGTCTGATAGTACAACAACATGAAAGGTAAATGGAAAGAACTAAGGTTCCACTCCATCTGAACGAGGCTTGGTAGTCTTTTCCTCTCGAAGCATCTTCACAATACTCTGAAGCTCATCCGCCACCATCTGAATGACATACTGGCTGGTGCGGTCCCGGTGCGCTGGCATCTCCTCAAGCTTAGTGTTGACGTACTGAACAAAGGTTTTAAGTCTCGCAGTCATCTGCTCCTTGGGCTTCCCTTCGTAGTTTCGGCTGTCCGGATACACTTTCTTCAGTCGGTCTATCAGTCGGTCGTACTTGCCCTGAAGCATGTCAAACTCGCGCCTCAACTCAACATACACGGAGAAAGCAATAGTGTCGTCCGACCCAGAGGATGACGAGGAATGCGCCCTTTGCTGACAACCAATAAGAGGAGTATTAATAATAATTTACTTAACCTACTCTCTCACATAATATCTATAACCTACACACATATCCTATAACCTATTTGGGTTGTCCAGGGACTCTAAACCATAGCTCTGATACCAAAACCTGTCACACCCCCAACTTAAACAGCAAATTAAATATAACTATTTCAATATTTTAAATGAAGAATACACAACCAACTCCAAGATCTTACAGTTTAGGGTTTGGAATAGCCCAACACTACCAACTATTACATCTGATTAAAAGTACCGAGTCCTCACACAAACTATTATTACTTATTCTACCTGCGCTCGAACATAAGCATCAACATCACCGATCTTACGGGCAGTCTGCTTGAATCTAACCATAGCTGCTAGCTGAAATATCAGGGTAAAGCAAGAAGTGAGCCAAATGCTCAACAAGTGCTAACAGTACGACACAAACACAAATCGAGATATACCTTTAAGAATGACAATGAAAAGACATAACCAATGATAACGAGAGATTGAACTATGTGAGATGGCATCATTTTGCTTGTATCAATTTTTTTTTAAAATCATGTCTTAATCAAAATCATTTTATGACGCTACGGATTACAGCCGGTGATCAGCCGCGAAGTAATCCCGAACCTCGCTGGGTTCTAAAACATTAACGGGAATCCCTAGGCAACTTTTAAGCCTAATATAACTGTGGAAAAGACTCGCGTCTCAGTCCAGATCCACTATTCAAAGAAAACATTTATCCCCCTTTGGGACTGAAAACCCACATTTTATTTATTTCAAAAAAACTGATGCCGAATTATAACAAAGTCTCTTTTAACAGTAAACATTTTTATCAAGGGATTATAGATCAACTCGAAACACGGGAAATATGGTACTAAATTTCAGAGCCATGATTCACAAAACTAAACTCTATTAGGGTAACTGAATGGTTTTCATGTATCAAAGTTTGGATAAGAGAATTCAGTGAGGCTATTGGATATCATGAAAGGAAGTGCCAAATTGGGCTTAAAGCAATGGTTTCTCATCAAGGTTCTAGTGCTGGATCATCAAGAATGTAAGCTTCATGAATACTAAGGGTGTTAAGGTATGAAGAAATGATTTTTAGCTCAGGATATATCAGAATTGACAAGCTTTAGGATAAGAAAGAGGGGTATCAATCAATTAGGGACAACTTTGATAAATATTTGGCTTTCAGGTATCAAGGTAAGGTTCTATAGGGATTCAAGTATCAGGATGAGATATCATTACTTAGGAATCATTAGCATGGTAATCAAGAGGATCAACCGAGTGCTATAACAACTCTTTATTTTATCATGGCATTCGAATTACTTTAATATATTGTCATGATAAGACTTTTGAACTACTTGCAATACGTACTCGAGGGTTCATGGCATCTCTATTTAACTCAAAGATAAACAGAAGATACGCTTGATTTAAATATGTCAAAATGACTCAGGATAATTGCATCGATATATATGAACTGTTTACAGTATGTACGAAGGTCAAGTTGAATCACTTGCCTTGAGATAGGCTGGTCTGGTCTGACTGGTAGGAGCAACAACTGGAGCTTCACTCGACCTTTATGGCAAGTTTTCCCTCGTCTCGAGATCCTACATAAATAATAATCCTCATTATAATATATTCTCACCAACTTAACCTATTTACAAGTCGAAATTAAACACGGATGGCACTTAGGCCTATATGCGATTTATATTCACTTTTAAATTACAATAGCACACACATAGCCACATAATCACATATCATATATTAATACCAAATAACACCATATATACCATAATGCAACACTAGGCTTGGATGATCTCGACTCACAACTTAAGTCACTTGGTCGCTAAACTAGACATAGTCCTCTAATTTTGGCTTCCTAACTCGATGTGCCTTTCCTAAATTATCCAACACCTATTGACCCTCACTTGTGCCTTTTGCTCTACTGACCTTATACTATCTTAAAACTATGGTGGTTGACCTAATACTCACTTCTAAGTGTTCTAAAACTATTGTGATAAGTGAAAGTGCTCACTGGTGCAAATTTCAGAATGACGACAATGGTTTCTTGAGTGCATTAGACACTCTTAAACTACAAGTTTTCCTTCAAAACTTTTACACAAGACTCTCCTGACCTAAGGGCATCTCACAAACTTGATGTGGCTCAAGGGCCTGGCTTGGGCCTTCTTGGGCCTAAGCTAAAAGTCCAAGGTTCCCCTGTTTTTATGGGCAGAAAACGCCCTGACTTGAATTAACTTGTGACACATGGTTCTAACTCATATCCTATGAACTATGGTTGGAAAAACTTCTCTGACACTCCCTCTAACTAAGGCCCAATTGGGCCTAATGAGGGCCTACCCATGACATGGTCAAATCTCCCTATTTCTAAGTTGCAACAAAACTGTCCCCTGCTGGACAGATTTTGTGATTCTACTTGTGCACCTAACCAAAAGACATGCAAACCTCCAACCAACACCTAAAACCTTTTATATACTCCCAATACTAACTTCTGGTGGCTTGGGCCTCAAAGTGCACATCAATGACATGGTCAAAACTCACTCTAAACCTCAGGGTACTAAACTGATTTTCTGCAGAAACTATAACTCTCATTTTCCAAGGTTTTGACTTGACAAACTCAACTAACAACAACTCAATACTTAAACCAAGACTTATACATGGTAATCTACTGAACTAACTCCCTTATTCTCAAAATAACCTTGGGTGAGATCATCCATGCCCAAAAACAACAACATGCAACTAAATATATAACGTGCAACTTATGGAAAGCACATAACAAGATTTCGGCTAGGCATAAAGTTTTAAATGCTTGCAAAATTGACTTGCACCTAATACTCATCCTTAATAATCATGAAATATAACTTCTTTTAAGTATTAATAAGAAATTTATCATGGAAACAATCTATTTTAAGCACACCTATTTCGCATTTATAGATTTTTAAACATAACAACATGATTTCGAAAAGAATAGCATGCAAAACATGGTTGATCATCATTTTAATGTCTTAAAACTAGCATGCATGGCTAAACATAAATATATAATGAAATTTCAGTAGCATGCAAAGGATTTTAAAGCATGATATCTCAATAAAACACTTAGTTAGCACATATACATAATATATCTCATAGAGAGCTCTTGAATTCACAAGAATCAAGAGTTTCTCTTTGGAGATCACATAAGAACTACACATGCATCCATGGAACTTCAACTTCCAAGTCTCAAAACACTTGGAAAGGATATAAGATGAATGTAGGTAAAAGATTTACACTTGGGAAGATGAAGAATGAATTGAAAAATGGAAGGGGGGGTGGGGGATTTGGCCTTCGGCCGAGAGCAAGGTGGGAGGGGGAAAAGAGAGAAAATATGTGGTGTGTTGGACTGTGGAATGAGTGAAATGATTTCTCCCACTTTGATTTTTTTGTTTTATGTTTTTTGGTTGACAAATAATGAGTGGAAGTGAGAACTTACAAAAATGTCCTTTAGCTAAAGTTAGGCCATTTTGCATTGAAGGCTACTATAGTAATTTGGTAATAATCAAATGAGTTAGTGGGGTTGGAAAAGTCTTATTTGCCCTTTGAGAGAATAGAAGGGTGATTTGCATGCATGGTCTCTTATGTAATTTGATAATTATAACAAATAAAATTTGTAAAGATTTATTTTTATAAAATAAAATACAAGTTCAAAAATTATAAAATTTATACCGTAAAATAACTTGGATTTTTAGAAATTTTATAAAATCACTTTTGAAATTTGTGAATAAAATAACTTTTAAAAGGAATTTCTCCAAGGTTTAGAATATTCCTTATAAAACAAAAATAAAGCAAATAAATAAACTCTTGCTTTGAAAAAAAAATCATACACTACATAAAGCAAATTTATAATGCAGAAATTTTCACTCACACAAACGTACAATCATTGAATATATTTTCATTTGGCTTTAATATTATACCAAATCCATAAATAATATTACACGAAGATATCGGTCGTAACACAATTTACCTCCAATCCCACTCAACAACCTTCATACCTAATCTCAAAGTGGTTGCAGGATGCTCAAACTCATCCAATCACCATGAATGATCTTCTTATGGACCAACTCTCTGGACTTGCCAATAATACCCAATATTTACTTAAAACTGATATGTCCAATCAGGATTATCAGAAAATCTCGCTATCCTACAAAGAAGATGTTGAGAAACAGCAACAGAAGATTATTAATAAAGCTGAGCAGGATGGGAATGTGGATGTTTGGCTAGATAAAGATTTCAGTTTGGAAATGGATGAGGTTCTACCTAGATTTAGAGAAAGGTATATCACTATTCTAGGAAGCAATGCCAAGACTCTCCGTCCACATGAAGTTTATGATGCTATTACAGAAGTCTACAAGGCACAACTCAAAGCTTTTCACCTTATTGGTAAAGCACTACAACAGACTCTGAATAGTCATCAAGACAGAATCAGGATATAGGTCAAAGACAAATTGGATGACCTTTTGCCAACTCAAGTAGAAATCAAAAACAAGTTCAATAAATTTGCTGACCAAATGGCTAGGTTTTATGTGACCAGTATGGAGCAGAGCATCAAGAACTTAAAGCAATCATTTCTGGCTCTACATAAAGTTATCCAAAATCAAATTACAAATAACAATGACACAAGGGTCAAATCGGATCAACTTCATCAAGCCGAATATGAACCCTCAGCTCTTTTAATGGAGGGAATCTAAGAATCTCTTCAAGCCACATTTGGTGTTCCTCTCTCTACAAGCTCACAACAACCAATCTCCACATAAACAAATCTCCAAATCCAATATCTACAAAAATAAGTCTCCAATCTTCAAGCCTCAAATGACTCACTGATAGCCCAGGTAACTGCTCTCACTCTTATAGTGTAGAGTCAACAAATTGACATAAGGAAACTAGTAGACTCCCATATACATCTACAAATACAGAATTATGTTTCTTTGGGAGCTATTATGGGCGCCTTAAAAGTTCCACTACCTGCTCTACCTGAAGTTGTCAGACGAGAAATTCCTACTCCTGTACTCCTTCCTGCTAACAAGACTAAGGGGGAGATAGAAGCTAGAATTCAAAAATCCAAAAAAGTTGGTCGATAGTCAAAGGAAGCTGGAAAATCCACATCTCACTCTAGCCAAAGTTCTACTCAAATCAAAATTGCTCAAGATATTAGTAAAGACAGACTCCGGAAAGCTACAGTAGGTCCCTGTCAAGATAAGGAGTTCAATGAGCTACTTGATGTGCTAACAGTCTCTCTTCACAATAACTACATCACTTACAAGAGAGCCATGTCCAGCTACATCAATTTTCTAAGAGTGGTGATTGTAAAGGTAGATAACAGTTTGGAGAAAAGAATAGTGGCCAATGTCAATGATTGTGGTCTAGACAGATGCCTACAAGTGTCTCTCTCAAATCTTCAATCTATGAGAGCATCTGAGCTGGATGTGATAATTGATAGAGTTAATCCAGTCATTTCAGAGGACACCGAACTACTTAATGACTCAAGAAAGGTGATATAGCTGCTTTTTATGAAGCCTGTCTCCATCCAAGCAAGGGCTGGCCTACATCTGTTCATAAACCAGAAAGTACAAATATCTCAAAATCCTCAAAAATTGTGTGAGGGGAAATATAAGAATAATCATGATATTGGAAAATGACCCGAAAGAGGAAGAAGAACAAGATTGTTGAAGATGATGAGATGATTAAGATTTTGGGAAGATTCCTACAAAATGCAGACACCATGTTGCTAACTACTCAATTCAACACCAAAGATGACTTGGATGATGATGAGCAGAAGAATGATGAGCAAAAATCTTCTGGCTCAAATCCAAGTGAAAATGCCAAGGCAACTGGAAGTAAAGTAGAAGAGAAGAAGCAGGATGAAAAGAAGAGGGATGAAAGGAAGATGGGAGAAGATAACAGAAGGAGGAAAAAGGGAGAAGAATAAGGAATCAAAAAACATGTTCAACAAATCCAAATTACACATATTCAAACCACCAAGCCTAGCCAAACACTATCTCAATCAAACCTACCTCAAAATCCAAAATACTTGTACAAACATACTGCAAACACCCTACTCAAGATATAAATCAAATCAAGCCATGTCACACTAAAGAAAATCACAAACCTACCTTCATTCAAGCCTCCAACCATAACTCACTTCAAGACTGTTAGAAGAAAACCTAAGAAAATGCAAGTTGGTGTTGGGGTCATCGTCAATTGTTTCAATCAAACTGACTTTCTGCTTCTAAACATGTGCATCATAGATGATGAATTTTTCCAACAACAATCTGAAGAAATTGTCAAAGTTTGTGTTGTATCTTTAGCAAAAGTCAGAATCTACTACATGGATGTTACCTTCATTTTGCTTAGCAGGACAATAATGGAAACTTTTTCAACCACATAATTGAACAGGGTAATTAGCTTGATGAATGATAAGAATACACATACAAGAATGTGGAACGCTGTAATATCTGAAAGGTCGATGGAAATGAATGAAAAACATGCAAGATTGAAGGCTGAAAAGGAGGAAAAGGATAGGAAATATGCTAAGGAGATAGAAATATTTGAGCAGAGGTCAAATAAACTCAAGGAAAGGGAGTTGAGTAGAATATCAAAGGATGGACATTTTTCGAACATACAAGTTGGCAGATTCTCAAGATCCAGAGTTGGTTACCTTAATGGTTACACATTAGATGAATGACTCAAGCTTGTAGAAGCTCTAGGAGGGATTGAAATAACAGAAGAACTCCTGGTAAACCTAAAGGACCACATTAGAAAAAAAATCAGGCTACGAGAAATTCACTTGATGGCTGCAACTGTGGAACTTATGTAATCTTCAAATATATTAAAGTTGTATTTGTCAATCTGTCAATTTTCATGTAATTATTTTTAACTTAGGGTTAGTCTTGTTGTCATGCATGAATTTGTGATACGTAATTTTCTCACAAATTAGGGGAGATTGTTGTGCAAGACATGCATGTATAATAACAAGACTAAGTCACATTGACAACCCTAAGATTTAGTTGTAGGATAGTCTAAATCTGTATTATGTATTGTATTTCTGGAGTCTTTAAAAAGGTTAGAAGATTAGAATAGAGTATTTTTTTGTATAGAGTTTCATGCCTAAGAATAAACTCTGGAAGAAGATCAAGCAAAGATCATGCCTCAGAGAAAAGATGTAGAAGTATGGAGTTGAAAAAATCTGTTTTATGAAAAATGTTCTAAGTCAATATATCGACAAGTCATAGATCAAGTTATATAGAGAAGTCATCCGAGAACTCTAGAATGACTTATCGAGAAGTCCAAAATGACTTATAGAGAAGTCTCAGAGATATCGACAAGTCAAATAAGGATGTGAAGATTGGAGATATCTGTGGCACCCTCCAAACCCGGGTCAGAAGTTTGGGGTCCATACACATACACCTTATTTATAACCTGTTTATAACAATAATAAAGATAATAATAATATGCAGTGACCCTACTTACCAACTACCACGAATCGCAACAGGTTAAAGTATGCACACAAGCCAAACGCATCTACTTATATTACAAACCGTTCAAATCCCAATTATCCAACTCATAACTGAGTATTAAACATTATTACAACTTTTACAAACTTAAATTATCCCAAAAGAAGCCTACTGGCTCAACTTGATCAACCTGAACCCCTAGCTCTCGCGCTGGATTGGGGATCCTCGCTACCAACTGGTTCCTTTTTAATTGAAAAAGAACATAAACAACATCGCACAAATGAGCTAACTAGCTCAGCAAGTCACAATGACAAGACCGAGAATAATGATCATCATGTGAATATGGTTATGATATCAAGTGAATAATGGATTATGATTTAGAATTGGATATTATATTTTCATTTTAAAAAAAACCGAGGTTAGGCTGCTGATCAGTCACGCACTAACCCCGAGCAAAGCACACAACACTGCTCTAACTACTGGATCCAAGGCACACATTGGCCTAACTTGACCATTATATGGTCTGACCACGAATCTGGTCCACAATTTTATAAAACAATCCAATTCTACCATAATAACAGAATAAGTAATAATAAACAATAAACAGGATTATTAATAACATTGAAAGTTCAATAATAAAAAAATGGTTTCAATTTTCATAAAGACCAATAGGGCATTTCCAAAGCTTGGCTGTGAGGTAGTGAAAGAATTGGATAACAAAAGAATCAGTGTTTCGAGGTTTCAAGGATTTGGCCTTTCAAAGCATGAGATACAATGGTTTGAGTGTGTAAGCAATCTGGTTCAGTGTTTGATAATTAGTTTGTATGTATTTGGGGAGTAGTATCGTATATTTGAGGTTCGTATTTGGGTATACAACAATCAATGGTCTAAAAAGAATCAGGTTTACGGCTAAAGATCAATAACTGAAATCAGGGTTTTGGGTTCAGTGCTTCGGAGCACTTGCAATATAAAATAAGATTATCAATCAATGCAACATCTCGAGAAAGTTCAGAACACTTGCCTGGTACTAGCTTACTACACTGCACTTGCTCTCAATCACTACTATCTTACTCCTTGACTACCTATTTCCCTTTCCTACGCCTTTCCTCTTCTGCTCACATATCATAAGCATCTATTAATATTCAACTCATACGATTCGATTCAACACATACTTCTATCTACCCTTCGTTTACGTAATAAACAAGTAAATATCGATTATACAAACAGACAGTCAACCAACAAGTCACATATAACACATAGCACGTCACATAATCAATAATATATCATTTATAAATAAGTCTCGGGTCATAAACAAGCTTTCTGGTATTTAAAATGATTTTTAAAATATTTTTCGGAATTAAAATGGGTCGTTGGATCAATCTCAGAATAATAAACAGAGTTCGGTTATTCAATTCTGGCTTTGAAACAATTTTATAATAATTATCGAGCCTTGGAAACAATTTAAAATAATATTTTAAAGCTCGAAACTATTTTTCGAAATTTTTAAATCATTTTTAAATAATTAAATCTAATTAAATAATTAATTAAAATCAATTAATAATTAATTAAATCAATTAATCAATTAATTTTCGAATTAATTGAACAATTAATCAATTAAAAATTAACTGAAATTAATTAACTAATTAATTCAGATTTATTTTTGAATTAAAAATAATTTTCGAAATTAAAATAATAATTTTTCGAATTTTCAGAAATTAAAATCGAATTTTTATAATAAAAATAATAGGAAATATGATTTTTGAAATTTTTTAAAACAGGAATCCTATTTTTGCAAATTTTGGAAAGTTCAGGGACCTAACTGTTTCTTCCCCAATAATTCAGGTACTAAACTGTAATTTTACAGGGGGTCGCCAGAAAATGCCCTATCTCGCCGGAGAAGACGATCCAGGGATGCTCAGGCCACCACCACCTCCAGATCACATCTACAATTCATCAGGAACATAACTATGCCATCAAATCGACCTAACAATCCCTGAGTTGGCCGGAATTTGGCCGAGAAGTTCGCCGGTTTCCGGCGAGTTCGACATAAACTTCAAATGACAACTCCCTTCTCTACAGACCTCGTCGATTTGTGAAACTGGTACGAATAGATTGCAAATTTCACAGAGAATACAACCCACTGTACCACAACATCTATCTATCCTGAAATAAGAAACCCCCAAATTCAATTAAGAACATTCATACGGGTTATAAACCCTAATTTTAAAATTCGAGAATTAAACTCAATTTTAAACATGTTATTGAACTCCAAATCAGACGTATGACATATGAAAATCATCAGGAAAACAAGCTCTACAATATGCAAGCATCAAATCATACAAACAATCATCCGAACAAAAAAAACCATATTTTTAATAAAATTAATTCGAAAATAAATAATTTTTCTAAAAATAAACCTTGATTTCTGCAGTGATTTGGAACACAAAATCTGATAAAACACCTCAAGATCTTTGGATTGAGTACTCGAGCTTTTCAAATGGACTCCGGTACTCCGATTGTTGGTTTGATTCTCAGAAGATTATATGAATATAGGAATTTTCTCTGAAAATTTATATAATTAACTGTCTGTAAACGATTTTGATATAAAATAAAATACGGTAAAATGCTATTTATATTTACGAAAAATTAGTATCCGTTGGATCATTCCGGATATAAAACGGTACGTTTATTTATAAAAATTGATCCAAACGGTATCTGATTTTGGGATAATTATCCAAACCAGTACAATTTGTACTGCGGTCTTGGTCTCAGCACCTGGTTACACGTATTACGAGGTGATAATTGGGATAGTTTAATAAAAAGCTCCCGTTTATCGAAAATACGAGTTTTATTGATTTACTGAAACGAATATTGTATCAAAAATATTACACCGGGACCCGCGCAGGACAAACCGTACGCCAGATCGAAAAAGTCGAAACATGGAAAATGCTCGGAATATTACAATTAGGTTAGGAAGGAGTTCTCGGAAATGTTTCGAGTTCCAAAAATGTAACAACGGATGACGTCGGTTGGTACCCGTTTTTTTATAAAATAGATTTTAAATACTCGGAAAAAGATTTTATAAATTTCATATGATTCTTATAAATTCATAAATCAATATAAAAATAATTAGGAAGATATGACCATTATCTATATTTTATTTTGGACATATAAAAATTAAAATACTCAATTAATAATATTTTTAAACATCCAAACACATTTAACACTTAACAATTAATTCACAGAATAGATACTGAACACATATAATAATTATTTATTAGCAAAAATAATTACACGATATATCCCGGATATTACATCCTTCCCCCCTTAAAAGGATTCTGTTCTCAGAATCTTCTAAGAAAATAAACGAGGGTACTTTTCTCTCATATCACTTTCTAACTCCCTGGTTGACTCTTCAACCTTTGGGTTTCTCCATAATACTCTTACTAGCTTTACTACTTTATTTCTCAATACCTTCTATCTTTCCTCTCAAATCTCTATCAGACTCTCTACATATGACAAATCTGCCTGAAGCTCTATTGGCTCATATTCTATTTCATGCCTGGAGTCTGGATTATACTTCTTAAGCATCGATACGTGAAAAACATTGTGAATGTGCTCCATGTGCGGAGGTAACGCCAATTCGTAAGCTACTTTGCCAACGCGCTTTAGAATCTCAAAAGGTCCGACATATCTTGGGCTCAGCTTTCCTTTCTTTCCAAACCTCGTTAATCCCTTCCACGGTGATACTTTCAGTAATACCAAGCTTCCTTCTTCGAATTCCATGTCTTTCCTTGACTGGTCTGCATATTTCCTTTGACGGTCCTGTGCGGCTATCAATTTTTTTTGGATAATTTCAACTACTTCTTTTGTCTACTGTACTAGTTTAGGTCCAAGTATTTTGCGTTCTCCTACTTCGTCCCAATGCACTAGAGATCTGCATTTGCGTCCATAAAGGGCTTCATAGGGTGGCATCCCAATACTGGCATGATAACTGTTGTTATAGGCAAATTCTACGAGAGGAAATGCTCGTCCCAACTTCCTTTGAAATCAATAGCACAAACACGTAACATGTTCTCGATTGTCTGAATCGTTCTTTCACTTTGGCCGTCCGTCTGGGGGTGATAGGCCGTACTCATATTCAATCTCGTTCCCAAACATTCTTGAAAACTTTTCCAAAATCTTGAATTAAACCTTGGATCTCGATCAGATATGATAGACACAGGAACTCCATGACGAACTACAATTTCCTTTAGGTACATATGGACCAACTTGTCGAGTGAAAATCTTTCATTTATAGGCAGAAAATGAGCTGATTTAGTAAGTCTATCCACTATAACCCAAATGGCATCATGATTAGCCCTTGTCCTTGGTAATCCAACTATGAAATTCATGGCAATATGTTCCCACTTCCATTCTAGTATCTCCAATGGCTGTAACAATCCACTTGGTCTCTGATGCTCTGCTTTAACTTTCTGACATGTATAACATCTGCTAACCCATTCCGCAATTTCCCTCTTCATATCTGGCCACCAATAATTCTCCTTTAAATCCCTGTACATTTTGGTACTCCCTGGATGGATTGAATATCTTGAACTATGTGCCTCCTGTAAAATTTCATTCTTCAGCTCCGTCACCGGTGGAATCCAAATTCTAGAAGAAAACCTCAGAATACCTTGATCATCCTTCTGCGTGCACAATTCCTCACCTACCAAACAATTTATATCTTGATCCATTACATTTTCCTGACATTTCTTTATCTTTTCTAACAACTCCGGCTGGAAAGTCATACTATACACTTTCGCTTCCTCAGGCTTGCAAACTCTAATCTCCAATTTCAGTTTCTAAAATTCCTTATATATCTCTTCAGGTACTGATAACACATTTAACTTTTCCTTCCGACTCAACGTGACTGCTATAACGTTCGCTTTACCGGGATGATAATTAATCGAGCAGTCGTAATCCTTGATCAATTCTAACCATCTCCTTTGCCTCATATTAAGTTCCTTCTGTGTGAATATGTACTTCAAGCTTTTGTGATCCGTGTAAATCTCACACTTTTCTCCATATAAATAATGTCTCCAAATCTTCAAAGAAAAAACTATGGCTGCTAGCTCCAAATCATGAGTAGGATATTTCTGTTCGTGTGGTTTCAATTGTCTTGACGCATACATAATCACCTTATCGTGCTGCATTAGGACACATCCTAATCCTTTATGAGAAGCATCGCTATAAATTATGAAATTCCCTTGATCGTCTGGAAGTGACAAAACAAGTGTTGTGATTAATCGTTGCTTTAATTTCTGAAAACTTTCTTCACACTTGTCATTCCATATAAACTTTTCATTCTTCCGTGTAAGCTTTGTCAATGGTGTTGCAATCCTTGAAATTTTTTGAACGAATAGACGATAATATCCCGCTAATCCCAAGAAACTTCTTATCTCGGTGGGTGTTCTCGGTCTTTCCCAGTTTATAATTGCCTCAATCTTTGCTGAGTCCACTTTGATCCCTTTATTACTGACTATGTGTCCTAAGAACTGAACTTCCTATAGCCAAAACTCACACTTCGAGAATTTAGCATATAACTTCTTTTTCCTTAAAATCTCCAAAGCTGTTTTCAAATGCTCCGCATGATCCTCTTCCGTTTTTGAATAAATCAAAATATCGTCTATAAACACAATAACGAACTTGTCCAAGTATTCCTTGAAAATTCTGTTCATCAGGTCCATAAACGCTGCCGGGGCATTGGTCAATCCAAAAGATATCACTAAATATTTGTAATGTCCATACCTTGTTCTGAAAGTGTCTTCGGTATATCTTCTGGCTTAATTTTCAGTTGATGATATCCCGATCTTAAATCAATCTTGGAGAAGTATTTGGCTCCCTTCAATTGGTCAAATAGATCATCAATTCTGGGTAACGGATATTTGTTCTTGATTGCAAGCTTGTTGAGCTCCCTATAGTCGATGCACAGTCTCATGCTTCCATCTTTCTTCTTGACAAATAATACCGGTGCACCCCACGGGGACACACTGGGTCAGATTACTCCTTTCTCTAACAGCTCTTGCAATTGCTTCGCTAGCTCTTTCATCTCAATGAGCACCATTCTATACGGGGCCTTGGATACCGGTTCTGTTCCAGGTGCTAATTCGATTGCAAACTCAATTTCTCTATCTGGAGGAAGTCCTGGTAACTCGTCGGGAAACATGTCTGGAAATTCATTCACTACTGGAATATCTTCAAGTTTCGCTGGTTCCTGATTCCTATCAATCATATATGCCACGAAATGCTCACATTTTATCGTAGTAACTTCTTGGCTTGAATCATCGTTAAGAACTTCTTTACTTGTTTCTGGCCCTTAAACGTTACTATTCTTTCATCTGGCGTCTTCACCATTACCTTCTTATTTCGACAATCTATCTGGGCATCGTGCTTAGATAACCAATCCATTCCTAAGATAACGTCAAATTCTCCTAACTTAAATGGTATCAAATCTACACAAAACTTACTACCAGAAATCTCAATCTCACAATTCCCACAAACTTGATTAACGGATACTCGTTCTTGATTTGCTAATTCCACAGTCATTATTTCATTTAAATACTCAACTGAACAATTTAACTTACTAACAAAATCTTGTGAAACAAATGATCGAGTTGCTCCCGAATCTATTAACACTTTGGCACATAAAGAATTCACATTAAGCGTACCTGCCATGACATCCGTATCCTGGATAGCATCCTTCACAGACATGCCAAAAACTCTAGCCCTTGGAGTCTCATTCACTGCTGGGGTAGACCCCATAATCTTTAATGCATTACTGACTGGGGTTGATGTCTTGCAATCCCTGGCTATATGTCCTGGCTTCCCACATTTAAAGCACGTAAATCCAATGGCTGGAACCTTCACTGCTGGATTCCGGATAGGCTGATCCTTACTTGCTGGTTCTTTTGCTGGCTGATTTCGGCACTCCCTTGAATAGTGCCCTTTCTGGTTACACTTGAAACACACCACATTTAACTTATTACAAACTCCTCCATGTTTCTTTCCGCATACTTGACATTCTGGAAAAGTTAGTCTCAACTGATTCGGCTGATTCGCATTAACTGGACGGTTGCCCTGGCCTCCGTCACCTGTATTTTGTCTCTTGAAATTAAAATTTCTTCCTGGATAAAACTTGCTCTTCTTAAAATTTGGAAACTTCCCTGGTTGTGACTGACCTTCATTCCCTTCAAATTTCCTTTTCTTGCTTTCCTTCTCCTTCTATGACATCTCACTCTCTGTCTCTGCGATCATAGCCTTCTGTACCACTCCTGCATAGGTATCCATTTCAAAAATGGCTACCTTCCCTCTGATCCATGGCTTCAAACCTTGCTAGAATCTCTTAGCCTTCTTCCTGTCAATATCCACATACGACGGCACATACCTTGACAATTCTTCAAACTTACTTTCATAATCTACCACCGACATATTCCCTTGCTTTAATTCTAAAAACTTCAGCTCCATCTGATCTTGAATAAACTGAGGAAAATACTTTTCTAAAAACAATTCCTTAAACCTCTCCCAAGTAATAACATATGTACCTTCCAATGTCTTCACCATCTCCCGCCAATAGGTGGCCTCATTCTTCAAATAGTAACTTGCAAACTCAACCTTCTGTTCGTCCTTTACTTTTACTAAGGCAAATGCCTTCTCTATCTCCTTTAACCAAATATTTGCTTCATTCGGCTCTAAGGAACCCTTGAATTCTGGTGGGTTTACTGCCTGAAAAGTTTTAAAAGTTACCTGGGGATTGATCTGTCTTTATTGTTGTTGTGCCAGGTGAACTATTTGTTGGGCCAAGATTTGAAGAATCTGGGCTATTGCTGGATCTATAGGTCCTGGGTTTGCATTCTGGTTTGTATCATCTTGGTTGTTATTATTGTTGTTGTTGATTTCTTCATTCTGGGTGTTGGTGCGGGTTTTTCTTCTGGGAGGCATTTTCTGTAAAGAATAAAACAACTTATTTAGCTTTTAAATCAAATTCTTTGCATAAAAGAAAAGTTTTGTAAAACAGAAATATCTTTTTTTAAAACAATTGTAACTAAGTAAATTGCATGCTTCTTTACAGAATATAAACAGTTATGAAAAATAGGGTATAGGGTATCACAGGGGTATAACTGGTGTAATAAATAAGGTAAAGTAAAACAGGTGCAGTAAAATGAATGACAATACTGGAAAGGAAAAGGTACTGATATATATAGATCAAAAGTTTTAGGTAGTACAAGCGTAAAGACGCTTCGAAAGTAAAAACAAAAGGGTACAACAACCTACTCACTAGTCAACATAGCTAGTCTATAAAAATAACCCAAAAGTTTACTGATTCACACTACACACTACTGTACATACTACACAACCATAATAACACTGCTCAGCATCTCCATCTCTGGGCCTCTGACTCATGGCAAGTCTAGACCTCCAATCTCCTCAAGCTCCTCTAGAACCCACTTAGCCCACTCCACTAAAAAATCAGGGGTGATGTCCTCATGTGTAGCCTCAGCAATCGTCACAGCAGCTGCTCTATGAAATACCTGGAGTCTCTCTCTAAGTCGCCTCACCACTCCCAACCTCTCTGGTACACATAATATGTAATAACTCCTGAATCTGACCCTGTAGGAATCGCTGCTCCATAAGGCAAGCCTCAAACTGGTGATATGGGACATGATAAGATGAGAACTGGAAAGGTACTCCTGTAACTGAATGACCAGTAAGGCCTGAATCAGCAAGTGGGGGTCCTCTGATAGGTGGCCTCATGCCTGGAGGTGGAATAGCCTGTAATGGTACGGGCTGCAACACATGTGGAGGTAGTATAGCCAACACTGGTGGAACAACAGAACGTGGATTTGAAGACGGTACTCCAACTGAAGGCTCTGAGTGATCAGCTGATAAGGGGATAAAAGAGTAGGCCATCGCTACTATCTGAAATCATATCACAATATAAGAATCTTGAACCATGACGCGAATCATATTAATACCTGTTATACCGAAGCACTCAACCTCTCGACGTTCTATCTTTCCATTCCCTTCAACCTAGGCTTGTGTCAGTGACTTATAACTTGTAGCTCTGATACCAAACTTGCCCTCCAAACCCGGGTCAGAAGTTTGGGGTCCATACACATACACCTTATTTATAACCTGTTTATAACAATACTAAAGATAGTAATAATATGCAGTGACCCTACTTACCAACTACCACAGATCGCAACAGGTTAAAGTATGCATACAAGTCAAACACATCTACTTATATTACAAACCGTTCAAATCCCAATTATCCAACTCATAACTGAGTATTAAACATTATTACAACCTTTACAAACTTAAATTATCCCAAAAGAAGCCTACTAGCTTAACTTGATCAACCTGAACCCCTAGCTCTCGCGCTGGACTGGGGATCCTCGCTACCAACTGGTTCCTTTTTAAATGGAAAAGAACATAAACAACATCGCACAAATAAGCTAACTAGCTCAACAAGTCACAATAACAAGACCGAGAATAATGATCATCAGGTGAATATGGTTATGATATCAAGTGAACAATGGATTATGATTTAGAATTGGATATTATATTTTCGTTTAAAAAAAACCAAGGTTAGGTTGCTGATCAGTCACGCACTAACCCCGAGCAAAGCACACATCACTGCTCTAACTACTGGATCCAAGGCACACATTGGCCTAACTTGACCATTATATGGTCTAACCACGAATCTGGTCCACAATTTTATAAAACAATCCAATTCTAATATAATAACAGAATAAGCAGTAATAAACAATAAACAAGATCATTAATAACATTGGACGTTCAATAATAAAAAAATGGTTTCAATATTCATAAAGACCAATAGGGCATTTCCAAAGCTTGACTGTGAGGTAGTGAAAGAATTGGATAACAAAAGAATCTGTGTTTCGGGGTTTCAAGGATTTGGCCTTTCAAAGCATGAGATACAATGATTTGAGTGTGTAAGCAATCTGGTTCAGTGTTTGATAATTAGTTTGTATGTATTTGGGGAGTAGTATCGTATATTTGAGGTTCATATTTGGGTATACAACAATCAATGGTCTAAAAAGAATCAGGTTTACGGCTAAAGATCAATAACTGAAATCAGGGTTTTGGGTTCAGTGCTTCAGAGCACTTGCAATATAAAATAAGATTATCAATCAATGTAACATCTCGAGAAAGTTCAGAACACTTGCCTGGTACTAGCTTACTACACTGCACTTGCTCTCAATCATCACTGTCTTACTCCTTGACTACATGTTTCCCTTTCCTACGCCTTACCTCTTCTGCTCACATATCATAAGCATCTATCAATATTCAACTCATACGATTCGATTCAACACATACTTCTATCTACCCTTCGTTTCACCCAAATCCGATTGACGGATTGAAAGTTACGCAATAAACAAGTAAATATCGAATATACAGACCGACAGTCAACCAACAAGTCACATATAACACATAGCATGTCACATAATCAATAATATATCATTTATAAATAAGTCTCGGGTCATAAACAAGCTTTCTAGTATTTAAAATGATTTTTAAAACATTTTTTGGAATTAAAACGGGTCGTTGGATCAATCTCGGAATAATAAACAGAGTTCGGTTGTTCACTTCTGGCTTCGAAACAATTTTATAATAATTATTGAGCTTTGGAAACAATTTAAAATAATATTTTAAAGCTCGAAACTATTTTTCGGAATTTTTAAATCATTTTTAAATAATTAAATCTAATTAATTAATTAATTTAAATCAATTAATAATTTAATTAAATCAATTAATCAATTAATTTTCGAATTAATTGACCAATTAATCAATTAAAAATTAACTGAAATTAGTTAACTAATTAATTCAGATTTATTTTTGAATTAAAAATAATTTTTGGAATTAAAATAATAATTTTTGGAATTTTCAGAAATTAAAGTCGAATTTTTATAATAAAGATAATAGGAAATATGATTTTTGAATATTTTTAAAACAGGAATCCTATTTTTGCAAATTCTGGAAAGTTCAGGGACCTAACTGTTTCTTCCCCAATAATTCAGGTACTAAACTGTAATTTTACAGGGGTCGCCGGAAAATGCCCTATCTCGCCGGAGAAGACGATCCAGGGATGCTCAGGCCACCACCACCTCCAGATCACATCTACAATTCATCAGGAACATAACTATGCCATCAAATCGACCTAACAATCCCTGAGTTGGCCGGAATTTGGCCGAGAAGTTCACCGGTTTCCGGCGAGTTCGACGTAAACTTCAAATGACAACTCCTTCTCTACAGACCTCGTCGATTTGTGAAACTGGTACGAATAGATTGCAAATTTCACAGAGAATACAACCCACTGTACCACAACATCTATCTATCCTGAAATAAGAAACCCCCAAATTCAATTAAGAACATTCATACGGGTTATAAACCCTAATTTTAAAATTCGAGAATTAAACTCAATTTTAAACATGTTATTGAACTCCAAATCAGACGTATGACATATGAAAATCATCAGGAAAACAAGCTCTACAACATGCAAGCATCAAATCATACAAACAATCATCCGAACAAAAAAAACCATATTTTTAATAAAATTAATTCGAAAATAAATAATTTTTCAGAAAATAAACCTTGATTTCTGCAGTGATTTGGAACACAAAATCTGATAGAACACCTCAAGACCTTTGGATTGAGTACTCGAGCTTTTCAAACGGACTCCGGTAACACCTTCGATTGTTGGTTTGATTCTCAGAAGATTATATGAATATAGGAATTTTCTCTGAAAATTTATATAATTAACTGTCTGTAAATGATTTTGATATGAAATAAAATACGGTAAAAGGCTATTTATATTTACGGAAAATTAGTATCCCGTTGGATCATTCCGGATATAAAACGGTACATTTATTTATAAAAATTGATCCAAACGGTATCTGATTTCGGGATAATTATCCAAACCAGTACAATTTGTACTGCGGTCTTAGTCTCAGCGCCTGGTTACACGTATTACGAGGTGATAATTGGGATAGTTTAATAAAAAGCTCCCGTTTATCGAAAATACGAGTTTTATTGATTTACTGAAACGAATATTGTATCGAAAATATTACACCGGGACCCGCGCAGGACAAACCGTACGCCGGATAGAAAAAGTCGAAACACGGAAAATGCTCGGAATATTACAATTAGGTTAGGAAGGAGTTCTCGGAAATGTTTCGAGTCCCAAAAACGTAACAATGGATGACGTCGGTTGGTACCCGTTTTTTTATAAAATAGATTTTAAATACTCGGAAAAAGATTTTATAAATTTCATATGATTCTTATAAATTCATAAATCAATATAAAAATAATTAGGAAGATATGACAATTATCTATATTTTATTTTGGACATATAAAAATTAAAATACTCAATTAATAATATTTTTAAACATCCAAACACATTTAACACTTAACAATTAATTCACAGAATAGATACTGAACACATATAATAATTATTTATTGGCAAAAATAATTACACGATATATCCCGGATATTACATCCTTCCCCCTTAAAAGGATTCTGTTCTCAGAATCTTCTACGAAAATAAATGAGGGTACTTTTCTCTCATATCACTTTCTAACTCCCAGGTTGACTCATACGATTCGATTCAACACATACTTCTATCTACCCTTCGTTTACGCAATAAACAAGTAAATATCGAATATACAGACCGACAGTCAACCAACAAGTCACATATAACATATAGCACGTCACACAATCAATAATATATCATTTATAAATAAGTCTCGGGTCATAAACAAGCTTTCTGGTATTTAAAATGATTTTTAAAACATTTTTCGGAATTAAAATGGGTCGTTGGATCAATCTCGAAATAATAAACAGAGTTCGGTTGTTCAATTCTGGCTTTGAAACAATTTTATAATAATTATCGAGCCTTGGAAACAATTTAAAATAATATTTTAAAGCTCGAAACTATTTTTTGGAATTTTTAAATCATTTTTAAATAAGTAAATCTAATTAAATAATTAATTAAAATCAATTAATAATTAATTAAATCAATTAATCAAGTAATTTTCGAATTAATTGAACAATTAATCAATTAAAAATTAACTGAAATTAATTAACTAATTAATTCAGATTTATTTTTCAATTAAAAATAATTTTTGAAATTAAAATAATAATTTTTGGAATTTTCAGAAATTAAAATCGAATTTTTATAATAAAAATAATAGGAAATATGATTTTTGAATATTTTTAAAACAGGAATCCTATTTTTGCAAATTCTGGAAAGTACAGGGACCTAACTGTTTCTTCCCCAATAATTCAGGTACTAAACTGTAATTTTACAGGGGGTCGCCGAAAAATGCCCTATCTCGCCGGAGAAGACGATCCAGGGATGCTCAGGCCACCACCACCTCCAGATCACATCTACAATTCATCAGGAACATAACTATGCCATCAAATCGACCTAACAATCCCTGAGTTGGCCGGAATTTGGCCGAGAAGTTCACCGGTTTCCGGCGAGTTCGACGTAAACTTCAAATGACAACTCCTTCTCTACAGACCTCGTCGATTTGTGAAACTGGTACGAATAGATTGCAAATTTCACAGAGAATACAACCCACTGTACCACAACATCTATCTATCCTGAAATAAGAAACCCCCAAATTCAATTAAGAACATTCATACGGGTTATAAACCCTAATTTTAAAATTCGAGAATTAAACTCAATTTTAAACATGTTATTGAACTCCAAATCAGACGTATGACATATGAAAATCATCAGGAAAACAAGCTCTACAACATGCAAGCATCAAATCATACAAACAATCATCCGAACAAAAAAAACCATATTTTTAATAAAATTAATTCGAAAATAAATAATTTTTCAGAAAATAAACCTTGATTTCTGCAGTGATTTGGAACACAAAATCTGATAGAACACCTCAAGACCTTTGGATTGAGTACTCGAGCTTTTCAAACGGACTCCGGTAACACCTTCGATTGTTGGTTTGATTCTCAGAAGATTATATGAATATAGGAATTTTCTCTGAAAATTTATATAATTAACTGTCTGTAAATGATTTTGATATGAAATAAAATACGGTAAAAGGCTATTTATATTTACGGAAAATTAGTATCCCGTTGGATCATTCCGGATATAAAACGGTACATTTATTTATAAAAATTGATCCAAACGGTATCTGATTTCGGGATAATTATCCAAACCAGTACAATTTGTACTGCGGTCTTAGTCTCAGCGCCTGGTTACACGTATTACGAGGTGATAATTGGGATAGTTTAATAAAAAGCTCCCGTTTATCGAAAATACGAGTTTTATTGATTTACTGAAACGAATATTGTATCGAAAATATTACACCGGGACCCGCGCAGGACAAACCGTACGCCGGATAGAAAAAGTCGAAACACGGAAAATGCTCGGAATATTACAATTAGGTTAGGAAGGAGTTCTCGGAAATGTTTCGAGTCCCAAAAACGTAACAATGGATGACGTCGGTTGGTACCCGTTTTTTTATAAAATAGATTTTAAATACTCGGAAAAAGATTTTATAAATTTCATATGATTCTTATAAATTCATAAATCAATATAAAAATAATTAGGAAGATATGACAATTATCTATATTTTATTTTGGACATATAAAAATTAAAATACTCAATTAATAATATTTTTAAACATCCAAACACATTTAACACTTAACAATTAATTCACAGAATAGATACTGAACACATATAATAATTATTTATTGGCAAAAATAATTACACGATATATCCCGGATATTACATCCTTCCCCCTTAAAAGGATTCTGTTCTCAGAATCTTCTACGAAAATAAATGAGGGTACTTTTCTCTCATATCACTTTCTAACTCCCAGGTTGACTCATACGATTCGATTCAACACATACTTCTATCTACCCTTCGTTTACGCAATAAACAAGTAAATATCGAATATACAGACCGACAGTCAACCAACAAGTCACATATAACACATAGCACGTCACACAATCAATAATATATCATTTATAAATAAGTCTCGGGTCATAAACAAGCTTTCTGGTATTTAAAATGATTTTTAAAACATTTTTCGGAATTAAAATGGGTCGTTGGATCAATCTCGAAATAATAAACAGAGTTCGGTTGTTCAATTCTGGCTTTGAAACAATTTTATAATAATTATCGAGCCTTGGAAACAATTTAAAATAATATTTTAAAGCTCGAAACTATTTTTTGGAATTTTTAAATCATTTTTAAATAAGTAAATCTAATTAAATAATTAATTAAAATCAATTAATAATTAATTAAATCAATTAATCAAGTAATTTTCGAATTAATTGAACAATTAATCAATTAAAAATTAACTGAAATTAATTAACTAATTAATTCAGATTTATTTTTGAATTAAAAATAATTTTTGAAATTAAAATAATAATTTTTGGAATTTTCAGAAATTAAAATCGAATTTTTATAATAAAAATAATAGGAAATATGATTTTTGAATATTTTTAAAACAGGAATCCTATTTTTGCAAATTCTGGAAAGTACAGGGACCTAACTGTTTCTTCCCCAATAATTCAGGTACTAAACTGTAATTTTACAGGGGGTCGCCGAAAAATGCCCTATCTCGCCGGAGAAGACGATTCAGGGATGCTCAGGCCACCACCACCTCCAGATCACATCTACAATTCATCAGGAACATAACTATGCCATCAAATCGACCTAACAATCCCTGAGTTGGCCGAAATTTGGCCGAGAAGTTCGCCGGTTTCCGGCGAGTTCGACGTAAACTTCAAATGACAACTCCCTTCTCTACAGACCTCGTCGATTTGTAAAACTGGTATGAATAGATTGCAAATTTCACAGAGAATACAACCCACTATACCACAACATCTATCTATCCCGAAATAAGAAACCCCCAAATTCAATTAAGAACATTCATACGGGTTATAAACCCTCATTTTAAAATTCAAGAATTAAACTCAATTTTGAACATGTTATTGAACTCCAAATCAGACGTATGACATATGAAAATCATCAGGAAAACAAGCTCTACAACATGCAAGCATCAAATCATACAAACAATCATCCGAACAAAAATTCATATTTTTAATAAAATTAATTCGAAAATAAATAATTTTTCAGAAAATAAACCTTGATTTCTGCAGTGATTTGGAACACAAAATCTGATAGAACACCTCAAGACCTTTCGATTGAGTACTCAAGCTTTTCAAACGGACTCCGGTAACACCTCCGATTGTTTGTTTGATTCTCAGAAGATTATATGAATATAGGAATTTTCTCTGAAAATTTATATAATTAACTTTCTGCTAATGATTTTGATATGAAATAAAATACGGAAAAAGGCTATTTATATTTACGAAAAATTAGTATCCCGTTGGATCATTCCGGATATAAAACCGTACGTTTATTTATAAAAATTGATCCAAACGGTATCGGTTTTCGGGATAATTATCCAAACCAGTACAATTTGTACTGGGTCTTGGTCTCAGCGCCTGGTTACACGTATTACGAGGTGATACTTGAGATAGTTTAATAAAAAGCTCCCGTTTATCGAAAATACGAGTTTTATTGATTTACCGAAACAAATATTGTATCGAAAATATTGTGCCGGGACCCGCGCAGGACAAACCGTACGCCGGATCGAAAAAGTCGAAACAGGGAATATGCTCGGAATATTACAATTAGGTTAGGAAGGAGTTCTCGGAAAAGTTTCGGGTTCCAAAAATGTAACAACGGATGACGTCGGTTGATTCCCGTTTTTTTTTATAAAATAGATTTTAAATACTCGGAAAAAGATTTTATAAATTTGATATGATTCTTATAAATTCATAAATCAATATAAAAATAATTAGGAAGATATGACAATTATCTATATTTTATTTTGGACATATAAAAATTAAAATACTCAATTAATAATATTTTTAAACATCCAAACACGTTTAACACTTAACAATTAATTCACAGAATAGATACTGAACACATATAATAATTATTTATTAGAAAAAAATAATTACACGATATATCCCGGATATTACAATATCGACAAGTCATTTCTGCATGTAGAGAACTCATAGATATCGACAAGTCAAATGAAGATGTGAAGATTCGAGATATTGACAAGACAATTTCTTATTGGAGATCTCAGATATATCCACAAGTCGAAATGAATATATAGATCTCAGAGATATCGACAAGTCATTTCTACTTGTAAAGATCTAGAGACCTTTACGAGTCAAGTACACGTATAGAGAACTCAGAGACCTCGACAAGTAAAATATAGTTATAGAGAACTCAGAGATCTCGATAAGTCATTATACTTATCGAGATGTCACTTCTCTATAGAACAAATTGGAGATCTCGAAATGAAGCTCAAATACAGTAATACAGACAAGTTAAAGATTCAATATTATCAATCAACAAATGATCTATTTACTTAGATTGAAAAGTCTATAAAAGTAGTTTGAAGAGTGCAAAACCAAGGGCCAAGATTACCTGACAAAGGATGGTCATAGAACTACAGGATTTGCAAAGATTTTTAAAGCCAAATTTAGAAAGATTTAGAGATAGCTTAGAAAATGGTTAAGTACATCTTATTGCATGTTGTGTAAACCTGTGTTTACTAATCTATAAAGTTAATACTGGTCCTTTATTTTAGTTGTAACAAAAGATATCTAAATTTTCTTGTACTCTCTCAGGAAAGAATCCGAGTTCTTATATTTTTAAGAATACAAAATTTGTAGCAAGGCAAACTTAATTAATACAAATTAAGTGAGTTTTAAAATATTGTGCTTGTGATTTTATTTCTATTGAACACAATATCTTTATAAATTATAAACTGCTTTGTTCACCATATCCAAACAAGTTTGGAAAGGCTAAAAAAAAGAAAACGCATTCACCCTCTCTGTATTGTACTCAAAATCTAACACTAGTGACTAGACGAATATAAAAAATTACAACAAATTTCAGTAAATGACTTAGGTAAATTTTGTTTCTATTTAGAGCATATTAACTATAAAATAAATTATTAAAATAAAATATGATTGTCAAAAAATTTTAAAATTAAATAACTCTTTACCAATATCGTGTTTTTAATTTTAAACAATTTAAAATTAAAAAATTTCAGTGTTTTCATTGTAATTTGTTTTATATTTATATATTACTATTTATATATTTATGTAAAATTTATTTTATTTATTTTTTTATAATTATATAAATATTTCAAATATTTTCGGATACTTTTATTAAGAAAAATTAAAAAATTACATTGAAGTTTTTTTTATTAAATAACACTATTCAATCAAAGTCACATTTTTATTCAGAGTCACATGTTTAGTGCCCACCAATCTTAATTATTAAAATGAAATAACCTAATTCACACTATACTATAAATATGATTATATTTAATACTTAATTATTACCATATGCTATATTATATGTGTATGATCCTATGTTATTATATTATTATGTTAGTATGTTAGTGGTAAAATTATGACAAATATTAGAGTGTCTCCAAGAGAACAAAATCCTTAACTAAGGTATTTATGTGGCATATATATGTATTTATGTGTCAATGTCAATTTTAGAGAATATGTAATTTAAACACTCCAACCATGTTAACTTTAGTAAATATATAATTGAAGTATATACCCTTTCCTAAATAAAAATTTACATAATCATTATTTTATTTTATTTTATTTTAGCTAATCATTTTTTTATCACTATTGAAGATGTTGGGTAACAATTATGAGTGTTAGTGACAGGTAACCATAATGACAGATACTAGAGCATTTCCAAGAGAACAAAACCCTTAGCTAAATTTTTATGTGGCATCAATGTGTGGTTTACATGCAACTTTAAAGAATATGTAAAAATTTAAACCCTCCAATCATGTTAGCCTTTAGCAAATATACCATTGGAGCATACACTTGCTCTTCTCAAATTTGTGAGCGACTGCTCACATTCTCATAACAACTATGACAACTTTCACTCACATTCTTGTTGTGACAACACTATTTCTATGAAAGTTGTTTACTTTTATAAGTCATATTATTTGTATGCCTGACAAGTGTCGTGTTATATGACATAATGACAGCTCTTACTAACTTCACAACTGTCTGTTATATGATATTTAACATGATATTTAACACAAATATTACTAACTCGTGTTGTTATATTGCATGCGTGACAATTGTCATATTTTAAAAAATTAAGACATTACATTAAAATTGATATTATATTATCCCATGCTCTTATAGGAATAAATAATACTACAATAAGTCATAAAAAATTAAGGGTTTTCCTATTTGATTCATTGTTGGCAAAATGAGAGGAATAGTGTATCATTGAATTTTCAAGTGGTGGATCTATTCCAAAAATCTAGTTAGTTCATCTCTACATTTTTATGATTTTATTTATTAAATATACATTCTATGTTTACAATTTTTATGATTTTCTTAATTACATAAACATTCTACATATTTGTCGGTTATTTTCTAGAGCAGTCAGCAATTGATTTGTGAAGCAATTGATTTGTGTGAATTCTTAGTTGTTTTAAAGAGTAATCAATATTCTTGGGAATGATATGTAAAATAATGTTTAGGGAATTTTGATATTTGGAATTATTTTTCATCCTAAACTTGATCGAAGAAATTTATATACATATACATGTAATAATAGAATGTTTTTCACTTAAATACTACAATTTTAAATTTTAAGGAAACTTAAATTTCATGAAATGTCTTTTTGTTGATATTTTAGGATTTGTTTTCTTGTGCATATTTTTATATTTTTATTTTTATGTGTAATTACTTGTTATAGTTGAGTGAATGTATTTTTTTAAAAATTTTGATAACCACTGTTATTTGATAATTAATTAATTTTATGAAACTAAAGTATCTTGTTTTATAGTGATTAATAAAATATCATGATTTTTAATTTATTAGCAGTTGTGTTGATAAAAGTTGGAGAGTGTTGATAAAAATATAGAAATGCCTTATATAAAATATAGAGTTGAGAAGTTAAGTCCTCCTATTTGCTTGATAGATTTTTTTTAACTTTTAAGTTAATTGTATTTGAACTGCATTTTAGGTGCGATACCAGGTTATTGGTTTGAATATCTATTAGTAAAGATTTAAGAGTTTATGCTAAAGTATCGCATGAGGATAGTTTCCAGTAACAGATTGTTGAGTGGTATTTATGACACTTTATAAATCTCCATAAAGCTCTGAATTGGTGTATTCGTACTCAAGTTGTTGGTGTTTTAATGTGTTTTCTACTGTTTTTACATTTTAGGCATTAATCCGGAATTAAGGTGAATTAGCATTGATTTGATGCTAATATGGTGTTAGGATGGTGTTCGAGGAATAAAGGCTCGTAAAGACCAACTCATTGCAGCAAGAAAAGAAGGCAAATTCAGTTTTTCCAAAAGTCCGGCGCCCGCCCTGTGCTAGTGCGCGGCCGCGCCAAAGAAGCAGAATGTCAACGCGCCCGCGCTGGTGAAGTACGCGGCCGCACCAAGTCGGGATTCCAGATTCCTGTTTCAATTAGAAGACTATTTTTCTGGGCTTTTGGATCAATTGGGTGGCTATTTAAAGACAACAGAAAGATGTTTTTCATAACGGAGCTTAAGGAGAAGACGACAAGAAGACCTATAGCATAATTCAACGAAGGTGAAAATGATCTAGTTTATTCTTGTGAATCTTTATTCTAAGCTGTAATCTTGGATGCTCGTTTCATGTTTTGTTGAACCTAATACTCTGGATTACGTACTTTATTTATTATTTGTTTTATAAAGACTATGTTTAGTATACCATGCTTTCATCGGAACCCACGTTGATGATGAGTCCGATTATGGGCTAATCGTTATCGTGGGGTTCCAACGGATTTATTTATGGATTTCCTTAGTTAATTTGTTTCGATACCTTAGTGTGTGGTGATTGTATGATAACCTAGTTTTGGATGTGCTTATTCGTCTTGTGAGCGTCGCGAACTTATAAGATAGCGTCTTAATCTTTAATGAAGCGAAAGTAAATTTAAGGATTTAGAACTTGTCATGCTAGCATAGGTTCATGTGTTATTGTTCTGCATGATTGGTAGGTAATTTTAACCATCTTACTTGCCCTATGTAATCACTATAGATAACTTGTACATTAGACCGTTATGTTGTCAAATTCTATAGACATATAGGGTCTCAATATAATTGGTGTCTATTCAGATTCTATCTCTTTTATGGATGTCTGGTAGTATGGTATTCGTACAACGAAAGTTGGCTTTTATCAGTTTCGTGTTATCTGATTAGTGTCATCACTATTACATGCTAAGGTTAAGAACGAAAAGGCTATTGAATGAAGTACTTAATGAAGTTAGAATCCCATGTTTGTGTCATATATTATTCAACTCTCTTACTCTCTTTAGTTAATGTTTATTTAAGTATAAAGACTATATTTATTATACCATGCTTTCATCGAAACCCATGTTGATGATGAGTCCGGTCATGGGCTAATCGTTATCGTGGGGTTCTAGCGGATTTATTTATGGATTTCCGTAGTTAATTTGTTTCGATGCCTTAGTGTGTGGTAATTGTATGATAACCTAGTTTTGGTTGTGCTTATTCATCTTGTGAGCGTCATGAACTTATAAGAAAGCGTGTTAATCTTTAATGAAGCGAAAGTGAACTTAAGGATTTAGAACTTGTCATGCTAGCATAGGTTCATGTGTTATTGTTATGCATGATTGGTAGGTAATTTTAACCATCTTACTTGCCCTATGTAATCACGATAGATAACTTGTGCATTAAACTGTTATGTTATTAAATTCTATAGACATATAGGGTATAGGGTCTCAATATAATTGGTGTCTATTCAACTTCTATCTCATTTGTGGATGACTGATAGTCTGTTATTCGTGCAACGAAAGTTGGCGTTTAGCAGTTTCGTGTTATCTGATTAGTGTCATCACCATTACATGGTAAGGTTAAGAACGAAAGGGCTATTGAATGAAGTATTTAATGAAGTTAAAATCCCATGTTTGTGTCATATATTATTCAACTCTCTTTTAATCTCTCAGTTAATGTTCTCTAGTATAATTTTCAATAGTTTTTTTTGCTAAATTGCATATATTATAGAAGGAAGAAAGAATATACAGGGATTGACCCCGGCTCTAGGACAGGCCCTAGAGGGGACTATCTATAATCAATCTAGAAATAGACAGATTGTAAATAGAAAGAACAAAATAGAGAAATCAATCCTAAGCATGAGCATCTATACAAGTGGACTGGTACCAGGTAGAGTTGTGCAATTTAGTACAAATTTCAGTTATGATATTATTAAGAACTTGGGCATGGTACATGATGCTTTTGTTATGCAGGCGTGCATTACGCACCTTCCAAATATGATAAGCAAAGACTTGAGTTGCAAGGAGAGCCCTCTATTGGTGAGGTCCGTACTGAATAGAGGCCCAATGTGAAAGAAGTTGGAGCCATGAGGGAGTAGCAAATCCAGGAAGGGTGATACCGAGGTGCACATCAAGGCAAGAGAGAATGTAATTACTATAAGGGCAAGAAAAAAATAGGCGGGAGCAGTTCTCAAGGCCCCTTGCATAAAAAAGACAGTGTTGAGAGAGCTGAATACCAAAAGAAGCCAGTCTATCAAAGGTGTAGAGTCTGCCAAGAATAAGCAGTCACTCAAGGTAAGCATAACGAGTAACAGTTAACTTATGCCAAATAAAGGAGTGCCAAGGTACTTCCGGGAGTCTACGACGTATTGAATCCCAAATATGCCAAGTTTTAACCTTAACTAGAGAAACACCATCCCAGGTGATAGAGTCTTGAGTAGTGAGATTAACAGTGGTAGGGGAAAAATCACGGAGCCAAGCCACAAGAGTTGGACTAGTATGGCGAGAGGTAGTCGAAGGCACTAGGAGGCACCATGATCCTGAGGCAATAAGAGAGTGCACAAGAACGTTAGGAGAGGATCTCACTTGAGAAATAATAGGATCTCGAGTGTGGGAGGCAAGACAAGTATTATTCCACCAAGGATCGAACCATAGAGATGTTCTTTGACCATTCCCAATAAGATAACGAATAAATTGACGAGCCAAAGGACGAAGCTGAAGCACTTTACGCCAAATCCAAGAGCAGTCTGAGGGTTCCGTGAGAGTCCAAAAAAGAGTATTCTTTAGATCAGTAGAGTTAATCCACAAGGCACAAAGGGATGGGGAATTAGATATAACTTTGCATAGGTGACGAAGAAGCTGCGCCTTATTCCACTCCTTCGAGTTTCTAAGACCAACTCCTCCTTCTTCGATAGGTATACACAGATGAACCAAAGAAACTTTGGCCCCTCCCTTATTATGTAAATCACCTTTCCAAAGAAGTCTAGTAAAGATGCTCTGAATTGTGGCGTGCACAGAACTAGGCAACAAGAAATGCCTGGACCAAAAGTTCGGAGTTACCGTGAGAACCACTTTGATAAGTTGAGCGCGCCCAGCCAAGGATAGAACAAAATTAACCCACGAATTAATCTTCGTTATGATCCTATCTAGTAAAGGCATACATTCGTTGTGTGAGAGCTTGGTAGAAATAAGAGGCACTCCCAAAAGCGCATCGGGAGCTCACCATGAGGCACTGCAAAGGTATGATCAAACCATTGAACAAAATCTGATGAGCAACCACCAAAGAACACCGTGCTTTTGTCGACACTGGCAGTCAAACCACTCCAAGAAGAGAATAAAGCAAGGCACTGCATAGCATGGGTAATAGAGCTCGTATCACCAAGAGTGAACAAGAGCATATCATTTGCATAGAAAATATGTATGAGCTTTAAGGACTTGCATTTCCAGTGAAATCGAAAATTGTGAGGGGTCTTAGAAAGCAAGGTTGAGAGAACATTCATAGCAATGGTAAAAAGATAAGGGGAGATTGGGTCCCCTTGTCTTTTCCTTGAAAGAAGTCATGCAACTTTCCATTAATCTTAACCGAATATATAGGGGAGGAAATACAAGCATAAATCCAGTCGAGGAAGGTTTGAAGACAACCCAACTTGTGCATAGCTTCCATAAGAAAGTCCCAGTCAAGAAAATCGAAGGCCTTGTGAAGATCAATCTTTAGAGCACATTTAGGCACACCTGAAACCCGAGTATAGCCATGAAAAAGCTCTTGTGCCATAAAAATATTATCAGAAATTTGTCGGCCTTGCACAAAAGCAGACTGGGATATATTGATGATATGAGGCATAACATGCTTTAGTCTATCTGCAATAATCTTAGCAATGTACTTATAAGCAATAGAACACAAAGATAAAGGTCGAAAGTCCTTCAAACTAGTAGGATTGAGAGTTTTGGGAATAAAAGCAATACCCTTGGAGTTTAGGTTTCTGTGCATTATAGAAGTTCTAAAAAATGGAGGATAGCCTCACAAAAGCACTCACCAACAGTGTCCCACGCAGCCAGATAAAATTCAACCGTGAATCCATCAGGTCCCAGAGCTTTGTTCTTTTTCATTCATTTTAAAGTAGCAAGGATAAGGTCTCGAGTAACCTGGGCCTCCAACATAAAGGTATAAGCCTCAGTTGTAGTAGAAAAATCTAGCTGAGAGAGGTCACATGCAGCCTGATTTGAGGGGGTACCAAGAGTGGAGGTGAAGTAGTCAACTGCTACTTGAGAGACATTGTGATGCCCAAAACCATAGTGCCACTAACATCTTGTATAGAAAAGATTTTATTCATGTTCCAATTAGACTTCACTTTATTATGAAAGAAACTATTATCGTCATCCTCTAGAGAGAGCCATTTAACTCAGGATTTTTGCTGAAGGAGAGCCTCCTCTTGCAAGAATAATAGCCATATCATTGTTGTATAAGTGCATAAATCACAAAGTTAACCTAAACCAGTCTTTGTGGGAACGAACTAGAAATAATTCTATATTACTTGTGATCGCGTATACTTGCGTGAATTATTAGCTTGTGTTTAGCGACTAACAAGTTTTTGGCACCGCTGCCGGGGACTCGGTGTTAAATTTTAGTTTATGTGTTTGTCATCAGTGATCGTTAAAGTTCATTGCCTCAGACATTGTTACTTACCTAATCTTTTCCTTATCGTGTTTCATGTACTCTAGCGAGCGTGTATGCATACACGTTCGCGGGCTCGTAAGAGAACTCTGGATCAAGCCGAGGAGGAAGCTGTAGTGATTCGAAGGGAAGTTTTTGAGGACAAAGAGAAGTAGAAGAAGAGTAGAAAGTCGAGGAACCATCTTTAGTGGGAGATCAAGCAGAAATTCCTAAGGCTCTGATGGACTATTCTCAGCCTAATATCAATGATATTCAGTCGAGCATCATCAGACCAGCCATCTTGGCTAACACTTTTGAGATCAAGTCGAGCACGATTCTAATGATACAGAACTCAGTTCAGTTTGGGGGTTCTCCTATAGAAGACCCCAATATGCACATCAGGGATTTCATCAAGATCTGCGACACTTTCAAGTTCAATGGGGTAACTGAAGATGCTATTAAGATGCGACTCTTCCCATTCTCTCTAAGGGATAAAGCAAAGTGCTGGTTACATTCTCTACCACCAGGGTCTATCACCAAATGGGAGGATCTTGCTCAAAAGTTTCTCACTAAATTCTTTCCTATGGAAAAGACTGTTGCAATCAAGAATGCTCTTACTCAGTTTGCACAGCAAACTGGAGAATCTCTGTGTGAGGCTTGGGATCGATATAAGGAGATGTTAAGGAAGTGCCCACACCATGGCATGCCTCATTGGATGATTATAAACTGTTTTTACAATTGTTTGGGCACACAGTCTAGACCTATGCTCGATGCAGCGTCTAGTGGACCCTTATGGGCCAAAAGCTATAATGAAGCTTATGAGTTGATTGAGCTCATGGAAGCTAATGAATACCAGAATCCTACGCAAAGAATGTTACAGGGCAAGGTAGCAGGAATTCTGGAAGTAGATACAGCTACTGTTGTAGCTACTCAACTTCAAGCTTTGACGATGAAAGTGGACTCTTTGGCTAATTATGGAGTTAATCAAATCACTATTGTTTGTAAACTTTGTGCGGGGGCACATGAAACTGAGCACTGTGCTATGTCTAGCGAATCAGCACAATTTGTGAGCAACTTTCAGAGATCACATCAGCAAGCTCCAGCCACTTATCATCCCAATAACTGCAATCATCCTAACTTCAGCTGGAGCAACAATCAGAATACGGTGCAACAACCTAATCATCCATACACAACAAAGCAGTATAACCCTCCTGGTTTTCAGCAACCGCAATATGCCCCTAGGCAACAACTTCAACTTCAGCAGTTACCGCAAGCTAATGAAAAATCTGAACTGGAGGAGTTGAGGCTTATGTGCAAGAGCCAAGCTTTTTCTATCAAGACCTTGGAGAATCAGATTGGGAAGATTGTTAATGCATTATTGATCGTCAACCTGGCATGCTTCCAAGTGATACTGAAGTGCCAGGCAAGAAGGAAACTAAGAAGCATGTTAAGACAATTACATTGAGGTCCAGTAAGGTTGCAAATCCCGAAAAAGCTAAGACTCCAGAATCTGAAGTTGAGGCTGAAGAAGAAGAAGTGCAGAAGAAAGCAGAAGTGGAACCAAGGAAGACTACTGTTGAGCATACTCCTCCTAAGGGTAATACAAGGGAGAAACAGATCTATCCTCCACCTCCTTTTCCTAAGAGGCTGCAAAAAAAGCTGGATAAGCAGTTTGAGAAGTTCCTGGAGGTGTTTAAGAAACTTCACATCAACATACCTTTCGCTGAAGCTCTTAAATAAATGCCTAGTTATGCGAAGTTTATGAAAGGTATTTTCTCTAGGAAGGTGAAGCTTGATGACTTAGAGACCGTTGCTCTCACGGAGGAATGCAGTGCTGTGCTACAACAGAAGTTACCTCTGAAGCTTAAGCTTAAAGATCCTGGAAGCTTCACTATTCCATGCACCATTAAAAAGGTGTCATTTGACAAATGCTTATGTGACTTGGGAGCTAGCATCAATCTAATGCCTTTGTCAATCTTCAAGAAGTTGGACTTACCAGATCCAAAGCCTATTTATAAGACTTTGTAGATGGTCGATCATTCTATTACTTATCCACGAGGCAGTGTTGAGGATTTTTTGGTCAAGGTGAATAAACTCATCTTTCCTGCTGATTTTGTAATTCTTGATTTCGAGGAGGATAAGAAGATTCCCATAATCTTGGGAAGACCTTTCTTGGGGACTGGCCAAATCTTGATTAATGTGTAGAAAGGTGAGCTCACCATGTGAGTGTTGGATCGGGATCTAACTTTTAATGTGTTCAATACGATGAAGTTTCCTACGGAAAATGAGGAGTGCTTAAAGGTGGAGTTGGTTGATTTTGTGGTTACATCAGAACTTGATCAATTGCTATGGTATGATGCCTTAGAAAAGGCCTTGTTAGGGAATCTAATAGGATGATGAAGGAAATGAGCAGTTACAATTTCTGAATGTTTCTCCCTGGAAGAGGAAGATGGATATGCCTTTTAAATCTCTTGGAATGGAGGAGCTGAACAAATTTCCTAAGTGCCTCAAACCATCTATTGAGGAAGCTCCTACATTTGAGCTTAAACCTTTACCTGAACACTTAAGGTATGCTTTTTTAGGTGATGTATCTATTTCTCCTGTTATTATTGCATCTGACCTTTCAGGTAGTGATGAGGAAAAACTCTTGAGAATTCTAAGAGAATTCAAATCGGAAATTGGGTGGATGATAGCAGATATCAAGGGAATCATACCTTTTTATTATATGCATAAAATTCTGCTAGAGGAAGGTATCAAGCCTACTGTTGAGCAACAAAGAAGGCTAAATCCTATCATGAAGGAAGTTGTAAAGAAGGAAATTCTTAAATGGCTGGATGCATGGATCATCTATCCCATTTTTAACAGTTTTTGGGTGAGTCCAGTTCAGTGTGTACCAAAGAAAGGAGGTATCACAGTCATTGCTAATGAGAAGAATGAGCTCATTCCTACTCGAACAGTCACGGGGTGGAGAGTTTGCATGGATTACAGGAAGCTAAACAGGGCCACGAGAAAAGATCAATTCCCTCTGCCGTTTATTGATCAGATGCTTGACAGATTGGCTGGGCATGAGTACTACTGTCTTCTGGATGGCTATTTAGGATATAATCAAATTTGCATTGCTCCAGAAGATCAGGAGAACACTACTTTCACTTGTCCATTTGGTACTTTCGCCTTTAGAAAGGTTTATTTCAGTTTATGTGGAGCACCGACCATATGTCAGAGTTGCATGATGGCTATCTTCTCTGACATGATTGGTCAGAATATGGAGGTGTTCATGGATGATTTCTCTGTATTTGGCGATTCATTTGATGAGTGCTTGCAGAATCTAGGCGACGTTCTCAAGAGGTGTGTTGAGATAAATCTAGTTCTTAATTGGGAGAAATATCATTTTATGGTGCGTCAAGGCATCATTCTTGGTCACAAGGTTTCTAATAAGGGTCTTGAGGTGGACAAAGACAAGGTGGGGGTTATTAAAAATCTTCCTCCGCCAATTTCTGTTAAGGGAATTCACATTTTTCTTGGTCATGCAGGTTTCTATAGGCGTTTCATCAAGGACTACTCTAAGGTTTCAAAGCCGTTGTGCAATTTTCTAGAGAAAGATGTTCCTTTCAAGTTTGATGATGAGTGCCTTGCTACTTTTGAGACACTAAAGAAGAGTTTGATTACAGCACATGTCATAACTGCACTTAATTGGTCTGAACCGTTTGAAATAATGTGTGATGCAAATGATTATACAGTTGGAGCAGTTCTTGACCAATGAAAGAACAACATATTTCATGTAGTCTGCTATGCTAGTAAGACTCTTAATGGTGCTCAACTAAACTACACCACTATTGAGAAGGAACTTTTGGCTATTTTCTATGGTTTTCTGAAATTTCGATCTTATCTACTTGGGACAAAGGTGACAGTTTTCACTGATCACGCTGTCATTCGCTATCTCGTCTCGAAGAAGGACTCGAAGCCTAGATTGATTCGATGGGTTCTTTTACTCCAGAAGTTTGAATTAGAGATCAAGGACAAAAAAGGGACTGAAAATCAAGTCGTCGATCATCTCACGTGTTTAGAGGATCCAATTGCAACTTCATAGGATAAATCTTTGATTAACGAATCTTTTCCCGATGAGCAATTATTTGGAGCGCAAGCTGAAGAACCGTGGGTCACTGACATTTTGAACTACCTTGTGAGTTACGTTATGCCTCCAGATTTGACTTACGCTCAAAGGAAGAAGTTTCTGCATGAAGTGAAGTAGTATATGTGGGATGATCAGTTTTTTTTTACAAGAAGCTGACCAAATCATCAGGAGATGTATTCCTTACAGCAAAACAGAGGAGATCTTGCGAGATTTCCACTCAACGGCTTATGGAGGACATTATGGTGGAGAAAAGACAGCAGCTCGTATACTTCAAGCAGGTTTCTTTTGGCTGACTTTGTTTAAAGATGCTCATCAGTTCATTTTGAAATGTGATCGATGTCAGCGTATGGGTAATATGTCCAAAATGGATGAGATGCCTCTTAATCTGCTTCTCGAGGTTGAAGTCTTCAATGTGTGGGGAATAGACTTCATGGGGCCATTTGTCTCATCTAGCAATAATCAGTATATCTTGTGGCAGTCGATTATGTATCAAAATGGGTGGAAGTCAAGGCTCTGCCGACAAATGATGCGAAGGTGGTGCTTAATTTTCTTCATAAGCAGATATTCACAAGATATGGGACTCCGAGAGTCATAATCAGTGATGAGGGGTTGCATTTTTACAATCACGAGTTCACTGTTATGATGCAAAGGTATAATGTGAATCATCACATTGCGACAGCTTATCATCCTCAGACTAATGGTCAAGCAGAGGTGTCTAACAGAGAGATCAAGCGTATCTTAGAGAAATTTGTGTGTCCGTCAAGGAAAGATTGGTCTTTGAAGCATGATGAAGCTGTTATTGCTTATAGAACAACATACAAGACTCCATTGGGAATGTCGTCATTTCAGTTGGTTTATGGTAAGGGGTGTCATTTGCCGGTGGAGCTCGAGCATAAAGCGTATTGGGCTTTGAAGAAGTTGAATCTTGATTTGGATGTAGCTGGAAAGAAGAGGATGCTCCAATTGAATGAACTCGATGAGTTTCAACTTCAAAAATATGAAAACAACAAAATATATAAGGAGGGAGTCAAAAGGTGGCACGATAGGGTTCTATTGCTCAAACCATTTGTGTCGGGACAACAAGTTCTATTGTTTAACTCTCGTCTCCGTCTTTTTCATGGAAAATTAAAGTCGAGATGGTCACGGCCTTTCATAATCAAAACTGTGTTTCCGAATGGAGCGGTGGAGATTTTTTAGAATGATCTGGGCCAAGCATTCATGGTAAATGGTCAGAGGTTGAAGCATTACTATGGTGACACGACGCCCCGCGAGGAGGTTAGTGCCGTTTTATTCTCCGTTTAATCTCGTATTTCTACATCAAGCTAACGACGTAAATCAAGCGCTTCTTGGGAGGCAACCCAAGTTTGTTGTACATTAGTAGATAGAGGAAGAAGAAAGAAATGAGAAAAGCACAAAAAAAATAAAAAAAAAATTTTTTAGGGCCAACTACATTAGCACGGCGCACCCGCGCTGAGGAAGCGGTGCCACCGTGCCACTTTTCCAGAAACAAAACGCGCCCAGCGGGGCGGCCGCGCTGAAAAGGAAGAAGCACGGTGCTCCCGCACTGAGGAAATGCGCAGCGGCACTGCCCCCTGAATCCAGAAAAAATATAAAAGCTGGAAAAAGAGAAAATCGGGGACTTATTCAAAAAATCAATTTCTACCCAAATTTTACTCTTTAACATCCCAAATTTCCCTCTCCAAATCAAACCCATTATTCCCACTATTCCCATTGTGGCGCCCTCCAAACCCGGGTCAGAAGTTTGGGGTCCACAACACATACACAATATATAAACCTATATAAGAAATATTATTTGCAATGACCCTGCTTTACATAACCACGGATCGCAACAAGTTAAAGTATGAAAACAAGCCACAACCTTAACTTTTATTACAACGTACCAAATCCCAACTAATTTAACTTACAACTGATAATAAAATTATTCTTACAATCTTACTATCTCACTACCGTAGTAAGCTCCTGCTAGCTCGATCCAACTCAATCTGGAATCCTAGCTCGTACATTGGGCTGGGAAAACCTCGCTATCAACCGTATCCTTCTTAACTGTAAAATACATAAAAAGATTCGCAAGAGTGAGCTAACTATCTCAATAAGTCACAATAATAATAACTGGGGTAAAATAATGATCAAACGAGATGATTCAAAGGAATCAAGTTTCTTGTTAAACAACCAATAGAATTGGATATTCATTTTAAGTTTTTAAAACCAAGGTTAGGCTGCTGATCAGTCACGCACTAACCCCGAGCAAAGCATACAGCACTGCTCTAACAACTGGATCCAAGGCACACATTGGCCTAACTTGACCATCGATATGGTCTGACCACGAATCTGGTCCACATAAAGAAAACTATCCAATTCTAAAGCAGTTCAATATGATAAACAATATAATTCAATAAAACCGGATCATAATCAATAACAATAAAGCATTTCTATAAAAGCATGGTGAAAATTCAGGGTACCAAAAAGGGTATGTCAAAGTATATAAAAGGAGTGGCCTCCAGCCTGGATAAACGGGTATTAGATGAAAAATGTTTTCACAAGGTTTTAGTACTTTGATGTCACAAGGTATGATTGAGTATAAACGTTTCTGTATGTGTAAACAATTCTGTTCCAGTGTTTGATATATGGTGGTTATATATTTGTGGAGTAGTCTCGTATTTGTGTGGTTTAATATATGGAAAATTAATAAGAAATGGTTCACAAAGAATAAGGATTACGGCTTAAAGATCAAATGATATGGCTGAGGTTCAAGGCTGAAGGATTCAGAGTATTTCCAATATAAAATAGAGCTACTTTGAATATTAACAATATGTCACAAGAAAATTTAGAAATATTTGCAATATATCTCGAGAAAGGTTTAGAAGTACTTGCCTTATCATAATCGATTCCAATTTCACTTGTATTCGTCAAATGACTCTCTTCAACAATCACTCGTCTACTTTTCCTATGCCTCGATTCTATTTTCTAATTACTGGCTGTATTTTCTACATGTCGATTTCATATTCTGATCACTTGCTTCCCTTTCTTACGCCTTGCTTACTCTGCTAGGCATCATAAGTATCTATCAATATTTAACTTATACGATTCTATTCGACATACACTTCTATCTACCCTTCGTTTCACCCAAATCTGACTAACGGAACGAAAGTTATGCTATAAACAAGTAAACACCGAACATGTAGACCGACAGTCAACCAACAAGCCACATATAGCATATAACACGTCAAATAATCAATGACATATCATTTATAAAGAAGTCTCGGGTTATAAACAGGCTTTCGGTTATTCAAAGTGATTTTTAAAATATTTTTCGGAATTAAAACGGGTCGTTAGATCAATTTCAAAGTAATAAATAGGGTTCGGTTTGCCACATCTGGCTTCAAAACAATTTTATAATAATTATCGAGCCTTGAAAATAATTTAAAATAATATTTTAAAGCTCGAAACTATTTTTTGGAATTTTTTTATTATCATTTTTAAATAATTAAATCTAATTAAATAATTAATTAAAATCAATTAATAATTATTTAAATCAATTAATCAATTAATTTTTGAATTAATTGACTAATTAATCAATTAAATATTAATTGAAATTAATTAAATAATTAATTTAGATTTATTTTTGAATTAAAAATAATTTTTTGGAATTAAAATAATAATTTTTGGAATTAAAATAATCATTTTCGGATTTTTTTGAAATTAAAAACAATTTTGAGAATAATTTATAAAAAGAAATCCGAAATTTGAAAGAATGCAAAACATGAATCCAGAATTTGTAAAATTCTGGAAACTTCAGGTACTAACTTGCAAAAATGCCAAAAACAACTTTGATTTAGGAATAATTTGGATCAAAACCGGGTTTTTAATAATTTTTTTTTTGTCAGGAACCGGGTAGCCGGGTCAGGATGAACCGCCGGACGAACCCAGAATCCGGTGACCCTTTCCGGATTCCGGTGACCTTAATCGGGGTTCAAAACAACCTTGTTTGATCTGTTCTTCGATGCAAAATCATTCTAAACACCTCCAGAAACCTAACCATTCAACAATCTATCAACAACAATCATTCAATCAAATTTTCGACCAAAAGCCGGCCAAAACCGAAGAACTCCGACGAGAACTTCAAAAGACAACTCCGAGCTTATCAGGAATCGTTTGTGACATATAAATATATGATTCGATTGCAAATTTGATAAGGACCACGATGCACCCATCAAGATCGACTGAAAATCCCTAACAAAGATTCCCCCAGATCGAATTGAAAACATTCAAACAATATAAACCATAATTCCTTCAATCAGAGAATCAAACTTAAAATTGAACATGTTATTGAACTCCAAATCAAGAGTATAATATACCAAAATCATCAGGAAGAAAAGATCTTTAACATGCAAGCATCAAATCATACAAACAACTTCTCGAACAAAAATTCCTAATTTACATATCAATAAATTTGAATTAAAACAATTAATTATAGAATCACCTGATGTTTCTGGGTATGTTTTGATGAAAGATTATGATTCTTGATTATCAGAGCTTCGATTTGAGTATAAGAGCGTCAAAATCCGATATCGATAACGCCTCCGAATTTGTATTTGATTACGAAGAACAAAATAGAATTATAGTATTTTCTCTATAAAAACTCTGTAAATACTGTTTGCAAATGATTTCGGGTACAAAATAAAATACGGTAGAGGCTATTTATAATTACGAGAAATTAGTATCCCGTTGGATCATTCCGAATATAAAATGGTACGTTTACTTATAAAAATTGATCTAAACGGTATCGATTTTCGGGATAATTATCCAAATCAGTACAATTTGTACTGCGGTCTTGGTCTCAGCGCCTAGTTACACGTACTACGAGGTGATAATTGTGATCGTTTAATAAAAAACTCCCGTTTATCGAAAATACGAGTTTTATTGATTTACCGAAATGAATATTGTATCAAAAATGTTGCGCCGGGACCCGCGCAGGACAAACCGTACGCCGGATCGAAAAAGTCGAAATACGGAAAATGCTCGGAATATTGCAATTAGGTTAGGAAGGAGTTCTCGGAAGAGTTTCGGGTTCTAAAAACGTAACAACGGATGACGTCGGTTGATTCCTATAAATTCATAAATCAACATAAAAATAATTAGGAAGATATGACAATTATCTATATTTTATTTTGGACATATAAAAATTAAAATACTCAATTAATAATATTTTTAAACATCCAAACACATTTAACACTTACCAAATAATTCACAGAATAGATATTGAACACATATAATAATTATTTAATAGAAAAAATAATTACACGATATATCCCAGATATTACATCCTCCCCCCTTAAATGGATTCTATGCTCAGAATCTCCTAAGAAAACAAATAAGGGTACTTTTCTCTCATATCTTTTTCTAACTCCCAGGTTGACTCTTCAACCTTTGGGTTTTTCCACAATACTCTTACTAACTTTACCACTTTATTTTTCAATACTTTCTCTTTTTTTCTAGAATCTCTACTGGACTCTCTACATATGGCAAATCTATCTGAAGCTCTATTGGCTCCTATTCTGTTACATGCTGGGAGTCTGGATTATACTTCCTAATCATCTATACGTGTAAAACATGGTGAATGTGCTCCATGTGCGGAGCTAACGCCAACTCGTAACCTACTTTGCCAACGTGCTTTAAAATTTCAAAAGGTCCGACATATCTTGGGCTCGGTTTTCCTTTCTTTCCAAACCTCGTTAATCCCTTCCACGGTGATACTCTTAGTAATACTAAATTCCCTTCTTCGAATTCCATATCTTTCCTTGATTAATCTGTATATTTCCTTTGACGATCTTGTGCTGCTATCAATCTTTTCTGGATAACTTTAACAACTTCCTTTGTCTGCTGCACTAATTTAGGTCCAAGTATTTTGCATTTTCCTACTTCATCTCAATACACTGGAGATCTGCATTTGCGTCCATAAAGGGCTTCGTAGGGTGGCATCCCAATACTAGCGTGATAACTGTTGTTGTAAGAAAATTCTACCAGAGGTAAATGCTTGTTCCAACTTCCTTTGAAATCAATAGCACAAACACGTAACATGTTTTCGATTGTCTGGATCATTCTTTCACTCTGGCCATCCGTCTGTGGATGGTAAGCCGTACTCATATTCAGTTCTGTTTCCAAACATTCTTGAAAACTTTTCCAAAATCTTGAATTAAATCTTGGATCTCGATCGGATACGATGGACACAGGAATTCCATGACGAACTATGATTTCTTTTAAGTACATATGAGCTGACTTGTCCAGTGAAAATCTTCCATTTATAGACAGAAAATGAGCTGACTTGGTAAGTCTATCCACTATAACCCAAATGGCATCATGATTAGCTTTTGTGCTTGGTAACCCAACTATGAAATCCATGACGATATGCTCCCACTTCCAGTCTGGAACCTCTAATGGTTGTAGCAATCCACTTGGTCTCTGATGCTCTACTTTAACTCTTTGATATATATAACATCTGCTAATCCATTCCACAATTTCCCTCTTCATATCTGGCCACCAATAATTTTCCTCTAAATCTCTATACATCTTGGTACTCTCTAAATGGATTGAATACCTTGAATTATGAGCTTTTTGTAAAATTTCATTCTTCAACTCCGTCACTGGTGGAATTCAAATTCTAGAAGAAAACCTAAGAATACCTTGATCGTCCTTTTTGCGTGCACAATTCTTTACCTACTAAACAATTTATATCCTGATATATTACCTCTTCCTGACACTTCTTTATCTTCTCTAACAATTCCGACTGAAAGGTCATACTTATACATTCTTACTCCTTTTTGGATCATGAACCCTGACTTCCAATTCCAACTTCTAGAATTCCATAGATAATTCTTCAGGTACAGTCTCTATGTTCATTCTCTCTCCTTCTTACTCATTTCTTGCCACTACATTTGCTTTTCCTCGGGAGTTCATACTTCAAACTCTTATGGTCCGTATGTATCTCACATCTTTCTCTATACTTATGTTATTCCCAGTAGACTAACAATGAGATTTATAGAAGGGGGTTGAATGTAAATCTCAAAACTTTTTCAAGTTTTGAGCAGTTTCTAAGGCTAAGTGTTTTAGTGAACAAATGTGTGTGAATTGCTTGAAGCTAATACAGACAGATATATATTCAAACACAAATATAAAGAACACAAAGAACTTAAAAACTATTCTGGTGGATTTGTTGTTCCACCAGAGATGTGTTATTTCAGAAAATCTGTGATTCAAAGAATTAAATCACAACTGCGTCCTAGTACAAACTACATGATTTTCTCTCTGGATTTTTCTAAACATCTCTGGAAAATTCACCATTTAATTACTAGCTGTTACTTGGTTTATATAACACCAAGTTTATAAGTGAAAACAAAACTGTAAAATACAATTTAAAAGATTCTTCACATGTTTCTTCTTCATTTCTCTATCCAATGCAATTTAGGTTTAGCTGTGAATCTTTGAATACTTCCTTGTTTGCACCAGAATGGAAATGCTGCATTTTCTTGATTCCTCCTAGAGGCTGCCACATTCCAGTTTGTCTCTGTCAACCCATGTGCCTATGTCAGCTTATGAATTGTCACTATCAACTGCTATTGAACTAAGCATCCGTTGAAGCTTTCATCCGTTGATGACTTTATCCGTTGAAGCTTTATCCGTTGAAACTTTAGCAGTTGAAGCTTTATCCGTTGAAGCACTCATCCGTTGATGGATGTTATCCGTTGAAGCTTTAGAGACGTCCGTTGAAGCTTTGTTTCTCATCCGTTGAAGGCCTTTAATATCAGTTGATACTACTTCACTTATAAAAAATTACAAGGCATGAAATATTTACAATTAGCCCTCCTATTTGCATATCCACTAGTAGTCAACATGACTGATAATTTCCCACAACATCTAAGAGTTACAACTTAAATACAGAGAATGAAATGTGCTACAATACTAAACTTATTTCTAAGTAAAGCTACTCCTTCAATGGATAGCCAAAATGGTCTTATCCGTTGAGGCTACAAACACTAGATTTCTACTTAAGTGTTTTGTTTAACTTATCATCAAACTAATACACATATTCCTAACAATCTCCCCCTATTTATGTCTACTAGAACTGTAGGCATAAATTTGGGTTTAACTTGATGATAACAAAACACTTATCAAACATATGAACTGAAATAAAGTAGAAATTCAAAAGTGCTGCAAAAATATGTATACTGAGATATAATTGAAGAATTACATTGTTTCCAAGGGTGCTCCTTTAGCCTAAGTAGATTAATTTCTTTTCCTTTGATCCCTTGTTTTCTTCCCTAGCCTCCTGTCATTCTCCTCTATTTGGAGTTGGAGTTGTCTGTAGAATTCAGCTTCATCTTCTTCATTGATGTCCAACTTAGATTGCATATCCTTGAGAGTTTCATTACTGGCAATCTTGAGCTGATCTTCAAGTCTGAAAAATCTTCTGACTCCTTTATTGTCTCTGAACTCTATCAACCAATGAGGTGATTTATGAACTATAATTCCTTTCTCTGGGATGAGTAATGTTCTAGGCAAGGCATTGGGCTCCCACCAAGTTTTCCTTATGCTGGCAATCTTGTTGAGAATCTCAGTTTTGGCAGTCCTAGTAAAGCCATAATCCCTTTTTATAGCTGAGTAGACTCTAACCAAGGTAGAATAGCCTTCATTCAGAATTCTGTAAAGAGGCCAAGTCCTTTCCCCACTTCCTTTGTATTTGAACACTAGTCTTTCTGGAAGCTGTCTGTAGGCATCTATTCCCCTTACTTCCTTCAGCTCATCCAAATAGAGTTCAATGTCTGTAAATTCCTTTATGTCACAAATGTGAACATAATCATCCTTTGAGGCTTGTGGCTTAGGCTTAGGCTTAGGCTTCTGAGTGAATTTGATTGAGGTTAGAGGAGGTGTTGATTTGATTTTTCTTTTCTATTTCTTTGATGGTGGAGAAATGGTTAAGAAAGTGGGCAATTTGATGGTGTCCCAATCAATTGGTTCCTCCTTAGGAGTGATTGTTTCACCATGGATGTTTATGAAGGGGTCAGGCATAATGGGTTCAGGAATAGAAGGTAGTGGTTTGGATTTTGATTGGGTTTCTTCAGTTTCATCTACAATCTTCCTCTTTGCATTGGCCTTCTTTCTGTTCCCTTTCAGCCATTCCTTTCTTTCCTTACTTCTTTCTTCCACATCATCACTAAACATGTTCCCCATACCTACATCTTCACCCTTGTCTTCAATTTCTTTCTTTTCTTCAGCTTGACTTGACTTTAGCTGTTTTCAAGCTTTACTTGTGCTCTTTTGTCAGCCTTTAGCTTTTTAGCTTCTTCTTTCAACCTTCTGGCTTCTTCCCTCTTGGTATTGAGAATTTGGGATGTCCTTATATCACACAAATACTCTTTCCCTCTCTAAAGATAATTGCCATGTTCATTCTTTCAACCACATCCTTGGTCTCCTTGTGCTTCATGATATTACCACCCAAAACCTTGTCTTCATCAGGCTTTGGAAGAGGAAAATCCACTCATTTCAACTGAACAAGGCTTAGAGGGTTCTTTGTAGAGTCCTTGTTGGATCTGTTGTTGGGCTTGAGAACCATAGGTTTCAGATTCTTGGAAGAAGTCTCTCCAACCTTATTCCTCCTTACTGGCTTGAGCTCCATAATGATTGGCTCCACCTTTATGCTATGCTTCACAGATTGTGATTTTGAAGTTGTAGAACCAAAAATTTGTTGCATCCTTTCATCAATTTTCCTCCTTTGCTCTTTGACTTTCATCTCAGCTGCTGCTATCTGGATTAGATCAATTCCATCAAGCTTTCCTTTGATTTGAAGTGTTGGAGAAGTGGTGATGGCAGGAAATAGCACTTTAGATATTTGAACTTTTGTTGATGGCTCTCCTTCCCCTTCCCCTTTATTCTCCCCCTTTTTGTTATCATCAAGGATAGGGGTCAAGAATTGTGCTTTTGCCAGCTGCAATAGTAGACTTGTCTGAGATTGTTGATTTTGAAGAATGGTGACCACAAAGTCTTCAATGACTTGAACTCTGTTTTCCAACTTGGCCAGCCTCTTGTTAGCATCAGATTCTATCCTCAATCTCAGCAACAAATCTTGCATTATACCATAAGGCATGACTGAATCCAACTTCTCAGAATTGTAGGATTTTAAATCAGCAATATCCTTTTTGAGTTCATCCACACTCAAATTCTGTCTGATGTGCTGCAACTGCAGGAGATGCAGAGAGTCTAGATGAGCTTGAAGAATAGCCTTGGTACCAGCATCTGAACTGTCCTGAAGGGCCTTTTGAATAGCCATAACCTGCTTGACCAAAGCTACACCAAATTGTCCTGGTGTAGATGTCTTTGTCCATGCCCATTCAGGTAAATTTGGAGCAGAACTTGGGTCTGCATCTCCCCTTAAGTTCATGCTCCCATCCAAAGAAATAGAGTCATCATCATTAGAATTTACTTCAAATTCTTCAGATGGCTCACCAGCTTGAGAAGGCATCCTATTAACAGCAGCTTTATCTCTTTGAAGAGATTTTGAAGTGTGCACTATGTTCAAAGTCTGCTCTGCCTCCACATTGCCCTGAGCAGCCAACAGTTGATAGGCTGAAACATGATGAGTAAAAGTGTCAGCATCCAAGGAAATGTTATCAATTTCAGCTTTGTAATGTTGCTGAAATTGTCTTTCCTTTTCAGCATCATCCACAATCATTGACTCACTAGCAATGGTTGGATCCACCCTTATAGCTTGTGTACCTTCTTTTCTCTCATTTTCTCTATATTCTTGCATCAGGGGCTCCCCCTGGCTCACACACACCCTCACACCCTCACCCTCACCTACTAAGGTGGCACTCCCCTCACTCACTTTTGCCATGCTGGAAGAAATAGCATGCATATTTTGACTCTTAACCTCTCCTTTTGCCTGGGAGCAACCCAGCCTCTCACTCAAATTATCACTCCCTTCCCTCAATCCTACAAGTGATTGTACAGTGACCATGTCTTCTACACTTGGAATTGATTCAGTTATATGTGTAGAGACCATCAACGGATAGGGAGTATCCGTTGAAGTGGAAACTGATGATATCAACGGATAACTGATGTTCAGCTTATCCGTCGAAGAACAACCACTTCTCAACGGATGAGAGATATCCGTTAAAGAAGGAAAAGATGTAGATATTGAAAGTGACATAATTGTTAAATCTGTGTGAATTGATTTTAAGTGAGGTGACACAGATTATTCAACTAAGTCTGAAAGAATTGGCTGATGATCCAACAAATCATCTAAAAGATGATGATCACCAGGATTTGAGTGGGGCTCCTCCCTGAGTTTTAAAGAGGGAGAATCAGGAATTGATGTGAATATCATATCCACATCCAGAGATGGTGATAGAGAATTTGGTGATTGATGTGTGTCTATTATGAGAGAATGGGGCTGTGTCTCCATATTTGCTGGAGCCACATCAAACTGAATTTGAGAAGGCAAAGATACAAGTGGATGTATCTGTGCAGTGTGTGCCCCTTGTGTTGAAACTAGGGTTTTAGCCTTCTTTCTTCTCGAAAAGGCTTTGATAGGTGAATGTGTGGCTTCAGTTTCCCTCCCTCTTTTGTTCTGTGTCCCTGGTTGGGGACTATTTTCAATTGCTGCATCCTTTTGGGAGGATGTGAATAGGGATGTGTTTGACTCCTTTTGAACCACCACAGTCTTTTGAGAAACTGTGGCTTGGCTGGCTAGGGTACCACTCACCTCTCCTACCTTATCCTGGGGGGTTTCTTGATGTTCACCCCTCCCCTCACCACTCACACCATGTTCACTCCCTTCAGGGTTTATGGTAGTTGTTACAACTGTTGTCTTTTGAGAAACAACAGAGGTGGTTTTCTTTGACTTGTGTTTTGGAATTTTAGTTTTGGTGGCTTTGGTAGGAATCTGTTGGGATAAAGACACAGATTCCATTGCCACACTAGAAGGCAAAGAAACAATGGGGTTGGAAGAGGTAGGAGTTGCAGAAGTATTTACCTCACTTACCTGAGGTGCATTCATTATTGGTAAATATACCAATGGCACCTGGCTGTTGAGGTTAATTCTCAAAAGGTCTGCAAGGACCCTTTTCTCTTGTGCCCAACATTTGAGTTTATTGCTCTCATTAGTTATGACCAAATCTTCAGCAACATGGTTAGCCAATAACATAAAGAATCTAGCATAGTAGATGTTATGAGGTCTATTAGCTTTGTTACCTAACCTGAACCTAATTCTAGCATGACATAGTTGCTAAAATGAAAGTACCTATCAGAAACTAGCATATAGAGCATATTAACATGAGATGAAGTTATGGCATCAAAATTGCTAATCTTCCCAGAGAAAACCTTGATAAAGGCATCTCCAAGAAAACTCCATTCTTTCCTAAGGCCCTTCCTTCTAATGCTCCCGAAACTAGCAGAATCAAAAGAGTAGCCTATGGAATCTAACATAGCAGATACATCATTATCAGTGTGTGGTGTCATGGCATTATTCTCAGGTAACTTAAAGCAAGACTGTATATCATCACAGTTAATACAGTAATCCTTACCTTTGAGAGAGAAAGCAATGGTCATATCTGTGGAATTGAACTCTGCAGTTGTCCAAATCTCCTCAATTACCTCACAATAGATAGTTGGGGCTTCCAGCATTGCATAGCTTAGTTTGTAGTTCTTGATGAAGTCCATCATCTTGTGATAATTTGAGTGGGCTTCATTCTTTTCCACCAAGGCTACAAAATTGTTCTTTTCATAAACAAAGCCAGACCGAGACATAATCTTGACTACTGGTGCCATTGTTGTGAGTAGAGGTTGCAGAGAAAAGATTGAGAGTTTTGGGAGAGAAAGAGAGTAAAAATTGCAAGAAAGCGTAAAGTGAAAATAAGAATTCAATGGGCTTTTATACTTTCTCGAATTAAAACATAAATAAAATGATTAAATGATACTTTTAAGTAAATTACAGCCGTTTGAGAACAAAGAAAACTGTAGAAATTCTGAAAACTGCCTTAAATACAAATACATACAACTGTGTATATATGTATCAACGGTTAAGTAAACGAATCAACGGCTGTGACTCACTTAAAGTAACTGATGTGACACTTCAAAGGATGAGGTAAATAGTTATCCGTTGAAGATTAACACTGTTTTTATCCGTTGAAGGATAAAATTTCCAGAAATGTGTTTGTCTTTCAACGGATAATGAACATCCGTTGATAGAAAATTTTTGGCTTTCAACGGATAGGGAATATCCATTGATAGAATAATCTTTACTTAAAGCCAACTTTGTTCTTGCCACAAATTCATTTCAGGCTTCAAAGCAGATTATGATGAGGACATGAATTTATGAGTAATTAAGCATACCTAGCTCACTTACTAATCTTGTGAATATTGATTCATCAAGTGGCTTGGTAAATATGTCTGCAATCTACTTTTCACTTGGAACAAAATGAAGTTCCACTGTACCTTTCATCACATGTTCCCTTATGAAGTGGTACTTGATGTCAATGTGCTTGGTTCTTGAGTGTTACAATGGATTTTCAGTAATGGCAATGGCACTTGTGTTGTCACAGAATATAGGAATTTTGTCAACAGTTAGACCATAGTCAAATAGTTGATTCCTCATCCACAGTATATGTGCACAGCAACTACCAGCAGCAATGTACTCAGCTTCAGCTGTTGATGTTGAAACAGAATTTTGCTTCTTTCTGAACCATGACACAAGCTTATTCCCTAGAAATTGACAGGTGCCAGTTGTGCTTTTCCTGTCTATTTTGCAACCTGCATAATCTGCATCTGAGTAGCCAATTAGATCAAAACCAGACTCTCTAGGGTACCAAATTCCTAGATTTGGAGTCCCTTTCAGATATCTGAAAATCCTTTTAATAGCAACTAAGTGAGACTCTTTAGGGTCAGCTTGAAATCTAGCACAGAGACATGTAGAAAACATTATATCAGGTCTACTAGCAGTTAAATATAAAAGTGAGCCAACCATGCCTCTATAACTTGAAATGTCTACAGACTTTTCAGCCTTGTTTAATTCAAGCTTGGTGGCAGTGGCCATGAGAGTTTTTGCAGATGAACAATCCATTAAGTCAAACTTCTTTAAAAGATCATAAATATATTTAGTTTGACTAATGAAAATACCACCACTAACTTGTTTAACTTGTAAACCAAGAAAATAAGTTAGCTCTCCCATCATGCTCATTTCATATTTACTTTGCATTAACTTAGCAAACTTTTTACAAAGCTTATCATCTGTAGATCCAAATATAATATCATCTACATAAATTTGAACAAGTATAGTAGAGCCATTAACATTTCTAAAGAAAAGAGTTTTATCAACAGTACCTCTTGTGAAGTAATTATCTAGCAGAAATTTTGACAAAGTCTCATACCAGGCTCTAGGTGCTTGCTTTAGTCCATAAAGTGCTTTCAACAGATAATACACATAGTCTGGAAAATTTGGATCTTCAAATCCTGGAGGTTGGCTTACATAAACTTCTTCCTCCAATTCTCCATTCAGAATTGCACTCTTGACATCCATTTGATAGACTTTGAAATTGGCATGGGCTGCATAGGCTAGAAAGATTCTGATGGCTTCAAGTCTGGCAACTGAAGCAAATGTCTCATCAAAATATATTCCCTCTTATTGAGAATAGCCTTTAGCAACCAATCTGGCTTTATTCCTTATGACAATGCCATTTTCATCCATCTTGTTTCTGAATACCCATTTTGTGTCAATAGAACTCTTGTTCTTTGGCTTGGGTACCAGCTTCCATACTTTGTTCCTTTCAAATTGGTTTAGCTCCTCTTGCATTGCTAAAATCCAATCTGGATCCAATAGAGCTTCTTCCACTCTCTTAGGTTCCTCGTGTGATAGAAAGCTACTATATAGACATTCATCTTGAGTAGCTCTTCTAGTTTGCACTTTAGATGTAGCATCACCAATGATCAGTTCAAAAGGGTGATTCTTGGTCTATTTCCTTTGAGGTGGTAGATTAGCTCTAGATGAGGTTGCCTCGGTATTGTCATGATGTGAGATAGAATGTTGATTGGTTGAAACTCCCCCTGAATTGCTGATCCTTTGAAAGGAATTGGGAATTCTATCAACTGATGAAGTGAAATGATTATCCGTTGACAGACTGTGATCAATGGATGCTTCATTATGAACTTCAACGGATGATACACTTTGTCTTTCAACGGATGATGCATTGCTTCTATCAACGGAAGCTGAATTATGACTTTCAATGGATGTAGCATTCTGTGCATTATCCAAAGGCAGATTTTGAATTCTTTTCGAGTTGCCTTCTCCATCATTCTCATCTTCACTATTATCACAATATATCTCAATGTTGTCAAATTTGAGTCCTTCATGATGTCCCTCATCTGTTAGTCCATCAATCTTTTTATCATCAAATACAACATGCACAGATTCCATGATAATGTTGGTTCTTAGATTGTAGACTCTATAGAATTTTCCAGCAGAATAACCAACAAATATTCCTTCATCAGCCTTTGCATCAAACTTCCCTTTGTGATCAGGTTGATTCCTTAGAATGTAGCATTTGCAACCAAAGACATGCAGAAAGTTTAAAGTTGGTTTTCTTCTCTTGAACAATTGATAGGGAGTCATGCCTTTTGCCTGATTAATTAGAGAAATATTCTGAGTGTAACATGCACAATTAACAGCCTCAGCCCAAAAGTATGTTGGGATTTTTGACTCTTCAAGCATTGTTCTTGCAGCTTCAATTAATGATCTGTTCTTCCTTTCCACCACACCATTTTGTTGTGGAGTCCTTGGAGCTGAGAACTCATGCATGATCCCATTTTCTTCACAGAACAACTTCATGGTTGTATTCTTGAACTCAGTTCCATTTTCACTCCTGATATTTCTTACTTTGAAATCTGGATGATTGTTGACTTGCTTGATATGATTAATAATGATTTCACTAGCTTCATCCTTTGATCCAAGGAAATAAGCCCATGAAAACTTTGAGAAATCATCTACAATCACTAGGCAATATCTTTTCCTTGAAATTGACAATACATTGACTGGTCCAAAAAGATCCATGTGTAGCAGTTGTAATGGTTCATCAATTGCTGATTCAAGCTTCTTACTGAATGATGCTTTCTTTTGCTTTCCTTTCTGACAAGAATCACACAGTCCATCCCTTGTGAATTCCACTAGAGGGATTCCTCTAACTAAATCCTTTTTGACTAGATCATTCATTGTCTTGAAATTCAAATGGGACAGCTTTGTGCCATAGCCAACTTTCATCTGGACTTTCTTTGCTGAGAAGACAAGTAATTTATTCTGAATCTATAGAGTTGAAGTCAGCTAAGTACACATTCCCTTTTCTAACTCCAGTTAGAACCACTTTGTTGTCCTTCTTACTTGTGACAACACAGGCTTCAGAATTGAAGGAAAGAGTATTCCCTCTGTCACATAGTTGACTGATGCTCAATAGATTGTGTTTGAGACCATCAACTAATGCAACTTCATCAATGATGACATTTTCTTTTGAAATCAATCCATATCCCATAGTGAACCCTTTACTGTCATCTCCAAAGGTTATGCTAGGGCCAACTCTCTCCTTGAACTCTGTGAGCAGGGTGAAATCTCCTGTCATGTGTCTTGAACAACCACTGTCCAAGTACCATAGATTCCTTCTTTTTTCCTGCACACAACAAAATCAATCAAGTTAATTTTGGTACCCAAGTTTCCTTGGGTCCAGCCTTGTTAGTCTTTTTCCTAGACTTCATTCCTCCTGCATCTTTTGACTTAGGTAACTTTGGGTAAACCTTGGTCTCAGATGTAGTTGGTTGAAGTGTAGGGTTAGTCACAGAATCATTTAGCATATTTGGTTGAATTTGATAAGGCATGGCTTGTGCAAACATATTATTCCATATAAGCATGTTGTATGGCATCTGAGGCATACTAAATGCAGTAAAATAAGGATTATTAACATATGGCATGTTTGCAAAATGTGCATGAGGATTCTGATGAGACATAATAGGCATAGCATGCAGAGGTGACATAGACATGTTAGGCATGGAGGGAGTTAAAGGCATGGGAGCATTCTTAACAGACTTGCAGTTATCAGATAGATGATTAACACTTTTACAATGCACACAGCTTTTTCTAGGAGCATACTTATCAGGTGTGTAATTATTATGTTTGTTAATCCCTACCTTCCCATTTCTATTAGATTTTCTTTTAGTTTCCTTTTTATCCTCAACCAACTTAAGCCTATTTTTCAACTGATCTAAAGTCATGTGTTCTATATTCACCTTACTGGCATCTTTGGATGTGCTAGCTCCTTCTTTGACAAAGTTCTTGAAAGTTGAACCAACCTTCTTATTGAGATTTTTCTTTTTAGAATCACTTGCCTGTTTTAATTGATGAGCCTTCAACGGATGCTCTTTTTCTTCCTTCAACGAATAACTTTCATCATCCGTTGATTCCACATCCGTTAACAATCCATCAATTAATTCTAACTCCTTTTTGTTTTTCTTCCAAACATTCTCACAGAATGATTCAATTCCCCGAACCTTGACAATCTGAGCACTAACATCCCTAGATGTTTTCCAGGCCATGATTACCTCTTGCTCACTTTCTAACTGTTTAGAAAGAATTTCTACTTTCTTAACAGCTTCTTCTAGTTCACTCTCAACAGTCAAGCATTTAATTTTAATCTTTTCAAGCTCAATTACCTGATTCTCTAACACAGCATTCCTATCACTTAAAAACAAATTATTCTCTTTGATTCTTGTGTTTTCTTTAGCTAGTGATTTAAGGGAAACACACAAATGATATAATTCATTGGACATAACATTTATGGCTTCATTGCATTCAATCTTAGAAAGCTGAGAGAGATCAGTAGTAATTACCTGGTTGCTTGATGAACTAGTTTCATTTTCATCAAAATTAGCCATCAAGGCTAGGTTGACATATTCCATATCATCATCTTCATTGGCTCCATCTGCTGCCCAATCATCTTGAGTCAGAAAAGCTCTTTCCTTTTGTTTGAGCAAATTGAAATATTTCTTTTTGTAATCAACTTGCTCAAATTTCTTCTTATCAGAGGATGGTTTTCCGCACTCATTTGTAAAGTGTCCACTTAAGCCACAGTTATAACATTTGAACTTAGATTTGTCCACCATGTTCTTGTTTGACTTAGTGAATTTTGCATTTTTCCTGAATTTCATCTTTGCAAACCTCCTGGACAGAAAAGCCAGATGTTCATCAACATCATCAGAGTCATCTTGACTGGAATTGTCTCCATCCTCAGCTACTTGCTCCCTTCCCTTGCTTGATTCTGATTTGCTTGTGCCAATTTTGAGACTTGGCATTTTCTTTTCCTCATTCCTGGCTTCAATCTTGTCATTGTCAGCTACAAGTGCAACTGATCCTCCTTTTCTCTTTCCCTTTTCCAACAACTCATCTTGCTCCATCTCAAGTTCATAGGTCTTCAAAATTCCATATAATCTTTCAAGTGTGAAGTCCTTATAATCTTGAGAATTTCTTAGAGAAACAGTCATAGGCTTCCATTCCTTTGGTAGAGACCTCAGAAATTTTAAATTGGAGTCCTTGACTTGGTACACACTGCCATACAGCTTCAATCCATTCAACAATTTCTGAAATCTGTTGAAGGTATCATTCAATGATTCTCCTTCTTCAAAATGAAAATATTCATACTTTTGAGTGAGAAGCTGCATTTTGTTTTCTCTAACTTGCTCAGTACCTTCAAAGATAAGTTGCACAGTATCCCAAATTTCCTTAGCAGTTTGGTTGTTAATGACATTGTCAAACATATCTTGATCTAGGCCATTAAACAAAATGTTCATGGCTTTCTTGTCCTTGTGAACCTCTTCAATATCTTCAACAGTCCCTTCTGCTTTTGGCTTGGGAATAGACTGTCCAATAACAACTGTTGCAGTAGCAGCTGTGGCCACCTTGTGAGGGATGTGAGGACCATTTTCAATGCAGTTGATGTAGCTCTCATCTTGAGAGAGAAGATGTAAATTCATCTTCACTTTCCAGTGATGATAGTTATCTCTTTTCAGGATTGGAATCTTTACACCAATATCCTTCTTACTCATGATGTTAGCAGAATAGATCTTTAAACTCTTTGTATGTTAAGAGCTTGCTCTGATACCAATTGTTACTCCCAGTGGACTAACAATGAGATTTACAGAAGGGGGGTTGAATGTAAATCTCAAAACGTTTTCAAGTTTTGAGCAGTTTCTAAGGCTAAGTGTTTTAGTGAACAAATATGTGTGAATTGCTTCAAGCTAATACAGACAGATATATATATTCAAACACAAATGTAAAGAACACAAAGAACTTAAAAACTTTTCTGGTGGATTTGTTGTTCCACCAGAGATGTGTTATTTCAGAAAATCTGTGATTCAAAGAATTAAATCATAGCTGCGTCCTAATACAAACTAGATGATTTTCTCTCTGGATTTTTCTAAACAGCTCTGGAAAATTCACCATCTAATTACTAGCTGCTACTTGGTTTATATAACACCAAGTTTACAAGTGAATACAAAACTGTAAAATACAATTTAAAAGATTCTTCACATGTTTCTTCTTCATTTCTTTATCCAATGCAATTTAGGTTTAGCTATGAATCTTTGAATACTTCCTTGTTTGCACCAGAATGGAAATGCTGCATTTTCTTGATTCCTCCTAGAGGCTGCCATATTCCAGTTTATCTCTATCAACCCATGTGCCTCTGTCAGCTTATGAATTGTCACTATCAACTGCTATTGAACTAAGCATCCGTTGAAGCTTTCATCCGTTGATGACTTTATCCGTTGAAGCTTTATCAGTTGAAGCTTTAGCAGTTGAAGCTTTATCCGTTGAAGCACTCATCCGTTGATGGATGTTATCCGTGGAAGCTTTAGAGACATCCGTTGAAGCTTTGTTTCTCATCCGTTGAAGGCCTTTAATATCAGTTGATACTACTTCACTTATAAAAAATTACAAGGCATGAAATATTTATAATTAGCCCTCCTATTTGCATATCCACTAGTAGTCAACATGACTGATAATTTCCCATAACATCTAAGAGTTACAACTTAAATACAGAGAATGAAATGTGCTACAATACTAAACTTATTTCTATGTAAAGCTACTCCTTCAATGGATAGCCAAAATGGTCTTATCCGTTAAGGCTACAAACACTAGATTTCTACTTAAGTGTTTTGTTTAACTTATCATCAAACTAATACACATATTCCTAACAACTTATAATATCTCCCAATCTTTCAAAATGAATGTTATTGTTGCTTTTAATTCCCAGTTATGAGTAGGGTACTTCTGCTCATAAGGTTTCGATTGTCTGGATGCATATGCAATAACTTTATTGTTTTGCGTCAACACACATCCTATTCCCTTACGAGAAGTATCACTATAAACTACCAAATCTCCCTGATACTTTCAAAGTGATAAAATAGGTGTTGTAACCATTCTTTCATTTAACTCCGCAAAACTTTCTTCACCCTTCTCCATTTCATATAACCCTCTTACTTTTCCTGGTTAGCTTCATCCAAAATATTGCAACTTTCAAGAAATCTTGCACAAATTTCCGATAGTAACTGGCCCATGATAAAATTTCTTACTTTTGTTGGTGCTTCTGGTCTTTCTTCATTCATACTATCTTTAAATTTCTCTGCTGAATCCCCTTTTGTCTCCTCCTTACTGACTGTCCATACTAAGAATTATACTTCCTGTCATTAAAGTTTTCACCTGGTAAACTTTTTATACCGCTTCTTTCTTCTTTGACTTCTCAGCTATCATTGTATAGGTTGCATGGTTCTTCTTAAATAACACAAATACATCTTATCCAGATTCTTCCTTCAAGATTTTACTCATCAAATTTAAATATCACCGGTATATCAGTTCATCCAACTAACATTTCTAGAATTTTATAACAACAGTACTGAGTTCTGACAATTATCTTTGATATGTCCATAAGTTCAATCTTCACTTGGTAATATACCCAGTCTTAAATCAATCTTATAAAAATACCTTGCTTCGTTCATGTAATTAAACAAATCATTGGTTTGAGGTAACAGATATCTGCTCTTGAGAGTAAACTTGTTGAGCTTTCGCTAACACATAATCTCACACTTCAATCTTTCTTATTAACACATCGTGCCGGTGCACTTTAGGGGGTACGCTAGGTCCAGTTGCTTTTTCTTCTAATTATCTCCTGCATTTGCTCTGGTAACTTCTTTATTTTATCTGGTGCCATTCTATGCGGGGCTTTGGACACTGGCTTCATTTCAGGTGCTAAATCAATCATAAACGTATTTTCTTTATCTAAAGGAAATATTGGTAACTCGTCTGGAAACATATCTTGAGACTGTGAAATCTTCAAGTTCGGTTTGCTCCCGACTCTTATTTATAATTGCCATAACACTTATATTTTGGTCACTGTAATCTTAAATCATTCTTAACAAGTTCTTTACTTTCCTTTGTCCTTTAAACTTCATCATGTTCTCATTTGGCATCTTTAGAACTATCTTCCATCACGACGGTCTGCCTGGGCATCACACTTGAATAGTTAACCCACTCCTTAGAATAATGTCAAATCCTCTTATCTCAATTGATATCAATTCTTCACAACTTATTGCCAGAAATATCGATTCCGCCATTGGTACTTACTTATTCAATAACTGCACGTTCTTAACTTGCTAATCCTTTAGTCATAAACTTATTGATTCGACAGGATAAATCATCTTATCAACAAAACCTTGAGAGATATACGATCAAGTTGCTCCCACATCTTTCAATACTTTAACGCATAAGGTATCCGCAATAATCTTCCACGTTATCACATCCATATTATAAATAACATATTTCTCAGGAAAATCGCAATTTCTCGTTCTCGGAGACGTATTCCTTATTGAAGTAGATTCCCTTGACTCTTAATGCATCCCTGGCTAGGGCCAGTGATTTGCAATTCTCACCATATGCCCTTGTTTCCTTTCCATGCATGAGAGGTAGATGGGATGTTGCACACTTGGTGTATAATACATTGACTTTTATTTGAAAAGCCCTTGCCAAGAACAACTGTACGATAAAACAACTAGAAGGATTCATAATTTTAATAAACTTAGAGTTGAAAAGAAAGAAGAAGTAATGATTTGAATATGAATGAGACAACCACATTGGTACTCAGATGGACAGTCTTCCATACCGTATGGCATACAACACATGATTAGGTGGCGTCCCACCCGACTTTTCATCATTTTGACAAAGTGTCTCATCATAACATTGTTTGTCCCAAATCAGAAAGCAAAACTTGAGAGAAACAATTAAATTTGAAAGGGAATGCAAAATCCTCCTTTTTGATATCATCAGAAAGAATTTATTAAGAAAAGGAGTTCATACATTTTTAGGAATTAAAAAGGAATATACGATGTAATGTTGAGGACAAGAATGATACCATTGGTCACCATCCACATTTTACTTGTATTCATCTTTCGAGCTTGTTCAATCATGTCCCACTTGTGTGATATAACAACTTTAGAAAGTATGTTGAAATGCCTTCACAACTAAGAATTATGGTAGATTCTTACTTGTTAAGTCCTGCGTCTGCAACATCGCATTGACACGTATAATACTTTAACAATTCGATCATAATGGCGTTCTTATCAGATAATCCTTGAGTTTCCTCTTTTTAATTTAGAATAACCATGAATCATTCCACATAACGATCTTTTTATTAATAATATTCTTCTTTTAGAAAAATCTGGGAATCTTCCCAATCTTCTTCAGTCATGCCCAGGCTCCTGTTAAATCAATGAATTCCTTGAACTCTGATAGTCCCGGTGATTGGATGAATAATTACTCCATACGTTGATTCTGTTATTAACCTTATCAAACAACATTTACACTTTACCGTTAGGAATAATCAACTTCTTCATACTCACGGATCACTTTATTCTCTGAATTAATAATACTGAATCTAAAATAAGTATCCTTCCAGGTAATCCGGGTCTTTTAACAAACAAGAACTCAAGTAGTAACTTGACAACCAAAGTTTAAAAATCATTTTATTCAAAGAAAAGGCTTTTAGAAAATTTTATAAGGAAATATCTTTTTCGAAAACTTTTTAAAATTTTTGAAAATCACAATTCTGGCTGTCCTTACTATATGAGTTGATTGTTGTCCTTCTTATAACCAGATACCAAGTTAAAGCAACGATCACACAAAGGTCCCTTCACTTTCATTTATCTCCTCTCCTTCATTGGGTCTATTATCTTCCTTAATCGATGCAAACTTCAACTGTCGTTGTATATTATCTTATTCGTGGCTTCACATCAAGGCTTCCATACTGGTAATACTCCCATTAACAACCTTGTAATCGTTAAGTGGAACTGATTATCCAATAGTCAACAAGTCGACTAATGCCACATCACCTTGTTACTATAAATATATCATATCGTCAAAACACCATTATCTATCTTCAAGAAAACTCCAGATCCATAATCTCCTCTAACTCTCTCTTTTCAATACTTATTTAATCCATTCCACAAGCTAATCATGGGTGGCCTAATTACTAATGGCTTCTTTTAACCTGATAACAGCTAACCTCCGAAACACTTGAATCTTCTTTCTAAACTTTTCCTCACCTTTATTAATATCTCATGCGCTAATCATTTACTGTAGCTACCGAATCCATCCTCGTAAATACTGTTGTTCCATAAGATAGGTTTTAAACTAAGGGCATAAAATATGGTATAGGGGAAACCGAAAAGATACATTCACAGCTGGATGTCCAGTAGAAAAAGAATAAGCAGATGGAGGTTTTTAAATAAGTAGTCTCATAACAAGAGGTGGTAGAATAGCGTGGAATAACTTGAAGAGGTACAACTGTCATAACAGAAGGTAGTGTCGCTAATACTGATGGAGGAACAAGGTGCAAATTAAATATGAGAGGAGATAACGATCCTCGAACGGAAAACTCCAAACGATCAGATGATACAAGGAAATCAGGATCTGCCATTGCCGTTGCCTAGAAATCACGTCGCAAGCTAAGAATCCCAAATCGCAACACGAACCGTGCCAGAGACCTACTATACAGTCGCACTCAACCTCACAACATCTTATCTTTCTATTTCCTATTCCTAATCCTAACCCTCTACCCAATCCCGACAATCTAGGCTTATTTCAGTGACTTATAACCTGTAACTCTGATACCAACCTGTGGCGCCCTCCAAACCCGGGTCAGAAGTTTGGGGTCCATAACACATACACAATATATAAACCTGTATAAGAAATATTATTTGCAATGACCCTGCTTTACATAACCATAGATCGCAACAGGTTAAAGTATGAAAACAAGCCACAACCTTAACTTTTATTACAACGTACCAAATCCCAACTAATTTAACTTACAACTGATAATAAAATTATTCTTACAATCTTACTATCTCACTACCGTAGTAAGCTCCTGCTAGCTCGATCCAACTCAATCTGGAATCCTAGCTCATACATTGGACTGGGAAAACCTCGCTATCAACCGTATCCTTCTTAACTGTAGAATACATAAAAAGATTCGCAAGAGTGAGCTAACTAGCTCAGCAAGTCACAATAATAAAAACTGGGGTTAAACAATGATCAAACGAGATGATTCAAAGGAATCAAGTTTCTTGTTAAATAACCAATAGAATTGGATATTCATTTTAAGTTTTTAAAACCAAGGTTAGGCTGCTGATCAGTCACGCACTAACCCCGAGCAAAGCACATAGCACTGCTCTAACAACTGGATCCAAGGCACACATTGGCCTAACTTGACCATCGATATGGTCTGACCACGAATCTGGTCCACATAAAGAAAACTATCCAATTCTAAAGCAGTTCAATATGATAAACAACATAATTCAATAAAACAGGATCATAATCAATAAAAATTAAGCATTTGTATAAAAGCATGGTGAAAATTCAGGGTACCAAAAAGGGTATGTCAAAGTATATAAAGGGAGTGGCCTCCAGCCTGTAGGATAATCGGGTATTAGATGAAAAATGTTTTCACAAGGTTTTAGTACTTTGATGTCACAAGGTATGATTGAGTATAAACGTTTCTGTATGTGTAAACAATCCTGTTCCAGTGTTTGATATATGGTGGTTATATATTTGTGGAGTAGTATCGTATTTGTGTGGTTTAATATCTGGTAAATCAACAAGAAATGGTTCACAAAGAATAAGGCTTACGGCTCAAAGATCAAATGATGTGGCTCAGGTTTAAGGCTGAAGGATTCAGAGTATTTCCAATATAAAATAGAGCTACTTTGAATATTAACAATATGTCACAAGAGAATTTAGAAATATTTGCAATATATCTCGAGAAAGGTTTAGAAGTACTTGCCTTATCATAATCGATTCCAATTTCACTTGTATTCGTCAAATGACTCTCTTCAACAATCACTCGTCTACTTTTCCTATGCATCGATTCTATTTTCTAATTGCTGGCTGTATTTTCTACATGTCGATTCCGTTTTCTGATCACCTGCTTCCCTTTCTTACGGCTTGCTTACTCTGCTAGGCATCATAAGTATCTATCAATATTTAACTCATACGATTCTATTCGATATACACTTCTATCTACCCTTCGTTTCACCCAAATTCGACTAACGGATCGAAAGTATGCTATAAACAAGTAAACACCGAACATGTAGACCGACAGTCAACCAACAAGTCACATATAGCATATAACACGTCAAATAATCAATGACATATCATTTATAAAGAAGTCTCGGGTTATAAACAGGCTTTCGAGTATTCAAAATGATTTTTAAAACATTTTTCGGAATTAAAACGGGTCGTTAGATCAATTTCAAAGTAATAAACAGGGTTCGGTTGGCCACATCTCGCTTCAAGCCTTGAAAATAATTTAAAATAATATTTTAAAGCTCGAAACTATTTTTCGGATTTTTTTTATCATTTTTAAATAATTAAATCTAATTAAATAATTAATTAAAATTAACTAATAATTAATTAAATCAATTAATCAATTAATTTTCGAATTAATTGACTAATTAATCAATTAAAAATTAACTGAAATTAATTAAATAATTAATTCAGATTTATTTTTGAATTAAAAATAATTTTTTGGAATTAAAATAATAAATTTTGGAATTAAAATAATCATTTTCGGATTTTTTTGAAATTAAAATAAATTTTGAGAATAATTTATAAAAAGAAATCCGAAATTTGAAACAATGCAAAACAGGAATCCAGAATTTGTAAAATTATGGAAACTTCAGGTACTAACTTGCAAAAACGCCAAAAACAACTTTGATTTAGGAATAATTTGGATCAAACCCGGGTTTTTAATAAAAATAAACGGGTCAGGAACCGGGTCGCCGGGTCGGGATGAACCGCCGGACGAACCCAGAATCCGGTGACCCTTTCCGGATTCCGGTGACCTTAATCGGGGTTCAAAACACCCTTGTTTGATCTGTTATTCGATGCAAAATCATTCTAAACACCTCCAGAAACCTAACCATTCAACAATCTAACAACAATAATCATTCAATCAAATTTTCGACCAAAAGCCGGCCAAAACGCGAAGAACTCCGACGAGAACTTCAAAAGACAACTCCGAGCTTATCAGGAATCGTTTGTGACATATGAATATATGATTCGATTGCAAATTTGATAAGGACCACGATGCACCCATCAAGATCGACTGAAAATCCCTAACAAAGATTCCCCCAAATCGAATTGAAAATATTCAAACAATATAAACCCTAATTCCTTCAATCAGAGAATCAAACTTAAAATTGAACATGTTATTGAACTCCAAATCAAGAGTATAATATACCAAAATTATCAGGAATAAAAGATCTTTAACATGCAAGTATCAAATCATACAAACAACTTCTCGAACAAAAATTCCTAATTTACATATCAATAAATTCGAATTAAAACAATTAATTATAGAATCACCTGATGTTTCTGGGTATGTTTTGATGAAAGATTATGATTCTTGATTTTCAGAGCTTCGATTTGAGTATAAGAGCGTCAAAATCCGATATCGATAGCGCCTCCGAATTTGTATTTGATTACGAAGAACAAAATAGAATTATAGTATTTTCTCTGTAAAAACTCTGTAAATACTGTTTGCAAATGATTTCGGGTACAAAATAAAATACGATAGAGGCTATTTATAATTATGAGAAATTAGTATCCCGTTGGATCATTCCGAATATAAAATGGTACGTTTATTTATAAAAACTGATCCAAACGGTATTGGTTTTCGGGATAATTATCCAAATCAGTACAATTTGTATTGCGGTCTTGGTCTCAGCGCCTGGTTACACGTACTATGAGGTGATAATTGTGATAGTTTAAGGAAAAGCTCCCGTTTATCGAAAATACGAGTTTTATTGATTTACCGAAACGAATATTGTATCAAAAATGTTGCGCCGGGACCCGCGCAGGACAAACCGTACGCCGGATCGAAAAAGCCGGGACACGGAAAATGCTCGGAATATTGCAATTAGGTTAGGAAGGAGTTCTTGGAAGAGTTTCGGGTTCTAAAAACATAACAACGGATGACGTCGGTTGGTTCCCGTTTTTATAAAATAGGTTTTAAATACCCGGAAAAAGATTTTATAAAATTCATATGATTCCTATAAATTCATAAATCAACATAAAAATAATTAGGAAGATATGACAATTATCTATATTTTATTTTGGACATATAAAAATTAAAATACTCAATTAATAATATTTTTAAACATCCAAACACATTTAATACTTAACAAATAATTCACAGAATAGATACTGAACACATATAATAATTATTTAATAGCAAAAATAATTACACGATATATCCCGGATACTACACCCATTATCAATTCCCACTTCTATTCCATATCTAATTCTCTTCCAACCTCCTATATACACACACACACACTTATACACAAACTTCTCCATCACTTCTCATATTCTCAAACACAATTCTCTCTCAAACACTAATATTTTATTTTCTCTTATTCAATCCCAATGGCACCCAAAAGACAGCGAACTCAAGTAAGCAGCAACACCATTGATTCATCAGGTGCAGATGGTGTGAGGCCAAGGTTTTTAACTCCTGAGGCTGAAATGGAGTATACGAGGCTTCTCTCGAAGCCTATAGCCAAGGAGCGTGGTTTTCTGCCATCAGGGAAAGATGGTAAATTATTGGAGATGATCTTGGAGATGGGCTGGGTTGCTTTTTGCAAGGCACCCGATGTTGTTCCCATGAGTGTGATTTGTGAGTTTTATGCTAATGCAAAGACTGAGAAGAATGGTTTCACTGTGGTTAGGGGATGACGGTGGAGTACAGTGCTGAGGTAATAAGGAGGGTGATTGAGCAACCTGCGAAGAAGCCTGGTCAGGATATTTGGAACGAGATGACTCCGGAGGAGTTTAATTTGGATTTGATAGTTGCTACTCTGTTTGTGCCTGAGACTCACTAGAAGTTCAAGGGGGACACGACTGATTATTCCACATTCCCTACTTCGTGCATAAACAGGTTTGCGCGTGTATGGAATTTATTGATTTGTGCTAATATCATGCCATCTTCTCATGTGCATGATGTTACTATGGAGCGTGCACGCTTTTTGTGGGGTATTCTACAGGGGGACTATGTGGACCTTGGTATGGTTGTTCACAAAGGGAGTCTGAGATTTTTGCGAGGGAGTACTACGGGTTCTATACCCTATGCGTCCATTGTGAAGAAGCTGTGTGTGGTAGTTGGTGTTCATTGGCCAGTACACGAGCAGCTCCAGATTCTGAGTGCTCCGATTGATAGCACCACTTTATTGACGATGCAAGAGTGGGATGGAGGCAAGTCTGATTTGAAGGGACTTGGGTATTCTTTTGACCATCTACCCGGTAGGAGGCCAGCTGCTGGGGCAGCTTAGACAAGACAAACAACCTGGAGATCTCAGTTGGGTGAAGAGGCTAGGTCATCGCAGCAGGAGGAAGTAGGAGCAGATATTGGATTTGGTATGAGCATGGCGCAATATAGGCATCTAGTGAGGAGGATGTATTCAATGCATGACATCCAACGATCGGTTTGCATGTGATCTCACCCAGGAATTAAGGAATGCTTTCAGAGCCACAGGTGTTGACATCCAGTGGCTGGTATTTGGTGAGGACTCCATGTATCCACCTCCAGACACGCCTGATACTCCACCCGTTGGGGGTGAGGATCCTGATTCGGATTATGTATGCCTGATTCCTTGCTATTACCTTCACTAAGGACAGTGAAAATTTTAAGTTTGGGGGTAGTAGTTGAAGCAATATATTTTGTGTGAGTCACATATAGTTGCACAATCATGATAGTTTAACGCATATAGTTGCATGTTTGCCATGTAGTAGTTTTTTTATTTTTGTAGTTTTTTATGATAGTTTGTTCATATAGTTTCATGCATTTTCATAATAATATGATCCCTTAGAGATTTGTCTGATTGATTTGTGATATTGATTCTAGTGTAGTGATGTCGTATTTAGTGATGTTAAGTCTTGTCGAGTTGATTTGCATTCTAGAGACAATCGTATTTCACTAAGTCTTATAGGTTGCTTGAGGGCTAGATCATGGTCATGGTTTATTTGTTTGTCGAGGTTTAATCGTTTGTTTATATTTAGAATTTAGGATATTCTCTTAATAATAAATAGCATGGATATTTAAAAATTGGATAAAATTGGATTTCATTGCTAGTTGTTGTGGCTAGGTGTCAAATGGCTAGTAGCCAACTCATTTTATATGAGTAGTCTAGGGTTGAACGAGATGGAGCGAAACGCACTCATTCAGAAATTTGTGAAAAGAAAAAGAAAAAAAGAGAAAAAAAAAAGAAAAAATAGGTGTTATATATAATTGATCACGAGTGGGCTTTTTAGTACTCGGGTTATTAAGTTCTTAGGGGACTTTGTGCCTAGTGACCTAAGGCTTTTATAGTCTGGGATATGCTAGCCTAACGCTCGCTATATGGGTACTATTGTATAAGTCTTTTATAGAACTCACCCATTGCACGGTCAAATAAGCATATTTTTGTTGTTTATGTGTTATGAATATAAGCGTGAATCCGTATAAAACTCCAATATAAGAATTGAAGTGTTATAAGTTATTTTGAGTCTAGCTTTTATTTTATTTATAACCTTGCAATTGCTTTGATGAGTAGTGAGTCATGATTATAGATCTAGTTGCAATGGTATATCTGTAAGCATTTGCACACACGCACGTCTCTGGTTTGTAGGTTGATTTGTGGGGTTTGATTAATCTTTATGCGAATAACTGCATTTGTTGAGATGTTGCTTGTTGATTGGTTTAGTTATTCTAGGGGGATCGTTGCAATTATATAGTTTGTATTCATGTATTTTTGTTTATTGTTCTTTGAGTCTGTTTATGCTTGAGGACAAGCATCGATTCAAGTTTGGGGGTATGTTGAGTTGCAATTATGACACTTTATAACGCTCCATAAAGCTCTGAATTGGTGTATTCGTACTCAAGTTGTTGGTGTTTTAATGTGTTTTCTAGTATTTTTGCATTTCAGGCATTAATCCAGAATTCAGGTGAATTAGCATTGATTTGATGCTAATATGGTGTTAGGATGGCGTTCGAGGAATAAAGGCTCATAAAGACCAACTCATTGCAACAAGAAAAGAAGGCAAATTCAGTTTTTTCAGAAGTCTGACCCGCGCTCTGTGCTAGCGCGCGCCCGCGCCAGAGAAGCAGAAAGTCAGCGCGCCCGCGCTGGTGAAGCGCGCGGCCGTGCCAAGTTGGGATTCCGGATTCCTGTTTCAATTAGAAGACTGTTTTTCTCTGCTTTTGGATCAATTGGGTGGCTATTTAAAGACAACAAAAAGACATTTTTCATAACAGAGCTTAAGGAGAAGACGAAAAGAAGACCTATAACACAATTCAACGAAGGCGAAGATGATCTAGTTTATTCTTATGAATCTTTGTTCTAAGTTATAATCTTGGATTCTCGTTTCTTGTTTTGTTCAACCTAATACTCTCGATTACGTACTTTGTTTATTATTTCTTTTATAAAGACTACGTTTAGTATACCATGCTTTCATCAGAACCCGTGTTGATGATGAGTCTGATTATGGGCTAATCATTATCGTGGGGTTCTAGCGGATTTATTTATGGATTTCCTTAGTTAATTTGTTTCGATGCCTTAGTGTGTGGTGATTGTATGATAACCTCATTTTGGTTGGGCTTATTCGTCTTGTGAGCGTACCGAACTTATAAGATAGCGTGTTAATCTTTAATAAAGCGAAAGTGAATTTAAGGGTTTAGAACTTGCCATGCTAGCATAGGTTCATGTGTTATTGTTATGCATGATTGGTAGGTAATTTTAACCATCTTACTTGCCCTATGTAATCATAGATAACTTGTGCATTAAACTGTTATGTTGTCAAATTCTATAGACATATAGGGTCTCAATATAATTGGTGTCTATTCAGCTTCTATCTCATTTGTGGATGCCTGATAGTATGTTATTCATTAAACGAAAGTTGGCGTTTAGCAGTTTCGTGTTATCTGATTAGTGTCATCACCGTTACATGCTAAGGTTAAGAACGAAAGGGCTATTGAATGAAGTATTTAATGAAGTTAAAATCCCATGTTTATGTCATATATTGTTCAACTCTCTTTAATCTCTTAGTTAATATTCTCTAGTATAATTTTCAATAGTTAATCGTAGTATAATCAAAACCCAAATTGTTATCCATCTTAGCATTGAATAATAGCCATATCATTATTGCATAAGTGTATAAATCACAAAGTTAACCTAAACCAGTCTCTGTGGGAACGAACTAGATATAATTCTATATTACTTGCGATCGCGTATACTTGCGTGAATTATTAGCGCGTGTTTAGCGACTAATATATACCATATACTTGTAATATATGTGCATGGTGGCATAGAAATCTAATGTGTGGGAATATCCCTTACTCATTTGTAGATGGAGAATATAATCGAAGAGTCTCTATTTGACGTTCCAAAGGAGGAACTCAAACTGAGTTTCATTGTTTTTCAGGAATACTCAGTATCCGAGCCTTTAGCCTCTGTTAAAATATACAATATTTTACCAATACAGTATGCTAGGCTTTAGCCTTTTCTTACAATAATATTTCCTCTTTAAACCATAAATTCGAGCGTTATAGCATTTTTTAGTGGAATTTTTGTGATGCTATATATGTGCCAATGATCTTCTTGGTTGTGTCACTTTTGACCCTTTTCCAATTGATGTTTTTTTTGACAGCATCAGGAGGGGAACATATGCCAGAGGCCCATGATCCTAATGTGGAGGATTTTGAGTCCCTGCTTAATAGGGAAATTGAAGAGCTAAACATGAAAATTGAAGAGGATACTGCAAGAGAGGCTCAGTGACAGATGCGTCAGGTATATTATCTCTACTCTCTAATAGCAGAGATGACTTATATCTTCATATTATTCGATTATATCTATTATTGTCTTCATCTTTCATATTTAATCAATGCTTTATCTTCCAGTTTACCTCAACCTTCACTGAGCTATGCACTGGCTTTGAGACATTAAAGAAGAAAAGAAAGGAGCTGGAAAAGCAAGTAACCAACCTCAAGGGTCGAATACAAATATTGAAAGATAAGGAATCCCGCTGGGATGAGAAGAAGGAAGATATTTAGAGGGAACGTGGTAAAGCTCAAGAAGAAGCACATAAATATGTCAATGAGAAATGAAGTCTGGAGCAAAAGTTGGAGAAGGCTGCCAAGCAACACAAGGATGGCTTAGGAAACTTTGTTGCATACATGGAAAACAGGGAAGGTAAATCAACGAGGGAGTGTGTAAAGGAGCTCGTGAAGGAGACTCCTGGAAAAAAAGGCCCAGCTGACCGGGAAGAACCTGATGGGGGAATGTGATGTGACCATAAAAATAGGGAGCCCCATGACCATCAAATTATCTCGCTTAATAGATAATTAAGCTTTATCTTCTTCACTGTAATGTGACTTGAGACATAACAATATTCCCAGTAGTCCGTTTGTGATACATTTCTCTTGTTTGATACATTGTTCTTAGGATGTTCTAATGATCATAATTTCTAATAAATTCTGATGTTCTTATTATTTCTTGCTTTTTCTCTTCTTTAAAAGTTATGTTTTAATGGAAAAATGGTTTGTACGAGTAAGAAGAATGTGACTGGTAGAAGATAATCAAACCTACATAAGAGAATCAAATCTACATAAATAGAAGGAAACTGCATATCTAGATAATAAAGGTTGTGTGGTTCTTGGTTTTGGCTATGCAGTTTTCTCAGAACATAAAGCCAAAAATCTACATCACGAAAACACCTACACAGAGTCTAGACCTTTTTTTGCTAAACTTGATTAGACCATTTTAAACTAATGAGAAGAAATTTAAATGATCAAACGCTTTTACATATAAACCATAATTTTTTAGTAGATGATAATATCTATAGAATTCAACTAAATTAACAATAATATGATTAATTTTTTATTATTAAACAATTAGATTACCATCACTATCAATAAGGATGGAATTTGTTGCTTCTACACCAAGGCATCTGTTGAGCAAAGCAAGTTGTGGCACAAAAAGCTCTCTCACCTGAATTACAAAGCTATCAATACTCTGGTAAAAAATGAGTTAGTGAGAGACATGCCAAATCTGGAGTTTGCTCAAAATGAAGTTTGTGAGACTTGTCAAAAAGGAAAAATGAAAAGGTCTAGTCATAAAAGAAAAGCTGTAAATTCAATAAGTGCACCTTTGTAACTTATTTACATGGACATGTTTGGACGAGTTAGGGATGACAATCGGGTCGGATCGGGTCGGGTATTGCATAATTTATATCCAAACCCGAAAATTTTATCCATACCCGAACCCGATCTGAACTCGAAAAATATCCGAAAATGAATACCCGAACCCTATCCATCGGATTCGGGTATACCCGAAACCCGAAATTTTTTTGAATTGGATATTCATACCCGAACACGAACCCGAAATCTAATTTTTTTTATAATTATTGATATTGTAAGTGCATGGGATCGAACACGTAACTTGCAGAGAAAGAGTTTTTAATGTGTCGTTTTCAACCACTCCATCACATTATTAATTGTGTTATTATATGTATAACTAATATTTAAAAAATCAACTCAATTGATACCCAATGTTTTTTATTTATCACTAAAAGATGTTTTGTTAATCTTATAAACCTTATCACCCGTTTAAATGATTGAGTAATTATATTTCATTAAACTTTATAATTTTGATTATTTTTTAACATAAATATAAAAACACATGTTCAAAAAATTATATAATAATATGTATAATGTATATTATATAAAATAATATATATATAATATTATAATGTGTTATATATAAAATTCTAATATTATATATAATTAATATATATTTAATAATTCGGGTTTTTTTGGATTTCAGGTTCGGATCGGGTTCGAATATAGTTTCGGATTTCGGATCGGGTTTTGGATCGATATACCTAATTTCCAAATCCAAATCCAAATCCAAAAAAAATCGGGTTGAAAAATTAAATCCATATCCAAATTCAAATCCAAAAAATCGGGTTCGATAAATCCAAAATTTCGGGTTTCGGGTCGGGTACCCGTCGGATCAGATTATTTTGCCATCTCTAGGACCAGTTAATGTCTTATCAATTTCAAGGAAGAAATATGCACTTGTGATGGTGGATGACTACTCAAGGTACACATGGGTAGAGTTTATGCATTCTAAGGATGAAACTCTACACATCATTATTGGACACATCAAGAAGATTGGGAAGCACGCTGAAAATCAAAATTGTGTGAAGAGATTGAGGAGTGATAATGTCACATAATTCGGAAATGAAATCTTAACTGAATTCTGCAAAGACGAGGGTATTGCTTCAAGAATTTTCCGCAGCTAGAACACCGCTGCAAAATGGGGTAGTTGAAAGAAAGAACAGAACTTTGGTTGAGGCTGCTAAAACAATGCTGCAAAATGCCAATTTGCCAACAAGTTTTTAGGAAGAAGCTCTCAATATTGCATACTACATTCAAAATAGATATCTCATCAACAAAAATCTTGGAAAATCACCCTACTCAATCTTATCAAAAAGGAAGCCTATTGTGAAGCTTCTGCATGTGTTTGGAAGCAAGTGTTATGTTCTAAAAGACAACTCTGAATATGTGGGAAATTTTGACTCTAAATTTTTGAAGTAATTTTTTTGAGATATTCATTGGAGAGAACTGCCTATAAAGTCTATGCGATTGAAAAAAAAAATTATGGAAAGCATAGATGTGACTTTTGATGACGAGAAATGTCCAGGCTTGGAATGCATTGATGAAACTGAAGCCCTTAAGTTTGAAAATCTCAACATTGATAGTGATTCTGAAGATGAAGCTGAAGTGAACACAAGCAACAGAATGAATGAAGAGTCAACTGAGCAAGTGCATCATGATAATGGAAGCTCATCTCAAACACCTGAATTTGATAGCACAAACTGTGGGAGAGAAAGAGGAGAAAGTTCTGCAAGTCATGCCAATGGTGAAGAAAATGAAGAAAATTTAAGTCAAGGAACTCACATTAGAAAATAGGATATGAGTCACACAAGAGAAGCAATTATTGGTGATCCAAATGATGGAGTGAGGACTAGAAGTGCAACTGTAATGAATGTCTACATGTATGCTTTCTTTCATAAATTGAGCCTAAGAAAATTTAGGAAGCTCTACTTGATCCTGACTGAATATCTGCTATGCAAGAAGAACTAAATCAGTTTTAAAGAAACAAAGTTTAGAAGTTGGTTCCTGCACCAAATAATAGAAGTATAATTGGAACAAAGTGGGTGTACATGAAAAAATGGATGAAAATGGAATTTTAACAAGAAACAAAGCAAGGTTGCAAAAAGCTACTCACATGAAGAAGAAATTGATTATGATGAAATTTTTGCTCCTGTTACAAGACTTGAAGCAATAAGAATCTTTTTTGCATTTGCTTCACACTCAAACTTTAAATTGTATCAAATGGATGTAAAGTGTGCATTTCTAAATGGTGAGTTAGAAGAAGATATTTATGTGCAACAGCCACCTGGATTTGAAGATCCAGAATTTCCAGATTTTGTTTATCAACTACTAAAGGCTCTCTATTGTTTAAAGCAAGCACCTAGAGCTTGGTATGATACATTGTCAGAATTTTTGCTTAAACATGGATTCACTAGAGGAACAATTGACAAGACTCTATTTTATAAGCACCATGGTGGTGATATGATCCTAGTTCAAGTCTATGTGGATGATATCATTTTTAGTTCTACTAATGAAAGACTATGTCAAAGATTTTTAAGACTCATGCAGAGTGAATATGAAATGTGCATGATGGGAGAATTAAGTTACTTTCTTGGACTTCAAGTCAGTCAAAGAAGTGATGGAATCTTCATCAGCCAAACCAAGTATGTTAAAGACTTATTAAAGAAATTTGGAATGGTTGATTGTTCACTTGCATCAACACTTATGTCTAAAGCTACTAAGTTGGATAAAGATAAAAAAGGAAAAATTGTAGACATTTCAGGATATAGAGGAATGATTGGATCTTTGTTATAATTTGACTCCTAGTAGATGAGATATTATGTTTACAACATGTATGTGTGCAAGATTTCAAGCCAATCCAAAGGAATCACATTTGACGGTTGTGAAGAGAATTTTTAGATACTTAAAGGGAACACCAAACTTGGGATTATGGTATACTAAGGGAACTGGAATTGAAATTGTTGGATACACAGATGCAGATTTTGCTAGATGCAGTGTTGACAGGTAGAGCACTAGTGGAAGCTATCAATTTCTTGGACAAAGACTTGTATCCTGGTATAGTAAAAAACAACAATCTGTGTCAACTTCCACAGCTGAGGCTGAATACATAGCTGCTGGAAGTTGCTGCGCTTAATTGCTTTGGATTAGAAATGAGCTAATGGACTATGGCCTAGTATTACACAAAATTCCAATTATGTGTGACAATATTAGTGTTATATCTATTGTTGCTAATCTAGTAAGTTATTCTAGAACAAAGCACATTGATGTAAGGTACCATTTTATTAGAGAACATTCTACAAATGGAACTATTGGGCTTATTTTTGTTCCAACTGAAAAATAATTAGCTAACATTTTCACTAAACCTTTGGATGAAGCAACTTTCACTAGACTTGTTGGTGAAATTGGAATGTTAAATTCTTCATCCTAAAGGCAAGAACTTAGCTAATATGTTGCAGCAGATTAATTTCTAGTGAATCAAAACAAATTTGATTTAATTGGAAATTAACTAGAATATGAGTTATAAATATTTCAGAAATCTCTGTATATTTATTTTTCAAAATTCAAAATTTTTGCTTGGAATTTTTCAAATTCTATGAAAACTGTTCAACTGTTATTTTACATTCTCAATATGTAAAATTAGCGTAAGGCAGAATCAAAAGCAACAAAAGTATATAGAGAACTGAGTTCTCGATAAGTCTAATTGACTTCTCGACAAGTCATTTTGAGGCTTCTCGATAGAGTTCTCGATAAGTCATTTTCTTGATTTCTCGAAGGACTTATCGACAAGTCTCATTATGACTTCTCGATAGGTCATTGTAGAGATCTCGATATATGTTAATTAATAGAGTTCTCTACAAGTATCCATTCTTAGAATTCTCGATAAATCAGAACTGAAATAATTTAATTCAATAAATTATTTTAGTAAAATACTTTTGATATAAAATAATTCTAATTTTATTTTGATTTATTCAAATAAAAATTGCAAATATTCAGTCCATTCAGGACAAACTAGGTATTTATTTGACATCTCGATAAGTCACTATCTAGTTCTCGATAAGAGCCAGGAAAGTGACATATCGATTTGTATCTATTCTCAAATATGACTTTTCGATAAGCAAATCCCAACCGTTTATTTCTACTTCTCGACAAGTCACTTACATTTTTCTATAAATACCCAGACATCTCGATATAACCCCTCTTTATGCTTTCGATATCTCGAGTGACCTAATTTTTACAAATCTTATATGTTCTCTCTCATTTCGAACTCTTTCTTCTTCAAATCTCTTACCCACACAAATTGAAACACTTCCAATGGCATCGAACAATGTTAGAGCTGTTATCCCTATGGATGGAACCAACTACCTAGCTTATACAAATGCAAACCAAGCTCTTGACAGTTTTAAGAGCTTTGTCAAGTTCCTATCTGAGACATACGTTGCAGGTGCTCTAACTGCAAATCCAATTCTGTACCTGGATGTTCTCAATGATTTCTGGAACTCAGCTGTGGTTAGGATAGTTGTGCATGGGAACCAATCTGTAGCCATGATGGTTAACTGCTCAATTCAGCGCCAACAGCTGGAATTTACTGAGAATGATGTCAACCTGGCTTTGGGTATTCCCAATGAAAACTTGATGGAGGTGCCTACTCAACAAGAACTAGCTGAATTCATGGACATCATCAACTACAGTGAAAGGATCAACCTTTCCAGCTTGAACAACAAGCATTTGATGAGGGAATGGTCATTCCTGTTTGATTCTATTGTGAGAGATTTCATCTGCAGGAAGACGGGATATGGCAATATTTCAAGTGTGGTCCAGAAGCTGGTATTCCCTATGACTCACAACAGACACATAAATGTGGGACTTTTGATACTGGAGGAACTCAGTACAAGGCTCAAAATGCCTTTGGCCACAAGAGGTAAGGAAATTTTCTTTCCTAGGTTTATAATATCTACTTCAAATCATAAAGTTCAATACATTCATTTACTTAATGGTATAGATAGAATAAAGATAGGCAATTGTAAACGGGTGTCCAAAATACTATTTGGATCACTTATTACAAAGAATAAGGTACCTGTAAGTCTTAAAATCACATCATTTATGGTGGAGAGATTCAGGACTTACCTTTACCCTATGCCTGATATGACGTCTACAATAACAACTAGTATAGTTATGTCTCCTGTACCTATGGAAGAACAAACACAGGAACACCAACAAAGGTCTTCCCAAACTGAGACCTTCCTTCTTTACCATTAGAAGCTAGCAAACCAACCACTTCATCCTCTCAAAAGGATGAGGTGAGTAAAAAGAAGAGAAAGCAGGCACCCTTGACTATTATCAATGAGAGTCGTGAGGATCAAATACCAATAGAGTCTGACCTTGTCAAGAAACCAAAGAAGACTAACAAAGCTGAGTTGACCACTCAATTAGCTACCTCTGTATCCTCCCAAAAGGATGCAGTTATAAAAGAGGGATTAAAACAGATTCTAGAGGCATCCTCTCAACAGAGTGTCTCTGTTGAACAAAGAACTCTCCCTAGTGTATCTTGTAAAGAGTCTGCACCACAACTTGAAAATATTAAAGTTTATGAACGAAGGAATAAGGATGACACACACACTGAAAGCACATCATTTGAAGTTCCCTCATCTATTTAGGGGGAGCTGCCAACACTCAATTCTCAGAGAACTAATCTTATCTCTCAAATTTCTTTTTCATATAATGAAACACTTGAACCTACTTCTCAAGTGCCAAAATCAAGTGACATGGTTCAATAAACTGTGCTCACCACCCAGGAACCACATTTAGTTGGTGAGAGGCTACAAGCTGGGGTAGACCTTGATGACACCAACAAAAACACAGATCATTAGTTTTTACTGAAGACCTTGTGGTATCACCAAATGCACCTACATATGTAAATCAATCTTTATAGATTAAAAGGTTTGAGGGTAGTACTCCTGAGAGAAATCTATCTAAATCCTCTCCAATTTAATTGGAGGTTCCTCATGTAGGAACAACTCCCCTCAAAACCCTGGCTGAAATTGCTTTAGCAATTGAAGCTAGGAGTCCAATTGTCAATAATCCAATCATTGGGGAGACAAGTCAAGCACATTCAAGTGCCAGTTCTTTACAAGAAGGACAAGGGTTTAAGGCCATGGTACATGACAGTAACCTAGTCAAATCCCCTCCAATTGAAATTGAGGTTCCCACTCTTGGTGAATAACACACTGTCACAACCACAGTTTCAACTGTGAGTTCAACTATGTTCCCATCACAGGGTTACCTTCCACCTCTCTACCATCCACCTCAAACCAAACAGACATCCCATTTACCTCAAATCCCACTCAACAACCTTCACACCTAATCTCATAGTGGCTACAGGATGCTCAAACTCAGCCAAAATCACCATGAATTATCTTCTTATGGACCAACTCTCTGGCCTTGCCAATAATACCCAATAATTACTTACAACTGATTTGTACAAACAGGATTATCAGACAATATTGATTTCCTACAAAGAAGATTTTAAGAAACAGCAATAGAAGATTGTAAATGAAGCTGTGCAGGATGGGAATGTGGATGCTTGGCTAGATCAAGATTTCAGTTTGGAATGGATGAGGTTTTGGCTATATTTAAAGAAGAGTATATCACTATTCTAGGAAGTAATGCCAAGACTCTCAGTCCATAGGAAGTTTATGATGTTATTACAGAAATCTACAAGGCACAGCTCAAAGCTTTTCACCTTATTGGTAAAGCACTACAACAGACTCTGAATAGTCATCAAGATAGAATCAGGAGATTGGTCAAAGACAAATTGGATGACCTTTTTCCAACTAAAGTAGAAATAAAAAAGAAGTTCAATAAATTTGCTAACCAAATGGCTAGGTTTGATGTGACCAGACAATGACACAAGGGCCAAATTGGATCAACTTCATCAAGCCAGATATGAACCCTCAGCTCTTTTGATGGAGGGAATCAAGGAATCTGTTCAAGACACATTTGGTGCTCCTCTCTCTACAAGCTCACAAAAACCAATCTCCACATTAACAAATCTCCAAATCCAATCTCTACAACAACAGGTCTCCAATCTTCAATGTGACAACCGATAAATATTGGAGTTATTTTTATAAGTGCGATATATATTCTTAAATATTCTGTGTTATAAGGCCAATTATTCAAATTCGTTATATATTGTGTATGATTTTGTCGTTTGGCATTGCGAGTGTTGCCGGAATATTTTAAGCGTGTAAATTCCGTACGCGAGTAAGATTTTCGCTACGTGATTAGTAAATAATAGAGATTTCTCACAAGTTAATAATGTTTGATTAGTTACGAGTAGGTAATAAATTTTTATTTTAGTATTTTGGAATATAATCAATTTACATGCAATTATTTGTGCAATTTATAATGTGTTAAGTGTAATTTTTATGATTTATTTGTTAGTATAATTATATGTGAAAAATTATTTTAATATAAAATTTTGTTCAAAATTTTTAAAAAAGTTTTATTAAATTTCTAAAATCTTATAGTATTTATGGTATTTATTTGGTGATTTATGGATTTGTATTTTAATTACTAAAAATCATTCTTGTAAATTATACTTTTATTAGTTATTGAATTAAAAGCATACCCTTGCATGCAATTTCCACTCAAATAGAGACCAAGGGTAGGACGGTCCTTTCACTCCCCACAAAATCCTTTTGACCAAGCAAAATATCAATAAAACCTTGCATGCAATAGTTGCCTATTAGTGGATGAAGGACAAAAGAGTAAGTTCAAACTCCACTACCATTTTAGTGAGACAAAAACAAATTTATACACTCCACTCACATCATTTCTTTTCCACTAAGATCACTTCACTCTCTTCCCTCTCTTTCCCTCTCTCTCGGCCGCGCCTTCAACCCCCTCCCCTATCATTTTTTTTTCTTTTACATTTCTTCATCCCCTTGCATCTTTCAACCCCTCTAAGCAAAGGACAATTTCACTTGGTTCTATATCATCATTTAAGGTGAGTTTTCTTAGTTGCATGTAGTTAAATCCAAGGGTTTAACGTTGATTCTTGTGAATCTAGAGTTGAACTAAATATGTCTTATAATAATTGAGCAAGAGATGGTCTTGATGAAATGTTATGCTTCTACTTTCAATCCATGATCTTGGCCTCAAGCATTCGGCAATGACTCCAAGGAGCTGAATGGGTTTTTGTGCTTTGTGTGTTAGTTTTATTTGATTTCAAAAAGAAAGAAGCTTTGCATGTGACTTTTAAAGAACATATGATCTTTTAAAATGTGTTTTTACAAAGTTTATAACCTTACATGCTATGATTTTTACACTAAAAGTTGAAGTTAATGCTTGCATATCGTAGTATAAGTGATATTTCCAACATATGTGTTATGTGACTTAAATTTGAGTTTTTGTTCAATGCATGCTACGGTTTTTGATTTAAAATGCTATTATGTTATGTGCCTTAATGATTATGATTAAATATTTTAGCCATCAAGTTGTTACCTTGTGTTTTTGGTTCGAAAATTTGCTTAGAAGTTCACATGTAAAATCTGCTCTGCTATGCTCTTTGTTTTTACCTCGGTAAATGACTATTATGGCTAAGTTTATGCTCATATTTTTCCATATAATGATAGTTAGTAGGGTTTTGTACAATGTAGGATAGATTTGTGGGCTTTCATGTTGGTTTTGCTGTTGATTTGGGAGTTAAGGTGGAAGGAGGTACATTAGGCACTTTGTAGCAGAGTTTTTCACCCGAAGTATAGGCTGTTTTAGGTGAGTTTTGGTGAGGCCTTGCTATGCCCAAGTTCACTGGAGTTAGGACTTGAGTTATACTTGAGTCCAGTAGCCTTAGTTCAACAAGAAACTTGCATTTAGGTAGGTGCACACCCCCATAACCGAGAGCAATTCAGAACAGGGTGGGGCTGGGTAAACTTGAACTTTGGTCGATTATAATCATGCCTTAGACTAGAACTTCATGGGGCCTTGACTTAAATAAGTATAATGCATCCATAGGAAGCTTAAAAAACCTTTAGAATTAAAAATTGAATGAGAAAAGTGAGTGTTATGTGAGTGAAAACAGGGCAGAGTGAATTCGAGGGAGGTTGGTCAAGTGTCAACTTTGGGCAGAAGCCTAGAGAGGCCTAGGTGAGGCCTTAGCCTGAAACCAAGTCTAAGAGTTAGTTTTAGGTCATAAGAATCCATGGGAATCAGTTTTGGTAGAATTCCCCAAGTAGAAGTTAAGATATCGGCTAAAGAACACAGGACGTGCAAATTGTTGCTCGCAGGGGACTTCGGTGATAGTCTTAACCTTTTTAAACCTTTAGGAGTGAGGCCTTTGAGTCTCACCAACTTTAGAAGTTAGTTTATAGTCCTAAAGACCTGTAGTAAGTGATTTTAAGTGAAGGCCCAAGGTGGAGACACCCCATTTCCACCAAAAAACCCGAGAGCACCCTTTCGAGTGGCATTAGGAAGCTTTGGTGGTATTTGTTATGTTTGGGACTTAGAAGTGAAGAGTTCGAGTGTTGCACATCATCTTTAGGATTAAGTTAAGGTCAATGATAGTTCTTATGTGTTACTTGCTTATGTGCTTAGGTGGTTAGATAATATATAGTATAAATAACTAGTAGTATATGCCATGCTGTTATGTGATTATGTGATTATGTGACTATGTGGATTACTTGAATTGTATGCGATTAAGTTATGTTTAATCATAAGTTTGTGTAATCATAATTATAATAGGGGTAAAGGTTAGTGTATAAGCTTTTAGGCTTACAAGTCGATAAGTGAATAGTAATGAGATTAATATAATGTGTAGGTTCCGAAGCGAAGGGGAAGACTCGTGCCGTCAAGATCGAATAATCTTAGAACTTTTGGAAGGCAAGTTACTAATTTCTTATGCTTAAAATTGTTGGCCAGTTACTAATTTCTTATGCTTAAAATTGTTGGCCATTTACTAATTTTTTATGCTTAAAATTGTTGGCAAGTTACTACTTTCTTATGCTTATAATTGTTGGCAAGTTACTTACCTCTTTATTCTTATAATCGTTGCACATATATACATTTCCCATGAATTCTTAGTTATAACAACCCCATGACCATAATTATTTCCAATACTTCCGTTAATCACTCCTAGCTTGATTTGTACTTTACCTTCAAATGTTCTTCCCTTGAATCTAATTCAATTACGTTGATACCCAATCTTTCCCCGACATCCATGTTATAAATCAATAAAATAATTTTTTTTCTTATCTTAGTGGATTGGACCCAGACGCAATTCCTTTTCACGTTATTGATAGGCTCACATATAGCCTAGGGATCCCATTATATTTGAGAACCCAGCGCGGTTCGGGATTACTTTGCGGCTGATCACCGGCTATAATCTGTAGCGTCCTAAAATGATATTGATGATTTGATAATTATAACATGATTGCCTGATGCCATGATACTGTATTCCATGTTTCGATTATTATGATTCTACCATGTTCTTATACTATAGCATATTTCCTGATATCGTGATTCCATATACCCTGTTTCAATTGCTATAATTCTACCATGTCTTCATATTATAACTTCATGTTTCTTATTATCATTCTCACAAGTATCCATATTCCCCCTTGATTTATAAACTCGTGATTTTGAGATAATGTCTTGCTTAGTAGAATGATTAGTACTTGCTGAGCGTTGTAGCTCATTTTCTTGTGTTTAACCCTGTTCTACAGCTAGCAATCATGGTTCGTATCAAGCAGACCGCCCCTAAGTCAACCGGTAGGAAGGGTGAAGACCATTTGAGGGTGCAGGTAGAATATATATAGTTTAGGCGGAATCCGCCAGTATGTAATCGTGGTATAATTAGAAGGGTTGTTCCAAACTCTGAACTTGTAAAGATCTTGGGATTGTTGTTATTTTGGTTGGGTTGGTATAGATCATTATCGTCCTTTGGACTTATAAGTTTGTAATAATTATGATTCTCTTTTATTTAGAGTGTGTGTGTTGGGGTGTGACATTCAAGCCTTAAATGAGTCACTCATAGCTCAGGTCACAGCTTTCACTACTTTAATGCAGAGTCAACAAAATGACATAAGGACCCTAGTAGACTCCCACAGACGTCTCCAAATGCAAAATTCTGTTTCTTTGGGAGCTATTATAGGTGCCTTGAATTTTCCACTACCTGCTCTTCCTGAAGCTGTCAGACCAAAAATTCCTACTCATGTACTCCTGCCTGCTACCAAGAGTAAGGGGGAGATAGAAGCTAGAATTCAACAATGCAAAAAAGTTGGTCTATAGTCAAATGAAGCTGGAAAATCTACATCTCATTCTGGCCAAAGCTCTACTCAAATCAAAATTTCTCAAGATGTTAGTTAAGGCAAACTCCAGAAAGCTACAGTAAGACCCTGTTAAGATAAGGAGTTCAATGAGCTTCTGGTTGTGCTAAGAGTCTCACTTCACAATAACTACATTACTTAAAAGAGAGCCTTGGCCAACAACATCAATTTTCTAAGAGTGATGATTGTAAATATAGACAACATTTTAGAGAAAAGGACAGTGACCAATGTCAATGATTGTGGTCTAGACAGATGTCTACAGGTTTCTCTCTCAAATCATCAATTCATGAGAGCATCTGAGCTGGATATGATAATTGATAGAGTTAATCCAGTCATTCAAGAGGACACCCAAATGTTTAATGAACTCAAGAAAGCTCATATAGCTGCTTTTCCAGAAGCCTATCTCCATCCAAGCAAGGGGTGGCCTACATCTGTTGATAAACCAGAAAGTGCAAATATCTGATAATCCCCAAGAATTGTGTGAGGGGAAATATAAGAATAATCATGACATTGGAAACTGACCCGAAAGAGGAAAAAGAACAAGATTGTTGAAGATGATGAGATGATCCAAATTTTGGGAAGATTCCTACAAAATGAAGATATCATGTTGCTAACTACTCAATTCAACACAAAAGATGACTTGGATGATAATGAGCAGAAGAATGATGAGCAAAATGTTCTGGCTCAAATCCAAGTCAATCTACCAAGGCAATTGGAAGCAAAGTAGAAGAGATGAAACACGATGAAAAGAAGAGGGATGAAAGGAAGAGGGGAGAAGATAGCAGAAGGAGGAGAAGGGGAGAAGAAGAAGAAGAATAAACCAAGAAACATGTTCAACAAATCCAAATTTCACAAACTCAAACCACCAAGCCTCCAAACACTATCTCAATCAAACCTACCTCAAAAGCCAAATTACTTGTACAAACATACTACAAACACCCTACTCAAGATACCAATCAAATCAAGCCATGTCACACTAAAGAAAATCACAAACCTACCTTCATTGAAGCCTCGAACCATAACTCACTTTAGGACTGTTGGAAGAAAACCAAAGAAAATGTAAGTTGGTGCTAGGGTCATATGGAACTGTTTCAATTAAACTGACTTTCTGCCTCCAAACATGTGTATCACAGATGATGAATTTTTCCAACAACAATCTTAAGAAATTGTCAAAGTTTGTGTTGTATCTTTAGCACAAGTCAGAATCTACTACATGGATGGCACCTTCATTTTTCTTAGCTAGACAATAATGGAAAATTTTTCAACCACAGAACTGAAGAGGGTAATTAGCTTAATGAAGGATAATGATACAACTACAAGAATGTGGAAGGCTGTAATGTCTGAAAGGTTGAGGGAAAGAAATGAAAAACATGCAAGATTGAAGGCTGAAAAGGAGAAAAAGGATAGAAAATATGCTAAGAAGATAAAAATGTTTGAGCAGAGGTCAAATGAACTCAAGACAAGTGGGTTGAGTAGAATATCAAAGGATGGACATTTTTTAAATATACAAGTTGGCATATTCTCAAGATCCAGAGTTGGTTACATCAATGGTTACACATTAGATGAATGGCTCAAGCTTGTAGAAGCTCTAAGAAGGACTGAAATAATAGAAGAACTCCAGGTGCTAGTAAACCTAAAGGACCTCATTAGAAAAAAAATCAGGCTATGAGAAATTCACTTGATGGCTGTAATTGTGGAACTTATATAATCTTCAAATGTTTAAAAGTTGTATTTGTCAATCTGTCAATTTTTATATAAATATTTTTAAATTAGGGTTAGTCTTGTTTTCATCATGAATTTGTGATATGCAATATTCTCACAAATTGGGGGAGATTGTTGTGCAAAACATGCATGTATAATAACAAGACTAAGTGACATTGAAAACCCTAAGATTTAGTTATATGATAGTCTAAATCTGTATTATGTATTGTATTTCTTGAGTCTGTAAAAAGGTTAGAAGATTAGACTGGAGTATTTTTCTGTATACAGTTTCATGCTTAAGAATAAACTCTGGAAGAAGATCAAGCAAAGATCATGCCTCAGAGAAATGATGTAGAAGTTCGAGTTTAATAAATCTGTTTTATGAAAAATGTTCTAAGTCAATATCTCAACAAGTCACAGATGAAGTTATATAGAGAAGTCATTCGAGAACTCTAGAATGACTTATCGAGAAGTCCAAAATGGCCTATAAAGAAGTCTCGGAGATATCGACAAGTCAAATAATGATGTGAAGATTGGAGATATCGACAAGTCATTTCTGCATGTAGAGAACTCATAGATATCCACAAGTCAAAGGAATATGTGAAGATTGGAGATATTGAAAAGTCAATTTCTTATTAGAGATCTCAGAGATATCGATAAGTCAAAATGCATAGAGAGATCTAAGAGATATCGACAAGTCATTTCTACATGTAAAGATCTAGAGACTTTGACGAGTCAAGTACACGTATAGAGAACTCAGAGACCTTTACAAGTTAAATACAGTTATATAGAACTCAGAGATCTCGATAAGTCATTATACTTATCGAGATGTCGCTTATCTATAAAATAAATTGGAGATATTGACATGAAGCTCAAATATAGTCATACAATCAACAAACGATCTATTCACTTATATTAGAAAGTCTAAAAAAACAACTTGAAGAGTGCAAGATCAAGGGCCAAGATTAACTAACAAAGGATGGTCACAGACCTACAAGATTTGCAAAGATTTATTAAGCCAAAAATAGAAAGATTCAGAGATAGCTTAGAAAAGGGTTTAGTACATCTTATTGCATGCTGTGTAAACCTGTGTTTACTAATCTATAAATTAAACACCGGTCCTTTGTTTTAGTTGTAAAAAAATAGATCTAAATTTTCTTGTACTCTCTCAAGAAAGAAGCTAAGTTCTTATATTTTTAAGAACACAAAATTTGTAGCAAGACAAACTTAATTAGTATAAATTAAGTGAGTTTTGAAATATTGTGCTTGTGATTTTATTTTTATTGAACACAATATCTTTACATAATTATAAACTACTTCGTTCACCATATCCAAACAAGTTTGGAAAAGGCTAAATATAAAGAAAACATATTAACCCCCTCTATATTGTACTCAATATCTAACACTGGTGACTAGACGAATATAAAAAAATTCAACAAATTTCAGTAAATGACTTAGGTAAATTTCATTTTTATTTAGGGCATATTAACTATAAAATGATTTATTAAATAAAATATGATTGTTGAAAAATTTTAAAGTTAAATAACTCTTTTCCAACACTATGTTTTTTATTTTAAAAAATAAAAATTAAAAAAATTCAGCGTTTTCGTTGTAATTTGTTTTATAATTATATATTACTATTAATATATTTGTGTAGAATTTATTTTAAATATTTTTATTGTTATATAAATATTTTAAATATTTTGTAATACTTTTATTAAGAAAAATTAACTATTTCCGTTGAAGTTTATTTATTAAATAACACAATTCATTCAGAGTCACATTTTTATTCAGAGTCACATTTTTAGTGTCCACCAATCTTAATTATTAAAAAAAATTAACCTAATTCACACTATACTACACATATGATTATACTTAATACTTAATTAGGATCATATGTTATATTATATGGGAATGATCATATGTTACTATGTTAGTATGCTAGTAGTAAAATTATGACAAATATTAGGGCATATCCAAGAGAACAAAATCCTTAACTAAGGTATTCATGTGGCATCTATATATATTTATGTGTCAATGTCAATTTTAGAGAGTATGTAAAATTTAAACACTCCAATCATGTTAACTTTAGCAAATATATCATTGAAGTATACACCATTCACTTAACTAAAAATTTACATAATCTTTATTTTATTTTATTTTAGCTAACCATTTTTATTATCAGTATTCAAGATGCTCTGGGTAACAGTTATGAGTGTTAGCAACGGGTAACCATTATGACAGATATTAGAGTATTTCCAAGAGAACAAAACCCTTGGCTAAATTATTCATGTGGCATCTATGTGTGGTTTACATGACAATTTAAAGAATAAGTAAAAATTTAAACATTCCAATCATGTTAGCCTTTAGCAAATATACCATTGGAGTATACACTTTCTCTTTTCAAATCTTTGGGCGACAATTATGACAGACATAGCTGACAACTATGGGGTAGCAGTTATGTCAGCTATAATTAGTGACTACTCACATTCTTATAAGATTCTAACTACTATAAGGTAACATTATGATAACTGTAATTACTACTAACTATTCTGGTGTAACATTATGAGAACTACTGACTACTAGTAACAACTATGACAACTTTCACTCACATTCTTGTTATGACAACACTATTGCTATGACTGTTGTTTACTCTTATAAGTCATATTATTCTGTATTCCTGACAAATGTCGTGTTGTATGACATTTAATGACAGCTCTTACTAACTTCACAACAGTCTGGTATATGATATTTAACGACAGTTGCTACTAACTCGTGTAATTATATTGCATGCATGACAACTGTCATATTTTACAAAAGTAAGACATTACATTAAAAGTGATATTATATTATCACCTGCTCTTATAAGAATAAATAATACTACAACAAGTCATAAACGTTTTTTTTCAAGGGTTTTGCTATTTGATTCATTGTTGGCAAAAGGAGAGGAATAGTATATCATTGAATTTTCAAGTGGTGGATCTATTCCAAAAATCTAGTAAGTTCATCTCTACATTTTTATGATTTTCTTTGTTATATATGCATTCTATGTTTACAATTTTTACAATTTTCTTGTTTAAATATATATTCTACATATGTGTCCCTTATTTTCGAGAGCAATCAGCAACTAATTTGTGAATATTGTGCAAGACATGTCTGTACTATAACAAGACTAAGTCAAATTGACAACCCTAAGAATTAGTTGTATGATAATCTAAATTTGTATTTTGTATTGTATTACTTTAGTTTGTAAAAATGTCAAAGATTAGACTGGAGTATATTTTCGTAAACAGTCTCAAACCTAAGAATAAACTCTGGAAGAAGATCAAGAAGATTATGCCTTAGAAAAATTGTGAAGAAGCTTAGAGTTGAATAAATCTGTTTTAGGAAAAATATTTTAAGTCAAGATATCTAAAAGTCACAGATCAAGTCATATAGAGAAGTCATTCGAGAACTCTAGAATGACTTATTGAGAAGTCCAAAACAGCTTATAGAGAAGTCTCAGAGATATCGACAAGTCAAAATGAAGACATGAAGATTGGAGATATATGTTATTCCCTAACAATACAACAAGAATTACAGAAAGGGGGTTGAATGTAATTCTAGCTTCTTTTCGAGATTTATAAAAATGTTCTAACTCAATATATATATAAGTGTTTTGATTTGCAAAGTACAGATTAAGGAATTAAATAAATTAAAAACAAAGCAATAAAGACACAAGTATTTAGAACTTTCTGGTGGATTTGAATGTATCCACCAGATATATATATATATATATATATATATATATCGATTTTAGAACTCTGTGAAGCTCAAATTGGCTCACAGCTGCTTTTACAAGTGAACAAATAAACTACAGAGAAATTCTTAACAGTTACATCTTTTTCTATTTCTTTTCTAAATGTGTTTGCTTAGTTATTTGTTCTACTAGCTACACTTGGTTTATATATCACCAAGTTTACATGGTAATAAGACAGGATAATAAAACAAAACCTATCAAGTCTAACTCCATGCTGCTTCATTACTCTATTCCAGCATCTTTGAGTATCTTCATAATAGCATGGAAATGGTAATGCTTCTTTGTTCTCAATTTCCTGCTAAACAGGCTGCCACATTCCTTTTTCAAACACCCAACGCATGTGACTGTGTTGTCACTGTCAACAGATGTTTGAATTGATCATCCGTCAGGTACATGCTTGTTATCCATCGGGTAGCTTTGTTGATCATCCGTCGCGTAGCTTTGTTGATCATCCGTCGGGTAGCTATTTGACACTTGACTTCATTCACTTATGTTGTTAGATATATTTGATAATGTCATGTGTGATATGATTTATGTTTAGTTTTCAGATCTTACCTAACAGGACAAATCAGTACTTAACTGGAAATCAACACTTATACTGAAGACAGAACTTAAGTTATCAAAACTTAAGTTATCAGAAGATATTTATCAGGACTTAAGATGACTTTCAGATAAGGCAGGCAGCTGATTGAAAGGAAAGAAGATCGAGACTAAGACATAAAGAAATATGCATGAAGAAGGAATTCTATGAAGAATAGAATACTTGGAAGAAAAGATAACTAGTTGTTATATTTTAGGAAGCAGAATTATATTCCATATTAATTAGAACATTATCTTGTAACTGTGTAGTATAGAAACACTGGCATAGGGTTTACACTATAAGTGTTATCGTTATCGAAGTTATTATTCTTTGTAACCCTAGCAGCTCTCGTGATAATTTGTTCATCACTGAGAGAGAACAGTTCCATATTGTAACAGAGTTTATTGTGTTGAATAAAATCTGTGCTCAGTTACCTGTGTTCTTAATTTTGATTTGATTGTGTTAAACACTGTATTCAACCCCCTTCTACAGTGTGTGTGACCTAACATATGCAGAATTACAAAACATCTTATATTTACAAGTAATCAACCTATTCTGCATATCTACTAATAGTCAACATGACTCATATGCTACTACATAATCTACACAAAGTTATTTGCAGAAATGTGCTACAAAACTTATTATTACATAAGTTACTCACTCGATGGATGTTAAATCATCATCCCTCGGGACTATATTGAATCATCCGTCAGGACTATATTTAATCATCCATCGAGTGCTACAAAATTCACTAAGTTAAATCTACTAAGGTGTTTTGATTAATTTATCATCAAGTTCACAACATATTCCTAACAATATCAAAAAGTTAAATTATCATTAGAGATCTCAGAGATATGTACAAGTCAGAATGCCTATAGAGATCTCAGAGATATCGATAAGTGATTTCTGCATTAGAGAACTCATAGATATCGAAAAGTCAAAATGAAGATATGAAGATTGGAGATATCGACAAGTCAATTCTCTCATTAGTGATCTCAGAGATATCAACAAGTTAAAATGCCAATAGAGACCTCAGAGATATCGACATGTCATTTCTACATGCAGAAGTTTGGATACCTCGACAAGACAAGTTCACTTATAGAGAACTCACAGACCTCGACAAGTTAAAATACTTATAGAGAACTAAGAGATCTCGATAAGTCATTATACTTATTGAGATGTCAGTTTTCTATACAACAAACTAGAGATCTCGACATGAACCTCAAAGTACAGAATGCAGACAAGTTAAATATTCAAGATTATCAATCAACAAACGTTCTAATCAGTTAGATTGAAAAGTATACAAAAGCAGCTTGAAGAGTGCAAGATCAAAGGCTAAAATTAACGGACAAAGGAAAGTCACAGATTCACAGGATTTACAAAGACACACTAAGCCAGAATGGAAAGCTTTAGAGATATCTTAAAGTAGGGTTTAGTACATTCTATTGCATGCTGTGTAAACCCGTGTTTACTAATCTATAAATTAAACACTGGTCCTTTGCTTTTAAATGGTATCAAACAGATCTAGAATTACTTGTAACTCACTCAAGGAAGAAGTTGAGTTCTTTACTTACAAAAAACCCAGGATTTGTAGCAAGAAACTAGCTTAATTTTAATATAAAATTAAGTGAGTTTTGAAATATTGTGTGCACTGATTTATTTTATTTAACATAATATTACTGCATTTCTAATCTGTTTTGTTAACCAAGCAACTTATATTCAAAAAGCCTTAAAAATATCCAAAACACATTCACCCCCCCCTATGTGTTGTATTCATTACCTAACAAGTAGTATCATAGTATAATCTGAAAATAAACAGATTAAAGATCTTGGTAGAATGAATACACAGAAGATTGGAAATATAAAGATACCTGACTTTGATAAGACTAACTACACATTATGGAAAAAAAGATAATGATGTTTCTAAGGATGGCCAACCCCTTGTACATCCAGATTCTGAAGAATGGACCTTTTATACTTGTAGAAAGTGTGACGACTGAGAATTTTTCGACGTAATTAAGTCAATAAAGTATGTGTTATGTGATGTGATTATAATTATGTGATTAAGTGCTGATTAATTATCTCTTCTGTATATTAGAGTATAGGAGCGTGGATAAAAACGTTCCAATTTAAAGAGTCAGCTAAGAAGTTAAGTTGTGGTGTCGGGCCGTCAAGTAGAACGGAACCCGTCCTAATAAGGAGTTAAAGAATATAAAATGTGAATTATATGTGACTGAATGAAATGAATGTTTAAATAAAGTATTTCGTCCTAAGTGACGTGTTGATTGATAATGATAATGAGAAGCGTAATTGAAATGCTGAGCGTCGGGCCGTCAGGCTGAACGTGACCCGGTACGCGTAGAAAAGGATAAAGATTAAAGAAGGATAAATTATATGATCAGACCTGAGTCGTTATGTGATTATATATGTGAGATTGTTGTCTGTGTGCATGGCTATGTGTTCTGTGACAATTTTTATGAATTTTAAAGGGATTATGTGATTTAAATAAAGGTTTAATTAATCTTCGCGCATTTTTATAAAATCATCCGAGTAAGATAAAAACACGGGATTTGTTCTGATATCTTCTTAGTAGTCCCAGAGACTTTTTAAAAATGATGAGTGGATTTATATGATGGTCTTTGCATTTTTAAATTGATTTTTTGTGAAAAATGTTATTATTAGAGCGAGCTTGCGAAATTCATATAAAATCAACCGTCTGTTCAAAAATCTATTATGAGTAATGGTTAAAAAGCTAATTTCGAGGCCTACGTATTAAAATTGTCATTTTCAATAATTCTCGAATTCCCGAGAGAGATATATTTTATATTTAAATTTTGTTGCATTTGAGTAAAAAGAAAAGGGACAATGAGCATAAAATGGAATTAGTAGATTACAAGTTTGCCCTTGATTTTAGTGGTATATAAACCCACTTCCCTTCCCCCCTTTTTCTTTTTCCTCCCGTGCACCCACTTTCCCCTTCTCTTTTCTTTTCTTTCTCTCTCGAACACTCTCACTCTCTCTCTCTCGGCTTTCTCCATCTCTCATCTTTCTCACTTGCATGCAACCCTCAAAACTTACTCAAACTCAAAGATATTGCTACCTTTAGTCTTTATCTTCGGTATACTTCTCGATTTCCATTTGCATGTAAGTGTTTGTAAGATTTTTGTTGATTAATCACTATGGTGGTGTTCAAGGAAAATAATTTCTTGAAACATAACTATAAGAGTGATTTCAAGAAATTTTGGGGTCATAAACTCGATAGGAGACCCGTTATGGGCTCTCTCAAGTTCGAACACCACCGGCTATGATCCAAAGGAGAGTCGGTGGATTTTCTATGATATGATAATTTGATTTTTAAGCTTTGCATGTTACGGTTTCTTGAAAGCTTGAAAAAGGGTTTTGTTTCTTTTGTTGAAACTCGAATGTGTGATTGATAAAATGGTTGCATTGATTGTTTTAGGAAGTAAATGGATGTGTGTAAACACTAAGCTTATATAGCCTAAAAAGTGATTGCATGTTAGTTTTAAAGAAGATCAAGTTGTGCATGTCAATGCTTAGTCCTTGAGTTGTGAATTTGAGTCTTGCCGAATGGAAAATGAGTTTAAAAAGGGATTGATTTGATGATTAAGTGGATGCATGTTAATTGAATGGATTGATTAAGTTGAAGTCACTAGGTAATGCATGTTTGGTGTTTAAATGAATGGAATGATCTAGTAAAGGATTAAAACAAGTGGGAAATGTGATATATAACCTTGCATGTCAAAATTGATTCTTGCATGTTTGATTTATGGAAAACCCGAATGGGTCTTAGGAGTAAAAAGGTGGAATTAAGATGGTCTTGTCAATTATCTTAATGGCTAGTGAGAACTTGATTGCATGATAAAGATTGAGTGGTTTTTATGTTCGAATTTTGATAATTAAAAGAAAGTGTTGATTTCGATTTTTAATGTGTTTATGATTCGGATTTTTGATAAAAAAGGATGAGGTTAAGTGAGTAAATGACTCTTGTGATTTGTATTAGTTGTGCATGATTATATGAGATTAAAATTGAATATATATGGTTGTGTTTTATATGTATGGTTCGAATTAAGGAATAAAAGAAAAAGGAAATTAAATTGTTTGTTATTAAGAGCTATAAGGGATAGCTATGGTCGTAAAAGAGTTATATTAGTGTGATTTGAGAAATAGCTAAGGTTAAGCAAGTACGCTTTGATTGTTAAGTGTATAAGGATATAAAAGTTGCGAGAAAAGGGTTATGCTATATGCTATGTGCTTATGTGTATAAGCTATAATCGTATACTCGAGTCAAAGATATAATCGAGTTATCGTATTGAGTGATCGTTCCGGGAACGAGAGTTGAGAATCTGATTAAGGTTTGGTTTTGGATTGTAGATTCGGAGCGTGAGGGCATTCAGGCTAGGAAAGGAAAGGATATACTAGGTGGCAGTAGTTCAACCTTCAGGAAAGCAAATTCAGGCAAGTAACTCTGATTACTTGTGTAAATGGTTATAAAGAGAATGTTGTTCATACCATGTAGAGTATTCAACTGTTTAATTATGAAACCTTGATATTGATTTGAGATACCCTGCCTTTGTTCTTGATAAACTGTTATTGATAAGCTTAATGATTCAACCCTTTGATAATCTGTCCGTTCTGTTCAAGTTATCTATTAAGCCATGGATTATATTGAACCCTCTGATTATCCTTGTTAACCCTGTTTAATGATACCCTGTTTTCCTGATCACCCCATTGATCCCTAAACAGATGTTGATCCTTCTAACTTAAGTGCCTTGTTATCCTTGATACAAAATCATTATGCATTATTCCTTGTTTATCTTTGAATCACTCCCTGAACTTTGTTTCCTCTAAATCTGACTTAAGAATGAGTTTCGACTTGAAAGAGTCTGAATGATTTCATATTCTTGGTAATGATAAAATGAGTTTTAGAAAACCTATTTGTTTTCCCAACTCAAGGTTTTCCAAATGAATTCCTGATGGATTGGATTGGGACATAAGAGGCTAGTGGGACTAGTCCAGTCATGGTAAGAGGCTAGCGGGGCTAGTCCAATTTAAGTCTGAAATTATGCCGATTGGTACCTTAAAGACCGGATGGAGATCGGTACGGGCTGATCACCCGTATTATAATAAAATGGAAAGATAAAATGATCCAATCAAGGGTTCTAATTGGTTATTTAAAAGGAAACTGAAACTTTCTGTTCAGTGAATTGATTCTTGAAAATGAAAATGGTTTATATTGTTTTAAAAAGAGTTGATTATGTCAATGTGAAGCTTAAAGCTCAAGAACCCTGATTCTTGCATTTGTTGATCATATGATTGATTCCATATAATGAAATACTGTTGCTTTCCTCTATTGAAAGATCTATTCTGATCCTTTAATGATTTGTGATGAATGTCGGCTTTCGTCCTGCTTTTGAGCCTTGTTCCTTGAAAGCCCCACATTATACTTTAAAACCTTTCCTTAACCCAAAAGCTAGAAATCTGCCACCTAGATCAAATAAAGTAGAATTCCCTGAGATTGGTAAAGCATATTGTGAATTGATATTGTAGAACTGCTTTATAGTTACTTGCTGAGTTTTATACTCAATTATTTTGTTTCAATCTAACCATGGCAGTTAAGCAAGAAGATGGCCAGGCTTAGGCGCACTGCTCGTAAGAGCGTACCTAGTGGTCCCTACCATATTGAGGGCTTCAGGTTGCCAGAGCAGGTAGTGGTATTTGTGAGTGAGGTTGCGCCTAGAAGGAAATGTTTAAAGATACAATGGGTTATCTGTCGGTTCCCAGCCGGAATCGATATTGTTTATTTAGTAATATTTTGGGTTTGTATGTTATATTTTATGATTGGTAGTTGTAATCTTGTCTCATACTTTATCCTGTTGATCCTGTTAGTAGTTAATCGGGGTTTATGCTTATTTAATTCTAGATTGGAGGTGTGTGAGTCCTCATTCCCTAACCCCGAGATTGAGGACGTCAAAAGTTGGTATCAGAGCTACAGGATCTAGTCCCTGAGACAAGTTAGGATTTAAAAGGGGTATTTTGGGAATATATCTATATCGCGAGAGAGTTCGACTCATATAGAGTTGAGTTAGACTATTAGGTATGGTCTAAGGAAAGTGTTTATTGGTGAAGTGGAAACTAGAGTTAGGGTGTGAGTTAGCTGGAAGCTTTATTTAACCCTAACATTGTTTCTTGGTTGCTGTTTTGTGTTTTCTCTCAGGATCCTAGTAGTGGTAGTGACTCAGACTCAGAGATTAGTTTGACTGGTACCCCAGTGGACCCTATTCCACCCTCTCCAAAGGAGCCTGTGTATGTTAGTTAAGACCCAGAGGAGGACCATTCTGAGATTAGTGAGATCCCTATGCAGATTTCACCCTTGAGGCCAGATTCAGAGACCCCTGCAACTGAGCCAGAGTCCGAGATGCCTAAGAATGTTCCTGTCAGTGTTGGTGGCAAGTTAGCCCTGGATCGAGACTTTGTGTACTCCCACATTCCTGAGTTGGGAGCTTTGGTGGATAGGCTAGCTAGAAAGTCTAGGCAGAATGCTTCAATAGTGATGGAGGAGTGGAGAGCTAGGATTCAGTTGGTGGAGCAGGTTTCCAGGAGGAGATTGGATGAGGGACCCTCCACTAGTGATGCTGATGCTGAGGCCCGGAGGCTGCATAAGATCATTCGCTGGATGTTGGTTGTGTTGAGAGAGATTCTAGATGATTAGACGGGACTGTTGGTTGAGCCCGTAGATTGTTGTTTTTCAGCACCGGTAGGCTTTGGGATACTTGGTCAGATACCGGGATCCCTTTTTCATTTATTTTTTTGTATTTCAGATCTGTATCATAGTAGTAGTTGTTGGAAGTTAGGGGTAGATAGGGGGATATTTTCCAGTTTTTCCTCTGTTTAACCCTGCTATATTATTGTACCTTATTTCAGAACCTGTGATAGCCAGAACTATCTTTATGTACCCTTTGTTTAAAAAAATCCATTGTCTTGCTTTCCATTGTGCACCCTAATTATCTCATAAACTGTTCTCAATACCATGTTTTAATACAACCATGTTTTCGTATAACCATGTTTAAAGCTCATAAAACCCTATTTTGTGCCATGATAAAACAACACTGATATGAGAATTATGTAGTAATAGGATTGAATGTGTAAATTGGGTAAAACTTAAAACCCACAAAAGAGATTTTATAGAAACTGTTGTTGTATATATGCCATGCCATCGTATTGCTAAATAATTGCTCAATCAGGTTTGTAAGAAATGGCCAACTCACCAGATCATCAAGAAGAAGAAATTACCACCCAAGACCCAGAAGTAAACCCAGAAACCACCATGATGAGCAGACTTGCTCAGCTTTTGCAACAGCCTGTGGCCCCTAAAGTTGGAAACTTTAAGCACTTTCAATTTGTTCATCCCCCAGAGTTCTTAGGTTTGCCAGACCCGATTAAAGCGCAGTCGTGGTTGAGAGAAATGGAAAAAGCTTTTGAGTTAGCAGAAGTTAAGGACGATAAGAAAGCTCAGTATGCAAGTTATTATCTGAAAGATGAGGCAAGTTTCTGGTGGGAGTCTTCAAAGGAGTTATTGGGAGGCAAAGACTTATCTTGGGAGAAGTTCACCGAGATGTTTCTGGAGAAGTATTTGCCAAGCTACATGCAAGACCAGTTGGAAATAAAATTTCTGGATCTTAGACAAGAGGATATGTCAGTAGCGGAATATGAAGTGAAGTTTTCGGAATTGTCTAAATTCGTACCTGAGTACGTGAATACAGAGGCGAAGAAGGCTAAGAGGTTCCAGCAGGGACTTCAGCCATGGATTAGGAGTCAAATAGCAATGTTGGAGATCAAGAATTATGCTGCTTTGGTTCAAAAAGCAATGATAGTGGAAGGTGAGCGAGAAGTTGCAAGAAGAGAAAACGAAGGAAGAAAAAGAAAGTTTGAAAGCTCTGAGCAAGAGCAAGGAAGCTCGAAGTTCAGAGGGAAGTTTAGGAAGAATGGTGGAGGTCAGAACCAAAATTTCCAGAAGTTTAAACCCGGCAACGGAGCTCAGAAGAACCGCTTCCAGAAAACTGGACAACCGGGGAAGGATAGCACACCCCAGATTCAAGAATGCAGGAATTGTGGAAAGAGACACCCGGGAAGGTGTAATAAGCTGGATATAACATGTTTTATGTGCAACCAGAAGGGGCATTACTCTTCAGAATGCCCAAGTGGAGCGAGGAAGCCTGATTCGGCTTATTTCAAGTGCGGTAAAGTGGGCCATATGGCCAGGAATTGCAAGGAGCCTGTTCAGAAGGCTAATGTTCTTAGAATTGCTGGACCGCCGTCTCTCCCAGCACCATCAGCTCAACCTAGAGCTAGGACCTTTAACATGACGATGAAAGATACGGTGCAAGATATGGACGTGGTAGCAGGTATGCTTGTTATTAATTCAGTAGAAGTAAAAGTTTTGATGGATTCTGGAGCAACTAGATCTTTTATCTCTGAAAGTATTTTTGATAAGTTAAATTGTGTTGCGTACCCTCTAGAACCTAATTTGATTATAGAGGTAGCCAATCAAGAGAAAGTTATTGCTAGCGAGATATGTCCTGATTGTGATGTGACTATAGAAGGTCGGCACTTTTCTGCTGACTTAATTCCCTTTAACTTAGGAGAATTTGAGGTCATACTAGGAATGGATTGGTTGTCAAACCATGAAGCGCAAATAGAATGTAAAAGTAAAAAGGTGAAGTTAAAAAGCAAGGATGGTGAAGAAGTGATATTTAAAGGAAAGAGGCAAGAGAAGAAATTTCTAACGGCTATTGAGGCAAGAAGATTAATACGTCAAGGATATGAAGTTTATTTGGCTCATGTTGTGGATGTGGAGAAAGAATCTGTAAGGATCGAGGATATTCCGGTAGTAAGCAATTTTCCGGATGTATTTCCTGATGAATTTCCTGGACTACCTCCAGACAGAGAGATCGAGTTTACGATTGATTTGGCTCCTGGAACGGAATCAGTGTCAAAAGCTCCCTATCGTATGGAGCCGGTCGAGATGAAGGAATTGGCAGCCCAGTTGCAAGAATTGTTAGATAAAGGAGTGATCCGACCGAGTGTATCCCCGTGGGGCGCACCGGTGTTATTTGTAAAGAAAAAGAATGGAAGTATGAGGTTGTGCATTGATTACCGCGAACTGAATAAGTTGACGATCAAAAATAAAAACCCTCTACCGCGGATCGATGACTTGTTTGACCAGTTAAAAGGAGCTTCATGTTTCTCGAAGATTGATTTAAGATCTGGGTATCATCAGTTAAAGATCAAAGCGGAAGATATACCCAAGACAGCGTTCCGAATGAGATACGGACATTATGAGTTTTTGGTAATGGCATTTGGCTTGACGAATGCGCCAGCTGCATTTATGGATCTTATGAACAGAGCGTTCAAGCAGTATTTGGATATTCGTTATTGTGTTTATCGACGATATACAGATTTACTCCAAGACGGAAGTAGATCATAAGGAACATTTGAGGATTTCCTTGGAAATTATGAGAAAAGAGAAGTTGTATGCTAAGTTTTCAAAGTGCGAATTTTGGCTAAAGGAAGTGCAATTTCTTGGTCATGTAATTAATAAAAAAGGAATCAAAGTGGACCCAGCCAAGATAGAAGCTGTAATGAATTGGGAAAGACCCAAGACTCCTACGAAAGTCAGAAGTTTTCTGGGATTAGCCGGATATTACAGGAGATTTGTGCAAGATTTCTCTAAGATTGTTGTTCCGTTAACAAAGTTGACGAGAAAGAACGAGAAGTTTGTTTGGACAGAAAGGTGCGAGGAAAGTTTTTAAGAGTTAAAGAGGAGGTTGGTAACCGCCCCAGTGTTGGTATTACCAGATGATAAAGGGGAATTCGTGATATTCAATGATGCTTCATATAAAGGACTTGGATGTGTGTTAATGCAACACGGGAAGGTAATAGCATACGCGTCAAGGCAACTCAAGCTGCACGAGCAAAAGTATCCAACGCATGATTTGGAATTGGTAGCAATTGTGTTTGCCCTTAATATTTGGAGGCATTATTTGTACGGGGAAAAGTGCGAGATTTACATGGGTCATAAAAGTTTAAAGTATATCTTTACTCAGAAAGAATTGAATATGTGACAAAGAAGGTGGTTGGAATTGATCAAAGATTATGATTGTGTGATAAACTATCATCCTGGAAAGGCAAATGTGGTAGCTGATGCTTTAAGTCGAAAAGAAAGGTTGAATATGTTAACGTCATCGGAAGAATTAATCAAGGACTTTGAAAAGATGGAAATAGAGGTGCAGACTCTAGAATGTGGAGGTGAAGCTATATATGCAATGTTGTTTCAACCCGAGATTTTGGAAAAGATTTGATGCTGTCAAGAGCAAGTGATGAATCGTGAAAAGGATAAGTTGACGGGAGAAGAAATTAAAGCTCAAAAGGATAAAAAAGGGATATACCGTGTTAACTCACGTATTTGGATACCTAATGTCGTGGAACTAAAGCACGAGATTTTGCAAGAAGCGCATAACTCGAGATTTTCAATTCACCCTGGAAGTACGAAGATGTACCAGGATTTAAAAGAAAGTTATTGGTGGCCAAACATGAAAAAGGAAATTGCGGAATGGATAAGTAAATGTTACACGTGCCAAAGAGTCAAAGTGGAACATCAAAGGCCAAGCGGATTACTTCAGCCACTGGCCATACCTGAATGGAAATGGGAGCATATAGCGATGGATTTCGTGGTAGGATTACCTAAAACCAAGTCAAATCATGATGTGATTTGGGTGGTAATCGATCGGTTGGCAAAGTCAGCACATTTCTTGCCGATAAATGAAAGGTTTTCATTGGAAAAGTTGGTCAAATTATATTTGGATGAGATTGTGATGCGCCATGGAGTTCCTGTATCTATCGTATCTGATAGAGACCCAAGGTTTAACTCAAGATTTTGGCGACAATTCCATGATCATTTGGGAACGAAGTTGAAAATGAGTACGGCATATCATCTGCAGACAGACGGACAAAGTGAAAGGACAATTCAGACGATTGAAGATATATTGCGAACCTGTGCAATAGATTTCAAAGGAAATTGGGACGATCATTTGCCCTTAATTGAGTTTTCCTACAACAACAGTTATCATGCGAGTATTGGCATGCCGCCTTATGAAGCGTTGTATGAAAGAAAGTGTAGGTCCCCTACTTATTGGGACGAAGTTGGTGAGCGCAAATTAATTGGCCCAGAGCTAGTTCAACAAACAAAGGAAAAGGTCGAAATGATTCGAAAGAGATTAATTGCAGCTCAAGATCGACAAGCAAAGTACGCAAATCAAGAACTTAAGGATGTGTAATTCGAAACTAGAGACAAAGTCTTATTAAAGATATCTCCTTGGAAAGGTTTAACCCGATTCGGAAGAAAGGAAAGTTGAGTCCTAGGTATATAGGACCATTTGAAGTATTGCGTCAAGTTGGGAAGGTGGCATATGAATTGGCGCTACCTCCGCAAATGCAACACCTGCACAATGTATTTCATGTATCTCTTCTAAAGAAGTATACTGCTGATGCGAGCCATGTGATCGAGTTGGAACCAGTGGAAATCCAACCAGATTTGTCCTATGTGGAACAGCCAGTTCGAATTTTGGATCGAAAAGAAAGGACGCTTAGAAATAAAGTTGTACCTCTAGTTAGAGTGTTATGGAGAAATCCATTAGTCGAAGAATCGACTTGGGAATTAGAAAGCGAAATGAAAGAAAAGTATCCTGCTTAGATTAGATTATGGGGACAGAATCCTTTTAAGGAGGGTAGATTGTGACGACTGAGAATTTTTTGACGTAATTAAGTCAATAAAGTATGTGTTATGTGATGTGATTATAATTATGTGACTACGTGCTGATTAATTATCTTTTCTGTATATTAGAGTATAGGAGCGTGGATAAAAACGTTCCAATTTAAAGAGTCAGCTTAGAAGTTAAGCTGTGGTGTCGGGCCATCAGGTAGAACGGAACCCGTCCTAATAAGGAGTTAAAGAATATAAAATGTGAATTATGTGTGACTGAATGAAATGAATGTTTAAATAAAGTATTTCGTCCTAAGTGACGTGTTGATTGATAATGATAATGAGAAGCGTAATTGAAACGTTGAACATCGGGCCATCAGGCTGAACGTGACCCGGTACGTGTAGAAAAGGATAAAGATTAAATAAGGATAAATTCTATGATCAGACCTGAGTCATTATGTGATTATATATGTGAGATTGTTGTCTGTGTGCATGGCTATGTGTTCTGTGACAATTTTTATGAATTTTAAAGGGATTATGTGATTTAAATAAAGGTTTAATTAATCTTCGCGCATTTTTATAAAATCATCCGAGTAAGATAAAAACACGGGATTTGTTCTGATATCTTCTTAGTAGTCCCAGAGACGTTTTAAAAATGATGAGTGGATTTATATGATGGTCTTTGCATTTTTAAATTGATTTTTTGTGAAAAATGTTATTATTAGAGCGAGCTTGCGAAATTCATATAAAATCAACCGTCTGTTCAAAAATCTATTATGAGTAATGGTTAAAAAGCTAATTTCGAGGCCTACGTATTAAAATTGTCATTTTCAATAATTCTCGACTTCCCAAGAGAGATATATTTTATATTTAAATTTTGTTGCATTTGAGTAAAAAGAAAAGGGACAATAAGCATAAAATGGAATTAGCAGTTTACAAGTTTGCCCTAGTTTTTAGTGGTATATAAACCCACTTCCCTTCCTCCTTTTTCTTTTTCCTCCCGTGCACCCACTTTCCCCTTCTCTTTTTTTTTCTTTCTTTCTCGAACACTCTCACTCTCTCTCGGCTCTCTCCATCTCTCATCTTTCTCACTTGCATGCAACCCTCAAAACTTACTCAAACTCAAAGATATTGCTACCTTTAGTCTTTATCTTCGGTATAATTCTCGATTTCCATTTGCATGTAAGTGTTTGTAAGAGTTTTGTTGATTAATTACTATGATGGTGTTCAAGGAAAATAATTTCTTGAAACATAACTATAAGAGTGATTTCAAGAAATTTTGGGGTCATAAACTCGATAGGAGACCCGTTATGGGCTCTCTCAAGTTCGACCACCACCGGCTATGATCCAAAGAAGAGTCAGTGGATTTTATATGATATGATAATTTGATTTTTAAGCTTTGCATGTTATGGTTTCTTGAAAGCTTGAAAAAGGGTTTTGTTTCTTTTGTTGAAACTCAAATGTGTGATTGATAAAATGGTTGCATTGATTGTTTTAGGAAGTAAATGGATGTGTGTAAGTGATTGTTGTTAAGAAAATCAAAAAATAAGGTTTGCATGTGAGTTTTAATTCGGCTTTATGGTAATTAAAAAGAGGAATTGGATTTGATGACTTGATCTTAGTAAACACTAAGCTTATATAGCCTAAAAAGTGATTGCATGTTAGTTTTAAAGAAGATCAAGTTGTGCATGTCAATGCTTAGTCCTTGAGTTGTGAATTTGAGTCCTGCGGAATGGAAAATGAGTTTAAAAAGGGATTAATTTGATGATTAAGTGGATGCATGTTGATTGAATGGATTGATTAAGTTGAAGTCACTAGGTAATGCATGGTTTGGTGTTTAAATGAATGGAATGATCCAGTAAAGGATTAAAACAAGTGGGAAATGTGATATATAACCTTGCGTCAAAATTGATTCTTGCATGCTTGATTTATGGAAAACCCGAATGGGTCTTAGGAGTAAAAAGGTGGAATTAAGATGGTTTTGTCAATTATCTTAATGGCTAGTGAGAACTTGATTGCATGATAAAGATTGAGTGGTTTTTATGTTCGAATTTTGATAATTAAAAGAAAGTGTTGATTTCGATTTTTAATGTGTTTATGATTCGGATTTTTGATAAAAAAAGGATGAGGTTAAGTGAGTAAATGACTCTTGTGATTTGCATTAATTGTGCATGATTATATGAGATTGAAATTGAATATATATGGTTGTGTTTTGTATGTATGGTTCGAATTAAGGAATAAAAGAAAAAGGAAATTAAATCATTTGTTATTAAGAGCTATAAGGGATAACTATGGTCGTAAAAGAGTTATATTAGTGTGATTTGAGAAATAGCTAAGGTTAAGCAAGTACGCTTTGATTGTTAAGTGTATAAGGATATAAAAGTTGCGAGAAAAGGGTTATGCTATATGCTACGTGCTATGTGCTTATGTGTATAAGCTATAATTGTATACTCGAGTCAAAGATATAATCGAGTTATCGTATTGAGTGATCGTTCCGGGAACGAGAGTTGAGAATCTGATTAAGGTTTTGGTTTTGGATTGTAGATTCGGAGCGTGAGGGCATTCAGGCTAGGAAAGGAAAGGATATACTAGGTGGCAGTAGTTCAACCTTCAGGAAAGCAAATTCAGGCAAGTAACTCTTATTACATGTGTAAATGGTTATAAAGAGAATGTTGTTCATATCATGTAGAGTATTGAACTGTTTAATTATGAAACCTTGATATTGATTTGAGATACCCTGCCTTTGTTCTTGATAAACTGTTATTGATAAGATTAATAATTCAACCCTTTGATAATCTGTCCATTCTGTTCAAGTTATCTATTAAGACATGGATTATATTGAACCCTCTGATTATCCTTGTTAACCCTGTTTAATGATACCCTGTTTTCCTGATCACCCCATTGATCCCTAAACAGATGTTGATCCTTCTAACTTAAGTGCCTTGTTATCCTTGATACAAAATCCTTATGAATTGTTCCTTGTTTATCTTTGAATCACTCCCTGAACTTTGTTTCCTCTAAATCTGATTTAAGAATGAGTTTCGACTTGAAAAAGTCCGAATGATTTAATATTCTTGGTAATGATAAAATGAGTTCTAGAAAACCTATTTGTTTTTCCAACTCAAGGTTTTCCAAATGAATTCCTGATGGATTGGATTGGGACGTAAGAGGCTAGTGGGACTAGTCCAGTCATGGTAAGAGGCTAGCGGGGCTAGTCCAATTTAAGGCTGAAATTATGCCGATTGGTACCTTAAAGAACGGATGGAGGTCGGTATGGGCTGATCACCCGTATTATAATAAAATGGAAAGATAAAGTGATCCAATCAAGGGTTCTAATTGGTTATTTAAAAGGGAACTGAAACTTTCTGCTCAGTGAATTGATTCTTGAAAATGAAAATGGTTTATATTGTTTTGAAAAGAGTTGATTATGTCAATGTGAAGCTTAAAGCTCAAGAACCCTGATTCTTGCATTTGTTGATCATATGATTGATTCAATATAATGAAATACTGTTGCTTTCCTCTATTGAAAGATCTATTCTGATCCTTTAATGATTTGTGATGAATGTCGGCTTTCGACCTGCTTTTGAGCCTTGTTCCTTGAAAGCCCCACATTATACTTCAAAACCTTTCCTTAACCCAAAAGATGGAAATCTGCCACCTAGATCAAATAAAGTAGAATGCCCTGAGATTGGTAAAGCATATTGTGAATTGATATTGTAGAACTGCTATATAGTTACTTGCTGAGTTTTATACTCATTTGTTTTGTTTTAATCTAACCATGGCAGTTAAGCAAGAAGATGGTCAGGCTTAGGCGCACTGCTCGTAAGAGCATACCTGGTGGTCCCTACCGTCTTGAGGGCTTCCGGTTGCCAGAGCAGGTAGTGGTATTTGTGAGTGAGCTCGCGCCTAGAAGGAAATGTTTAAATATACAATAGGTTATCCGTCGGTTCCCAGACGGAATCGATATTATTTATTTAGTAATATTTTTGGTTTGTAAGTTATATTTTATGATTGGTAGTTGTAATCTTGTCTCATACTTTATCCTGTTGATCATGTTTGGTGGATTTTTCATAGTTGGCGCTGCTGTCGGGGTTTATGCTTATTTAATTCTAGATTAGAGGTGTGTGAGTCCTCATTCCCTAACCCCGAGATTGAGGGCGTCACAGAAAGGATTGAAGAGTCTATAGAAGGAGATATAGTCATCCCAGGTTACTATGGTCCTAAAGATCCTTCAACATACACGGACATTGAGAAGGAAAAAGTTTTTCATGATAGTAGTCTGCAATTAATATTTATAGAGTCACTTGACAATGTAATGTACAATAACATTGTCAACTGTGACACTGCCAAAAAGATTTGGGAGAAAATAGAGATTATGTGTGAAAGTATAGAGGAAGTTAGATCCAACCAAAGAAGAATACTGGTGTCTCAGTATGAGGGTTTCATGGCTAAACCTAAAGAAAGTATAACTGATGTCTTTGAAAGATTCAACAAGCTGATTAATGACTTGTATTTTCATGACAAATACTACGAAACTGAGGAAGTTAACTTGAAGTTTTTTCTCACCCTTCCTGACCACCTAGAACAAGAGATTTCAGCTATAAGAGAAGGAAGAGACTTGAGTAGAATGACACTGGAGGTTTTGTATGGCATTTTGAATACCTATGAACTGGAAATAATTCAAAGAAAATCTTTAAGAGCTGGACAAGGGCACATTGTTGATGGAGCCAGTGCACTAGTTATTAATGACAGCCAGCCATCTGATGATGAACTAGAAATCCAGACTCCATCTGCTTCAAGTAATGAGCAAACGAATAAGGAACCACAGAAGCAAGTTATTCTTGAACTTGAAGAGGATGAATTCTATAGCTTGGATGAACTGGATGAGTTAGATCAGTCAAGGGCTTACTTAGCATGAAAATTCTCTAACATTAGAGTAAAGAAGCCAAAATTCTTCAAAAACATGGGATAGACATTCAACAAGGACAACAACTAGAATACAAAGGCATAATACAATTCTGGAAACCAAAATGGCTACAAAACAGGATCCGTTTACAGGTCAAAGATCAGGTACTTCAATTTTGATGAATTGGGCCATTTTGCTACAGAATGCAGGATGCCAAAGAAGGTGAAAAAGGACAAGGCCTATCTTGAATTGGAAGCAAAGTGTGAGGCTCTTCTAAGAAAGCAATAGGGTAAATCTTATATTGCATAAGGAAAGAGTTGGGATGATTCAGATAATGATGATGATGAGGAAGTAGGAAACTATGCACTCATGGCCTTGGAGCAAGGATGGTCATCCTCATCAAAAATAAAGGTACCAACTCTTACCACCATTGATTTAAATGAAAGTCAATATAAGGAGACTGTTGAAAAGATGAGCATAGAAATTTTCTATATTCATACTAGCATGGTAGCAACTACTGAGGAGGTCAGTAGGTTATCAAAAGCTAATGAGAAGCTTGAGAGTGAGAAACAAAAATCTGAGCTATTGTTTGTGGAGCTTGAGACAGTCAAGCAAGAAAATGAATATCTAAAGAACAAGCTCAAGTGTGCTAGTGAGATATAAGCCGTGTTAAGAGAAAAGATAGAAAATAATGAGTCTCTCTCAACATTTCTCACTGACCTTTCACTTCAGTCACTCATATTTTAATATTTCTTGAACTCAATTCCTCATCTTCTCAAATGTTCATGGCTCAATGTTTGTTTAGTACTCGTAATATTGCTGGGATTTACTATCCAGCTTTCTAGTTCGAAAAGGGTCGTGTCTATTATGACCCCTGGGGACGTAGATTCAAGATTAATGATTAAATCTTCAGTTCTCATGAAGTTCCATCCTCAGTTTACGAGGAGTTGTCAAGTGATCAGCGAGTGGATCTTCAATTATTTCAGTTGGAAATCATTCTTGAGGATGAACGCTTAGCCAAAGAGAAACTTGAGTTGCAAGAGAATATATCGGGGATTTATCACCGTCGAGCTCTCAAGAAGCAAGAAGAGATGAAGAAAAAAAATTGGGATAGATTCTAGGAATAGTCTAGTTCTTGTTAGGACTATTTTCTTATTTCTGTCTTGTACATTTCTTTTCATGAATGAATGAATGAATATATTCTATCTTCTTTTACTTCATTAAATGACTTCTTGATTACTTTCTTGTATGTGTGCTTGAATGTTCTTGAATGTTAAATGTTAAATCAGTATTGCATGCTAAATATCAGATATTTTTCATAGTGTATGTGGACAAACTAATCTTTGTTTAAGTTAATGACACTTAGTACAGATTGAGCATTAGAGGAAGTAACTGTTGTTAAAGAGGAAAATTTAAGGGAAGATTTAATTCTTAATCACTAAGAGTTATAATCTTTGAGTGTTGCTTATAATTCAAAATCTTTTGAAACTTTTTTTTCTGATCAAGAAAGTTGTCCACACTCAATCTCAAATTTCATATATCTTATATCTTAAATTTCTTCTTACAACTAAAACACTTGAATTGTTTTCTCAAATGTTGCCAAAAATCAAGTGACATAATTCTTAAATTATGTTCACTACTCAGAAATAACATTTAGTTGGTTAGAGACTACTTGCTGAGGTAGATCTTGATGATACTAACAGAGAAACAGAGGTTTCATCAATTTTTACTGAAGACTCTGTGATAGCTTTAAATAAACACATTCAAGTGTTAGTTCTTTGCAAGAAGAACAAGGTTTGAGATCATGATACATGACAATAACCTGATCAAATCCTCTCCAATTCAAATGGAGGTTCTCATTATTGATGAACAACAACTGTCATAACCACAGTATCTACTGTGAGTCTAATTATGAATTCATAAGGTATAAATTCTGGTGTTACTTTATCCGTATTTATTTTAATACGGATTTAGTTCTTTCATCATTTATAGTATATTTTTCATGATATAAATCATGTTGACATGATTATATCTAGACCTTAGTTAAGGACTACCTCTAGTTATATGATCACAGATCACCCTTCTTTAACCACCTTTTATTTCTGTAGGACAATCTTTCTGAGCCTTTTTCTGTGAGATGTGTGAAAAGATTGAGAGAAAAATAGAATTTAGGATAGACAGGATCCTTCCTGGCAAAAGGAGAGGTAGATGAGAGATAGGATTTAGTAATCCTTGTAAGAAAGCTCTGACTATTAAAAGTCATGAGATGTGCGATGTGAGGAGTAGTGAGACTACTATAAAAGAATAGAGAGATTAAGTTTTATTTGCTATATATTTGCAGATGCTCAGAGTATTAAAGGAATAAATGCTGAACAACTATCTGTTGAATCTCACGAAAACTCTAATGTATCAAAGGCTTTTAATCTCCTTGCAGGTCTAAGTACTGATACTTTCTTGCAGTCCATAAATTCTACTATTCCACCACATGAGATAATCCCTATTTTTGTTAAAAAATAGTCCATTCATTCTGTTTTTTAATCACCTGAAGAAATCCCTGTTGTTGCTAAAGATGTAGTAGCACAACAGTCCATTCATAAAGATTCATTCATTTCAGAATCACCACAGAATTCTACAGCACCTGAGCTCCTGAAAGTTAATCTTGAAGCTCCAATTCATTTATCTACAATACTGGGAGATGTGGAGATAACTGCTGAAGGTGTGGAAGCTTCTGAAGCCACTGGATCAATTTATCGTCACCAGCTTTAGCAATTAGTGCAAGATCCAGCTGCTATTGAAGAATATAATAATGGTTAAGAAACTCAGGTATCTAATGCTATGTTAGATCTTGAGGATGACCTTTTCTTTCCTGAAGATATGCCTATGCATGTGAGACAACAGAAAATGAAAGATTTAGATGCTAAGAAGAAGCAGGATTATTTTGATAATCTCTGGAATGCTTATTGGAAAGATAATACATATCCTATTTCCAGAACACAAGCAGTTGAACATCTAGAAACAGCAGAACAGAAGATTGCAAATCCGAATATGCTGAATCATCTGAAAGCATCAACTTTGGTTGTCAGATCCTTACACACAGCTCATGAAGCAACTACTACTCAAATCAATCAGATTAAAGAATCATTGATTGCTTCAAAGCTGCTTACTCATCAGGAAATTCAGAAACAAATTTCACAAATAGTTACTAGACAAACTGTAATTGAAGCCAGTCATGCTAGACTGGAAGCTCATCAAGCTCAAATGTCTGATCAACTTATAGAAGTACAAAATTTAATGGAGCTAATTATTTCTCTACTGCTTAATGATGATGCCAAAAAGGGGGAGAAAATTGATAAATCTAAATGCAAACAGCTGTCATTGATAGGACTAATGATGAAAATTCTAATGGAGGTAATAAGTGGAACATAAGGAGAGCAAAAGTAAAAGAGGTGAAGAACTAGGTGGAGTTAGTGGTTCATCAAAAGCAATCACTAGATTTCAGTCTAGACAAGGAAGAGGAAGAAAGAGGAATTAAAGAAGAGTTGAAGAATTGACTGTGACTACTAAAATGCAACAATCTTCACAAGTCACTACTGTTGCTGATGAAGACCAAGGTATTCTGGAGAAAGAATCTAGTGCTGAAGCAAGCCAATATCTTCAAACTCTGATAGTTAAAGGAAGAAACACAACTCTGTTCTACAAGGATCTAAAGATTCAATTATTTGATTCTGAGGTGAGTAGAAGAATATTTGCAAAAGAAACTCATGGAGTTGATCTTGAACATCTAAGGCAAACGGATGAAGACTTTAAAAATTCTATGGAGACAACAAATGCTGATGTTGTTGTTGTTTCTCAAGTACTTTATAAAGATGATCCTTCTAACAAGACCAACCGGAGGTATAGTTATAAGGGAAATTAGTCAGGCAGAAGATGAAAGATCTCTCAGATTATAAGTTATTGGAACTGCTAACATGAAGCTTCAAAGAAAGGAGAAAATAGAAGAAAAGTAAAGGATTTCAAAGTCTAAATCCAAAGTTGGAGTCAGTATCTAAGAAATCTAAATCTTAAACTCTGATAGTTTAATCTATACAGTAGTTCAAGCTCTTGATACTGAAGAAAATTCACTTGAAGCAGAAATCATCCAAGCTGGTCAAAGAAGGAAGATTTCTGGAAGCATTCTGAGCTGAGGAAGTGGAATTAACCTCTGACATTGCTCAAGTTAAAGAAGCAGTTCAGGATGAAGAGTTAAAGTCTGATATTTACTGAAGCAAGATTGAATATGCATACTTGATTCCTGCATTTAGATAGTTTTGACATCATCAATTGGAACTTGTCCATAATTCCATAATGAACAAGTAGGGGGAGATTGTTAGGAGCAATTGATGATATCAAATAGAAACTATCAGAAGTTCACATCAGAACTTATATATCAACGGATGCTGATGATAACATCAACAGATGATGAAATATCAATGGATGATAGGATATCAACGGATGGAAATTTCAACGGATGATGATGTCAACGGATAATGAAATTAGTATTTTTCATATCAGTTGATCTTCGAGGAGGAAAAGGAAATATCAATTTTAAGGCGGTGAAGGACTTTATCTCAGAAGCAATAATATAGGTTTCCTTGTTGTTAATTGAATAGGATTCCTTATACATTGGTAGATGTACTCAATATAAAGCATTGTTTAGGTTCATGCTATATGCATTGCGACATTGTTATATCTTTCGCATAAACTATCAGCCCTCAAGGATATTTGTTCATCCTTTCAAGAGAGTACTTTTGTAATAAGTTTTTATCAGATAATATAAAAATTGTTAATTATATTGAAGCTTTGTCGATTAGATTGTATTAACTATATTCACCCCCCTCTATAATTGATTAAGGGCCTAACACCGACCTTTTGATACAAAAGAATTTAGGTCTTGAAGTATTTTTAATAGAAGAAGAATATTTTTTTGAGTCTAGAGGCGTTCAATTCGTATTAAACGGACGAACGGTCTATTTATTACGAATAAAATAAGAATAATTCAATTAATAATAATATTAATTGAATTTTAAATACCTTTGTATAATTTTTAAAACCTCAAAATGATTTTAAAATCATTATTTGGCTTAATTATAATAACTACATTTTATTTAATTATTTATAGATAAAGTTAATTAATTAAATGAAATAATTAATTAATTAGATCAATAAATAATTAAAAAAAATAAATTATAAATAATTAAATAAATATTTTAATTTTTGGAATAATTTTCTGGAATTAAAACAATTTAGTTAATAATTTAAAAATAATTAACCAAATTAATTTTGAATTAAAACAACATTTTTGGAATTTAAAATAGGATTTTTAAATTATTTTAATAACAAAAATCCAGAAACAGTTTTTGCAATACAATATTGGGACAAAATGGATCAAAACCGGGTCAGGAGTGCAACCCAATGGGTCACAGTCGGGTCAGCCACTGATAAGTGGCATTTTATACCACTTAGAACATCTTAAAATGGCTTAAATTGGTGCCTTGAAATCAAGTATTTTCTGTATTTGATGTGTTTTTCTAGTGTTTATGCATTTCAGGGTATTAGTTGCATTTCAGAGTAGTAATCATCAAGAATAAGCCTTGGCATGTGTTCACCATTGAGAGAGGAAAGAAAGGGGCAGATTACGGCGAAGAAATGGAGCAAACTCAGGATTTTTCCAGTAGGGTCCTGAGCGCCCGCTCAGCAATGCTGAGCGGCCGCGCAGAAAGCTGAGCGCCCACTCAGGTATGCTGAGCGGCCGCGCAGGGTCGGGAAATTAAATAATTATTTTTAGACTTCTACTTCTGTTTGGCTTCCAACTTCTATGTAATCTGAGTTTTATGGGACTAGTATATAAGTAGATTTGGAGACGTTTTCACGAGGTTGGATCGTGGTATTAAGCAAGGAGCGAAGGAGATAAGGAAGAAGACCGTTTAGCACACAGCAACGAAGAGGAAACATATTTTCTTGTGATTCTTGTTTCGTTGTAACGTTGGATGCTAGTTTTCTTACTTTGAACCTATTTACTCTTGTGACGTACTCTGGTTTAATATAATTAGTTTAGTTATTATTTTCTTGTGTTTGTTTATCATGATTTCATATGAACCCATGATGACGATAAGTGCTATTATGGGCTAATCGTGATCATGGGGTCGCAACGGATTTACTATGGAATTCTTTAGTTAATTGTTTAATACTTTAGTGTGTGATGATTGTATGATATCTAGTATTGGTTGTGCATATTCGTCTTATGTGCGTCGCGAACATATAAGATAGGGTGTTAATCTCTTGTGAAGCGACGGTGGATCTTGAGATTTAGAACTTGCCATGCAAGCATAGGTTCATGTATGATGTGCATGATTAGTGGGTAACTCTAACAGTTTTATTTGCCCTGTGTAATCAAAAGGAATAACTTGTGCTTAAATCGTTATGTTGTCAATTTTTGTAGACATATAGGAACTCAACATAATTGATGACTATTCAACTTCTATCTTAATTGTGGATGCTTGGTAGAATGGTATTAGTACAATGAAAGTTGGCTTTTATCAGTTTCGTGTTATTCGATTAATATCATCACTGTCACATGCTAAAGGTAATAACAATAACTATTGAAGGAAGTAGTAATGAAGTTGTGATCTCATGAGTGTTTTAATATTGTTAATTTGAAGTGTTAATTAAGTGATTTATTAAGTAATTAATTGTAGTTAATATTTAGTCAACAATTCTAAGTGTTAGTATCTTAACATTGAGAAGTAATCATACATTGGTGCGTGAGTTTAATTAGACAATAATTAGTCTGAGTCTCTGTGGGAACAAACTAGAAAGTATTATATATTACTTGCGAAGGCGTATACTTGCGTGAATATTAGCGCGTGTTTTCGCCCTAACAGCCACGCGGGTCAGGTTGGGTTTGAAGCTCACCTGACAAAACGAGGAAGATGACTGGAGAATTTTCCGGCCACCGCCTGGTCAAACTCCGGCGGCTTCTCTCGAGTTGAAAACAGAGCCGATTCTCCCGGTTTTTAATCCAAACTCACTCCAATTCATTACCAAGACTCAGAAACAATCTCTATAACAGCAATTAATCCGTAAAACTCTGATTTCGGCCAAAACATGGCAAAATCTGACAATATAAATCAGAAAAACGCAACCATAAAAACAATAGCCAAACTCGACAATATATACAAGAAAATGAAGCTTCTATAATATACAATCTAACACAATCATCCCTAACATCAAACAATCAACAACAAACCGAAAAAAATCGAATTAAAATCAAGAACAATCCTTGAACTCGAAAAAACAATCTGGAAATCGTTTGATACCACCAAAAATATGAATCGATTCTAAAACATGTGGGGAAGCTTATTCAAGTATCAATATCCAACAATAACCCCAGAATCAAGATGCCTCAATCTCAAGCATAAACCCTAAAATTCGAAATCAAAAATTACCTATCATTTGATGATTTTGATGATGGATTACGAAAGAAGAGGTCGAGGACTTCGATTTGGTTACTTGAACATCAAAATATGAAACCGGCATCACCTTCAAATTTGAGTTTGATTCTCAAGAACACGAAGAACAAATTTTCAGAGAATTTTATTTATTTTCCTGATTTTTATATAATAAAATAATAAATAAATAATAAATAAATGGTATTTATAGTTATAAAAATAATACCCCCAAAATTATTTAGGGCTTAATTATATCATTTAATAATGATAATTAGCACAAAATTAATATTTAACGGGGAATAATTTTTAACCCAATAAATACAAAAATAATGTTAGAATTTTCCAAAAATTACGAATAATCCAAAAATGCAAAATTATTGAATATTTGAAAGTCCCATAATTTTATAAAAATAAAAATACGATTTTGTGGGTTTTGACGTCACGGTAGGGGCCCGAAAAAGTCATTTTTTTACGAAATAAAACATTTTCAAAATTAACTGGATGTTCGGAAAATCAATATGGTATACGCCATATGATGCAAGATAAGGCCAATTGCTCTATAAGTAATACCAGTTATTAAAACGAAATCTGAATAGTATTACTTTTAATATAAATTCATTTAACACGTAATAAAATACCCGAAAAATATCCCGAACCAAACAGAACACATTTAGCACATAAAAGATAATCTTTTATGATCAATTATAATTATAATATCATAATTCATATAATTATTCATTTAATATGAACCAAAATAGTTGTAAATTTCTCGGTCGTTCATTCCCCCCTTAAAAGGATTATGTCCTCAGAATCACGCCAAGGAACATATAATGATATTGTTTAAGTATCTCACTTACAATTTCTCAGGTTGACTTCTCAACATTACAACTTTTCCATAAACTTTAACTCACCATAACAATCATTACTCAACAGCCTCTTGTTGACATCATATTTTATCAGTTGCTTGTACAATCTGACGCAGGTCTCCATTTATATATAATGGAGCTAAATTACTCTTCCTGGTTATACATATAAATAGCCTATGAACTTGCTACACGTGTGGCGGTAAATCCAACTCACTCACAGTCTTTCTATATATCTCATTATCTCAAAAGGAACTCTTTTCATTCATCTGCGAATGATATACTGAGACCATGGCGCCTTCGATTTCTAAATGTTCCTAAATCAACACCAGAATTTAGAATTAAAGAGAAAATCTCAACTTGATATGAGTGACGCACAAACTTATTATCATACCTTAATTTTCTTGAATCACAATCGAATATATTCATCGAGTGAAAATCTTTTACTATTTAAAAGAAAATATACTAACCTGGATACATCGCCCACATATTTTAACCCATATTATCATTTATTTGGTTGTAGGGAGTCCCGATATAAAATTTATTGCAATGCTCTTCTCTGACATTCCACCACATATAACGTTCATCCATGAGTGATATATCTTATTCTGATCCATCCTGGTTCATAACATTATCAATATCTCGGCTAACATCTTAATTCAACTAATAATATGGGTCAATTTCAATCCATACTTGAATCTGATGACGTACCCTAATCTCCTTTAAGAAATATCGAACTTACTTATCGAATAAAGTATTCATTAATAAGAGAATGATTAGGTTTGGTTAACCTATCTATAATAATTCAAATAATGCTTCCTTCGTCTTTAGTTCTTAAGTGATTCTACTATATCGCCCCCTAACGAGCTATATTCATTTTTAAAATGGTTACAATAATAGGTTCAACCTTTGACGCTGGCTTTGATTCTTCGATAGATATAACATTCACTTACATGTTCTACTATCTCCATTCTTATACCAGGTCAATCAATACCTTCTTTTAATTCTCAGTACTTGACCGTATTCTCAGAATGAATTCTTTATTTTTCAATGTCAGACGTTTCATTAAATCCTTTACTTTAGCTTTGTTATACATGACGTCCATAATTTACTTATATACTGGAAATCTTATAGAATATTTTATCATCCTTTTGATTCCACTTATATTCCTGGTTAAGTTCTCCATTCTCCTGGCTCATTATTTCTTCTTAACATAAGTGAATCCTTTTTCCCAATAGTACTGATCAGTTCTTCATCAAATAAACCATTCCAGTGGCTAATTCTGAAAAGAAAGCTTTCAACTCATAACTATTTGAATCATTCTACTATTCCTGCTAATAAAATTATCAAAGTCCATCTTTCTTTTTTGTTGAATTAACAACTACCTCATTAGCCTTGCTCAAATAACTGCTACTCGCATAACTATCAATTCTAATCTATTCGAACTATTCTCTGCCTCATATTTGACTTCCTCGAATTGAAGATATGTTTCAAATGATTGGGGTATGTATAAGTTATTTACCTTCTTCCTTACGTAACAATACCTCCTCATCTTTAGTTCACATGCTATGATTGCCAACTTCTACAATACATCAGATACTTGTATTCGCGAGTTATCTAGTATTTCGAAGTACTTGGCATTACTTCGTCGTTCAATATTGGTACACATTCAAGTCCTTCGTAAAACATTATTGACGATGATAGGATCTCTTTGATCACCTAATAACATCTATATTGGTGTAGTTACCAATTCCTTCTTTATTCCTTCTTTCTTTTCTTTGCTCTATCTTCAACCTTCAGTTCTTGAAAACACTCTTCTCACTTGCATGTACAAATAACTTTTATTTCTCTTGTTTATAACAAAAGGGGCATAATCATCTAGATAAAGCATCGCACAAACTTACACCAACATCGCGCTAATTCCACTAAACTTCTGAATTATACTGGTGTCCTTACTCCCTCCAAATTTCTAATTTCTTTGATTACTGATCTGAAATCACTTCAGAATTTGACTTATTCTAATTGGAATCGATTTCCATCTAACTGACCATTAGTTGATAAAAATTAATCAATTAACTCTTTTAATTGATCAATTGAACCAAGTGATGACTGGCTAACTGAAATCAAGGACCAATTATATGAAGTCAGTTTGGCTATAACAATCTCTTCAAGAACCGAGATCGCAATTATTTGGAGTATCAACAAGAATATTTATAGCATACAGAAGTATACTTTCTATCTTTAAAAGCAGGGTATTTTTCAAAAATTTGGGCAGCATCTCCTCTACATTATTGACTACCAGTCGGATTCAAGCCGACACCAACAATCAACCAACCAACCAACAACCATATCAATCCACCACCATCCACCAATCTCATCGTTTCACCATGCTTTAAAACATATCATACCAGTAACTACATACACTATTAACTGACAGGGCATACATCTTTTAATCGAACTAAGATCATATGCAAACAATTAATTAATATAACCATACATTTCATCAATTATTTCATAATATCACTAATGAATATAAAATTATTATACTATTTCTCAAAATCTTCATTCATTCTTTCCAGGATTATTCTAATTCATCTTTCAATCCAAGCTCTCTAATTAATGATTCATATTACTTATATATGTTCATAATCCATTTGAAAGATACATTCTAATCTTATTTTCTACTGTTAACACTTATATATAAATACTTTTAAGAAATTATGCTGCACTTTTCAACTGATGGAGTAACTCCTATTTTTGATAATATGCATTTATTCTCATTAATTAACTTATTTAACTTCTGATAACCAATACATGGTTTCATCTAACATTATCATAATCTCGAGAAAATTCAATTAGCTTTAAAGCATTACTTCTTAAAAGATTTCGCAATTGGGTCACCATTTCTTCATCTTTGCTTATGTCTTTTCATATGGAACCTTTCATCGCTGGCTTAGTAATGAGTGTCAAATTTATCATGTCTCACTTACTTGAGTTAGAAAACTTAACAACTCCTTGAATAACATACTCGAAATTTATTAGTAAATACAATTTCTTCCATCCCGAATCTTCATGACAAGTATCTTCCCATGATTATTGTATCTTCATCTTTCGCTTTTTTAAGTTATTAATAAGAATTCATTCATCTGCTTCCGTTGTCCATTTGCCTTGTCTGGTGTACGCATCTTTACTTTCTTATTTCCATGGTTAATTTACCTAATATGGTTCGCTAACTAATCCATTTTACGCCAAAATCTTAGACTTAGATTATATCATATTAACACAATATACCGTTATGTCGGAATTACTACAACAAAATAATCATATATAACAGATTTCCGCTTCTGACTTGATGTCTCTAAATAACCACGTTATCTGCATATCGATTCTTCTTTGCATGTTGTTGTCCATCATTTATTGGCTTACAATAATATCTATACTCAACATATAATTCCATCTGCTACACGGGACTATTTCACTTCTTTTAAAACACACAAAGAATAGACCTTACACAAGAAGAGAATTTGTGTATATGATTCTACTTGAAAAGCTTGTAAAGAACAACAGTGCAACCAAATAATCGGAAGGACTCATAAGTTAATAAATATATAGTTGGGAGGAAAGTATGAGTAATGATTTGGATGTAACTGAGACAACCATATTTGTACTTAAGATGGCCAGTCTCTCGTACTATATGACATACAATACATGATTAGGTAGCGTCCCACCACACTCTTCATCATTTTGATAAAGCGTCACATCAAATGACTATTCATCTCAATTAGAAGAAATATCTTGAAGGAAGAATAATTTGAAAAGAGATTCAACAACCCCTTCTTTATTATCTCGTTGAACGGATTAACGAAAGAAGTTTATACTTATTCAAGGATTAAAAAGAATATACGATTTTGTGTTATAGAAAAGAATGATACCGCTGCTCCCCATTCACGTTTCACTTATATTTACTTTCAGGGCTCATTCGAGTAACCAATTCCAAATCCAAGTCATATAATAACTTCGGAACGTGCTTGGAAAATTCCTTCGTAAATTTGCCTACTATGTCAATTTCCTATGATTAAGTCTTATATTTTTAGCGTCGTTCCTCCATGTTCATTACTTTAATAATTTGACCATAATCGCATTCTTGTGGGATTTACAATCACAACTTCTGATTTCTTCTATGCCGCATAGAATAACAATGGATCATGTAACATGTCAATTCTTTTGAAAGTAATAATATTCCTCATTAAAATCGGAAGAGTTTCTCAATCTTCTTCAATCATACTCTGGCTTCTTTTGAATAAATAAACCCTTTAAACTTTAATTGTTTCATGAATTGGATAAATAATGTTTCCGCACGTTGATTCTATTAAACAAGGTTTGCACTCTTCTTCCGAGAAAATTTCAAACTTCTCCGTAGTAATGGGTCCACTTGACCCTCTAAATTTGACAATACTAGGTCCAGATCAAGTATTCTTCCGGGTTATCTAATGTTTATAACAACAAGAACTTAAGTGGTAATTTGATAACCAAATTTAAAAACTTATTTTGTTTAAAGATCTTTAAAAAAAATTATTAAGAAAATCATTTTCGAAAACTTGTTTTAAAATTTAAATAAATTTATGCATATGGTCGTCATTGTTATACGAGTTGGTTGTTGTTCTCGTAATCTATCAGTAAGGTATCTAATTAAAGAAACGGCACATAAGGGTCCATCTACTTTGGTACATCTTCTACCCCTCCTTCGGTTCATTCATCATTCATTAGTCGATGAAAACTCCATTACCGTTACATAACTATTTTACTCATAATTCTAACTCCAATGCCGACATTCTGTACTAACTTTGATACTCTCATCGTCGTGTTTGACATCGTAGTTACAACCAATTGACGCAATTCAATGTTTGGTCCGTAAATAAGGTCATACTTTTCTTGTTAACCTTAAATATACCTAATAAGGTAAGTGTCGTTCCTGGCGTGACGCCCGATATTTAGCTGACAATAACAACAAGAATCTCATAAGGATATCAATGATCAATCATTAAAAGTGCTTCCAAAACCGGCAACTCTAATTCTCCACTTGACTTGCTTGGTTAAAGACTATTAGCCATTTCCCACTACGCGATCCTAAACTGGATCATACCAGTACTCATTTATCTGCTCTCTTACAAATTCTTGAAAGAATCAATCTCATCCATTTGAAATCGTATAGAAATCAGGGTAGTTTAACCAATATTTGTCGAGCAGTCAACTCCTCATAACTATAAGATCTAGGTATTCGGTGTATCTATAGCGTCGGTACATTCGCCTTTCATCTATCTAAACAATATCCTATCTTAATAATTAATATCGGATCTGTTAATCTTAATTTACACTCAACTCAACTCAAAATGAGTATACTTAGGATCTTCCTTATCTTATATGACCTGTCAATCCTATCTTACTTCCGCATATTCTTATTTCAGGGACCAAGGATATGTAGCTCTGATACCAAATTGTAAATCCCCAAATCCGGGGTCAGGATTGGGTGTCACCAAACGACTTTAAACAATATAAACCTGTATATTAAAACAAATATACAGATAACCCCTCAATTCCGGATCGTTTACAGGTTATGGTATGAAACAAGAATTGAACCTTCTAAAATTTATAATAACTAAATACAATTTTATTACCCCTTGACTAACTTCTTCGTCTTATTCACTCTGAAATCTCCAACTTCTTGCAGCTGGGATCTCTCCAATTTTGCTGTCTATTAAGAGCTATTCACTTTTATCCTCATTTGATACTGAAAGAAATAAGAATTCACATAGCAAGAGTGAGCCAAAAATGCCCAAAAAGTATCATAATAGGTTTCCAGGTATCATATCAAAGCAACTCTCGGAAATAATCTTTAAATGATTTCAAAACATCTTTATTTACTAAAATAGTTTAGAGAATAAAACATTGGCCTTTATTAGCCCTCAATCATAAACCAAAAGCAACGAGCAATTCACTGATTCATCTCTTGAATCAAATCTTTGTCCCGTTTTGTAATCATAAAACTTTCAAGAAGAAATGCCGTTATTGGCGATCAACAATAAATTAGACTGGACACAAAAATCAATATATGCATTATACACTGCTGACCAGTCGGGATACAATGCAGACCTATGCCTAATCGCATAGACCCACATCATAACAAGGTACCCAGGCCCATTTCTGGCCTTCATAAATAAAGGGTTTGGTCCATCCTCGGCCCATAGGGTCCACTTCATTCTTGGCCCTCATCATAACCATCCAGTCCGTAGAGGATTTTGATACTAAATCATTTTGATTTCAAAACATCCTGATTCAGGATTTGCAAATAACCCAAAATAATAGGTATTTGCTCAAGAGATCACCAATAATAATCAAGAACAAGATCAAAAAGGTGCTGGCATAATTAAGAGTAATTGCAGCAAAATACAAAAACATATAACTATTTAGAATTTAGAATGGGGAATAAATACTTGCAATATATCACAAGAAGGTTTGAGAATACTTTCCTCAATTGATTCTCTTTCTAGGCTTCAATCGCCATTATATGCTCACATCTACTATGTATCTACTCGTTCCATTACCATATATAATCAGACTTTACTTTCACTAGTCTGGCTTTAAATGCCTTGAACTAAGTGTATCTATCATAAAAGATACTATTTCAATTAACAAGACAAAACTCAATCGACGTAACTATACGTCTCGACTTCCACCCGATCATTTATACCTAATCATGGCATTAAAAACTGTAAACAGATAGCATGTAGGTAACATAGCACATAATCATGTTATTCATATAACATTGAACACATAATTCATGTAACACATAAGTCAAATTGTTAAAAGGTAGGACTCGAAACTTTTAGAACTAAAATCGGGTCAAAAATAGTATTTATCGATCAATAACCGACTCAAGGTGACTCATAAAACAACCGACCTTTTGATACAGAAAAAATTTCGGTCTCGAAAGTATATTTAATAGAAGCAGAATATTTTTCTGAGTCTAGAGGCATTTGTATCGTATTAAACGGACGAACGACCTATTTATTATGAATAAAATAAGAATAATTCAATTTTTAATAATATTAATTTAATTTTAAATACCTTTGTATAATTTTTAAAACCTCAAAATGATTTTTAAATCATTATTGGGATTAATTATAAATAACTACATTTTATTTAATTATTTATAGATAAAATTAATTGATTAAATGAATTAATCAATTAATTAGATCAATAAATAATTAAATAAAATAAATTATAAATAATTGAATAATTTTTTTAATTTTTGGAAATGATAAAGAAAATAATTTTATGGAATTAAAAAAATTCAGTTAATTATTTAAAAATAATTAACCAAATTAATTTTGAATTAAAATAACATTTTTGGAATTTTAAATAGGATTTTTGAATTATTTTAATAACAAAAATCCAGAAACAGTTTTTGTAATACAATATTGGGACAAAATGGATCACAACCGGGTCAGGAGTGCCACCTAACCGGTCATAGTCGGGTCAGCCACGCAGGTCGGGTTGGGTTTAAAGCTCACCTGACAAAATGAGGAAGATGACCGGAGAATTTTCCAGCCACCGCCTAGTCAAACTCCGGCGGCTTCTCTCGAGTTGAAAATAAAGCCGATTCTCCCGGTTTTTAATCCCAACTCACTTCAATTCATTACCAAAACTCAGAAACAATCTTCATAACAGCAATTAATCCGCAAAACTCTGATTTTGGCCAAAACATGGAAAAATCTGGCGATATAAATTGGAAAAACACAACCACAAAAACAATAGCCAAACTCGACAATTTACACATGAAAACGAACCTTGTACAATATACAATCTGACACAACCGCGTCTAACATCAAACAATCAACAAAAAACCAGGAAAAAATCAAATTAAAATCAAGAACAATCCTTGAACTCGATAAAACAATCTGGAAAATGTTTGATACCCCCAAATATATGAATCGATTGTAAAATACGTGGGGAAGCTTATTCAAGTATCAAAATACAACAATAACCCAAGAATCAAAAAGCCCCAATTTCAAGCATAAACCCTAGAATTCGAAATCAGAAATTACTTATCGTTTGATAATTTTGATGATGGATTATGAAAGAAGAGATCAAGGGCTTCGATTTGGTTACTTGAACATCAAAATCTGAAATCAGCATCACCTTCAAATTTGAGTTTGATTCTCAAGAACACGAAGAACAACTTTTCAAAGAATTTTTATTTATTTTCCTGAATTTTATATAATAAAATAATAAATAAATGGTATTCATAGTTATAAAAATAATAACCCCAAAATTATTAAGGGCCTAATTATATCATTTAATAAAAATAATTAGCCCAAAATTATTAATTAACGGGGAATAATTTTTAACCCAATAAATACAAAAATTAATTCAGAATTTTCCAAAAATTACGAATAATTCAAAATGCAAAAATATTGAATATTTGAAAGTCCCATAATTTTATAAAAATAAAAATACGATTTTTGTGGGCTTTGACGTCCCGGTAGGGGCCCGGAAAAATTAATTTTTTACGAAATAAAATATTTTTCAAATTAAATGGATGTTCAGAAAATCAATATGGTATACGCCATATGATGCAAAATAAGGTCAATTGATCTATACGCAATATCAACTATTAAAACGAAATCTTAATAGTATAACTTTTGATATAAATTCATTTAACACGTAATAAAATACTCGAAAAATATCCAGAATCACACAAAACACATATAGCACATAATAGATAATCTTTTATGATCAATCATAATTCATATAATTATTCATTTAATATGACACAAAACAGTTGTAAATTTCTCGGTCGTTACATTAATAATTTTATCTTATGCGTATTTTTGTAAATATAATATATAATGATGTATTATATTAATAATTGAAATACATGTTATATGTTAATTCATTTATCTTTTTTATGAAATAGATACTTTTATATGTTAATTTTTTATTAATATTAGTATTTTAATAGTAAATTGAAAATATTTAGAAATATATAGATAAGACCAATTCTTACAAAATATTATTTTTATTAACATTATAATACACGGGGATAAATTTGTCATTATACATTAATAAAATTTCTCACCAATTATTATATATAAAATGTCTAAAATAAATGATAATACGGAAATGATGATGTATTCTAATATGTTACATTTTTTATTTTATATTAGTTTATATTAAAGATGGTTATAACTGATATGAGGTTACCAACTATTTTTTGTCGTAACTATAGGAAGTTCACAACGTGACTATATAACTGTCGACTTGCCGGTAAAAAATTGATACTACGTAGTAAATTTTGAGAAAGTGACGTGTATAATGTCATATGTGCGGGGGTGTATGTGCGCAAAATATTAATATTTTTAATTATTTAGTCGATCTAATGTTCATGTGTCTTGTGTTGGTGATTTTATTCTACATAGTAGTTAACAAATATATCGTATAAATATTGAACAAACACATTTTATAATTCTTTGCTTTGGTATAAGTGTATACATGATCATTAGATATTATATATCATTTCTTATATGTGTAATTAATATATGTCATATCAATGTAAAATAACTCCAAATTATAATTTTTATTTAGTTTTTTTTGCATAAGTGCTTAATTTACTATAAGACTTTAATAATCATGTCTTATGTATTTTCATAAATATAAAATATAATGATGACATAAAAAAGTATTATATTACTAATAAAAATATATGTTATATGTTAATTCATTTATCTTTTCATAAAATAGCTACTTTTATATGTTAATTTTTTATTAATATCATTATTTTAATTGTAAACTTAAAAAATTTAGAAATATATAGGTAAGTCAAATTCTCACTAAAAACTATTGTTAGGTCCCCAAGTATCGTAGAAGGGAGGGTTAAATACGATACTCACTAAATTAAAAAATTATTTTGAATCTTTTACGGATAAATAATTTAGCGTTCGGTTAGTGGTTCTATGTTCTTGAGATGAATAGTGTTTATGACAATAAAAATATGAACAAAAGAAATTCGGGGAAATATATATTGATATATAAATCCGCGAGGGGTTGCTACACTCCGGTAAATAAATTAACCGGCTACAATCCATGAACAACAAAATTCTAGCTACTACAAAGATCAACAAATTAAATCATATGCAAAGATCTGGCTTCTTTTTTTCTAAGCATTTAATTACCGGGTAACGTTTATAATAGCCCCTATTAATATATAAAAGTTAAATTGGGCATTATAACATTACTTCTTTGAGAAGATTAACGGATATAAATTTGAGTCTGTATATCCTCTATCTCTCTTTGCTTCTATTTTTCACCAGCTCTCGTGGGAGAGAAGATGAACAAAATAACTCTTTTTAAATCTGCTTCAAGTGTAGACTTTGTACATAAATTATTTTACGTGGCTGATTGTGAGCCTTACAAATTAATATATGTTTCCAATAAAGTTGTGGTTGAGAGATGACTGGCGACCAGGGTGCTTCTCTTTTACTTGCGCACACAGGAGAGACATTTAGCACTTACAAATATTCCTTCAAGGGTGACTTAGTATTTTTGTGGCAACTTATTTTTCTTTATTTACTTGAGTTGCGACTACAAGCACCTATACTAGTACTTAGCTTTCTTTGATTTTGATTTAATTTGCAACAACATAGTACTAGTACTTGTACTTAACAAAATAAGCCACATTTGATTTTCCTTCTATTTTTACTCCCCCGCGCGTGATCCATCAAGCTTGCATGCATTTGAACTTTAAAAGGAATTAAAGAAATTGGCCACCTTAATTTTCTAATTTAAATTTAAATTATAACTTAAATATATAAAATAAACTTAAATATAATTTATATAAATAAACTAATTTAGATTTATAAAATAAACTTATTTAAAGTTTATGAAATAAATTATTTTAATTTTACTAAACAAACTATATAAAAGTCCATAGAATAAATTTATTTAAGTTAACAATTAAACATTGCCAATTCCTCGAGTTGTTTAATTGTATACCCTCTACACCTCTTCTCGTACTTTAACAGATAATCGTTCAATCCAAGTACGTTCCTCAACTTAACAATTCTTCTATAAATAATACCCATATTCCTTTCACGAGCTGTTGACGATTAGTGCAACTGGTCTGGTTCACCAATGACTAACTTTGATCTAAGTCTTCATATTATAGCTTTGATTACATTGTTAAGCTTACAACAACTTTATCGCTTAGAACATTGACTTTCAATAAACAACTGTACTTTCACTGGAATTCTTTCTGGTACTTAGACAACGTCTTTATTGTTACTACAATCTTGAATACTTCATTCAATGTTCTTCACTAACGCTTGAACATATAAATGAACTCCTTTCAGTGAGTATAACTTCAAGACTGTGGTTGTCTTTTTAACCTCTATCTATACCCTGTCTTCAATTCTTCAGATTCCTATGCTTCGAACACTATCAAACTTTAATCAATTCCAATACACTGAAATCTTCTGGTAGCACTTATACACTAAATCTTCATCATTTATGAAACCCTGAATATCTTTAACCTTTATTCTTCACTGAGGCATGAACATGTTAATGAACTTCTTTCAGTGACCTGTAAATAGACTTCAAGCCTTCTTCTAATCTTTTAATTCTTTGTATTTGCCTTGTCTTCATTTCTTCCTGATTTCTTGTGTAGTCGTAGTATTATTAACCTGTCATGTTCTAGTGTTGTTCTTGTGTTGAGTTATCACATAACTGTTCATACAACTACGCAGCCTCACCAACAATTAGGAGTGAGCATTTCCCGGTTCAGAACTGAGAACCAAACCGAACCGATCAAAAATTGCGGTTTCGGTTCCGTTTTTAACTAATTCGGGTCCGGTTTGGTTCTTGTTTTTCCAGAAATTTTGATTCTCGGTTAGGTTCGGTTCTTAACATAATATACCATAAGAACCGAACTGTATATAAATAAATAAATACAAATATATATATATGTATATATATTACGTATTATGTTTTCTTATTAATAATACTATAATAAATTTTAAGAAATATATGATTTTTATTGTATTGCTCATTTCTTTAAATATACATGAAGTTTGGAATATTTTTATAAATATTTTTCTTTTTAAATATTAAAAAGTAATCGAATTCAAAATGATCCACACTAATAAAAATCTTCTTTTACTAAGTTACCCTTTATAAATAATCAAAACTAGTCAAAATATAAAATGTTAGAATATAAAATAATATGCAAATTAAATAGATATGAAATAAAATATAAATTCGGTTCTTTCGGTTCGGAACCGAACCGAAACTTACGGTTCGGTTTCGGTTCTTGAAATATTCCTATATCGGTTCTCGGTTCTTTCGGTTCCGGTTCGGTTCGGTCCAGTTCTGACCCATTGCTCACCCCTACAAACAACAATTTTTATTAACATTATAATACACGAGGACAAATTTGTCATTATACATTAATTAAATTTCTCGCCAATTTTGATATATGAAATGTCTAAAAGAAATGATAATACGTGAATAGTGATGTATTCTAATATGTTACATTTTTTTGTTTTATATCAGTTTATATTAAAGATAGTGATAGCTGATATGAGGTTAACAACTATTTTTATCGTAACTATAGGAATTTTACAAAATAACTATATAATTGTCGACTTGCCCGTAAAAAATTGATACTACGTAGTAAATTTTGAGAAAGGGACGTGCATGGATATGTGACTATATTATTATCGACTTGCTGGTAAATATTTGACACTATATAGTGTTCTTCGTATTATATGGATATAAATTTCGCGTAAGACAAAGTGTGATAACTCCGGTGAGCGGGGCGGCTCCTTCCAACGTCGTGCCTGGATCTTCTTGTGGTGGATGAGGTGTACCTGCTGTTGGATTTTAAACGCAGCGGGGGCATGGAAAAACACTTTTTGCACATACAAAATCCAAATAAAAGCATATAAATCGTGAATAAAAATTCGAGGGATCGAATCTAACCTTTTAAAATAATTCGGAGACAACGATCAGAGATCCTTAGCAGTTGCTCCTCAAGTGTGAAGCACTCCACCGGTATCCACCAAGAAAACGATGTTAAGGAGGAGGAAGGAGGTGGAGAGAATTGGGTTTTCCAAACTTTTTGGGTTTTCGGGTTTGATGTGGGTTAGAATAAAATTAGGGTCTATAATAGTGTATTTATAGGCAAAATTTTCAGCTGAAATTTTCCCATAAATATTATTATTATTATCCCATTTATTATTCTCATTAATAATTAAAAAATCTTTTAATCATTAATCCTTTTTCTAAACACTTTAGAAATAATTCTCTCTCTTGATTTAATTTCCAAAAATTAAATCCTTAATTAATAATATTAAAAACTTTTCTTAATTAATTTATAATCAAATAAATCTCATTTAATCAATTATTAAATTTGCCAAATAATTATTTATTTCACAAATAAATAATTATTAGCCATTATTAATTAATTCCTCCACCAATAAATCATTCTCTTTTTATGGTGTGACCCTGTAGGTTCAATATTAAGCCGGTAGTAGAAATAAATAATAATAAAATTATTTTATCATTATTTATATAAATTCTCTAATTTATTAAATATGATTAATTAATTAATCACATTTATTCTACATCGTGAGTGATGCTTCTCAACATATCGCGACTATCCGGATAATATGAATTCACTGCTTAGAATACCAAGAACCTGTCAGTGAATAGTTACCGTACAATAAACTCCTTCTACCCTACAATGTCCCGATTAAATACAAGACATGGATCTCGTGTCAAGCCTATCTAACTCAATCACTTTGCTTACCATTTACTATGCGTAGTTCTATGCAAATTAGAAACTCCTTTCTAATTTCATTCACTTTGACCAGAGATTCCTGAACTAGCATAAGTGGATCAGCCTTGAACATTCGCTTCCTTCACTGGAAGGGGTAGATCCTTTATTGATCATACACTATCTTCGTGTACAAATTCCTATACCCAGAAGAGCCCTAATAATTGTCCCTGGAGACTAAGAACTAAACCAAAGCATAGTTCAGTGTACACAAGATGACTATGATGACCTCAAGTCTAAGGATACTTGTACAACTATCACTATGTGAATAACTGCTGACACGTGAGTGAACTCCATCAGTTGTTCAGCTGTGCGAGTCATGTTCAGTGAACTTATTCTATAATAAGCACCTACATACTAGCTATAGTGTCACCACACAAGTGTCTATGAGAACAGACATCCTTCATAATGAAGCAAGCATAGTATGTACCGATCTTTGCGGATTATTAATTACCAGTTAGTAATCCTATGACCAGGAACTATTTAAGTTTAGAGTTATCATCTTTTTAGGTCTCACTATTATGATCTCATCATAATCCATAAAAAGCTTTACTCTAAACTATGGTATATCTTATTTAAACACTTAAATAGATAAAGCCCGTAATAAAAACAAAACAAGTCTTTATTAATATCAATGAAATCAAAACAGATTACATAAAAGTTATTCCTAAATCCTAATACATGATTGGACTCAGGACATATTCCTTTCAATCTCCCACTTGTACTAAAGCCAATCACTTTGGTATCTAATACCCATCTTGTCTTTATGACGATCAAAGTGACTTTCATAAAGTAGCTTTGTGAGTGGGTCTGCTATGTTGTTATGTGTGTCAACTCTAACCAATACAATATAAGAAATGTTACCGCGCTCCCACTAACCCTTTTATAGACGCATGGTTCATCTACGTTTTTGATAAAATCAAACTCTTTGATTGTCTCATCAAAATGAATGTTCCATCTTTCGAGAAGCTTGCTTTAAACCACATATGGTTCGCAGTAGCTTACACACTAGGTTTTCATTTCCCTTGGAAAGAAAACCATCTGGCCATCTGCCAGATTTCATAGTCGTAGTAAGCAGCATTCGCAAGCAAAATCCGAACTGATTTTAACAGGGCTACAGGTAAAAGGTTTCATCAAAGTCAATCCATTGCCTTTGTTTGAATCCTTTTGCCACAAGCCTGGCCTTATAGGTCTCCACCTGGCCATCTGCTATAATCTATCTTTTGTATACCGTATACATAGATTCCATTCTAGATTTTATGGCACTATGCCATTTCTCTGAGTCAACATTACTCATAGCCTCATTATAGGTCACAGGGTCATCATCATCAAATGATTGACAACTCATTGTCATTCTCAATGACAAGGCCATATTACCTCTCAGGTTGGCGAGACACTCTCCCTGACCTGCGAATGGGCTGTTCCACAAAAGGTTGTTCAGTCAGAACAGGTGTTTCCATTTGATCCGTAGTAGTTTGTGCTTCTTGAACTTCATCAAGTTCAATTTTGCTCCCACTGTTTCCTTCAAGGATAAACTCCTTTTCCAAGAAGGTAGCATGTCTGGAGACAAACACCCGATGATCGGTGCAAAAGTAATACCCTAAAGTCTCTTTAGGATATCCCACAAAACTACATTTTACGGATCGATATTCCAGCTTATCTGGGTCAACTTACTTGACATAAGCTGGACATCCCCAAATCTTAACGTGTTTAAGACTCGGTTTCCTTTCTTTCCATATCTCATACGAAGTTTGAGGAACAGATTTTGGAAGGCACCTTATTCAGTAAATATGCTGAGGTTTCCAATGCATAACCCCATAGGAATACTGGAAGATTTACATAGCTCATCATGGACCGAACTATGTCTAACAAAGTTCGATTTCTCCTTTCAGATACTAATCTGGAGGAGTCCACCGGGAGACTATACCATTTACTTTGAGATAATCCAGGAACTCTCCATTCAAGTATTCACCACCTCGATCTAATCGAAGAGTTATAATACTATGTTTGGTTGTTTCTCCACTTCATACTTATATTCTTTGAACTTTTCAAAGGCCTCAGACTTATGTTTCATCAAACACATATCTGAATCCAGATCTATCATCTATGAAAGTAATGAAGTATAAAAATCCACCCATGGCTTGCGTAGACATTGGTCCACATACATCTGTGTGTACCATTCCTAGCAAATCTGCAGCCCTCTCTCCATGTCCACTAAATGGAGACTGCAGTGCCACTATGAAGTGAGATTTTCATCATCCCTTTTCTTTTATTAGTTTGTTCAATCTGAAGCAAATTATGTCACATATATATACAGACCATTATTTAAAGCACCACGTCCATAAAGAATATTATCTCTAAGAATAGAACATTCATTATTCTCAATAATAAATGAAAATCCAGCCAAGTCTAACATGGGAATAATATTCCTCACAATCGAGGGAACAAAATAACAATTATTTCAAACAATAGTCTTGCCCGTAGGCATATGTAAATGAAATGATTCTACATCTTCAGCAGCAACTCTTGTTCCATTTCCATCAGTAGAATCACCTCCTCTTCCTCAAGAGTCCTACTTCTCCTTGGTCCCTGTAACAAATTGCAGATATGAGAACCACAGGCGGTATCTAATACCCAAGTAAAAATTTGATTTAATGACATATTCACTTCTATCATGAACATACCTGAATCAGAAGCGGTAGTCTCACTACCCTTCTTCTTCTTCAATTCTGCAAGGTAAACCTTGCAGTTCCTCTTCCAGTGCCCCACCTTGTTACAGGGAAAGCAAACAACTTTGCTCTTGGGGTCTTCAGCTTTTGGTGGAACCGGCGTTTTCTCACCTACTTTCTTCTTCTTGGAAGGGTTCCTCTTCCTTTTCTTAGGATTGGAACATTCACCAATTAGAAGAACAGAACTCTTCTTAGGGGGAAAATTCGATTCCGCAGTCTTCAACATGTTGTGGAGTTCAGGCAGGCTGACATCCAACTTATTCATGTGAAAGTTCACAACAAACTGCGAGAACGAACTCGGAAGCGATTGCAAGACCAAGTCTTGGCTCAGCTCCCCATCCATGGCAAAACCAAGTTATCCAAGACGTTCAATCAAATTGATCATCTTAAGTACATGGTCATTCACAGATGATCCCTCAGACATCCTACAACCGAACAGCTCCTTCGATATCTCATATCGAGCTATCCTCCCCGCCACATCATACAACTCTTGTAGATGCATGAGGATAGTGTGAGCATCCATATACTCATGTTGCTTTCGTAGCTCAATGTTCATGGAAGCTAGCATGATGCATTGAGCAACATTTGCATCATCTATCCACTTACGATACATAACATGTTCATCATTATGTGCATCACTAGCAGGTTCAGTAGGCTTAGGTGAGTCAATCATGTATTCCAGCTTCTCAATCCTGAGAACAATTCTCAAGTTTCGAAGCCAGTCAACATAATTAGGACCAGTCAATTTGTGAGCATCTAGTATGCTCCTGAGTGATAGTGCAGAAGACATAACGTACAAAGTAAATCTGTAAATGATAAACACATAACAACACTTAGCAAATATTCGATTTCATTTCAAAACACTATATGAATCGGGTCTTTATTCATAAGTGGCTCCCACTAGTTTTCCTAATTTATTCAACCCCCTACGTGAAAAATTAAGCATTCATTATGCTAGTGGGAATAGGGATCCTACATTCCATTACACAACCCCGGCTGTAGCACGAACCGCCATGCAATGTTCAATAGGCAGACAACTCTTGTCAATTACATCTCATGTTATTCCCTAATCAAACTTTAGCCTCTTGAATAATTGAGTCTCGGCTGTAGCACGACAAACTCAATATTCTAAGTCAAGTCTAACCCAACATTCCGTACAGTTGAATCAGTCCCCAAAGGCCCACGGCTGTAGCACGTACCGACCTTTAGATTCTTATTCAATGTACACATCTCTATGTAATAGACAAGTATTTCTTATTTTGAAATCAAAGCCCTCGGCTGTAGCACGAACCGACAATGATTCAAAAATAAGAACTACTTTTCTATCATGTTGGAAGGCTATGACCGACACAAGCCCGTTGTGTCATTGGCCAATTACTACTTGATATTATTTAATTTTAGAGGGATTATATTACGTTACAATCATAATCATATTATAAAGAGATTCTTCCTTTTAAATTAAATATTTCAAATCAATAATCAATAATCAGATGATTCCCAGATCGGGTGGAGCATTGTCAAGAGGCGTCACTTAATAACCCTTTCTTACAGATAGAAATCTGTTGTTGACAGAATCATCCTTTCTCTCATATCGAAAATTCATATTCAATGACGTGTTTCACAAACACAAGAATCTCATGATTGTATTCATAATATTGTTCTTAAGGTTATGAAACAATTTCACTATACTAGGTTGTCTAACAAACGCCTTATGTTCATTTAAGTTCACCTAAATCTATCATCGCATGATAAACTAAGCATATATCACATATATAAACATGAATAAACATCAAGGTAGGCATTTTACATCATCTAGCACATTAGTCTAAGCATTATACATCTCTATGTATCACATGAAGCATTTAAAAGCAATTAAAACAGTCAAAAACAACTTTAAAACACTTCATGGAAATATAAACAGTTCAAAACTTTTATATAAACTAAAATTGATCACACCATTAGATCCGTCTCGAAAAAACGAATCCAACGGTATATTGCACGCCCAAAACGGAGTTACGAAACTCCCAGAAAATCAATTTTAATATCAATAGACGGGCTGTAACGCATTACAGGAACGCGTTACAAGCCCTGTAACGCATTCTGGTGATGCGTTACACACCTTTTAAGCCATTAAAGGGTGTAACGCATTCCGTGAATGCGCCACAGGTGTGTAACGCATTCCCGGAATGCGTTACACCACTATATATTTTTTTTTTATTTCTTTCAGCAGCCGCCGCCTATCTCCTCGATCAGCGTGCCTGTCAGGTATGTTTCTTCTTCCGTGCACAGCAACACAACAGACAGCAACAGAAGCACTTGCAGATGTACATATATATACATACAAACAATTCATATATATATATATAATTATTTAATTACGAATTTAATTACAAGAACTTCAAAAATTCATAATAAAAAATCTATACATCCTAAAATTATGAAAAAATACCCAGACGATCTACAACACTTGTAGAACCCAGATAAACATTCAAAATTATTCTGAGAAACGATTTCTCATCAGGAAAAATTAATCCATAATATAACTTGTAAAAATCATAATTAATTCATACAAGCACATAAAATTCTGAAATTTTTACCACAGATTTATATGCATACAACCTATGCTCTGATACCAATGATGGATTTTTAACGCAGCGGGGGCATGGAAAAACACTTTTTGCACATACAAAATCCAAATAAAAGCATATAAATCGTGAATAAAAATTCGAGGGATCGAATCTAACCTTTTAAAATAATTCGGAGACAACGATCAGAGATCCTTAGCAGTTGCTCCTCAAGTGTGAAGCACTCCACCGGTATCCACCAAGAAAACGATGTTAAGGAGGAGGAAGGAGGTGGAGAGAATTGGGTTTTCCAAACTTTTTGGGTTTTCGGGTTTGATGTGGGTTAGAATAAAATTAGGGTCTATAATAGTGTATTTATAGGCAAAATTTTCAGCTGAAATTTTCCCATAAATATTATTATTATCCCATTTATTATTCTCATTAATAATTAAAACACCTTTTAATCATTAATCCTTTTTCTAAACACTTTAGAAATAATTCTCTCTCTTGATTTAATTTCCAAAAATTAAATCCTTAATTAATAATATTAAGAACTTTTCTTAATTAATTTATAATCAATTAAATCTCATTTAATCAATTAATAAATTTGCCAAATAATTATTTATTTCACAAATAAATAATTATTAGCCATTATTAATTAATTCCTCCACCAATAAATCATTCTCTTTTTATGGTGTGACCCTTTAGGTTCAATATTAAGCCGGTAGTAGAAATAAATAATAATAAAACTATTTTATCATTATTTATATAAATTCTCTAATTTATTAAATATGATTAATTAATTAATCACATTTATTCTACATCGTGAGTGATGCTTCTCAACATATCGCGACTATCCGGATAATATGAATTCACTGCATAGAATACCAAGAACCTGTCAGTGAATAGTTACCGTACAATAAACTCCTTCTATCCTACAATGTCCCGATTAAATACAAGGCATGGATCTCGTGTCAAGCCTATCTAACTCAATCACTCTGCTTACCATTTACTATGCGTAGTTCTATGCAAATTAGAAACTCCTTTCTAATTTCATTCACTCTGGCCAGAGATTCCTGAACTAGCATAAGTGGATCAGCCTTGAACATTCGCTTCCTTCACTGGAAGGGGTAGATCCTTTATTGATCATACACTATCTTCGTGTACAAATTCCTATACCCAGAAGAGCCCTAATAATTATCCCTGGAGACTAAGAACTAAACCAAAGCATAGTTCAGTGTACACAAGATGACTATAATGACCTCAAGTCTAAGGATACTTGTACAACTATCACTATATGAACAACTGCTGACACGTGAGTGAACTTCATCAGTTGTTCAGATGTGCGAGTCATGTTCAGTGAACTTATTCTATAATAAGCACCTACATACTAGCTATAGTGTCACCACACAAATGTCTATGAGAACAGACATCCTTCATAATGAAGCAAGCATAGTATGTACCGATCTTTGCAGATTATTAATTACCAGTTAGTAATCCTATGACCAGGAACTATTTAAGTTTAGAGTTATCATCTTTTTAGGTCTCACTATTATGATCTCATCATAATCCATAAAAAGCTTTACTCTAAACTATGGTATATCTTATTTAAACACTTAAATAGATAAAGCCCATAATAAAAATAAAACAAGTCTTTATTAATATCAATGAAATCAAAACAGATTACATAAAAGTTATTCCTAAATCCTAATACATGATTGGACTCAGGACATATTCCTTTCACCTGTTGTGGGTGTCTACAAAACAACACTGAAGGGGTTTTGAGTCCCGCGACACCTCCGGTGTGAGAGTAAGAATTCATTTGGGAAAGAGGGTGAAGATAGATAGGCAAGGAAGGTGGTCGTGCATGTATATATCTGTATAAGAGAGAGTGTGTGTGAAATGTGTCTAACCTCTAAACCCTTTCTTTTTGGGGTATTTATAGCCCAAAGGTAGGGTTTATGGGTTGGTACCTTTAGATCAGGGTCGTTCATTATTGGAGGCGGAGGACACCTGGCTTGGGTGGATTGAATACACGTGTCTAGATAAGAACCACCTTTAGGATGCACCAAAGCTATGTTGACACGCGTCATGCTCATCTCAGATGTTAGTTGTTGATAGTTGTCACCATCGCGTGCCCACGTGCCCTTCCTTGGCGAGTTATAGGGTATGCCTATCCTTGGGGGGACCCCCTCGGGTCTTCTCTAGTTGGGTCGGATCCTGGCTGGGAGGTGATCCTGGTTCTGGGTTGGATCCTAGCTGGGTGGTGATCATGGTCCTGGATTGGCCCTGAGCCTGGGTCTCTCCACTTGACTGCTTTGGGTGAGGGGGTCTTGGTCCTTCAACTGAGCCTGTCTCATCCTGGATCTGGGTTGGGCTCTAGCTGGGTTGCTTATACCCTATCATTTGCCCCACTCTCTTTTGTAGATTTCTAGATGAGGGAGTAGAGACGGGTTATGTAGCCGTTATTGACTTAGAAAAAAAATTATGCTTCTTTCTTGTTTCCCAATCCGGGTTTGGTGTTGTAGAGAACAATCTAGATTCATGCGGGAGAAAGTGGTTGACTTAGAGAAATTATGCTTCTTTTTTACCCCCCTCATTCCGGGTTTTGTGTTGTAGAGACCAATCTGAATTGAAGTAGGAGAAAGTGGTTGTCTTACAAAAATTATGCTTCTTGCCCCTCAATCCGGGTTTGGTGTTATAGAGACCAATCCGGATTCAAGTAGGAGAAAGTGGTTGCCTTAAAAAATTATGCTTCTTTCTTGCCCCCCAATCCGGGTTTGGTGTTGTAGAGAATAATCTGGATTCATGTGGGAGAAACTGGTTTCCTTAAAAAAAATCTTCTTCTTTCTTGCCCCCCAATCCGGGTTTGATGTTGTGGAGAACAATCTGGACTCATGTGGGAGAAAGTGGTTTCCTTAGAGAAATTTTGCTTCTTTCTTGCCCCCAATCCGGGTTTGGTGTTGTAGAGACCAATTCGGATTGAAGTAGGAGAAAGTGGTTGTCTTAGAAAAATTCTGCTTATTTCTTATCCCCAATCCAGGTTTGGTGTTCTAGAGACCAATCCGAATTTAGGTAGAAGAAAGGGGTTGCCTTAGAAAAAATTCTGCTTCTTTTTTGCCCCCGATCCGGGTTTGGTGTTGTAGAGACCAATCCAGATTAAAGTAGGAGAAAGTGGTTATTTAGAAAGGATTCGGCTTCTTTCTTTCCCCCCAATCCAGGTTTGGAGTTGTAGAGACCAATCCGGATTGAAGTAGGTGAAAGTGGTTGCCTTAGTAAAATTTATGGTTTTGAGAGTAAGGATCCGGATTGTGATGGATCCAACTAGGAGTCTTTGGCCTGGGTTGGAGGCTTTGGATTTCGAAAAAATGGGGGAATTTGTAACGTTTTTACAGCTTTCCCCCCCATGATTTTGAATTGTGGGCAGTTACTTTCCTTGAAAACTGCTCCATAATGATTTCGTGGTTTAATGTGGCTTTGTGTATTTATATATATATATATATATATATATATATATTTATATATGTATATATATTGCTTATTTATTTTTCTTTTTTGTACCTAATTTCTGGGCCAATTGGGTGCTGCCACATGGCAGGGGTGGTTGTCCTCCTTGCTCCCATATAAAAGCCCTTGGCCTTCTCTATTTTTTCTTTTTTATTCACAAAAGAAAACCCAACAGTCTTTATTCTATTTGCTTTCTTTTTTCTCGATCTTTTTGAACTTCAAAGTGTTTTTTGTGTTCCGCCATGTGTTGATGTCATCTCCTGCTTCTCTTTTTTCTCCAATCGATTTGTAAGTTTTGCTTTTCTCCTCTTCTTTATTTAACTTTCGAGTTCATGCATGCCATATTTTGTATTCATCAACGAATTTATAGTGAGGATTTGGTTTTGTGTTTTGTTTTGTTTTTGGAGATTTTATGTTATTTTGTGCCTGAATTTTGTTGCTAGTTTGGATCTATAAGTTTTCTGTGTTTTCTGCTTGATTTTACTCTGAATTTTCTGGGTTTCTCGAAGATGTTATTGTTGTTCTTCGTCTAAATATATGTAAGTATATGTAAAAATGTATATTTTGCTTTTTGTTTTTTAAACAAGTTATTTGTGGGTTAGGATTTTTCTTATACCCGGGTAGGGGGTGGATACCCGGATCCGGGTTATTGTGTGTGCGTTATATTTGCATGTTTAAGGTTGTTTAGCTTAATAGGTTGTTTAGACCCGGGTTAGGGGGTGCAGATCTGGGTAAGGGTCTGTTTTGTTTAATGTAATCTAGGTTCTCGGGAGATGCTTTGATCCGGGTTAGGTGGGATTCCGTATTAGGTTTATACTTGAAGATTTTTATGTGTTTAAGGGTTGGAATATATTGCTTGGAGTATAGCTAATCCATATCATTAATTTTTTTCCGGGTTAGACTTGTATTATCGGTCCAGATTGTTAGGTTATGGTAGAACTAACATAACGTGCCTGGTCTGGACCACTTAGTAACAAGATATAAAATTTGTAGGAGCCCGGACTAACTCACCTTGATTTTAATAGGTATATGGTCTGGATTAAGTAGCTTCTTAAGTGAGCCTTTAAATCCTATCCGGGTTGTTCGAGTGAAGAGAGTGATCCTGATTCTTCTGAGAGAACTCAGATATGGACTAAGATGTGTAAAAAAGCTTCTACATCTGTATAGGTGATTAGTAAGTTCTGGTATAGGAGGCTCCCGGATCATTCTGTTCCTTTCACTCCTGAGGGGTACCGGACAGATGTTAAGTACCACTTTGTCACAAAATGCAAAGAGGTTAATAACAGTGTCTACTATGGGAGGATCAAGTATGAGAAGCAGAAGAATGGTCATCATGGGGTCTACAACCAGGATACACTTGAGAGAGCTTTTTCCGAGTTCCCCATTATAACGACTCGTATATTTTTATAATATAAATGTGTAATTATCGAATAATTAAATAAACAAAATATGTGTATGGGTTCTGTCAGCTGGATATTATTTTTTTATTAATTATGTGTGATCGTTGGTGTTCGAGGATCAGTTGTGTAATTCATTGTGAAGCTGTGTTGTTTTGATTTTATATTTAAAGGTGATTTTATTCAAGATTTATTTCCATAAATACTTGGGTTATCTCTAAAATTATTTAATTGCTTTATAATTTCAATTATTATTTTTGGTATTTTATAAAATTTAGAAACCAATATTTTTTTAAATATTTACCCTTAAATGATTTTCTGACTACAGTTATTTGTAAAATCAATATTAAAATCAGAAATGCTTCAAAAATTATGAAATTCATATTTATTTAATTTTGGAATATTCTGAGAATTTAAAAATTATTTTGGAAATTTTTGGGATTATTTTCACCCGCGTATTGATTCGTTTAATTGATAAAAGCGGGTATAAATTTTATTTTAGAAATTATTTTATAATTACTAAATTTATGTGTTTATAAACTTCAGGATATTTTTAATATTTTAAGACTGTTTTGAAAATTTTTGGGATTAAATTTATCTGCGCGTTTGTTCGTAAATCGTTAATTGCGGGTATGTTGTACGATTCAAAAATGATTCAAAAATTTTGAAAATTTTATTTTATTAATTTTCAAATATTCTGAGAATTTTAGAGATATTTCGATAATTATTTGAGTTTAATTTAATAGCAAATTGGGTCGTTAAAAGTATAAAAATCTGAATCGAACCGGGTCTGCAGTTCTGTTGAGGACACGTGGCTCGTAATAACACTGTTGTGGCATCAATTATGTATACGTGTAATGCAATGGTTAGCAGATAAAAAAAATAAAATAACAAAACAAAACACATGCACTGCACTCTCCTCACCCTCTCTATCTCTCTTCTTCTCCCTCTCGATCTCTCTTGCGCCTCTCTTCCTTTCTTTCCTATTTATCTCCCACGAATTCCCCCTCCCCTCCCTCTGTTTTTCCTCGGTAAGTGCTACGCCTGTTTCCCTTTATCTGTTAATGTCGCCGGCGATTAATCCGGTGATCTTGTCCTTGTGGTCTCATTTATGTTTCTTGGTATATAAACACACCCACGCGTGTATGTATAACTGAGTGAGGGTATTGTTGAGAGTTACTGTGTTGCTTTCTGATGCTGCGCTTGTTCACTGTTTTTCCGCCTTTTGCCAATTTCCGGCGAGATGGCGCTGATGTGCGTGTGTACACGTGTGGCTGTTCTGCTCTCCTATTACTGTTGTATTTGTGTTGCTTGAATAATTCGATATATTCGAATTAATTTCTGAAATATTCGAATGAAATTATGTTGATGACTCGAATTATTAATTTATAATTATTCGGAACTTTATCGGTATAATCTCTGATTGGAAACCCAACTCGGGTACCCCGGATTTTACCGCCGTCCGTGATGAATTTTTACGAGCGGACGGTAGACTATGATGACTATTCTGAGTCCTAATATTTTAAAATAAATAACTTAGTTCATAAAATTATTTTCAGAACGAAAGTATTTAATTAAAGTGTAAAGGTTGTATCGAGGATCGAGATACACAATTGAATTGATTGTTTGGTTGTAATGTCGGTTGGGATTTGTGAAGTTGGAATGTGGTTGTTGTTGATTGGTGTGACGTCGAATTGCCTCGACGAGTTAGTCTAATAAATAAAGGAAGTGTTGCTCAATTTACAGAAATTCAAATTATAAAAACACGGGAGCGAATCCAGTAATTATCGGAACGTCGAGCGAGTATATATTAATATATATGTATGTTATACGAAACTTAATTGTACGATGTGATGAATGTTAGTCCCTTAACAATATGACAAGAATTATAGAAGGGTGTTGAATGGAATTCTTGAAACTTTTTCTTGAAATAAAAATGTTCTAACTCGAATATATATATAAGTGTGAATTGATTAGCACAATGCGGAATAGTTACTTAAATGAATCAAAACACGAGTATTTAAAAACAAGAGTCTTTAAAAACTTTCTGGTGGATTTGAATGATTCCACCAGAGATATATAATATATATCGAGAGAACTCTGTGTGGAAAAAGCTCACAGCTGCTTACAAATATTGAACAACTAAGAATGCAGAGAAATGCTAAGAATTCTGCTTACAAATGTTTCTCTGCTTATATCTCAGATGATTTCTTAGTTGCTACTTCTTGGTTTATATATCACCAAGATTACAAAGTAATGAGACTGGATAATAAAACAAAAACTATCTAGTCTATTATAATGCTACTTCATTACTCTATTCCAGCATCTTTGAATATCTTCATAATAGCATGGAAATGGCAATGCTTCTTTGTTCTCGAAAAACCAGTTGAATAGGCTACCACATTCCATTTACATCCACTCGACGCATGTGACTGTGTTGTCACTGTCAACAGATATTTGAATTCTTTATCCGTCGGGTCCATGATCATCCGTCGAGTTATTGATCATCCATCGGGTTGTTGATCATCCGTCGAATTCATTGTTGTTTATCCGTCGGGTAGCAATCAGGCACTTGACTTCATTTCACTTATGCAGAATTAGAAGACATCATCTATGTACAATTAATCAACCTATTCTGCATATCTAACTAAAGTCAACAAGACTTAAGTACTACTACAGATTCTAAACAATGTGTATGCAGAAATGTGCTTCAGACTTATTGTTACATAAGCTACTCACTCGATGGATAATAAGTCATCATCCGTCGGGACTATATTGAGTCATCCGTCGGGACTATAAACCTTATCCGTCGAGTGCTACATAATTTCACTAAGTAAAATCTACCAAGGTGTTTTGTTCATGAAATCATCAAGTACACAACATATACACAACAATCTCCCCCAATTTATGTCTACTGGAATTGTAGCCATAAATTAAGAGACACTTGATGATAACAAAACATCTTAAAAATACAACTTTTAAAAGACAGTAGATAATACTGAAAAGTGCTTCAATTAACAAAATGTACAAAGTTTTGCTCACAGTCATTTTCAAGATGCTCCTCTAGCCTAAGCAGATTTATCTAGTTCCTTGAAGGTCTGGATCTCTTTCCAAGCTTTCTGTTGTTTTCCTCAATCTGATTTTGGATCTGCCTGTGGAATTCCAGTTCATCAGATTCTGAGAGATTTAGCTTTCCTTGCATTTCCAAAAGAGTCTCATTGCTAGAGATGCTCAATTGGTCTTCTAATCTGAAAAATCTTCTCACTCTTTTGTCATCCATGAACTCCATCAGCCAGTAGGGTCTTAGATGCACTCTTCTCCCTGTGTAAGGGATGATTAGAGTCTTTGGGAGTGCATCTTTAGCTCTAACACTCCTTAGCTCTTCAATCTTCTTCAGTACCAATCTTCTTGCAGTATTATTGAACCCAAAGTTCTTCTTGAAGGATGAATAAACCTTAATCAGTACAACTTGGCTTTCTTGAAGGATCCTGTGAAGTGGCCACTGTATCTCATTTCCTCTTTTGTACTTGAACACTAACCTGTCAGGTAGGTTTCTGTATGCATCAATTCCTCTCACTTCATCTAGTTCATCTAGATAGAGGTTTAGATTAGAAAATTCTTTGATGTCACACAAGTACATGTAATCTCCCTTATTGACTTTAGATTGAGCTTTGACTACTAATTTGGATTTGAGAGGTGAAAGCTTCACTTTCTTGACTGCTCTTGACTTTGTTCTCTTTGGCTTGTTAAGGATTGGAAAAAAGAAGTCAGGAATTGGTATGTTCTCCCATTCTACTGGTTCATCCTTAGGCACAATAGGTTCACCATGGATGTTCCTGGATGGATCCACCACCTTGATATCTTCAAATACCAGAGAGAGTTTTGATGTTTGAGTTGTAGTTGGAGTGGATTCCTTGGGAAACTGATTCTCCAATTCCTTATCAACAATGTCCAGTTTCATTTTAGTTCTTTTATCCAATTCCTTGATTCTTGGAGATTTCTTCTGTTGTTCAACTTGCTTCTTTGATTCGATAACTTCAGATGGCTGAGAAGGAATTTGTTGTGATGAATTTACAGCATGTAGCTTGGCCAAGATAGAAATTTGCTCTTTCTTTTGTTTAGTCTTTTTAGCATCTAGAGCAGCTTTCTTCTTTTCATGCTTCAATCTAGCCTTTTCTTCTCTCTTTGCTTGGGTAAATTGAGGATGTCCAGCCACCACACAAATTTCTTTCCCATTCCTGAAAATCGTAGCAATTCTCCTTTTTGAAGCTGAATCAGCTGGATCTTTGTAGAAATCAATTGATCTTGACAGAAGCTTCTTTTTATTAGGCTTAGGTGTCTCATACACAGTATCCAAAGGGTTCTTCAATGATGATTTTGAGTAGTTTACCCTTGGTTTCAGAACTATTTCAGCCATTGGAGATTTGATGCAGGATGGATGTCCCATTTCCAGATAGTTCATGCTCATCTCATTCACACTAATTTTCTTGACTTGAGAGTGATGGATGGCTGACTTAACTGGCTCCTTGACCAGTTCAAACTTCTTTTGTATTTCCTCAGAAATCTTTTCTCAGTTGACTAAACTCAACTTCTCCTTATCAGCTACTCTTATGTTGGTTGCTGTTGTATTGATCAGATCTATACTGTCTGTAACTGGTGGCTTTGAGATAGTAATTGAAGGCACAATTACTTTACTGATTTGAATCTGAAGCCTCTCCCCCTCATTTGGTCATTTCTCCCCCTTTTTGATAACTTCAAGTTGAGTAGAGGAGGAGGTTTGAGCAGCCACCAATTTTTGAAGTAAATCTGTTTATTGAGCTTGATGAAGATGAATGGATGTCAAAGATGCTTCCATAGCTGACATTCTTGTATCTAAGGCATCTATCTTAGTTGCAAGATCAAAATTTTTCCTTAATTGCCTCTTGATATTAAGCATTGTAGTTTCTGGAAGCTTAGAATCCATTTTGTCTGAAATGGCCTTCTTCATCTCCTCAATATCACTCTTCATGGTGTTTACATCCCTAGCATGTTGGAAGCCTTGGATTTGTTGAAGTTGCAGGGAGGCTAGGTGTGCCTGAAGGAGCTTCTTGGTGCTGGCATTAGTAGTGGTTTGAAGAACAGTATTTGTTTGATTTATTAGCTGGATCAGGGTTGTCTTGAAGTAGTGCTCATCACAGTGCTTTGAAAATGCCCATGATGACATACTTGATCTTGAACTTGAACCTACTTCTCCCCCTATGTCCATTGCTTTATCTTCACTATCCCCACTCCCATCACCAAAGAAATCAGCTTAACCACCAGTCTCATTGTCCACATCACCAGTTGTAGAAGGCAAAGCTGTGATGGCATCCTTGGCTCTTAGCATTGACTGAGTGGTATGCACCAGATTGAGCATTCTTTCTGCATTGTCATTGCCCTGTTCAGCTAGAAGTTGATAAGCTGGAACAGGGTGAGTAAATGCCTCAGCATCAAGGGAGGTGGAATCTATAACAGCTTTAGGTTACTGAGATAGTCCCTCCCTGTCTGCATCCTGGATATACATTAACTCACTAGCAATGATATCCATCTTTATAGCTCCAGTACCTGCATTTCTCCCGTTTTCTCTCTTTTGTTGCAACAGGGTCTCACCCTGGCTCCCCACCCTCACACCCTCACCTTCACCTACTAAGGTGGGACTCCTCTTACTTTCTTTTGCCAATCCTGAAGAAATGGATTGCATAGTTTCACTCATTTCCTCTCCATTTTCCTGGGAGCAACCCAGACTCTCACTTAAAACACTCTTCTCTCTCAATCCTAATAGTGACTGTACAACCACTAAATCTTCTGCACTTGAAATAAATGAAGTTTGAGGCTATGCAGAGATACTCGACGGATGAGTGATATTCATCGGGTGAGTGGTTTTGCTATCCGACGGATGACTGCTGTTAAGCTTATCCGTTGGGATACAATCACTACTCGACGGATGAGCAATATCCATCGAGAGACTTGAAATGAATGAACTTGGAAAAGAAACTATTGTGGACTATGTGCTGATTGATGATATTTTGGGCACAGATGATTCAACAATTCCTGAAAAAATTGGCAAGTGAGCCAACAAATCATCTAAAAGATGATGCTCACCTGCACTAGATTTTGGCTTCCCCAACAGAGTTAAAGAAGGGAATCATGAATTGATGTGTTTATCATATCCACATCCAGAGAATTTGTTGGTGAGTTTGGTGTTTGAGGTGCTTCTATAACTAGAGATTTTGGTTGTGACTCCACATTTATTGGAGCCACATCAAACTGAATTTGTAAAGGTGCAGTGACTGTGTCTTTTGCACCAGTTTGCACAGTGTGTGTACCCTGTGCATCCCCAAGGGTTTTAAACTTCTTCTTTCTAGCATAAGTTTGGGGTGAGATTATGTCCCTAACCCTCTTGGCCTGTGCTCTTGGTTGAGAGCTTTTTTCAATAACTACATCCTTTTGGGAGGATGCAATTAGAAATGAGCTTTTATCCTTTTTAAGCACTGCAGTTTGTTGGGAAACTACAGTGTGGTTAGGCTGGGATCCACTCAACTCTCCATCCTTATCCTTAGGGTTTCTTTTATGTTCACCCCTTCCCTCACCTGTCTTACCCACCTGCACACTCCCCTCTTTGGTTTTGGTGGATTTTGCAACTGGCATCTTTTGAGAGATACCAGAGGGGGCTTTCTTTAATTTGGATTTTGAAATATTTGCAGGTTTGGTGGCTTGGGTAGGCAACTGTTGGGTCATTAACACAGTTGCCATAGACACACTAGAACTCAAGGAAATTAGTGAGGTTGGAATAGTGATAGGAATAGATGAACTTACCTCACTTACCTGAGGTGCTTCCATTACAGGAAAATAGAACAATGGCACATCTTTTTGGTGATTGGCCCTGTTCAAATCTGCAATGAGCCTTCTCTCTTGAACCCAACAATCTAATTTGTTGTTTGGGTTCTCAAGCACAATCTCTTCACAGAGGTGGTTAGCTAACATCATAAAGAATCTACTATAATACACATTCTTACCTCTTTTATTTAACTCTCCTAATTTATAGCATAACTCAAACAAGACAAGGTTACTGAAATTATAGAATTTATCTGTAACTAGCATGTATAGCATGTTAAGCATGGATATATTGACTGAATCAAAATTACTGATTTTTCTTGAGAAGACTTTTGTCACAACATCACACATAAAACTCCTTTCTTTCCTAAGACCCATTCTCCTAATATCACTTAACTTAGAAGTAGAAAGAACATAGTTCATGGAATTAAGCATATTGATTATATCAGTGTCAGTGTGTGGTGAGGTCACAGTGTTATCAGGAATCTTGAAACAAGCTTTTATAACATCACTATTGATACAAAACTCTTTACCTTTAATGGTGAGTGTGATTGTCTTATCTGTTGAGTTGTAGGTAGCAGTGGTCCACATCTCTTCAACAACTTCACAGAAGATTGTGGGTGATTCCAACATGGCATAGCTAACCTTGCAATTCCTCACAAAGTCCATCATCTTGTGATAGTCACCAGATTGCTGAATACCTTTGTTCACTAGTGCAGTGAAATTGTTCTTCTCATAAATAAACCTAGTTTGAGATATAATCTTTACAACAGGTGCCATTGTTATAGAATAAGAGCTTGAAGAGAAAGAGAGTAAGTGCTTTGAGAGAGAATGAAATTTGAGCAGTTGAATTGAGAATGATAAAAGAAAAGCGATTGAAATGAAATAAGCTTTTATACTGTCTCAAAAATAACTATTACAAATAATAAAGTAAAATAAAGTAACCAATAGAAATTGCCTAAAATAGCCATTTAAAAATAAACTGTGAAAATTCCACCCATTATCCGTCGTGCTATGCTTACAAACTGTAAGTATACTCGATGGATAATGTTCAGGAAAGTAACGGCTAAGATTAAGACAATTCGATGGATGAGGATATACTGTTATCCGTCGAGTCATAAAATATTCCAGAAAAATAATTGATTTTTATTAGCAAATAGTATTCCGACGGATGATCAAACTCGATGGATAAAGATCATCCGTCGAGATGTAAATTTTGACTTAGCCAAAGTTTCATCCTAGATTGAAAAATCAATTTAAATTTCTGGCTGCATTTCAACTTGCAAATTAAATCATAAAGATTTAGGAATAATTGAGCATACCTAACTCACTTACCAACCTTGAAAAGGTGGATTCATCCAGTGGCTTGGTAAAGATATCTGCAAGCTGCTTTTCACTTGGAACAAAATATAGTTCTACAGTACCATTCATTACATGTTCCCTTATGAAGTGGTACTTGATATCAATGTGCTTTGTCCTTGAATGTTGTACTGGATTTTCAGTGATGGAAATTGCACTTGTGTTATCACAGAAAATAGGAATCCTTTCAACTTGCAAACCAGAGTCTAGCAATTGATTTTTCATCCATAATATCTGTGCACAGCAACTACCAGCAGCAATATATTCAGCTTCAGCTGTAGAAGTAGAAACTGAATTTTGCTTTTTACGGAACCAGGACACAAGCTTGTTTCCTAGAAATTGACAGGTTCATGTTGTACTTTTTCTATCAATTCTACAACCTGCATAATCTGCATCTGAATAACCAGTTAGATCAAAACCAGAATCTCTAGGGTACCAAATGCCAAGTTTTGGTGTTCCCTTGAGATATCTGAAAATTCTCTTAATAGCTATCAAGTGAGATTCTCTAGGATCAGCCTGAAATCTAGCACATAAACATGTAGCAAACATTATATCTGGCCTACTAGCTGTTAAGTACATAAGTGAGCCAACTATGCCCCTATAACTTGAAATATCCACAGACTTTTCAGTAGTGTTTAATTCAAGCTTAGTTGCAGTGGCCATGGGAGTTTTTGCAGATGTGCAATCCACTAGATCAAACTTCTTTAACAGATCAAAAATATAATTAGTTTGACTAATGAATATTCCATCACTAGCTTGCTTAACTTGCAAACCAATAAAATAAGTTAGTTCTCCCATCATACTCATTTCATACCTACTTTGCATCAATTTGGCAAACTTTTTGCAAAGTTTCTTATCTGTAGAGCCAAAAATAATATCATCTACATAAATTTGAACAAGTATACTAGAGCCATTAACATTTTTGAAAAATAAAGTTTTATCTACAGTACCTCTTGTGAAGTGATTTTCCAAAAGGAACTTTGATAAAGTGTCATATCAGGCTCTAGGTGCTTGCTTCAGTCCATAAAGTGCTTTCAAAAGATAATAGACATGTTCTGGAAAATTTGAATCTTCAAAACCAGGAGGTTGACTGACATAGACTTTCTCCTCCAAATCTCCATTCAGAAAGGCACTTTTGACATCCATTTGACAGACCTTGAAATTGGCATGAGCTGCATAGGCTAAGAAGATTCTGGTGGCTTCAAGTCTTGCAACAGGAGCAAATGTTTCATCAAAATCTATTCCTTCTTGTTGACAATAACCCTTAGCAACCAATCTAGCTTTGTTCCTGACTACTATGTCATTTTCATCCATCTTGTCTCTGAATACCCGTTTGGTGTATATTTGATTCTTTCCTTTAGGCTTGGGCACCAGCTTCCATACATTATTCCTTTTAAATTGGTTTAGCTCCTCCTGCATAGCTAAAATCCAATCAGGATCCAACAAAGCTTCTTCTACCTTCTTTGGTTCTTCCTTGGAAAGAAAGCTATTGTACAGACATTCTTCTTGAGTTTCTCTCCTTGTTTGAACTCTAGAAGATACATTACCAATTATGAGCTCAAAGGGGTGATCTTTCATCCATTTTCTTTGTTGAGGTAGATTAGCTCTAGATGAAGAGGCCTCATTGTTGTCTTGATGTGTGATTGAGTTTTGATTATTAGAAACTCCCCCTGAGTTTGTGGATCTTTGATTTGAGAAAGGGGAACTTCCTGTAGATGATCTATCTTGACTTCCTGCTACTTTTGATAACCCGACGGATGGTGAATTTTGAGTACCGACGGATGAAGCTGGTTGTCTTTCGACGGATAACGCAGATTGCCTCCCAACGGATGAAGCATTATGCAACTCGACAGATGTTGAGTTTTGTGCTTCATTGGTAGTAGATTTTTCTGCATTATCCTTAGATACAGTTTCTTGATCACTTTCATCATCACTATCATTACTAACCATCTCCAGATTGTCATATTTGAGGCCCTCATGGTAATCTCCATCTTTTAGTCCTTCTATCTTTTTATCAACAAACACAACATGTATTGATTCCACAACAATGTTGGTTCTTAGATTGTAGACTCTATATGCTTTACCAACAGCATATCCAACAAAAATTCCTTCATCTGCTTTAACATCAAACTTTCCATTTTGATCAGTTTGATTTCTCAGAATATAACATTTCGAGCCAAAGACATGAAGAAAATTTAGAGTTGGTTTCTTGTTCTTGAACAATTGATAGGGAGTCATGCATCTTGCTTGATTAACCAGAGAAATATTCTGAGTGTAGCATGCAGTATTAACAGCTTCAGCCCAGAAATATGTTGGCAGTTTAGATTCTTCAAGCATTATCCTTGCAGCTTCAATAAGTGATATGTTCTTCCTTTCCACTACTCCATTTTGTTGTGGAATCTTGCTGCTGAAAACTCATGCAGAATCCCATTTTCCTCATAAAATGCTCTCATGACAGAATTCTTGAACTCAGTTCCATTGTCACTCCTGATTATTCTAACCTTGAAATCAGGATGATTATTGACTTGCCTTGTGTGATTGATGATGATTTCACTAGCCTCATCTTTAGACTTTAGGAAATATGTCCAAGAGAACTTTGAGAAATCACCTACAATTACTAGGCAAAATCTTTTCCTTGAGATGGACAACACATTGACTGGTCCAAAAAAATCCATGTGAAGTAGTTGCAAAGGTTTTTCAATTGTTGAATCAAGTTTCTTCCTGAATGATGCTTTAATCTGCTTCCCCTTTTGGCAGGCATCACACAATCCATCCTTAGAAAACTCCACTAGAGGAATGCCTCTAACCAGTTCCTTCTTTACTAGCTCATTCAGGGTCTTGAAGTTTAAATGGGATAGCTTCCTGTGCCATAGCCAACTTTCATCCTGACTTGCTTTACTGAGAAGACAAGTAACAGATTCTGCATTAGATGAGTTGAAATCAGCTAGGTACACATTTCCTTTTCTCACACCAGTGAGAACCACTTTGTTGCTTCTTTTATTAGTCACAACACAGGCTTCTGAGTTGAAGGTTACTGAGTTGCCTTTATCACAAAGCTGGCTGATACTCAACAAGTTGTGTTTGAGACCATCCACTTAGGCAACTTCCTCAATGATGACATTGTCCTTTGAAATCAAGCCATATCCCGCAGTATAACCCTTGCTGTCATCTCTAAAAGTAATACTTGGGCCAGCTCTCTCCTTGAACTCTGTGAGCAGGGTAGATCACCAGTCATGTGTCTTGAACAACCACTATCCAAGTACCAAAGATTCTTTTTGTTTCCCTTCACACATCAAAATCAAATCAAGTTAATTTTGGTACCCAAGTTTCCTTGGGTCCTGCCTTTTTAGCTTTCTTTTTCTGTTTCTTTGGCTTTATCTCATTTGACTTGGGGATATCAGATTCATCCTTGGTCATTTGAGTTGGGCCTTTAAAACCATTCATTGTAACAGAATTATCATGCATATTATAATCAACAGGGAATGGCATGCTATTAGTAAACATGGTATTCCAGTAAGGCATGCTAAATGGCATTTGTGGCATACTAAATGCAGCATAATAATGATTAGGTGCAAATGACATGTTAACAAACTGTGCATTCATATTCTGTGTAGACATAGCATTCATAGGCATGGGAGGCATGGCATTCATGTTAGGAAAGTGAGGTGGTACAGACATGGAAGTAGGCATGGCAGATTTGCAATTAACAGACAGATGATTTACACTACCACACTTGACACAGATTTTTCTAGGAGCATATTGATCAGGTGTGCAGTTATTGTGTTTGTTAATCCCTACCTTACCATTTCGATTGTTTTTCTTTTTAGCCTATGTTTTTACCTCAATCTTTTCAAGTCTGTCACTTAACTGTTTGACAGTCATATGACCAACATTAGCCTTTTTCCCTTTCTTAACTTGACTCGATTCTCCTGAAACAAAGTTCTTGGAAACAGATCCATACTTCTCATTCAGCTTAACAAGTTTGGCTTTACTGATAGGCTTGCTCACAGCCGACGGATGAGGATTCTGATCATTCGACGGATAACCCTTTTTGTTATCCGACGGATGATCCTCATCATCTGTCGAGTCTACATCTGTTAGCACTCCATCCACCAAATTTGGTTCTAGTTTCTCTTTGTTCTTTTTCCAGGCTACATCACAGAAAGACTCAATTCCTTGAACTTTGGTGATTTGAGTATGGACATCCCTAGATGTTTTCCATGCCTTAATCACCTCCTGTTCATGCTCGAGCTGCTTCTTCAAAATTTCTTCTTTCTTCAAGGACTCAGTTAATTCCTCCTTGGCAATCTTACACTCAATTCTTAAATTTTCAAAATCAATGAACTGAGACTCAAGCACATTATTCCTCTCACTTAAAAACAAATTATTTTCTTTGATTTTAGCATTTTCTTTAGTAAAAGACTTAAGTGTAACACGCAAATGATATACTCTGTAGACATGTCATTTATGGCATCATTACACTCAGCTTTAGATAAATGTGCAAGTTTTGTAGTAATTACCTGATTACTTGAAGAACTTGTTTCTGTCTCATTAGACTTGGCCATTAAGGTTAGATTGACATAGCTGACATCTTCATCTTCATCCAGACCATCTGCTTCCCAGTCATTTTCTTGTGTAGTGAAAGCCCTTTCCTTTTGTTTGAGCAGCTCAAAGTATTTTTGCTTATAATCTACATGATCAAACTTTTTCTTACTGGAATCTGACTTCCTACACTCGCTGGCAAAGTGCCCTGCCAAGCCAAATTTGAAACATTTAAATTTTGATTTATCCGCCATGTTTCTATTTGGCTTGGCTGCTCCAATGTTCTTTTTGAACTTGAGCTTGGCAAATCTTCTGGAAAGAAATGCTAAATGTTCATCAATATCTTCCATGTCATCTTGGCTCAAAGAATCTTCACTTTCTACTGCAAGCCCCTTGCCCTTGCTTTCACAGACCCTTGAAGTTGACTCAACAGCTTCCATCTTCATCTCCTTCTCTTTCTCTAACTCAGCAACTAGTGCAATGGACCCTCCTTTCTTCTTTCCTCTCTCCATCCTCTCATCTTGCTCTATTTCAAGCTCATATATTTTCAGGATGCCATACAGTCTCTCCAAAGTAAACTCCTTATAATCTTGTGAGTTTCTCAATGAGACTGTCATTGGTTTCCATACCTTTGGAAGAGATCTAAGGAATTTCAGATTGGAGTCTTTTGTCTGATAGACCCTTCCATGCAACTTTAGAGCATTTAGTAGTTTTTGAAACCTACTAAAAATGTTAGTGAGAGTCTCACTTTCTTCACTATGAAAATACTCATATTGCTGAATCAGTAGCTGCATCTTGTATTCTCTAACTTGCTCAGTGCCATCACAGATGATCTGTATTGTATCCCAAACATCCTTGGCAGTTTTGCAGTTGATAATGTTGTCAAACATATCACCATCAACTCCATTAAACGGGATGTTCATGGCCTTTTTATCCTTCCTGACTTGTTCAATGTCAGGATCAGACCATTCATGCCTTGGCTTGGGGACTGATGGCTCGTTTCCTTTTGCTGCTCTCATTGGAACATGAGGGCCTCTTTTTATGCAGTCAACATAGGCCTCATCTTGAGAAAGCAAATGAAGATGCATCTTTACCTTCCAATGATGGTAATTATCTTTATCCAGAAAAGGGATCTTGACTCCAACATCCTTCTTGTCCATCTTGCTGTATTGTTTTGATCTTTAAACTCTTTGTAAGTTAAGAGCTTTCTCTGATACCAATTGTTAGTCCCTTAACAATATGACAAGAATTACAGAAGGGGGGTTGAATGGAATTCTTGAAACTTGTTCTTGAAATAAAAATGTTCTAACTCGAATATATATATAAGTGTGAATTGATTAGCACAATGCGGAATAGTTACTTAAATGAATCAAAACACAAGTATTTAAAAACAAGAGTCTTTAAAAACTTTCTGGTGGATTTGAATGATTCCACCAGAGATATATAATATATATCGAGAGAACTCTGTGTGGAAAAAGCTCACAGCTGCTTACAAATATTGAACAACTAAGAATGCAGAGAAATGCTAAGAATTCTGCTTACAAATGTTTCTCTGCTTATATCTCAGATGATTTCTTAGTTGCTACTTCTTGGTTTATATATCACCAAGATTACAAAGTAATGAGACTGGATAATAAAACAAAAACTATCTAGTCTATTATAATGCTACTTCATTACTCTATTCCAGCATCTTTGAATATCTTCATAATAGCATGGAAATGGCAATGCTTCTTTGTTCTCGAAAAACCAGTTGAATAGGCTACCACATTCCATTTACATCCACTCGACGCATGTGACTGTGTTGTCACTGTCAACAGATATTTGAATTCTTTATCCGTCGGGTCCATGATCATCCGTCGAGTTATTGATCATCCATCGGGTTGTTGATCATCCGTCGAATTCATTGTTGTTTATCCGTCGGGTAGCAATCAGGCACTTGACTTCATTTCACTTATGCAGAATTAGAAGACATCATCTATGTACAATTAATCAACCTATTCTGCATATCTAACTAAAGTCAACAAGACTTAAGTACTACTACAGATTCTAAACAATGTGTATGCAGAAATGTGCTTCAGACTTATTGTTACATAAGCTACTCACTCGATGGATAATAAGTCATCATTCGTCGGGACTATATTGAGTCATCCGTCGGGACTATAAACCTTATTCGTCGAGTGCTACATAATTTCACTAAGTAAAATCTACCAAGGTGTTTTGTTCATGAAATCATCAAGTACACAACAAATACACAACAATGAAATATTTTGCCAAAACCAATAACCCTAATTTCATAAAATGACGAGTATGCGTATTTTCTGAAAATGAACACCGAACCAATTTCGAGAATGTGAACCCTGATTCTTGCGTGTGTTATTATAACATGCATAAGTATGAGTTGGGATTTGTTATCGTTTGGGTAGGATTGATATCGAGGATATGTCAAGCATACATGGTTGTCTAATATAGGGTATTTCAACTCTGTAGGTTCTAGTCGAAGGACTCAATAATTGTTATCAAACCAAAGATAACCTAGTGATCAGTCGACAAGCTCAGCAAGGTTCCAAGCAAAGGACATGAGCGTCAAAGTCGGATCCAGGATAGTCTGATAGTAAGGCGATAAAGTCGAGCATCTTAGTCAATCTAAAATCAGTCAGTGATAGTTGTAAGCTCTGCAAGGCAAGTACCCCTGAACAAATCTTTGACAGTTTAGTATATATGAATAATTGTTGATTTAATTTACAGAACATTTTAAGTTACATATTTATCGTGTTTAAATATGTTTTATTAACTTATGTTTTGGAGGAAAAGTGACTTCTGAAAATGCCTATCTCTAGATGTGATTAAAACTGGAAAGATTTTGGAAAGTGTGATGTGATATAATTGTTTTAAAAGAGATATGTATCAGTGATTTTGGAAACTGGATAAAACGGATCAGATATTGGATGGTTGCGTAAGAGACCCATAATGACCCAGCGGGTTTGCGTAAGAGGTGAAGTCGGTTGCGCGCCTTATTTAAATCGTTTAGTCCAGCGTGACAGAGACTTAGCTAGTCTCTGAGTTCCGGAACAGGTTGTGGTGGGATAGACTGATCAGCTGTCCCTAGGATTCGTCCAATTATATATCTGATTTTGATTTAGTGGTTCCCGTAACGGAACTGTTAGATATATTTGTGATGTAATGTCTAATCTGATTTGTTTAGTTTCAGAACTTATTATCAGAAGATGAGAACTTAACTGGAAATCAGAACTTACTGAAGATAGGAAGTTATCAGAACTTAAGGCTTCAGAACTTATATCAGAACTTAAGTGCGGATACACTTCAGGGATGAAAAGCGGCTGATTTACAGGAGAGGATCTGGATTATACAAAAGAAGATATGCTTAGAGAGTTGGACAGCTAAAGGACTATAGAAGATAATATCTGATTGATATATTTTAGGAAGAGATATATTTCATATCAATTAGAAGATATCTTGTAACTGTGTACTATATAAACACAGCTTAGGGTTTACACTATAAGTGTTATCATTCACGAGAAAGATTATTTATTGTAACCCTAGCAGCTCTTAGTGATATTCATACATCATTGAGAGAGTAGTTTAACCTACTTTGTAACAGAGTTTATTATATTGAATAAACTTGATTATTGTTACATACTTGGGTTCTAAGTTGATTTGATTATATAAACACTATACTCAACCCCCTTCTATAGTGTTGTGTGACCTAACAAGTGGTATCAGAGCCTTTCTATTAACACACATGCAGTAAGATCCAAATAATAATCATGTCTGATTAATCAAAAACACAAGACCCTCAAGAACCTGCAAATGTTCAACCCATTCATAACACCAGTAGATATGAAACCATCAGGGTTCCTATGCTCAGGGTGTCTGAGTACCCTGTATGGAGTGTAAAGATGGCCATGTTTCTGGAAGCTACATATCCAGAATATTTAGACAGAATTAATGATGGTCCACAAAAGCCCACAAAGCTTTCTGTTACAGTTGGGAATGAGCCGCAGAAGATGATTCCCAGAGAAAAGAGAGAATTCACCTCTGAAGACATCTCTTCAATAGCCAAGGATGCAAAAGTAAGACACTTGCTCCATAGTGCACTTGACAATGTCATGTTAAATAGGGTGATTGGATGCAAGGCTGTAAAAGAAATATGGGATGCATTGGAAGTGAGATGTCAGGGAACCAATGCCATCAAAAAGAACAGGAAGACAATACTCACACAGGAGTATGAGCACTTTGACTCAAAATATGATGAGTCACTAACTGAGACATATGACAGATTCACAAAGCTGTTGAATGACCGGTCACTAGTGGATAAGGAATATGATCCAGAAGATTCAAATCTGAAATTCCTACTAGCTCTTCCTGAAAAGTAGGATTTGAAAGCTACTACAATAAGAGACAACTATGAACTTGCTGATATGTCTCTTAATGATATCTATGGGATACTCAAGACTCATGAACTTGAGATGGAGCAAAGAAAGAAGAGGCATGGAGGGAAGACTAAGACAGTTGCTTTGAAGGCTGAATAAAAGCCAATTGTCTCTAGGAAGGCAAAAGGAAAGGCTCTCATCATACAGTCTGATTCAGAGTCATCAGATTCTGATGATGATGATTCAGAACCTGAAAATTTATCTGAAGTGGATGTTGATACAGAGATGATGTAACTGTGTGCTTTTATGGTGAAGGGTATCACAAAGATAGCCTACAAGAAATTCATAAAGGGTAAGAAGTTTTCCTGGAAAAGTGGAAGTTCTGAAAAGAAAGGGTTCAGAAAGTCTGAAGGCAAAGGAGGAAAGTCTGACAAATGAGACAACTCAAATGTCAAATGTTAAAATTGTGGTGAAAGAGGCCACATCTCTCCTAATTGCAAGAAAGGAAAAGGTAATAAAGTCTAGGCACTTATCACAAAAAAGAAAAACTGGGCAGACACTTCAGAATCTGAAGAAAAGGTGAACTATGCCTTAATGGCAAATGCTGATAGCAGTTCTGATGCTGCTAAACTTGAGATACCTCTATCAACTCTTGCTTTTGATACAGATTATATTACTGAGTTGAGATTATTTCTGAAAAACATCTATATTAGCTATAGAGATCAGACTTTAGAGAATGAAAGATTAAAATCTGAAAATCTAAAGTACAAAAACAGAATTAGCTATCTTGAAGAAGAGTTAGTCCACCAGAACACTGTTAAGACAGAGAGAGATAATGATGTGTATATTAAGAATGAATTGCTTAAACAGAATGATTATCTAAAAACTGAACTAGAAAAAGAAAGAAAAATCATCAGGACTTGGACTAACTCAGGCAAAACAATTCAGAATATTCTAAATAGTGAAACTGGAAAGAGGGGTTAGGTTATAAAGATGGAAAAAGTGAGAAAGGGACTTTGCCAATTAAGCCAAAGGTAAATCATGTTAAATTTGTTGCAAAAACTGTTGTGTTTGATTCTAAAAAGATGAAAGACTCTAAAACAGAAGTCAAAGAAAAGTCAACTTCTGATAAATTAAAACAGGATAAACTAGTTGTAGTAAACATAGGCTTAATGACAAAGAAACAACTTAAGTATAAGCTAAAAGAGATTAAAAATGTGAACAAGGTAAAGGAAGCTAGGAAAAATAGGAATGGAAAGGAAGGTGTGAATAAAAGCAATAATTATATGCTTGTTCCTAATGCTCCTAGAAAGAAATACTATAATTGTGGAAACTCTAACCATCTTGCTTCTTTTTGCAAGAAAAATAAAGATATAAACTATTTACCTCCTAGATCAGGATTTAAGAGTCATTCTGTTAGGTTTAAACCAAAAAATCCTTATTTTCATTGTGGTAGTTTATGGCATTCTATTTATACTTGTAAGGAATATCATAGTTTGTACTATGATTATTATCAAATAAAACCTTCTTTAAAGAAAGTTAGTGTAATTCCTTCTAGTGTAAATTCTGATGCAAAGTCTGATATAAAGTCTGATAAAAAGCATGTTAGCATAAACTCTGAAACTAAATCCGCTGCAAATGCTAACAAACTTAAAAAGGCCAAAGGATCCAAGCAAGTCTGGGTCCTTAAAACTAACCAATAGTGGTCTTTGTAATTGCAGGGCAACAGGAAAAACATCCTGGTTCTGGATAGTGGATGTTCAGGACATATGACTGGAAATAAAGCCCTGCTATCAGAATTTGTGGAGAAAGCTGGCCCATGAGTTTTTTATGGAGATGGCAACATGGGAAAGACTCTAGGATATGAAAATATCAATCTTGGGAATGTCATAATTGAATCAGTAGCTCTTGTCTCAGGACTTAAACATAATCTGCTAAGTGTGGGTCAAATCTGTGACAGAGGTTATCATGTGGATTTCTTTGAAGAACATTGTGAAGTTGTAAGTGATTCTACAGGCAAAGTGGTTCTGAAAGATTACAGACATGGTAACATATATGAAGCCAGACTTTCAACAAATTCTGATGGTTCTGTAATCTGTCTGTTAAGCAGAGCATCAATTGAAGAAAGCTGGAATTGGCACAAGAGACTCTCTCATTTAAATTTCAACAACATAAATGAGCTAGTAAAGAAATATCTTGTGAGAGGACTGCCAAAATCAGTATTTACTCCTGATGGTCTTTGTGACTCATGTCAAAAGGCAAAACAAAGAAAATCTTCATTCAAGAGCAAAACTGAATCCTCAATTCTTGAGCCTTATCACTTACTGCATGTTGATCTATTTGATCCAGTCAATGTCATGTCCATTGCAAAGAAAAAATATGCTATGGTTATAGTGAATGAGTTCACAAGATACACTTGGGTGTATTTCTTGCACAAGAAGAATGAAACTGCATCTACTCTAACTAATCATGTCAGACAGCTGGATAAGTTAGTCAAAGATTCTATTAAAATAATAAGAAGTGATAATGGCACTGAGTTCAAGAATTCAATCACGGAAGAGTTCTTGTCACACCCCCAACTTAACAATACATAATATAAAACTATTACAATAGATAAAATAAAGTAAATACAACCGAATCCAAGATCTTACAGTTTAGGGTTTGGAACAGCCCAACATTATTAACTATTACAACCTGATTCCAATATCGAGTCCTCACACACAAAATCACTAACTACCTGAGCTCGAACATACGAATCGGCATCACAAGTCTTACGTGTTGTCTGCTTGAATCTAACCATAGCTGCTAGCTGTAATATCAGGGTGAAAGCAAGTAGTGAGCCAAATTCTCAACAAGTGCTAAACAATACGATACAAATCATAAATCGAGATATAACATTGTGAAGATAGAGCTAATAATAATAAGAGATGAACTTTTGGGTGATGGCATCATTTGTTTGTATCAAAACATTTCCAAAATCAATTCTTAATCAAAAACCATTTAATGATGCTACGGATTACAGCCAGTGATCAGCCGCGAAGTAATCCCGAACCTCGCTGGGTTCTAAAACATTAACGGGATCCCTAGGCAACTTTTAAGCCTACAATATAATTATGGAAAGGACTCGCGTCTCAGTCCAGATCCACTATTTAAAGAAAACATTTATTCCCCTTTGGGACTGAAAATCCAAATTTTTAATTATTTCAAAAACTTATGCCGATTGATAATAAATTTCTTAAACAGTAAACATCTTTAGCAAGGGATTATAGATCAACTTTGAAACACTGGAAATATGTTCACTAAATCTCAGGGCCATGATCCACTAGACTTTACTCTATTAGGGTAATTTGGAAAGTTTCTATTTACAAGGACTTTGACAAGGAGATTTAGTAGGGTTATTGGATAATATTGAAGAGTAATGCCAGACTAGGCTTAAATAATAGTTTCAGATAATGTATAGGTATTAAAATATCAAGAGGATAAGCATTACTGGTTCCAGGTTTGATATAGGTGTTAAAATACAAAGAAAGTGATCATCCGCTCAAGGTATATCAGGGTATCAAGCTTTAGGGTAAGGATAGGGTTATCAAACAATCATGAACGATTTTAAAGAATAACTGGCTTTTAGGTATCAAGATAAAGTTTCTATCGAGGTTCTTACAAGAGTTGAATCAAAGCATCAGGGTGCAATATCAAGATTTCTCAGGATTCAATAGCATGTTAATCAAAAGGATCAATAAAGAATTATAACAAATCTCTATTTTATCATGGCATCACAATTACTTTGCTATACTAGCATGGTATGACTTTTGATCTACTTGCAATACATACCTGAGGGTTCATGGCATTTCTATATAATATAAAGATAGATTTGAGAATCACTTGGTTCAGGTATAAAAAGATAAATCAGGATACTCGCATCATATATATAGGAACTAGTTATCACACATTCGCAGTGTAAACTAAAAAAGCAGGTTGAATCACTTGCCTTGAGAAGGCTGGACTGGACCGGACTGGCAAGAAGGAGCAACTGGAAGCTTTACTCGACCTTTATGGCAAGTTTACCCTCATCTCGAGATCCTACACAATTAATAATAACCTCGTTATAATATATTCTCACCGACGCAACCTATTTACAACCCGAAATTAAACACAAATGGCACTTAGGCCTATATGCACGTAATTTATAATCACCTTATAAACATAATAGTACACATAGCCACATATACTCACATACCATATTTAAGTACCAAACAATATCACACACACCATATTGCAATACTAGGATTGGATGATCTTGCTCCACAATCTAAGTCACTTGATCGCTAAACTAGACAAAATCTCCAAATTTTGGCCTCCTAACTGAATGTGCCTTTACTAAACCATCCAAATCCTATTGACCCTGACTTGGGCCTTTCACTCTAATGACTTTATGCTATCTTGAAACTATGGTGGTCAACCTAGGCCTCACTCATAAGTGCTCTAAAACTATATGGTAAGTGAAGATGCTTACTATGGTAAATTTCAGAATGACATCTAAGGTTTCTTGGGTGCATTAGACACTCTTACACTCAAGTTTACCTCCAAAACTTCTTCACTATACTCTTCTGATCATAAGGCAACTCTCAAACTTGATGTGGCTGAAGGGCCTAGCTTGGGCCTCCCTAGGCCTAAGTTTAAAGTCCATGGTTCCCCTGTTTTTTTGGGAAGAAAAGGTCCTGACTTGAACTAACTTGTGACACATTATTCTAACTCAAATCCTATGAACTATGGCTGGAAAACTCCTCTGACACTCCCTCTAACTAAGGCCCAATAGGGCCTAATGAGGGCCTACCTATGACATGGTCAAAACTTCCCATTTCTTAGTTGCAACAAAATTGTCCCCTGCTGGACAGATTTTGTGATTCCGCTAGTGCACCTAACCAAACATTTTACAAACCTCCAACAAACACCTAAAACATATTATATACTCCTAGTTCTAGCTTCTGGTGGCTTAGGCCTCAAAGTGCACAACAAATGCCCAATCAAAACTTCCCCACAAACTAGTGCAAAATTCTGGAAAAATGCAAACACTAACCAAACCCTTTCCACCTTAACTCCCACTTATTAACCAAGCATCCAATCTTTACCAAATAAAACCTAGTGCATCAACATCCTAAAATAGTGCCTCAACAGGAGTGGAGATCATCCATGCCCTAGAACACCGACATGCAAATAAAAATACAACATGCAACTCATGGAAAACACTTAACAAGGGTTCGGCTAAACATGGAGTTTATATTCTTGTAAATTCGACTTGAACCTATTACCCAACCTTAATAATCATGAAATGTATCTTCTCTTAACTATTATTAAGCAATATATCATGGAAACAATCTATTTCAAGCACAAATAATTTGAATTTATAGATTTTTAAACATAAAAACATGATTTCGAGAAGAGTACCATACACAACATGGTTGATCATCATATTAACATCTTAAAGCTAGCATGCATGGCTAAACATGATTATATAGTGAAATTTCAGTAGCATGCAAGGGTTTTAAAGGTATGGTTTCTCCAAAAAACACATGTTTAAAACATATATGAAATGTATCTCATAGAGAGTTCTTAAATTCACAAGAGTTTCTCTTTGGAGATCACACAAAAGCTACACATGCAACCATGAAACTTCATCTCCCATTCACAAAACTCTTGGGAAGTATATAAAAAAAATATAGGTAGGAGAATTACACTAGAGAAGATGAGAAATGGGATGGAAAAATGATGGAAGGGAGTGGGGAGGGGCTTCGGCCGAGAGCAAAGAGAGGGAGGGGAAGAGAGAAAAAAGAGAGAGATGAGTTGGAGTGAAGTGAATGTGGTTGAGTGTGAGTTTGATTGAGGGTTAATCATTACACTTATGCAAATTGGTGAGTGGAGTGTGCTTTTACCACTATCTCCCTTCTCTTCTTGAAAACAAATTTGCATGCAAGGGCATTCTAGTAAAGTGGCCTTGGTAGGAGTGGTTAGTGGGGTGATTATTGACTCTAGTGCCCTTGAGTTGAATTAGAAGTGATTTGCATGCATGGGCAAAAGAGTAAAATACAAATTAAATAAACAATTAGTTGTAAAGAATAAATTTTATAAATAAAATTAATAATTTGAAAATTATAAAAGTTGTACCATAAAATAACTTGGATTTTTAAAAATTTTATGAGCTCACTTTTAAAATTTATGAATGAAATAATTTTTAAAAGAAAATTTTCCAAGGTATAGAATATTCCTTATAAATCAAAAATAAAGGCAAATAATAAAACTCTTGCTTTGAAAAATTTACATTCTACGTAAAACAACTTATAACGCAGCAAATTCCATTCACACAAACGTATAATCATTAAGTATATTTATAATCAGCTCTAATATTATATAAAGTTCACAAATAATATTACACAAAATGTCGGTCGTAACAGTTCTGCAAAGAGCATGGAATAAAGCATGAATTTTATGCACCTGGAACTCTACAGAAGAATGGAGTTGTAGAAAGAAAGAACAGGACTCTTATTGAAGCTGTACGAACTATGCTTGATGAAGCAAAGCTACCAACCTATTTTGGGCTGAAGCTTTGCAGACTGCTTGTTTTACACAGAATGCTACACTAATAAACAAGCATGGAAAAACAGCATATGAGATGGTGAAGAAAAAGAAGCCAAATATGAAATACTTTCATGTATTTGGATGCAAGTATTTTGTTCTTAAGACTCATCCGGAACAGCTGTCAAAATTTGATCTAAAAGCTGATAAAGGAATTTTTGTTGGATATCTACTTTCCATAAAAGCCTTCAGAGTCTACAATTTAAGAAAAAGGGTTGTCATGAAATCCATCAATGTATCTTTTGATGATAAAAAGATTACTGGACTTGAAGATTTCAATGATCATGATCAGCTGAGATTTGAAAATAAAGATATAAATTCTGATGACCTAAATCCTGATCCTGTAAGTTTTGACGGGTTAAATTCTGATGTCATTGAAACTGTGGTAACTATTCCAAAGGAAAATGCACCTGTTCAGGGGGAGCAAGCTGATGAATATACCACATCTCAAGACTCTGAAGAAGCATCAGAACCAGTCACTGGCTCTTCAAGTTCTGATTCATCAGGTGCTGATGAGCCAAACTCTGACAATTCTTGAAACTCTGATTCTTCAATTCCTGAAGGATCCAACTCAAATTCTGGAATCTCAGATAGCATAACTTCAGGGGGAGCATCAGAAAATGCTGATGGAGACAGCATGGATCATGGAGGAGGATCCAGTTCTAGAGATCAACTTCCATCTGCAAGGAAGTGGACTAAATCATACACACCTGACTTAATAATTGGAGATCCTGAAGCAGGTGTCAGAACTAGAACAGCAACAACAAATGAATGTCTCTATCATTCTTTTCTATCTCAGACTGAACCAAAGAAAGTGGAAGAAGCTCTTCAAGATGCTGATTGGGTGCAAGCAATGCAGGAAGAGTTAAATGAATTTGAAAGAAATAAAGTCTGGACCCTAATGCCAAGACCAAAGAACAGATCCATTGTTGGCACAAAATGGGTGTTCAGAAATAAAACTGAAAGTGATGGCATAATTACAAGAAATAAAGCAAGGTTGGTTGCTAAAGGTTACTCTCAACAGGAGGGTATTGACTATGATGAAACATTTGCTCCAGTTGCTAGATTGGAAGTCATAAGATTCTTTTTGGCTTATGCTGCTCACAAGAAGTTCAAAGTCTTTCAAATGGATGTGAAAAGTGCTTTTCTCAATGGAGAATTGGAAGAAGAGGTATATATTGAACAACCTCCAGGCTTTGTAGATCCAAAATTTCCAAATCATGTCTACAGGCTTGACAAAGAAATTTATGGCCTTAAGCAAGCTCCTAGAGCATGGTATGAGACTCTGACTCAATTCCTTCTGGAAAGTAGATTTCACAGAGGAACAATTGACAAGACTTTATTCTACCTCAACCATGGAAAGGACTTACTTTTGGTACAGATATATGTTGATGATATCATCTTTGGCTCTACAAATACAAAACTTTGTGAAAGATTTTCCAAGTTAATGCAGTCAAGTTATCAAATGAGTATGATGGGAGAGTTGAGCTATTTTCTGGGACTTCAAGTCAACAAATTGAAGAAGGTACTTTTATAAATCAATCCAAGTACACCAGAAATTTAATCAAGAAGTTTGGAATACAAGATAGTTCTACTACATCAACTCCCATGGCCACTACCACCAAGTTAGATAAAGATACTGGAGCAGCAGTAGATATTACTAACTACAGAGGTATGATTGGCTCTTTACTCTATTTAATTGCCAGTAGACCAGATTTCATGTATGCTACCTGTCTTTAGATGAAGAATCAGTTACTGGACTATGGGTTAGAATTTTCTAAAATACCTATCTACTGTGATAATCAAAGTGATATTCCTATGACAGGAAATCCATTTCAACACTTAATGACAAAGCATATCAGCATTAGGTACCATTTAATAAGGGAACATGTGATGGAAGGTACAGTGGAATTGCATTGTATTCCAACAGATTAACAACTAGCAGAATTCTTCACAAAACCACTATATGAAGCTACCTTTACAAGACTGGTAAATGAACTTGGAATGGTTTCAGGTTCTTTCTCAAAATCTGTATAGTTTTTGTTTCATGCATCAGATTTTATGATCAGTATTTACAAGTTTTCTTATCTCAATGTAATTTGTGCTTAAATTGTAATATATTAAACACTGCTTGTTATCTGATGTGATTCTATAAACTCTGAAAGTGTTTTGAATATTATGTTACTATTCAATCGAATGAGGATTATCTTGTTAGATGATGACTTAGTAGTCTTTAACAAACTATGTATCCCATTTTTGAATTAGTTATTTATGTGGAAATCCATAACACAAGCAAATTCTGATTTTGATCTTAGTCAAATTTACTTCTTGTATCTTATTACTAAGTCACAAACTAGATTATTGCTTCTTATCTGTCAAATTCTGATGTCAGTAAATCTTAAGGATGAACTACATGCTTGATAAGCCTCACTCTGAAGAAAATAAAAGAAAAGAAAAATTAAAATCAGGTACTCCTTTGAGATCTAGAGTAAATATGTGAAAGGGAAGATTGTTAGTAAATATTAAGGATGAACTACATGCTTGATAAGCCTCACTCTGAAGAAAATAAAAGAAAAGAAAAATTAAAATCAGGTACTCCTTTGAGATCTAGAGTAAATATGTGAAAGGGAAGACCCAAGTGCATTGCTGGTATTAAGTAATATGCATTAGAAAAGCAAATTTTTCTTGGTGAGTTTTCACATTCTCTGATTACTGGAGAAATACTCTGATAACAACATAAATTCTGATGGAAGTTGTAACTCATTTACATTGAGAAGCCACTGTTTAAAGAATTTCAAAAGATGCATAAAATGAGCACAAACAGTTGAGGTGGATTCTTGCATAACTTTATTCTACAGTAGACTTCACAATTAAAGACAGATTTTAAGCATTTTTCTTAGTTATGCCTTATTTTTAAGATATACTGAAGTTTATCAGACTTTAATCTCTATTTGATCATTTGCACATACACACACTATCACTCCATATGAATGATGAAAATTGATGTGGTGATTAAGTTGTTTCTGATAAACAGTTAAGCATTATTTGCATAAATTCTGAGGACAAGTTCTGATTATGTTTTGATGATTAAACTCTGAAGAAACCCGTCAGTATTTGTGTGAAGAATCACAGAAATAGTCATTCACTTTTTGAGTACAAAAGCCATGTTCTGATGACCGTTAAATTCTGATAATAGTCAAGTTCTGATGCAACTCTGATGCTTACGTGTCATATTTTAATTGCTTGAATTATTTTTAGTTTTTACTGTAACGGTTATATTTCTCAGAAAATAATTAACTGAGATAAAAACAGTGATAAACATTTGGTTAATGGGTTGCGTTTTTGTTTTGGTAACCGCATGTGAGCAAATATTACTGCACGTTTACCGTTCCCACTAATAATGTTTTGACTGTTTACATGCTGTCAGGTGTAAAATGCTGGTTTTACTTCCAAAAAGAGTCGTTGAGTGGAAAGAGTATAAATATTTGAGATAAAAGATTATACAAATATTTTAACTTCTCTTTTACTTTAATTTCTTATTTCTTTTACTCTTTCTCTCTCTTTTTCTCTCTATTTTTTGACGGACTTTCTTACAGGCATTTTATCAAACACCTTGCATACACACAACTTTTCACTTAATTTTTCACAGAAATGGCACCTAAGGATCTTATCTATGATGGAGCCAAGTTCATCCCCAACAAATATATGGTTATTCTTAACAAGGACGAGGCTCCTTCAGATCTTCATTTCATTCAAGATTTTCTGGCTCGTAGTGAGATAGGGTATGCTCTGACCCAACCACAATCACTCTCAGGAACACAAATACTGGAGTTTTGGAGGACTGTAGTCTATGATGATGGTGGTGAAAATGGGTCCCCAAGCATTATTTTTACAATAGGGGAAGATGAGCACTTGGTCACCTTGTCAACTGTTCGACAAGCATCACAAGTTGGAGAGTCAGTACTTCAAAACATGATGGCAAATCTTGGCTATGAGAAATCTTTGTCCAAGCTGGGATAACTGAAGAGGCCCTACATCACGAGGGAGTGGAGCTTCTTTTTCGACTGTATTACCAAAGTCTTTGCCAACAAATGCTCCAACTTTGATGTTATTCCAATCATGAGTCAGCAAATTGGGTATGCTCATTTTGATTATGCTAGTGATGTGCTAGGTTTCATTGGAATAGAATGAAAGAGGACCCAAAAACTGTTTATTTTGCTAGGTTCTGTCAGCATATTTACAGTTTTTATTATTCTGATAAGCCCCAAAACTTTAGTGAGACAATTGGACCCTTTAAACTTCATATTAGGGCCTTCACAGACTTGTTATCTACTGATAATAAGAAAGCCATATTAAGATCTCTCCAAATTCCTCAATCTGCAAAACAGTTCTTAGTAAATTCTGATCCTCAAACATACAGAACCATATATCCTGATGTTTCACCTACACAGTGTAACACCCCCAAATCCGGGGTCGGGGATTCGGGTTGTCACGAGTTCCATTTCCCTTAATAATACTTAACCTTAGCAATCAATCAACTGTTGTGTACTGTGACCCCACAATATACACACACACCACAAGTTATAGTCTCAGAGATGAAAACCAAAAAGAACACAAGTCATTTTATTCCACAATTATAAACCATTTCACCTCAAAAGGGGTTTCCGAATAATTTACATATTCCTTGCCATTATTACAATTCATATAATACATAAGTCTGGTTCATCAATAGTTGAAAACCTAGCCTATTGGTAGCTCCTACCTCAGCTACGATGGCATCAATGCTTCCAGAAAACTGCGGAACATTTTCTAACCGCTTCCGAATTGGAAGCTTGGTCTTGTTCATCTTTTCTATCTGTTATTGTGTGATGAAAGAAGAAAGCAAGGGTGAGCAACAAGCCCACCAAAATAATGTGTATAATGATTAACAATATATGAGCATTCTCATAGTACTCAAGAAAGTCTTGGTCAAGAAGAAATGAACCAAGTTTGATATTTTAACGCGACCAAGTCGCAAAATATTCAGTATATATATATATACCTCTCACAACATTTAAAATCCTCTGACATGTATAACATCCACAGAGTTCCAGTTTATAACTGTATAAAAATATCGTTGCAAGGTGATCTCATTTATCTAACCTTGTCGCAACGTTTTTCTGAAACCTTTGTCATTCATAAGACAATCATTAACTAGATATAAGTTTAAAAGATGAAGTTACAAGATACTCCAATATACTTATATCTTTTCCGGATACTACTTGAACTACCACCGTTCAATGAATAAATAGTTCATACCATAGATTAAGCTACAAGACAAAACTTGTATAGAATCAATCTTTAAAATATCATCAAAATAAAATGAAGTTATGAGATACTTGATTTGATGTAAACATCATTTTGAAAACTTGACCCTGCCAACACTCAACAATCGCCCAACCGTAGCCTTTCTATCGAAGTGCTCTGGGTAGTGTTGCAGAAATATCCAATTGGATGATGAACTCATTACGGGAGTTTGCCGCGCCAGGAAGACCACTTACGATGATCAGTCGTAGTAGTGCAACCCCACCATTTTCTACATGTAGAGGAGAACCTGTCGGATTTACTTGTCAACCGAACACTGGACTCCTAAGGAATGGACCGTCTTAGCGGAACTTCCGGGCCATTTGGGCCAATATAATAAGGCTGGGCCGGCGCTACTCAACCACTTACGCCACTCCTAGTTCAGATGAAATCCATGACTCTGAAACGTAAAGCTCGTCCCCCCTTCCCCAAGTAGAAACTTGTTGATACGGCTCCACCAAGAAGTCGTATCTAATTGGAAAGGAAAACTCACCAATATTTCCCAGGCGATGCCTATTAATGGATTAACTTGTTCCAAGAATTTTACTTCCCGAGTGTTGGGTAAGTAATCAAAAACTCTTTTATCGAAATAGCAACCTTATTGCGAATATAAAACACACCACAGAGCCGGATCCCTCAAGTTTTGAGCGAATATTTAAATTCCCTTAGAAAGGAAGATCTTGAATATTATAAAAATGAGTTTTGGGATCCGCTCTAACTTTTAAAATCATTTTGAAGACTCGCAAACATTTTTAAGAATGTTTGGAGTAATGCTGATTTAATAAAATAAATCAGTCCCAATATATTAGAAAATATCTGAATATTATTATTTAAATAATATTCCCATAAAGAATAATCTTTATAAAAATAATTGAAGTAGACGTTTTAAAACTTATACTTGCAATGAATATTAAATGACCAAAGATATACTTATACGAAAGTACTATCTTTATTTGAATAATCAAAAGTGAGTTTGATTATCGACACATTATTCTTTAATACAGTAAAGAATATTAATTAGTAATTAATCGGAGTCATAAGCCCTCGAATGAATATTCAAAATAATATTCATTAATAAAATAAACGGAGTGATAAGCCCTCGAATATTCAATTTAATATTCAATAATAAAATAAACGGGGTCATAAGCCCTCGAATGAATATTCAAAATAATATTCATTAATAAAATAAAATTATCGAATAAACCTTATTTGATTCATAGTTTTAAAAACTATTCATATATATATAAATATATATATTATACTAGGGAGCATCGACTCCTGGTTTTAGAAAAATGTTCACCTTTGGGTCCCCTATACTAAGGGTATATGCAAATTACCGCTTATCTCTAGCATAGGTATATCAACTGAATCAACAGATATATGTATCAAGAATACGAAACAGGCATGCACATATACCATATCACATGCTACAATATATCGCAAGAATTTGCTAAATAACCATTATGCATCTATCACAAGATAATGCATGTACAAATGTATACATCACAACAACAGTATAACGGATAGAAAACTTTCCTGAGTGCTCCCGGATAGACTTAAGCTTAGAGTGGGTCCGATACCTATGAACAAAAACATAAGTCGGAATTAAACCCCGGTTGCTTAAGAAACTAGACTTTAACCATTTAGAGTCCTAACGTTCGCTTTCGCGCTTAACGATTCACTTAAGTCGCTCGAGTACCCTCGGCTCCACCATTTTTTATAAATTAACCATTAAGAGTTTTAAGGCGATTCTTTCGCGAGTGCCTTAACAACTGCCTAATACACTTTAAATAAATGTTTCATACCCCAATTTGTCATTTAAGGTCCTTAACCAAGGTTTCAAAGTAAAACGAGGGGTAATGGTTCGGTCGCGAAACGCCGTTACTTAAAACGGTCGTTTCTCCTAAACCGTACATCGGAATCAAACGAACTACATATCAAAACGAAGCTCGTAACATGAACTATCTAATAATGGCAATGGTAAAAACCTAGCAGTGAGTTAACGGGTCCTAATGTTAAGAACAAAAACAGTCTAAAGTAAATCGGTCATTACGACGGCTATGTTTACTCCGATTACCCAAATTTATACCACTCCAAATCAACCCACAATCACAAACCAATCAAAACTCCATCCATACTTCACCATAACAGCCCCAACAACTCAACATTATCAATTTATACTATTCTCAAACATGAATTTAAACTATACTTAAGTTCATTAATCAATACTCCAAGAATTACCACTCCAAAAACGTCAGAAAACCAACTAATCTCTACATTCACAACAAACAAGCCTCTCATGAATTATAACAACAAAACTAAACCTAATTACTCAAATAAAGTTAGGGTTTGGAGGGGTTATACCTTCCTTGGAGAGTGGAGAATCAAGTAATAAGCTTGGAATCACCCTTAAAAGTCCTTATCCAAGCTTAATCTAAACAAAAACTCAAGAACAAAAATTTTAGTTCTTGAAAAACACTATTCACCATCTTCTTCCATGATTTTTAGGAAGAGATTGTGAATGATTTAGAAGCTCAAACTTATAGGATAGCTATATCTATGCATAAGGAGTCTTAGATAATTACCTTGCTAATTAACAAAGCTTGGAACTAGGATTTTGATTTTTTTCTCCTTGAAAATGAAGGAAAGCCGAGAGCTTTGATGAAGAAATGAAATAAACCTTGTGTTTTGGTGAAATGATTTGTTGGTTGGTTGATTTTGTTTTGTTTTGTTTTGTTTTCTTATCTTTTACCATGGTAACTTTTGTGTGGTTCTAAATCAACCAACAACACACTTGCTTTAGTCCTGCTTATGTCACCAAGTGATGTCATCCTCCCACCTTTGTCCCCTTCTCATTGGTTTGATGACATCATCCCCACTAATCTCTTTGATTAGCTTCTAATTACTTGGCTAATGACCGCTGAGCTGTTGTGCGGTTCGCTTAACTTTCGTTTTCGTTTATCGTTTGAGGGATCATACCCGGGATCTTATTACTGAGGTTTCCTTAACCTTTCTCAATACATTATATTCCCTTTATGATCCTCTCTTATAATCCTTGAATTTAAATCCTTTTTATTCTGTTACCTTATACTCAATTCTTTCTGTATCCGGTAGATTCCGGGAAAAATCAAAGTGTTCGAATTTGGATTCTGACGATCTTTACATACACTTATATACCACATAGAGTACTAATAATATCCCAGAAGATCAATAAAAGAACCCTTACATAGTGTGGCATGAAAAGTTTTCTTATTCAGCATAATCAGCAAAACACTATTTATAAGGGTTTCAAAAATTCCAAAAATTGGGGTTATTACAGTCTCCCCTCCTTAAAAGGATTCCGTCCCGGAATCAGATAGAAAGTGAGTAGGGATACTTTCTTAACATTGCACTTTCTAACTCTTACGTAATTTTCCCACATTATGGTTCTACCATCAAACTCTGACTAGTTTGATAACTCTTCTCCTAAGCATTTGTCCATTTTTGATCTATAAACCTTCCTGGTTGCTCCATGTAGGTTACGTCTGGTTGCATGTCTATGCGCTCATATGCCCCTATTTGTCTGGCATCCGAATTACACTTCCTTAACATTGATACGTAGAACACGTTATGAACTTACTACATGTTCGGGGGTAGGGCTAGCTCATATGCTAACTTCCCAATACGTCTTAATAACTCAAAGGGTCCAACAATTTGTAGGCTTAGCTTTTCTTTCTTTTTGAACCTCATCAATCATTTCCAAGGGATACCTTTAACATTACTAGGTCCCCTATTTCCTATTCTTTTTCCTTTCGTGTCAAATCAACATACTTTTTATGTCCATCTTGGGCTACTACCAGCCGTCCTCTGATTAGATCTATCATACCCTTGGTCCTTTGGACCACTGCTGGTCCGAGCATCTTGCGCTCTGCAACATCATCCTAACATAAGGGAGATCGGCATTGTCTTCCCTTAAAGATCTCATAAGACGACATCTCGATACCTGACATACGATCTATTATCGTGAGAAAACTCGATCCGCGTTAAGTGATCATTCCAAATTCTTTCAAGTCTATTGCACAGACTCTCATTATAGCTTTTAGCATTAGAGCTTTTGCTTCTCAATACCCATTCTTTTCCAGTTCATAATCGCTACTACCTTCCGTTCCTAATATTAGACTGGTTATACTTTTGCTCGTTAGCATTCTATAACCTTTTAATTACCACGTCAACCTTAGTATCACTAACGCGTTAGAATTGGAATACCACCGTACTGATACTACTTCCTTTAGCTGCTTCCATCTTCGAAAGCTTGATCCATCATATAGAAGTAAAGGAATTTGTTGAGAGATCACTATGATCATGAACACTTGTTCTATTGCATAGTTAGTACAGAAGGTGGCCAGCCTTTAGTACTTGACAAGCAATTAAACAATAGATGGTATCCTACTAGGCTTCTATCACACAGATAGATAGTCATTCGGCAATACCTCCCCTTCTGGAAGGGTTGTTCTTCTCAGCTTATATGAAATAAAAAGGAGAGAAAAGAATGAATTGAAGAGAATTGTATATATATAAAATATACTGCCACAAAATATCTGGCTTGGAATCTACCTCTGAACTATAGAGGTTTAACATAGGAGAACAAAACATATATGTATATAAATCCACATCAAGTATAATAGCATCGCATTTCACATGCTTAAATATTTACTATTCCATCCATCATTCTATGGACCCATGCTCTTGCTCGAGCTTATACACAATCACCTTTGAAACTCCCTTGATATCGAAAATCGAATCTGGGATTTCATTCTAGACATCACTGTTACTAAAATTCTATGCTTGCACTGTAACCTTCCTCGTATAGTAATACGACTCTCTATTAATAAGAAGGAATAAATATTTAATAGGTAGATAATCTACTTAATTAGTCTATCAATGATAACTTATACACCACCACGACCCGATTAGTGGTACTCAATCTCAACATCCATTCCAATACAACTCTCATGGTTGTAATCGACTCATTACTCGCAGAATCATTGCTGCATTACTATGGTCCACCACTGACCTACTGTCGTAATTCACTTTCCATGAAATCTTAATATCTAACCATACGGAGTCCATACATGTCGTATAGAATTCTCCTAAGGAGGTAACATAATTACCATTTATGATTCATGAAGAACACTCTAGATCCTGATGTACATACATGACATGAAGCAGATAAAATTACAGAAGAGTTTCAATCAAAGCAACGATAGCAAGTTAATACCATTCTTAATCATATACCTTCAATAGAAGACTTAACTCGAAGGTTCGTCTAGTCCTTTTTGAAACATGGTCCTGGCTTATCTCTAGATAGTACCTTCTGAGATAGATAGCCCGCTCATGGCGATTACACGAATTAAACCTTTACCAACTACTATTACGGTTGGGTATTGCACAGTCATCAGAAGGAATTTCAATCTTCCAAACCATAATACAACCTTCACAGCTTTAACCATCATCACTGTATTCCTTTCGCACAAGCGCCTATAATTATCCTCTTACCTTTAAAGTGTCGGCCACCTCTTTGGCCTTTCTTGATAGTAAAATTTCCTTACAGTCAATGTCATTTTAACCACCTCCAAATAAATTTTCTACCTCATTTCAATCACTGCTTATGTGAAGATGTTTTCCTTAAAATCTGATGAGTAAAAAAAAATATCATCATTTTTCCATAAGTTATTGCCTCAGTCTTTAGAGGTTAATCACTGTCACGACTGACTCTAAATCATACATAAAACATCTTTTATCTTAGGTCATAATTGCCCTGAACAATTTCGACCTTTGCTGGTTCGATCCATACTTTCTTGTGGTTTAACACGTGCCCCACTTGGCATCATTATAATTACGTCATATTTCCTTTATCAACATTTCTATTTTTGAGAATTTTGAATATTACATTTCTCCTTGTAAAACTTCTAAGGTTATCCTTGAATCGTTCCTCCTGTATTCCCTAGATTCAGGGCATATCAAAATACCATATACTAATACTAGAACCATTGTCTATGTACTTCTGAAAAAATTTCTCTACTGATCTTTAAAGGTTGTTATTACCTTAATCCTTTCCAATTCATACTGTCAAAACTCATACTATCCCTATTAAGGGTGAAATGCCAACCTTCATGCATTCCCCTAGGATTCATTTTAAGTTACCGATGTTCTATCCTTAATTCTACCTTTAAAAAGGTACATGCATCCTTCCATGGATAAATCAAGTCATATATCCTTGATAGATTATCTTATCCAATCATTCCCACCCAGATAGTCTATACCAATTTCACAATAGCATCCTTATTCAAACTGAGGTCAACACATATGGCCTTCAAAAGATAACAATGGTTACCCGCTTTTCTTTCCTAATTTGTTAATGATAACATGGATGTTCTGGAAGATATTGGTCATGTCAACGTGAACATCTTCTTAATAAATCCTCATTTTCTTCTGTTGTTTATCTCAACAGTCATCTCAATATTAGGATGTCTCTCATACCTGGCGTCTCCCTTTCTGGGTATCATGCCACCGGTCTTACACTTCACATTCTTGAAGGTCACTTCCTTCATCCAATTTTCCTAATTTCTTACTTCCTTGTCTCCTCAGTCTATCCGCGTCTCAATATTTATCCTTCGAACTATCTCAAGGTTTCCTCAAATCCTCCCAACTTACAGGGGATAAAATATATGTATCTCTTATGCCTTCAACCATCAATTTAACTCATGGTGAATCACCCTCATCCTGACGATTACATACTTTTCTATTTCTATTGCTACGAGTCTTTAGGGTTTCCTCATACCCAACTTCCTTATCATTCCTCAAACTCTATTGCCTTTATGCTCCTTTCCACTTCAGTTTCTTTTTATTTTACTTTCTATTACAATCATTTCACGTTCCCACTAATCATTGACTTCAAACATCATGTCGTTCTGGGATTCTTGTCCTCCAGACGAATCTTGACAACTTTTACAACTTAGCTTCATATTTCATCATACTCGTCCGCCTTTGTTCTGGCTCTAAAGCTTTTACACTCTCTTTATAACCTTGGGAATTACTTTCCCGAAAACAATTGACTGAACTTTAATTAGTTTATTATAATCTCTTGCTCCGTGCCTTCCTTGGCCTTTCACCAGCGGGTGGTCTCTCTCTTAGGAGGGTAAGTGACAAAAACACTCTTTTGTGATTCGTCAATCATTTAGAATCTCAAATGATTCCTGTATTTCCTTTAGCCAGGCTCTTGCCTCGGCTGGGTCAGCTATTCCCTTGGAACTCTGAGAGCTTAACGACTTAAAGGTCCTGAAAGAATTTCACACCACATTGTTTCCTCAAGGTGGTGGTTAGGGGTAAAAGTATAAGTTTTGTTTTAGGCAGGTCCATGGATTGCCCAATAGGAGTACCATCCTGGTTCTTCCTATCTTGCTTGACTTTTGTTTTCTCAGTCTAAATATTTCTTCCCACTCCCCATAATTGGGGTCATCTTTTAATTTAAAATCTTCATTTTCCACTTCATTATATTCTGGGTTCCTTATATCTTAATTACGACCTCCCTGATTATCACATTCAAGGTTTGCCCCTAATCTTATTCCTCATGGGGGCATAATGCTTGGAAAAATTTTGAGAATCTCTGGATATTTGTCTTACTTACTTTGCTTAAGTCTTTCCCTCGTTCTGTCCTTGCATGATTGCGAATTATGAATTCTCAAGTTCTATAAACTTCATGACACTCTCTTAAGTGTTAATAGTGCAAATAACAATATGAACTTATCACAAACAAACTGATCTGAACTGAAATTAACGAATATATACATAACCATTTGTTCGAGGGTACAACTACTGAACACATTAAAGAGAATTACATCATTTGATCTGATCGCTTCTATCCCAAAAGTACTACCATAGATAATCATCTCGTCATTAAAACTAATCATTCATAACTTAGGCTAATCCTCCAAAAGTGGTGCTTCATGAAACCCTTGTCTGATCGCTCTGACTCTGCACACTACCATGGATCAAGAAATGCGGGCACGCACGACATCCCTAACCTGCTCCATCACAGAGGTGATGAGGTCTAAGATAGTTGCAAGTAGAGCTGGATCAATCTGACCCTCAAGATGGCTTCTAGCTGTAACACGGGTGGTAGCCTCAATCCTTTCCATGCTATACGCTAATCCTGCCAGAAGTACTCCGCCCTCAATCCTCAGTGCAGTAAGTCGACCCAACAGATCACTCCTAACATTACGGGCCTCAAACAGGCCACCCAAATTCATATAATAATCGGCGATAAGAGAAGCCTGAGTGGTTGCATCTAGCAGTCCATGGGGTGCAGGTAGTGCAGACCCAGGAGATCCAAATGGATAACCTAGCACGGTATCAGGTGACAATGGTGCAGGAGATAAAGGTGGCATTTCCTCAGTAGGTGTTGGGCTTTGTACAGGGGAGGGAACAGGAATTGGTGGAACCTCATTGATGTCTTCAGGAACCTCTGGAAGAGGGTCTGATACTGGTGTAATTGGTGTCGTGGAAGGCCCCACTCCTCCTGCCCTCATTAACCTTTGTGCCATTGGTAACTCTTCATCCTCTAGTGCCACCCTCGCGGCCATTCTTGCTCTGGTAGTCGCCCAGACTACGGTCATCAATTCCTCAGCGGTCCTCTCTTCATTCTCGCCAGGATCCTCCATGAGATCCTCCTCAGCAACAATCCCTTCTGGGATAACATCCTCAACCGTAACATTCTCAATATGAATCTCATCTGGTCCCTCGTTAGGGTACCCTATCGGATTCACAATTTGATCTCCAACATGTAATAAAACATCCTCATGCTGATGCTCCTGAACCTCAGGGTTCGGTGCCCCGCTGCCCTATACGAGAACAAACTATGTTACTATCACGATATTTATAAGGGTTCCCGTAAGGGTTTTAACTGTCAGTGCTACTTTAAGTAGTCCGACTATGAACTTGGCAAGAGTTCTTAATATCTTAGTGAACTTATTATCATAACGCCACATCATCTCTGAGGTTTATAACGCTTGGCTCTGATACCACTTCTGTAACACCCCCAAATCCGGGGTCGGGGATTCGGGTTATCACGAGTTCCATTTCCCTTAATAATACTTAACCTTAACAACCAATCAACTGCTGCGTACTGTGACCCCACAATATACACACACACCACAAGTTATAGTCTCAGAGATGAAAACCAAAAAGAACAAAAGTCATTTTATTCCACAATTATAAACCATTTCACCTCAAAAGGGGTTTCTGAATAATTTACATATTCCTTACCATTATTACAATTCATATTATACATAAGTCTGGTTCATCAATAGTTGAAAACCTAGCCTATTGGTAGCTCATACCTCAGCTACGGCGGCATCAATGCTTCCGTAAAACTGCGGAACATTTTCTAACCGCTTGCGAATTGGAAGCTTGGTCTTGTTCATCTTTTCTATCTGTTGTTGTGTGATGAAAGAAGAAAGCAAGGGTGAGCAACAAGCCCACCAAAATAATGTGTATAATGATTAACAATATATGAGCATTCTCATAGTACTCAAGAAAGTCTTGGTCAAGAAGAAATGAACCAAGTTTGATATCTTAACGCGACCAAGTCGCAAAATATTCAGTATATATATATATATATATATATATATATATATATATATATATATATATATATATATATATATATACCTTTCACAACATTTGAAATCCTCTGACATGTATAACATCCACAGAGTTCCAGTTTATAACTGTATAAAAATATCGTTGCAAGGTGATCTCATATATCTAACCTTGTCTCAACGTTTTTCTAAAACCTTTGTCATTCATAAGACAATCATTAACTAGATATAAGTTTAAAAGATGAAGTTACAAGATACTCTAATATACTTATATCTTTTTCGAATACTACTTGAACTACCACCGTTCAATGAATAAATAGTTCATCCCATAGATTAAGCTACAAGACAAAACTTGTATAGAATCAATCTTTAAAATATCATCAAAATAAAATGAAGTTATGAGATACTTCATTTGATGCAAAGATCATTTTGAAAACTTGACCCTGCCAACACTCAACAATCGCCCAAATGTAGCCTTTCTGTCGAAGTGCTCTGGGTAGTGTTGCAGAAATATCCAATTGGATGATGAACTCATTACGGGAGTTTTCCGCGCCAGGAAGACCACTTACGATGATCAGTCGTAGTAGTGCAACCCCACCATTTTCTACATGTAGAGGAGAACCTGTCGGATTTACTTGTCAACCGAACACTGGACTCCTAAGAAATGGACCGTCTTAGCGGAACTTCCGGGCCATTTGGGCCAATATAATAAGGCTGGGCCGGCGCTACTCGACCACTTACGCCACTCCTAGTTCAGATGAAATCCATGACTCTGAAACGTAAAGCTCGTCCCCCCTTTCCCCAAGTAGAAACTTGTTGATACGGCTCCACCAAGAAGTCGTATCTAGTTGGAAAGGAAAACTCACCAATATTTCCCAGGCGATGCCTGTTAATGGATTAAATTGTTCCAAGAATTTTACTTCACGAGTGTTGGGTAAGTAATCAAAAACTCTTTTATCGAAATAGCAACCTTGTTGCGAATATAAAACACACCACAGAGCCGGATCCCTCAGGTTTTGAGTGAATATTTAAATCCCCTTTGAAAGGAAGATCTTGAATATTATAAAAATGAGTTTTGAATCCGCTCTAACTTTTAAAATCATTTTGAAGACTCGCAAACATTTTTAAGAATGTTTGGAGTAATGCTGATTTAATAAAATAAATTAGTCTCAATATATTAGAAAATATCTGAATATTATTATTTAAATAATATTCCCATAAAGAATAATCTTTATAAAAATAATTGAAGTAGAAGTTTTAAAACTTATACTTGCAATGAATATTAAATGACCAAAGATATACTTATACGAAAGTACTATCTTTATTTGAATAATCAAAAGTGAGTTTGATTATCGACACATTATTCTTTAATACAGTAAAGAATATTAATTAGTAATTAATCGGAGTCATAAGCCCTCGAATGAATATTCAAAATAATATTCATTAATAAAATAAACGGAGTCATAAGCCCTCGAATGAATATTTAAAATAATATTCAATAATAAAATAAACGGGGTCATAAGCCCTCAAATGAATATTCAAAATAATATTCATTAATAAAATAAAGTTATCGAATAAACCTTATTTGATTCATAGTTTTAAAAACTATTCATATATATATATAAATATATATATTATACTCGGGAGCATCGACTCCCGGTTTTAGAAAAATGTTCACCTTTGGGTCCCCTATACTAAGGGTATATGCAAATTACCGCTTATCTCTAGCATAGGTATTATCAACTGAATCAACAGATATATGTATCAAGAATAAGAAACAGGCATGCACATATACCATATCACATTCTACAATATATCGCAAGAATTTTGCTAAATAACCATTATGCATCTATCACAAGATAATGCATGTACAAATGTACACATCACAACAACAGTATAACGGATAGAAAACTTGCCTGAGTGCTCCCGGATAGACTTAAGCTTAGAGTGGGTCTGATAACCTATGAACAACAACATAAGTCGGAATTAAACCCCGGTTGCTTAAGAAACTAGACTTTAACCATTTAGAGTCCTAACGTTCGCTTTCGCGCTTAACGATTCACTTAAGTCGCTCGAGTACCCTCGGCTCCACCATTTTTATAAATTAACCATTAAGAGTTTTAAGGCGATTCTTTCGTGAGTGCCTTACCAACTGCCTAATCCACTTTACATAAATGTTTCATACCCCAATTAGTCATTTAAGGTCCTTAACCAAGGTTTCAAAGTAAGGCGAGGGGTAATGGTTCGGTCGCAAAACGCCGTTACTTAAAATGGTCGTTTCTCCTAAACTGTACATCGGAATCAAACGAACTACATATCAAAATGAAGCTCGTAACATGAACTATCTAATCATGGCAATGGTCAAAACCTAGCAGTGAGTTAACGGGTCCTACTGTTAAGAACAAAAACAGTCTAAAGTAAATCGGACATTACGACGGCTATGTTAACGCGATTATCCAAATTTATACCACTCCAAATCAACCCACAATCAACCCACAATCATAACCCAATCAAAACCCCATCCATACTTCACCATAACAGCCCCAAAAACTCAACATTATCAATTTATACTATTCTCAAACATGAATTTAAACTATACTTAAGTTCATTAATCAATACTCCAAGAATTACCACTCCAAAAACTTCACAAAGCCAACTAATCTTTACATTCACAACAAACAAGCCTCTCATGAATTATAACAACAAAACTAAACCTAATTACTCAAATAAAGTTAGGGTTTGGAGGGGTTATACCTTCCTTGGAGAGTGGAGAATCAAGTAATTAGCTTGGAATCACCCTTAAAATTCCTTATCCAAGCTTAATCTAAACAAAAACTCAAGAACAAAAATTTTAGTTCTTGAAAAACAATATTCACCATCTTCTTCCATGATTTTTAGGAAGAGATTGTGAATGATTTAGAAGCTCAAACTTATAGGATAGCTATATCTATGCATAAGGAGTCTTAGATAATTACCTTGCTAATTAACAAAGCTTGGAACTAGGATTTTGATTTTTCTCCTTGAAAATGAAGGAAAACCGAGAGCTTTGATGAAGAAATGAAATAAACTTTGTGTTTTGGTGAAATGATTTGTTGGTTGGTTGATTTTGTTTTGTTTTGTTTTGTTTTCTTACCTTTTACCATGGTAACTTTTGTGTGGTTCTAAATCAACCAACAACACACTTGCTTTGGTCATGCTTATGTCACCAAGTGATGTCATCCTCCCACCTTTGTCCCCTTCTCATTGGTTTGATGATATCATCCCCACTAATATCTTTGATTAGCTTCTAATTACTTGGCTAATGACCGCTGAGCTGTTGTGCGGTTCGCTTAACTTTCGATTTCGTTTATCGTTTGAGGGATCATACCCGGGATCTTATTACTGAGGTTTCCTTAACCTTTCTCAATAAATTATATTCCCTTTATGATCCTCTCTTATAATCCTTGAATTTAAATCCTTTTTATTCTGTTACCTTATACTCAATTATTTCTGTATCCGGTAGATTTCTGGGAAAAATCAAAGTGTTCGGATTTGGATTCTGACGATCTTTACATACACTTATATACCACATAGAGTACTAATAATATCCCAGAAGATCAATAAAAGAACCCCTACATAGTGTGGCATGAAAAGTTGTCTTATTCAGCATAATCAGCAAAACACTATTCATAAGGGTTTCAAAAATTCCAAAATTTGGGGTTATTACACATAGGCTAATACTCCTCAACCTCCACCAACCCAGCCTTCCAATACTCAACCACAACCTACTATAAGAACCTACTATCAACCAGCACAATCCTCTCAATCACAACCATTAGCACCTACTATCAGAACCTCACCTCTCAAAACCAAACCAACCTCTGGTACTTCTTAAAAGGTGCCAGTAGTAAAATCTGACACATCCTCTAGGCCAACAACCAAAAGAACTATCTCTGTGCCTAAATCTCCACCAAGGAGAAGAATAAGGATGATTCTGGGAGATGAATCTGATGAGGATGAACAAGTCTAGGTTCCTGCATCAGAACCTGTGACAGTAGAAGTTGAAGAGTCAACTCTTCAGAAATAGAATGAAGATGAGGGTTCTGGAATTTTGAAAAGGAAAAGACCTTCAAGTTCTGATATAGATAAAGTCACTCCTCCATATAGAAGATCAAGGAAGACTAAAGCAGGTGTTAAAATTACACAATCTCAATATGAAGATGCTGAGGAAGGGGATCAGGATTCTCTGATCTCATCAGAACCTATTATAATTGAAGCCTTTCCAGTACCTGAATACACTGTTCATGACACAGTGATCACACCTCCTATATCTCCATTCAAAGAAACAACTACAGTTGAAGATTCTGGGTTAAGTCCTGAAATTGACAATCACAGGCTGAATATTCCAACTGTCTTGTATTTGGAAGCACCACCAGCAACAGTGTCAACTCCACCTGTTTCTCCAATGCTAAATGTTGAAGTTCCTAATACACCAATTCTGAATTTGGAACCTGAAGATCATAATTTGGAAACAAAAGCTCCAGAATCTCCTTCAGTAACACACACTCTGGTGTTATCAGAAAATGATGAGATTTTATCATATTTTTGAGATAGTGCTCCAGCAAATGCTCCAGCAAATGCTCCAGCAAATGCTCCAGCAAATGCTCCAGCAAATGCTCCAATTCTTGGCAAGGAGGCACTGCTTAAATTTAATTAAGAAGATGCTCTTATTCCATGGGAAGAAACCTTCAGAAGAGTTGAGTGGAAAAAGAAGTGGAATGAACCTGACTTCATTCCCAGCCCACATGTTCTGTCAGAACATATTTCAAAAGCTGATGAGTTGCTGACAAGTTCTAATTTCAAGCACCAACTAAACGTCACAGCTCTCAGTACTAAATCTCTTCAAGGTCTACACTCCAAGACTCATGAAAAGGTTGATAAACTTCAGGATTCAGCTGATAAAATAGACCAGATGCTCAAACAAGACAAGAATAGGTTTATCAGACCAATTCAAGAGAAAGTTGAAGCTATTGAGCAGGTTCAAGAAAAGCAGCAGGCTCAACTGGATGAGTGTTAGTCCCTTAACAATATAACAAGAATTACAGAAGGGGGGTTGAATGGAATTCTTGAATAAAAATTGTTCTAACTCAAATAAATATATCAGTGTGAATTGATTAGCAGAATGTGGAATAGTCACTTGAAATGAATCAAAACACAAGTAATTAAAAACAAGAGTCTTTAAAACTTTCTGGTGGATTTGAATGATTCCACCAGAGATATATAATATATATCGAGAGAACTCTGTGTGCAAAAAGCTCACAGCTGCTTACAAATGTTGAACAACTAAGAATACAGAGAAATACTGAGAATACAACTTACAAATGTTTCTCTCTTAGTTGCTTAGTTTCTTAGTTAGTTGTTCTATTTGCTGCTTCTTGGTTTATATATCACCAAGATTACAAAGCAATAAGATAAGATAATAAAACAAAAACTATCGAGTCTATTACAATGCTACTTCATTACTCTATTCCAGCATCTTTGAATATCTTCATAATAGCATGGAAATGGCAATGCTTCTTTGTTCTCGAAAACCCAATTGAATAGGCTACCACATTCCATTTGCATACACTCGATACATGTGACTGTGTTGTCACTGTCAACAGATATTTGAATTCTTTATCCGTCGGGTTCATGATCATCCGTCGAGTTAATGATCATCCGTCGGGTTGTTGATCATCCGTCGAATTCATTGTAGTTTATCCGTTGGGTAGCAATCAGGCACTTCACTTTATTTCATTTATGCAGAATTACAAGACATCATCTATGTACAATTAATCAACTTATTCTGCATATCTAGTTAAAGTCAACATGACTTAAGTACTACTACAGATTCTAAACAATGCGTATGCAGAAATGTGCTACAGATTATTGTTACATAAGCTACTCACTCGATGGAAAATAAATCATCATCCGTCGGGACTATATTGAGTCATCCGTCGGGACTATAATCCTTATCCGTCGAGTGCTACATTTTCACTAAGTAAAATCTACCAAGGTGTTTTGTTAATTAAATCATCAAGTTCACAACAGATACACAACAATCTCCCCCAATTTATGTCTACTGGAATTGTAGCCATAAATTAAGAGATACTTGATGATAACAAAACACCCTAAAAATACAACTTTAAAAGAAAGTAGATAATACTGTAAAGTGCTTTAATTAACAAAATGTACAAATTTTTGCTCATAGTCATTTTCAAGATGCTCCTCTAGCCTGAGTAGATTTATCTAGTTCCTTGAAGGTCTGGATCTCTTTCCAAGCTTTCTGTTGTTTTCTTCAATCTGATTTTGGAGCTGCCTGTGGAATTCCAGTCTATCAGATTCTGAAAGATTTAACTTTTCTTGCATTTCCAAGAGAGTCTCATTGCTAGAGATGCTCAATTGGTCTTCTAATCTTAAAAATCTTCTCACTCCTTTGTCATCCATGAACTCCATCAGCCAGTAGGGCCTTAGGTGCACTCTTCTCCCTATGTAAGGGATAATTAGAGTCTTTGGGAGTGCATCTTTAGCTCTAATACTCCTCAGTTCTTCAATTTTCTTTAGAAACAATCTTCTTGCAGTTACATTGAACCCAAAGTTCTTCTTGAAAGATGAATAAACCTTAATCAGTACAGCTTGGCTTTCTTGAAGGATCCTGTGAAGTGGCCATTGAATCTCCTTTCCTCCCTTGTACTTAAAAACTAGCCTTTCAGGTAGGTTTCTGTATGCATCAATCCCTCTTACTTCTTCTAGTTCATCTAGATAGAGATTTAGATAAGAGAATTCCTTGATGTTACACAAGTACATGTAATCTCCCTTATTGACTTTAGATTGAGCTTTGACTAAAGATTTGGATTTGAGAGGTGACAACTTCACTTTCTTGACTGCTCTTGACTTTGTACTATTTGGCTTGTTAAGGATTGGCAGATTGAAGTCAGGAATTGGTATGTTCTCCCATTCTATTGGTTCATCCTTAGGCACAATAGGTTCACCATGAATGTTCCTATAAGGATCCACCACCTTGATATCTTCAAATACCACAGAGGGTTTTGATGCTTGAGTTGTTGTTGGAGTGGATTCCTTGGGAAACTGATTCTCCAATTTCTTATCAACAATGTCCAGTTTCCTTTTGGTTCTTTTAGCCAATTCCTTGATTCTTGGAGATTTCTTCTGTTCTTGTTGAACTTGCTTCTGTGGATCTTGAGATTCAGTGATTCCAGATGGCTGAGATAGTAATTGAAGGCACAATTACTTTACTGATTTGAATTTGAAGCCTCTCCCCCTCACTTGGTCCTTTCTCCCCTTTTTTGTTATCATCAAGATGAGTAGAGGAGGAGGTTTGAGCAGCCACCAGTTTTTGAAGTAAATATGTCTGTTGGGCTTGATGAAGATGAATGGCTGTTAAAGATGCTTCCATGGCTGACATTCTTGTATCCAAGGCATCTATCTTGGTTGCAAGATCAGAATTTTTCCTTAATTGCCTCTTGATGTCAAGAATTGTAGCTTCTGGAAGCTTAGAATCCATCTTGTCTGAAATGACCTTCTTCATCTCCTCAATATCACCCTTGATGGTGTTTACATCCCTAGCATGTTGGAATCCTTAAATTTGTTGAAGTTGCAGAGAGGCTAGATGTGCCTGAAGGAGCTTCTTGGTGCTGGCATTTGTAGTGGTTTGAAGTGCAGTATTTGTCTGATTGATTAGTTAGATCAGGGTTGTCTTGAAGTAGTGCTCATCACAGTGCTTTAAAAATACCCATGATGGCATACCTGATCTTGAACTGGAACCTACTTCTCCCCTATATCCATTGCTTCATCTTCACTATCCCCACTTCCATCACCAAAGAAATCAGCTGAACCACCAGTCTCATAATCCACATCACCAGCTGTAGAGGGAAAAGCTGTGATGGCATCCTTAGCTCTTAGCATAGACTGTGTGGTATGCACCAGATTGAGCATACTTTCTGCATTGTCATTGCCCTGTTCAGCTAGAATTTGATAAGCTGGAACAGGGTGAGTAAATGCCTCAGCATCAAGGGAGGTGGAATCTATAACAGCTTGAGGTTGCTGAGATAGTCCCTCCCTGTCTGCATCTTGGACATTTATTGACTCACTAGCAATGACATCCATCCTTATAGCTCCAGTACATGAATTTTTCTCGTTTTCTCTCTTTTATTGTATCAGGGTCTCACCCTGGCTCCCCACCCTCATAACCTCACCTTCACCATCTAAGGTGGGACTCCTCTCAATTTTTTTTGCCAATCCTGAAGAAATAGATTGCATAATTTCACTCATTTCCTCTCCTTTTTCCTAGGAGCAACCCAGACTCTCACTCATAACACTCTTCTCTCTCAATCCTAATAATGACTGTACAACCACTAATTCTTCTGCACTTAAAATAAATGAAGTTTGAAGTGGTACAGAGACACTCGACGGATGAGTAATATCCATCGGGTGAGTGGTTTTGCTATCCGACGGATAACTGCTATTAAGCTTATCCGTCGGGATACAATCACTACTCGACGGATGAGCAATATCCATCGAGAGAGTAGAAATGAATGAACTAGGAATGGAAACTATTGTGGACTCTGTGCTGATTGAAGATATTTTGGACACAGATGATTCAACAGTTCCTGAAAGAAATGGCAAGTGAGCCAACAAATCATCTAAAAGATGATGCTCACTTGCACTAGATATTGGCTTACCCAACAAAGTTAAAGAAGGGGAATCAGGATTTGATTTGTTTATCATTTCCACATCCAGAGAGTTTGTCGGTGAGTTTGGTGTTTGAGGTGCTTCTATTACAAGAGATTTTGGCTGTGACTCCATATTTATTGGAGCCACATCAAACTGAATTTGTGAAGATGCAGTGACTGTGTCTTTAACACCAGTTTGCACAGTGTGTGTACCCTGTGCATCCCCAAGGGTTTTAGATTTCTTCTTTCTGGCATAAGTTTGGGGTGAGCTTATATCCCTAACCCTCTTTACATGTGCTCTTGTTTGAGAGCTTTGTTCAATAGCTACATCCTTTTGGTAGGATGCAGCCAGAAATGAGCTTTTATCCTTTTTAAGCACTATAGTTTGTTGGGAAACTGCAGTGTGGCTAGGCTGGGAACCACTCAACTCTCCATCCTTATCCTTAGGGTTTCTTTTATGTTCACCCTTTCCCTCGCCTACCTTACCCTCCTTCACACTCCCCTCTTTAGTTTTGGTGGATTTTACAACTGGCATCTTTTGAGAGATACCATTGGGGGCTTTCTTTGATTTGGATTTAGAAATTTTTGCTGGTTTGGTAGCTTGGGTAGGCAACTGTTGGGTCATTGACATAGTTGCCATAGCTACACTGGAACTCAAAGAAACTTGTGAGGTTGGAATAGCAGGGATAGATGAAGTTACCTCACTTACCTGAGGTGCTTCCATTGCAGGGAAATAGAACAGTGGCACCTCCTTGTGATGATTGGCCCTGTTCAAATCTGCAATAATCCTTCTCTCTTGAACCCAACAATTTAATTTGTTGTTAAGGTTCTCAAGCACAATTCCCTCAGAGAGGTGGTTAGCTAACATTATAAAGAATCTAGCATAATACACATTCTTACCTCTCTTATTTAACTCTCCTAGTTTGAATCCCAACTCAAATAAAACAAGGTCACTAAAATTATAGAACCTATCTGTAACTAGCATGTAGAGCATGTTAAGCATGGAGATATTGACTGAATCAAAATTACTGATTTTACCTGAAAAGATCTTTGTCACTACATCACACATAAAACTCCATTATTTCCTAAGGCCCAATCTCCTAATGTCACTTAACTTAGAAGTAGAAAGAGCATAGTTCATGGTATTAAGCATATTGATTATGTCAGTGTCAGTGTGTGGTGAGGTCACAGTGTTATCAGGTATCTTAAAACATGCTTTTATAACATCACTATTGATACAGAATTCCTTACCTTTAATGGTGAGTGTGATTGTCTTATCTGTTGAGTTGTATGTAGCAGTGGTCCACATCTCTTCAATAACTTCACAAAAGATTGTGGGTGATTCCAGCATGGCATAGCTAAGCTTGAAATTCTTCACAAAGTCCATCATCTTGTGATAGTCACCAGATTGCTGAATCCCCTTGTTTACTAGTGCAGTGAAATTATTCTTCTCATAAATAAACCAAGTTTGATACATAATCTTGACAACGAGCGCCATTGTTAGAGAATAAGAGCTTGAAGAGAGAGAGTAAGTGCTTTGAAAGAGAAAGAAATTGGAACAGTTGATTTGAGAATGATTAAAGAAAAGCAATGGAAATGAAATAAGCTTTTATACTATCTCAAAAATAACTGTTAAAAAATAATAAAGTAAAATAAAGTAACCAATGAAAATTGCTTAAAATAGCCGTTTAAAAATAAACTGTAAAAATTCCACCCATTATCCGTCGTGTTATTCTTACAAACTGTAAGTATACTCGATGGATAATGTTCAGGGAATTAACGGCTAAGATTAAGACAATTCAACGGATGAGGATAAACTGTTATCCGTCGAGTCATAAAATAATCCAAAAAAATAATTGATTTTTATTAGCAAATTGTATACCGACGGATGATCAAACTCGATGGATAACGATCATCCGTCGAGATGTAAATTTTGACTTAACCAAAATTTCATCCAAGACTAAGAATCAATTAAGTTTCTGGCTGCTTTACAACTTGCAAATTATCTCATAAAGATTTAAGAATAATTAAGCATACCTAACTCACTTACCAACCTTGAAAAGGTGGATTCATCTAGTGGCTTGGTAAAAATATCTGCAAGCTGCTTCTCACTTGGAACAAAATGTAGTTCCACAGTACCATTCATTACATGTTCCCTTATAAAGTGGTACTTGATGTCTATGTGCTTTGTCCTTGAATGTTGTACTGGATTTTCAGTGATGGCAATTGCACTTGTGTTATCACAGAAAATAGGAATCCTTTTAACTTGCAGACCATAATCTAGCAATTGATTTTTCATCCATAAAATTTTGCACAGCAACTGCCAGCAGCAATGTATTCAGCTTCAGCTGTAGAAGTAGAAATTGAATTTTGCTTTTTACTGAACCAGGACACAAGCTTGTTTCCTAAAAATTGACAGGTTCCTGTTGTACTTTTTCTATCAATTCTAGAACCTGCATAATCTGCATCTGAATAACCAGTTAGATCAAAACCAGAATCTCTAGGGTACCAAATTCCAAGTTTTGGTGTTCCCTTGAGATATCTGAAAATTCTCCTAATAGCTATTAAGTGAGATTCTCTAGGATCAGCCTGAAATCTAGCACATAAACATTTAGCAAACATTATATCTGGCCTACTAGCTGTTAAGTACAGAAGTGAGCCAACCATGCCCCTATAAATTGAAATATCCACAGATTTTTCCGTAGTGTTTAATTCAAGCTTAGTTGCAGTATCCATGGGAGTTTTCGCAGATGTGCAATCCATTAGATCAAACATCTTTAAGAGCTCAAAAATATATTTAGTTTGACTAATGAATATTCCATCACTAACTTGCTTAACTTGCAAACCAAGAAAGTAAGTTAGTTCTCCCATCATACTCATTTCATACTTACTTTGCATCAATTTGGAAAACTTTTTGCAAAGTTTCTCATCTGTAGAGCCAAAAATAATGTCATCTACATAAATTTGAACAAGTATATTAGAGCCATTTACATTTCTAAAGAATAAAGTTTTATCTACAGTACCTCTTGTGAAATGATTTTCCAAAAGGAACTTTGATAAGGTGTCATACCAGGCTCTAGGTGCTTGCTTCAATCCATAAAGTGCTTTCAAAAGATAATAGACATGTTCTGGAAAATTTGAATCTTCAAAACCAGGAGGTTGACTGACATAGACTTCCTCCTCCAAATCTTCATTCAGAAAGGCACTTTTGACATCCATTTGATAGACCTTGAAATTGGCATGGGCTGCATAGGCTAAGAAGATTCTGATGGCTTCAAATCTTGCAACAGGAGCAAATGTTTCATCAAAATCTATTCATTCTTGTTGACAATAGCCCTTAGCAACCAATTTAGCTTTGTTCCTGACTACTATGCCATTCTCATCCATCATTAGATGAGTTGAAATCAGCTAGGTACACATTATAACACCCCCAAATCCGGGGTCGGGGATCCGGGTTGTCACGAGTTCCATTTCCCTTAATAACACTCAATCTTTATAAACAACCAACTATTGCGTACTGTGACCCCACAATATACACACACACCACAAGTTATAGTCTCAGAGATGAATACCAAAAATAACACAAGTCATTTTATTCCACAATTATAAACCATTACACCTTAAAAGGGTTTCTGAATAATTTACATATTCCTTGCCATTATTACAATTCATAATATGCATAAGTCTGGTACATCAAAAGTTGAAAGCCTGGCCTATTGGTAGTTCCTACCTCAGCTACAGCGTCATCAACGCCTACAGGAAACTGTGGAACGTTACCTATCCACTTGTGAATTGGGAGCTTAGTCCTGTTCATTTTGTCTATCTATTGTTGTGTGATGAAAGAAGAAAGCAAGGGTGAGCAACAAGCCCACCAAAATAATATGTATAATGATTAACAATATATGAGCATTCTCACCATTATACTCATGAAAGTCTTGGTCAAGCAGATATAAACCAAGTTTGATATCTTAACGCGACCAAGTCGCAAAATATTCAGTATATATGTATATATACTTTTCAAAATCTTGAAAGTCCTCTTCCATGCATAATATACACAGAGTTCCAGTTTATAACTGCATAAAAATATCGTTGCAAGGTGATCTCATATATCTAACCTTGTCTCAATGTTTTTGTGCAAATCTTTGTCATGCATAAGATAACTATTAACCAGATATAAGTTGAAAATATGAAGTTACAAGATACTCCAATATACTTATATCTTTTCCGAATACTACTTGAACTACCATCGTTCAAGGTATAATCAGTTTCAAAAGTTCATCACATAGATGAGACTACAAGAAAAGACTTGAATAGATTCAATCTTTGAAATATCATTATAAATAATGGAGTTACGAGATACTTCATTAAGTCCTAATATATATATACACCTATATATATACATTTTATACACTCCTTGAAAACCTCTGGTATGAAAATTATAAACAGAGTTACAATATCCAATGAATTTGGAAAGAAGAAAACCTTGGCATAAACCTGATATCTTGCTGATCAGGCAAAGATACCAATAAGTAACATTTTCTACTAGTAGATGAACGAATTCCCCACTGGTCATCATCCTGGCCGCATTAGGACCTTATGTTAGACTGCCACTCAGCCACTTACGCATTTGATGGACTCACACTGAGCCACTTACACTTTTATGGACGCCTACTGAGCCCATGTCGCTTATGCCGACTCAAATAGATGGACTTACTTCCCGAACGTTGGGCAAGTAATCAAAATGTTTTCTCAAAACAGCAACCTCGTTGCGAATATAAAATACACCACAGAGCCGGATCCCTCAGATTTTTAAGCAAGTATTTAAATCCTCTTCGAAAGGAAGATCTTAAATTTGAAAATGAGTTTTGGGATCCGCTCTAACTTTTAAAATCATTTTGAAGACTCGAAAACATTTTAAAGAATGTTTAGAGTAATGTTGATTTAAAAAAATAAATCAGTCCCAATATATTAGAAACTATCTGAATATTATTACTTAAATAATATTCCCATAAAGGATAATCTTTATAAAAATAATTGAAGTAGAAGTTTTACAACTCATACTTGAAAATATCCAAGGGTCCAACAATTCGTGGGCTTAGCTTTCCTTTCTTTCCGAACCTCATCCATCCTTTCCAAGGGAATACCTATAACAACATTAGGTCCCCTACTTCCTATTCTTTGTCCTTTCGTGTCAAATCAACATACTTCTTATGTCCATCTTGTGCTACTACCAGCCATCCTCTGATTAGATATATTATATCCTTGGTCCTTTGGACCATTGCTGGTCTGAGCATCTTGCGCTCTGCAATATCATCTTAACATAAGGGAGATCGACATTATGTTTCCTCAAGGATCTCATAAGGCGATATCTCGATACTGACATACGATCTATTATCGTAAGAAAACTCAATCCGCGTTAAGTGATCATTCCAAATTCTTTCAAGTCTATTGCACAGACTCTCATCATAGCTTCTAGCATTATAGCTTTTGCTTCTCAATACCCATTCTTTTCCAGCTCATAATCGTTACTATCTTTCGTACAGAATATTATTCTAGATATACGTTTACTCGCTAGAGTTTTATAACTTTTTAATAATTGCGTCAACCTTAGTATCACGAATGCGTTTCCATTTCGAATACCACCATACTTTACTACTCCTTTTTCAGCTGCTTCTATTTTCCAAAGTTTAATCAATCATATAGAAGTATAGGAACTTATTGAGAGATCACTATGATCATGAAAACTTGTTCTATTGCATAGTTAGTATAGAAGGTGGCCAGCATTTAGCACTTGACAAGCAATTAAACAACATGTAGTATCCTACTAGGCTTCTATCACACAGATAGATAGTCATTCGGCAATACCTCCCCTTCTGGAAGGGTTGTTCTTCTCAGTTTACACGAAAATGAAAAGAAGAGAAAAGAAAGAATTTAAGAGAATTAAAATACTGCCACAAAATATGTGGCTTGGAATCTACCTCTGAACTATAGAGGTTTATCACAGGAGAACAAAAAATATATATGTATATATCTCAACATCAAGTATTATAGCATCGCAATTTATGTTCCTGAATCTTTCACTATTCCGTCCATCATTCTATGGACCCTTGCTCTTGCTCGAGCTTATAAATAACCACCGTTGAAACTCCCTCGACAGCGAAAATCAAATCTGGGATTTCATTCTAGACATCATCGTTACTAGAAGTCTATGCTTGAACCGCAACCTTCCTCGTATAGTAATACAACTCTTTATCGATAAGAAGGAATAAATATATCATAGGTAAATGTTCGGCTTAGTTGGTCTATCAATAATAACTTATACATCACCATGACCCGATTAGTGGTACTCAATCTCAACATCCATTCCAATACAACTCTCACGGTTGTAATTAATCGGCTCATTACTCGCAGAATCATTCCTGTATTACTATGGTCCACCGTTGACCTACTGTAGTCGTTCATTTTCCATGAAATCTTAATAGCTAACCATACGGAGTCTATACATATCGTATCGAATCCTTCTAAGAAGGTAACATAATCACCATTCATGATTCATGAAGAACACTCCTGATCCTGATGTACATACATGACATGAAGCAGATAAAATTACAGAAGAGTTTCAATGAAAGCAACGATAGCAGGCTAATACCATTATTAACCATATGTCTTTATTAGGAAACATGAAGCTCAAAGGTTCATTTAGTCCTCCCGTAACATGGTCCTGGCTTATCTCTAGATAGTACCTTCTAAGATAGATATCCTGCTTACTGTATTTACATGAATTAAATCTTTACCAATCTACAATTACGGTTGAGTATCGTACAATCATTAGAAGGAATGTCAATCTTTCACACCATTATACAACCTTTACAGCTTTAACCATCATCACTGTATTCCTCTGGCACGAGCTCCTATAATTGCTCTCTTACACTTAGAGTGTCGGCCACCTCATTGGACTTTCCTATTAGTAATATTTCCTTACAATCAATGTCTTTTGAACGATCTCCAACTAAATTTTCTACCTCATTTCCAATCACTGCTTGTGTGAAAATGCTCTTCCTTAAGCTTTGGTGAGAAAGAAAAAAAAATATCACCATTTTTCCATAAGTTATTGCCTCGGTCTTTAGAGGCTAACATTGTCACGACTAACTCTCGATCATACTTAGGACGTCTCTTATCTTGGGTCCTTCTTGTTTTCACCAATCTCAACCTTCATTGGGTTAATCTATACTTTCTTATGGTTCAACACGTGCCCCACCTGGCATTATTATAATTACTTCATATTTACTTCATCAAAAATTTCTATTCTTGAGAACTTTGAATATTACCTTTCTCCTTGTAAAACCTCTAAGGTTATCCTTAAATCCTTCATCAGGTACACCCTAGGCACAGGGCATATGAAGATACCATTTACTAATACTAGAATCATTGACTATATACTTCTGGAAAAAAAATCCCCACTGATCCTTAAAGGTTGTTGTTACCTTAATCCTTACCAATTCATACTGTCAAAACTCATACTATCCCTATTAAGGGTGAAATGCCAACCTTTATGTATTCCCCTAGGATTCATTTTAAGTTACCGAGGTTCTATCCTTAATTCCACCTTTAAAAAGGTACATGCATCCTTACATGGATAAATAAAGTCATATATCCCTGATAAGGGTATCTTATTCAATCATTTCCACCTCGATAGTCTATACCAAATTTCACAATAGCATCCTTATTCAAGTTGAGGTCAATCCATATGGCCTCCAAAAGATAAAAAATGGTTATCCGCTTTTCTTTCCTAATTTGGTAATGATCACCCGGATGTTCTGGAAGATATTGGTCATGTTCAACGTGAACTTCTTCTTAATAAATCCTTATTTACTTTTGTTGTTTATCTCAATAGTCATCTCAATATTGGGATATCTTTCATACCTGGCGTCTCCCTTTCTGGGTATCATGCCCCCGGTCTTACATTTCACTTTCTTGAAGGTCACTTCCTTCATCCAATTTTCCTAATTTCTTACTTTCTTATCTCCTCAGTCTATCCGCGTCTCCTTGTTTATCCTTCGAACTATCTCAAGGTTTCCTCGAATCCTCCCAACTTAAAGGGGATAAAATATATGTATCTCTCATCCTGACGATTAACTCATCCATCAGCTTTAACTCATCCATCAGCTTTAACTCATGGTGAATCACTCTCATCCTGATGATTACATACTTTTCTATTTCTATTGCTACGAGTCTTTAGGGTTTCCTCATATCTAACTCCCTTATCATTCCTCCAACTCTATTGCCTTTATATTCCTTTCCACTTCAGTTTCTTTTTATCTGCCTCTCTCTTGCAGTCATTTCACGAACCCACTAATCATTGACTTCAAACATCACGTCGTTCTGGGATTCTAGTCCTCAGAACAAATCTTGACAACTTTTACAATCTTAGATTCATAATTTATCATACTCGTCTGCCTTTGTTTCGGCTCTAAAGCTTCTACACTATCTTCATAACCTTGGGAAGTACTTTCCCAAAACAATTGACTGAACTTTAATTAGTTTATTATAACCTCTGGCTCCGTACCTTTCTTGGTCTTTCACCAGCGGGTGGCCTCTCTCTTAGGAAGGTAAGTGACAAAAACAGTCTTTTGCGCTTCGTCAATCATTTAGAATCTCAAATGATTCCTATATTTCCTTTAGCCAGGCTCTTGCCTCGACTGGGTCAACTTGTTCCTTGGAACTCTGAGAGCTTAGCGACTTAAAGGTCCTGAAAGAATTTCTCACGCCATTGTTTCCTCAGGGTGGTGGTTGTGGATAATAGTCTAAGTTCTGTCTAGAAAGGTCCATGAATTGTCGTATAGGAGTACCGTCTCGAGTCTCCTTTCCTTACTCGACTTTTGTTTCCTTAGTCTGAACATTCCCTTCTCCTCCCCATAATCGGGGTCATCCTACATGTTTTAAATCCTCATTTTCCACTTCATTATGTTATGGGTTCCTTCTATCTTGATGGCGACCTCCCTGACTATCACGTTCAGGGTTTGCTCTAAATCTTATTCCTCAAACTAGCTTTCATCTAAGATCTCATCTTTAAGCTCTTGAACATTTGGAACCCAAATTCTGTAGGAACACCTCATTATTCCCTTATCATCTTTCTCGGTATTAATCTCTTCTCCAGTCATTGGCTCTCTGCCTTCATTCATCTATTTTTCTGGGCACAATATGATCTTTTTCAATAATTCGGGTTGTATTACAATCTCAAACAGCTTTTCGGTACCGGCTCCGGTTTCCTTCACTTCTATTTCCATTTTCTCGAAATCTTTTATCTACTCTTCCGAGGACATTATCATCTTGAGTATTTCCTTTCTACTAAGAGCGTTAGCCCCCATATTGGCTTTCCCTGGATGATAAAGAATCTCATAATCGTAATCCTTGATTAGCTCTAACCACCTCCTCTTGCGTATGTTGAGCTCTTTCTGCGTGGAAATGTACTAGAACTCTTATGGTTTGTGTAAATCTCGCACTTCTCTCCATACAAGTAGTTCCTCCAATCTTTAGGGAAAAACTATTGCCACGAGCCCAAGCTCATGGGTGGGGATATCGAATTTTATATTCCCTTAATTGTCTTGACGCGTACGCGATTACCTTGTTGTGCTGTAAAAGAAGCACCCTAATTCCTTATGCGAAGCGTCACTACACATCACAAAATCTCCTTTTTCATCTGGCAACGCCATCATAGGGGCCGTTACCAACCTTTGCTTCAGTTCTTAAAAGATGCTTTCGCATTTTTCTATCCATTCGAACTTCTCAGTCTTACGAGTAAGCCGCGTTAAATGGGCTACTACCTTTACAAACTTGAACGAACCTCTGGTAGTGACCGGCCAATCCTACCTCTGGTAGTCGCCCTAACCATGGTCATCAATTCCTTAGTGGTCCTTTATTCATTCTTGTCAGGATCCTCCATGGCAACAATCTTTTCTGGGACAACCTCCTCAACGGCTACATCCTCAATATGAGCATTATACGGTCCCTCATTAGGACGCTCTATTGGATCCACAATTTGATCTCCTAATAAGTAATAAAACATCATCGCGTGGTTGCTCCTCAACCTCAGGGTTCGGAGTCCCGATACCATATACGATAACGAACTATGCTTCTATCACGATATTTATAAGGGTTCCCATAAGGGTTTTAACTGTCATTACTACGTTAGGTAGCCCGACTATGAAGTTGGCAAGAGTTCTTAGCTCTGATACAATTTATGTAACACCCCCAAATCCGGGGTCGGAGATCCGGGTTGTCACGAGTTCCATTTCCCTTAGTTACACTCAATCTTTATAAACAACCAACTACTGCGTACTGTGACGCCACAATATACACACACACCACAAGTTATAGTCTCAGAGATGAATACCAAAAATAACACAAGTCATTTTATTCCACAATTATAAACCATTACACCTTAAAAGGGTTTCTGAGTAATTTAAATATTCCTTGCCATTATTACAATTCATAATATACATAAGTCTGGTACATCAAAAGTTAAAAGACTGGCCTATTGGTAGTTCCTACCTCAGCTACAGCGTCATCAATGCCTACAGGAAACTGCGGAACGTTTCATATCCGCTTGCGAATTGGGAGCTTAGTCCTGTTCATTTTGTCTATTTGTTGTTGTGTGATGAAAGAAGAAAGCAAGGGTAAGCAACAAGCCCACCAAAATAATATGTATAATGATTAACAATATATGAGCATTCTCACCATAATACTCATGAAAGTCTTGGTCAAGCAGATATGAACCAAGTTTGATATCTTAACGCGACCAAGTCGCAAAATATTCAGTATATATGTATATATACTTTTCAAAATCTTGGAAGTCCTCTTCCATGCATAATATACACAGAGTTCCAGTTTATAACTGTATAAAAATATCGTTGCAAGGTGATCTCATATATCTAGCCTTGTCTCAACATTTTTATGAAAATCTTTGTCATGCATAAGATAATCATTAACCAGATATAAGTTGAAAAGATGAAGTTACAAGATACTCTAATATACTTATATCTTTTCCGAATACTACTTGAACTACCACCGTTCAAGTTATAATTAGTTTCAAAAGTTCATCACATAGATGAGACTACAAGAAAAGACTTGAATAGATTCAATCTTTGAAATATCATTATAAATAATGGAGTTACGAGATACTTCATTAAGTCCCGATATATATACACCTATATATATACATTTCATACACTCCTTGAAAACCTCTGTTATGAAAATTATAAACAGAGTAGCAATATCCAATGAATTTGGAAAGAAGAAAACCTTGTCATAAACCTAATATCTTGCTGATCAGGCAAAGATACCAATAAGTAACCTTTTCTACTAGTAGATGGACGAATTCCCCACTGGTCATCACCCTGGCCGCATTAGGACCTTATGCTGGACTGCCACTCAGCCACTTACGCATTTGATGGACTCCCACTGAGCCCATGTTGCTTATGCCGACTCAAATAGATGGACTTACTTCCCGAACGTTGGGCAAGTAATCAAAATGTTTTCTCAAAACAGCAACCTCGTTGCGAATATAAAATACACCACAGAGCCGGATCCCTCATATTTTTAAGCAAGTATTTAAATCCCCTTCGAAAGGAAGATCTTAAATTTGAAAACAAGTTTTGGGATCCGCTCTAACTTTTAAAATCATTTTGAAGACTCGAAAACATTTTAAAGAATGTTTAGAGTAATGCTGATTTAATAAAATAAATCAGTCCCAATATATTAGAAAATATCTTAATATTATTACTTAAATAATATTCCCATAAAGGATAATTTTTATAAAAATAATTGAAGTAGAAGTTTTACAACTCATATTTGAAATGAATAATAAATAACCAAAGATATACTTATACGAAAGCACGATCTTTATTTGAATAATAGAAAATAAGTTTGATTATCGAAACATTATTCTTTAATAAAATAACGAATATTATTTAATAAAATAAGCGGAGTCATAAGTCCTCGAATGAACATTCAAAATAATATTCATTAAATAAAGTAAGTGGAGTCATAAGTCCTCGAATGAATATTCAAAAATAATATTCATTAAATAAAATAAAGTTATCGAATAAACCTTGTTCGATTAATAGTTTTGAAAACTATATCAATATATATAAATATGTAAATATTGATATATATATATATATTATACTCGGGAACATCGACTCCCGGTTTAGAAAAATGTTCACCTTTGGGTCCCCTATACTAAGGGTATACGCAACTACTGCTTATCTCTAGCATAGGTATTATGCAACTTATAAGCATTTGAATCAACAATTAGATATCAAGATTACGAAACAGACATGCATATATACCATATCAGCATGCTCCAATATATCGTAAAATTTGCTAATAACAATCATGCACTTATCACAAGATAATGCATATACATATATTTACATCACAACAACAGTATAACGGGTAGAAAACTTGCCTGAGTGTTCCCGGATAGACTTAAGCTTAGAGTGGGTCCGATAACCTATGAACAACAACATAAGTCGAAATTAAACCCCGGTCACTTAAGAAATTAGACTTTAACCAATTGAACACTAACGTTCGCTTATGGTCACTTCTATGCTTAACGAATCACATAAGTCGTTCGAGTACCTTCGGCTCCACCATTTTTAATAAATTGACCATTAAGAATTTTAAGACGATTCTTTCGCGAGTACTGTTGGATTATAATTGCAGCGGGGGCATGGCAAAACACTTTTACACATACAAAATCCAAATAAAAGCATACAGATCATGAATAAAAATTCGAGGGATCGAATCTAACCTTTTAAAATAATTCGGAGACAACGATCAGAGATCCTTAGCAGTTGCTCCTCAAGTGTGAAGCACTCCACCGGTATCCACCAAGAAAACGATGTTAAGGAGGAGGAAGGAGGTGGAGAGAATTGGGTTTTCCAAACTTTTTGGGTTTTCGGGTTCGATGTGGGTTAGAATAAAATAGGGTCTATAATAGTGTATTTATAGGAAAAATTTTCAGCTGAAATTTTCCCATAAATAATATTATTATTATCCCATTTATTATTCTCATTAATAATTAAAACACCTTTTAATTATTAATCCTTTTTCTAAACACTTTAGAAATAATTCTCTCTCTTGATTTAATTTCCAAAAATTAAATCCTTTAATTAATAATATTAAGAACTTTTTTTAATTAATTTATAATCAATTAAATCTCATTTAATCAATTATTAAATTTTCCAATTAATTATTTATTTCATAAATAAATAATTATTAGCCATTATTAATTAATTCCTCCACCATTAAATCATTCTCTTTTTATGGTGTGACCCTGTAGGTTCAATATTAAGCCGGTAGTAGAAATAAATAATAACAAAACTATTTTATCATTATTTATATAAATTCTCTAATTTGTTAAATATGATTAATTAATTAATCACATTTATTCTACATCTTGAGGGATACTTCTCAGCATATCGCGACTATCCGGATAATATGAATTCACTGCTTAGAATACCAAGAACCTATTCAGTGAATAGTTACCGTACAATAAACTCCTTCTACCCTACAATGTCCCGATTAAATACAAGGCATGGATCTCGTGTCAAGCCTATCTAATTCAATCACTTGCTTACCATTTACTATGATTAGTTCTATGCAAATTAGAAACTCCTTTCTAATTTCATTTACTCTGGCCAGAGATTCCTGAACTAGCATAAGTGGATCAGCCTTGAACATTCGCTTCCTTCACTGGAAGGGGTAGATCCTTTATTGATCATACACTATCTTCGTGTACAAATTCCTATACCCAGAAGAGCCCTAATAATTGTCCCTGGAGACTAAGAACTAAACCAAAGCATAGTTCAGTGTATACAAGATGACTATGATGACCTCAAGTCTAAGGATACTTGTACAACTATCACTATGTGAACAACTGCTGACACGTGAGTGAACTCCATCAGTTGTTCAGCTGTGGGAGTCATGTTCAGTGAACTTATTCCATAATAAGCACCTACATACTAGCTATAGTGTCACCACACCAATGTTTATGAGAACAGACATCCTTCATAATGAAGCAAGCATAGTATGTACCGATCTCTACGGATTATTAATTACCAGTTAGTAATCCTATGACCATGAACTATTTAAGTTTAGAGTTATCATCTTTTTAGGTCTCACTATTATGATCTCATCATAATCCATAAAAAGCTTTACTCTAAAATATGGTATATCTTATTTAAACACTTAAATAGATGAAGCCCGTAATAAAAACAAAACAAAACTTTTATTAATATCAATGAAATCAAAACAGATTACATAAAAGTTATTCCTAAATCCTCATACATGATTGGACTTAGGACATATTCCTTTCACTTCTATCATGAACATACCTGAATCAGAAGCGGTAGTCTCACTACCCTTCTTCTTCTTCAATTCTGTAAGGTAAACCTTGCAGTTCCTCTTCCAGTGTCCCACCTTGTTACAGTGAAAGCAAATAACTTTGCTCTTGGGGTCTTCAGCTTTTGGTGGAACCGGCTTTTCTTCACCTACTTTCTTCTTCTTCGAAGAGTTCCTCTTCCTTTTCTTAGGATTGGAACCTTCACCAATTAGAAGAACAGAACTCTTCGTAGGGGGAAAATTCGATTCCGCAGTCTTCAACATGTTGTGGAGTTCAGGCAGGCTGACATCCAACTTATTCATGTGAAAGTTCACAACAAACTGCGAGAACGAACTCGGAAGCGATTGCAAGACCAAGTCTTGGCTCAGCTCCCCATCCATGGCAAAACCAAGTTGTCCAAGATGTTCAATCAAATTGATCATCTTAAGTACATGGTCATTCACAGATGATCCCTCAGACATCCTACAACCGAACAGCTCCTTCGATATCTCATATCGAGTTGTCCTCCCTGCCACATCATACAACTCTTGTAGATGCACGAGGATAGTGTGAGCATCCATATGCTCATGTTGCTTCTGTAGCTCAATGTTCATGGAAGCTAGCATAATGCATTGAGCAATATTTGCATCATCTATCCACCTACGATACACAACATGTTCATCATTATGTGCATCACTAGCAGGTTCAGTAGGCTTAGGTGAGTCAATCACGTATTCCAGCTTCTCAATCCTGAGAACAATTCTCAAGTTTCGAAGCTAGTCAGCATAATTAGGACCAGTCAATTTATGAGCATCTAGTATGCTCCTGAGTGATAGTGCAGAAGACATAATGTATATTGTAAATCTGTAAATGATAAACACATAACAACCTCCTCAATGATGACATTGTCCTTTGAAATCAAGCCATATCCCACAGTATAACCCTTGCTGTCATCTCCAAAAGTAATACTTGGGCCAGCTCTCTCCTTGAACTCTGTGAGCAGGGTAGAATCACCAGTCATGTGTCTTGAACAACCACTATCCAAGTACCAAAGATTCTTTCTGTTTCCCTGTACACATCAAAATAAAATCAAGTTGATTTTGGTACCCAAGTTTCCTTGGGTCCTGCCTTATTAGCTTTCTTTTTCTGTTTCTTAGGCTTTATCTCATTTGACTCTAGGATATCAGATTCATCCTTAGTCATTTGAGTTGGGCCTTTGAAACCATTCATTGCAACAGAATTATCATGCATATTATAATTACCAGGGAATGGCATGCTATTAGTGAACATGTTATTCCAGTAAGGCATGCTAAATGGCATTTGTGGCATACTAAATGTAGCATAATAAGGATTAGGTGTAAATGGCATATTAGCAAACTGTGCATTCATATTTTGTGTAGACATAGCATTCATAGGCATGGGAGGCATGGCATTCATGTTGGGAAAGTGAGGTGGCACAGACATGGAAGTAGGCATGGCAGATTTGCAATTAATAGACAAATGATTTACACTACCACACTTGACACAGATTTTTCTTGGAGCATATTTATCGGGTGTGTAGTTATTGTGTTTGTTAATTCCTACTTTACCATTTCTATTATTTTTCTTTGTAGCCTCTGTTTAACCTCAATCTTTTCAAGTCAGTCACTTAATTGTTTGATAGTCATGTGACCAACATTAGCCTTTTTCCCTTTCTTAACTTGACTTGATTCTCCTGGAACAAAGTTCTTGGAAACAGATCCATATTTTTCATTTAACTTAACAAGTTTGGCTTTACCGATAGGCTTGCTTATAGTCGACGGATGAGGATTTGCATCAGTCGACGGATAACCCTTTTTGTTATCTGACGGATGACCATCATCATCCGTCGAGTCTACATCTGTTAGCACTCCATCCACCAAATTTGGTTCTAGTTTCTCCTTATTCTTTTTCCAGGCTGCATCACAGAAGGACTCGATTCCTTGAACTTTGGTGATTTGAGCATGGTCTCTAGATGTTTTCTAAGACTTAATCACCTCTCGTTCACGCTCGAGTTGCTTCTTCAAAATTTCTTCTTTCTTCAAGGACTCAGTTAATTCCTCCTTGACGATCTTACACTCAATTCTTAATTTATCAAAATCAATGAACTAAGACTCTAGCACATTATTTCTCTCACTCAAAAACAAATTATTTTCTTTGATTTTAGCATATTCTTTAGTAAGAGACTTAAGTGTAATACACAAATGATATAACTCTGTAGACATGTCATTTATAGCATCATTACACTCAGCTTTAGATAAATGTGCAAGGTTACCTCATTACTTGAAGAACTTGTCTCTGTTTCATCAGACTTGGCCATTAGGGCTAGATTGACATAGCTGACATCTTCATCTTCATCCAGACCATCTGCTGCCCAGTCGTTTTCTTGTGTAATGAAAGCCCTTTCCTTTTGTTTGAGCATCTCAAAGTATTTTTGCTTATAATCCACAAGCTCAAACTTTTTCTTGCTGGAATCTGACTTTCTATACTCACTTGCAAAGTGCCCTGCCAAGCCACATTTAAAACATTTGAATTTTGATTTATCCACCATGTTTCTGTTTGGCTTAGCTGCTCCAAAGTTCTTTTTGAACTTGAGCTTGGCAAATCTTCTGGAAAGAAATGCTAAATGTTCATCAATGTCTTCCATGTCATCTTGGCTCAAAGAATCTTCATTTTCTACTGCAAGCCCCTTGCCCTTATTTTCACAGACCCTTGAAGTTGATTCAACAGCTTCCATCTTCATCTCCTTCTCCTTCTCTAACTCAGCAACTAGTGCAATGGACCCTCATTTCTTCTTTCCTCTCTCCATCCTCTCATCTTGCTCTATTTCAAGCTCATATATTTTCAGGATGCCATACAGTCTCTCCAAGGTAAACTTCTTATAATCTTGTGAGTTTCTCAATGAGACTGTCATTGGTTTCCATTCCTTTGGAAGAGATCTAAGGAATTTTAGATTGGAGTCTTTTGTCTGATAGACCCTTCCATGCAACTTCAGAGCATTTAGTAGTTTTTTAAACCTACTAAAGATGTCAGTGAAAACTCACTTTATTCATTATGAAAATGCTCATATTGCTGAATCAGTAGATGCATCTTGTTTTCTCTGACTTGCTCAGTACCATCACAGATAATTCAGTATTGTGTCCCAAACTTCCTTTGCAATTTTGCAATTGATGATGTTGTTAAACATATCACCATCAACTCCATTGAACAGAATATTCATGACCTTTTTATCCTTCCTGACTTGTTCAATGTCAGGATCAGACCATTCATGCCTTGGCTTGGGGACAGATGGCTTATTTCCAATTGCAGCTCTCATTGGTACATGAAGGCCTTTTTCTATGCAATCCAAATAGGCCTCATCTTGAGAAAGCAAATGAAGATGCATCTTTACCTTTCAATGATGGTAATTATCTTTATCTAGAAAAGGAATCTTGACTCCAACATCCTTCTTGTTCATTTTGTTGTATTATTTTGATCTTTAAACTCTTTGTTCTTCAAGAGCTTGCTCTGATACCAATTGTTAGTCCCTTAACAATATAACAAGAATTACAGAAGGGGGGTTGAATGGAATTCTTGAATAAAAATTGTTCTAACTCAAATAAATATATCAGTGTGAATTGATTAGCAGAATGCGGAATAGTCACTTGAAATGAATCAAAACACAAGTAATTAAAAACAAGAGTCTTTAAAAACTTTCTGGTGGATTTGAATGATTCCATCAGCGATATATAATATATATCGAGAGAACTCTGTGTGCAAAAAGCTCACAGCTGCTTACAAATGTTGAACAACTAAGAATACAGAGAAATACTGAGAATACAGCTTACAAATGTTTCTCTCTTGGTTGCTTAGTTTCTTAGTTAGTTGTTCTATTTTCTGCTTCTTGGTTTATATATCACCAAGATTACAAAGCAATAAGACAAGATAATAAAACAAAAACTATCGAGCCTATTACAATGCTACTTCATTACTATATTCCAGCATCTTTGAATATCTTCATAATAGCATGGAAATGGCAATGCTTCTTTGTTCTCGAAAACCCAGTTGAATACGCTACCACATTCCATTTGCATACACTCGACGCATGTGACTGTGTTGTCACTGTCAACGGATATTTGAATTATTTATCCGTCAAGTTCATGATCATCCGCCGAGTTAATGATCATCCACCGGGTTGTTGATCATCCGTCGAATTCATTGTTGTTTATCCGTCGGGTAGCAATCAGGCACTTGACTTTATTTCATTTATGTAGAATTACAAGACATCATCTATATACAATTAATCAACCTATTCTGCATATCTAGTTAAAGTCAACATGACTTAAGTACTACTACATATTCTAAATAATGTGTATGCAGAAATGTGCTACAGACTTATTGTTACATAAGCTACTCACTCGATGGATAATAAACATCATCCGTCGGGACTATATTGAGTCATCCGTCGAGTGCTACATTTTCACTAAGTAAAATCTACCAAGGTGTTTTGTTAATAAAATCATCAAGTTCACAACATATACACAACAATAAGGTCTTGCAGAATCAAGCCTCTCAACAAAGAAAACACAATGAAATCCAATCTTCAGTGGAACTCCTTCTTTCTCTACTCCTGCCAAATGATGCCAAAAAGGGGGAAAAGGTAGTTAAGTCCAAATTCTCCATTAGCAAATCACTGAAGAAAAAGGATGATTCTGAAGATGACCAGGGAAACCTTAGCAAGGGCAAAGGTCAAGGTCAAAGCAAGCAAAGCAGTAAAGTTTCTTCACAAAAACTAATTTTTGATTCTAGCAAATCTTCTACACAGAAGAATACAAGTTTTGAAGCTGTGAATGCTCAAACTCTGATAGCAAGTTTCGATAATCAAATTCTGATGACAAAGTCTGATATTCTGATTCAGACTGGAAGTCAAGACTCTCAGAAGTTTTTACAAACTCTGAAGCTTAAGGGAAGGGAGCCTACTGTCTACTATAAGGATCCCAAGATTCAGACTCTTGATGAAGAAATTGCTAAAAGATTGTTTCTCAAGCATCATCCTGGAATGGATTTAGAGACTCTAAAGGAGGAAGAAGCTAGATTTGCTGCTGAGAAGACAAATCCTAAATCTAAAGCTTCTAATGCAAAGAAGCCTCCCAGACCTAAGGAAAAAGGTATTGTGATAAAAAAAATCTGCCATAGGGATTCCAAGATCAAGTACTAGATCTCAAACTACTACTAATCCTAAAGACAAGGGAAAAGGAAAAGTTGGGGAGACAGTCAAGAAGCAGAAAATGAAGATTCCTCAAATTCTGATGGATCCTGTGTGCAAGATGGTTCAAGCCTTTGATGATATAGCTGCTGAAGATGAAACTGTTGAAACTCTGAAAAGAAGAAAGATGACAAAATAATTTAAGACAACCTCTGACATATCTCAAGTTGTTCAGAGTGAAGATATTTTAGAACAGCAAGCTACAAAAGAATCTGCAAATCCTGAACAAGTCATCAAGACATCAACCTCTGACAGAGCTCAAGTTAATTTGAACAAGATGACAGTTGCTGATAAGAAGAAAATCTTGTAGAAAAATGTTAATCCATCAGATCCTAAGAAAAGTCAACTGATATCTGATTTCATGACTGTTGGATTGAATGCCAGAGAAGCAAAAGACAGATCTGGGTTAGGATCAAGCGAATCCAAGATCAAAACAGGAGTTGAAGTAACTATCAAAGATCCATTTTTATTAACTGACAAACCAATTGAGGAAGTTACACATAAATACCTTGACAAGGTTATATCTGTTCAAGTGGTACTGGATACTCATGATAAGAGTAAAATCAAGGAAAAGTTGATTCTATTTCTTAAAGATGGAAGAACATACAGAATGTCAGAATCAGATGTGCTAAACAAATCTCTTAAAGAACTTCAATTCTTTCATTATCTTTTGGAGATAAAGTCTGAGGTTATCAGAAGATGGTCAAATTTCATCATGAAAACCATAAGGGATAAAGCCAGAATCTCTGGATCAAGGGTTGCAGAAATTTATTCCAAAAATAGTTAAAGATGATGGAAGTGAAATTCCAATGAAGAAGAATTCTACTAAGATGGAAGTTATTCTGAAAGAAAAATGTTTATGCTACAATGAAGACTCCTCTCATCCAAGGGTAATCAGACTTGGTGATGGATTGGAAAGAAATTACATTTCAGCACTTAGGACTGCCATCTCCCAGATTGGAAGTCAAGATGAAGAACTGAAGCAAGTCAAGGCTACATTAGCTCAAGTCCTGAGAATTACAGAAGAGAAGCTGATATCAAACTTTGTCAAGAATCATTTTGGATTCAGGTTGATTCAGTAAGATTGGTAAAAGCTGCAAGGACTGTAAGTTGTAGTTAGTTGTTTAACTCTCATTGCATTTGTACTTAAATGTTTTTAACATCATTAAATCTATTAACTTGTATATTTTTCATAATTTACAAGTTGGGGGAGATTGTTAGATATATTTGTTAGTGTAGGTGCCCTAGAGGCAATACATTATTCTTTTAAATCTTTATGTCAGTTGATCATTCAATAAATGATTTATTATGACCTTAATTACTGTGATATTTTGTTAGCATAATAAATGTCCTTAGAATCATGATACACATTGTATAGTTTAAGTACATGACTTGAACTTGAGATTATATAATATATCATATTCTTAAAGGTCCCTAGTCGAGTATTATTATATAGGACAATAATAATACATAGATAGACTAGTATGTTGTTTGACAAGATAACCACATCTCATTGGTTATAAGTATGGGGATACTAAAGTCAATACATAGGTACATGTGAGAGTACATAGTACTGGACAGACCCACAGTGAGATTCTTCATGTTTAATAAAGTCATAAGAAAGACTCACAGTGATAATGGTGTAATGATCATTTGACTTGAAATCATTATATTTCTATACGAGGATTAATATACTTTGACTACATTAAATGTTACTTTTGATCGGGTGATGATAAAAGTGGACATCGGGTATATCATGAGTTGTATGAGAAATATGAATGATAGATAAAGGATTTAACCCTCCTATAATTAGGAGAGATATTATTGGCCTCTTGATTGAGTGAGATTATAAAAGCATGGCCATGCTCAAATAATGATTTGTCTTGATAGTCTACTCATGGATCAAGTAAACCCGGATTAAATGTTGAAGAGGATGACTAAATATATGCCTCGAGTTTAATCTATAATATGTATGGTTAAAGGGATTATATTACACGAAAAATATTAATCACGAAAGGTTTTATCTAATCACGATTTAATTATTGTTTAATTCGGTAACAATGATGTATTACTAGATACCGCTCATTGTTTATAATTTTATTAGAGAATTAAATTATTGCCAATTAAATAACAGCCTATAGGGTCGCACAAATAGAGCACTTAATGGAATAGTTAATTTAAATTATGGATTTAAATTAATTGATGATTATTCGAATTTTATTATAATTAAGTAAGACTTAATTGAGATAATATAAATTCGAATTAAAAGGAATGTTTTTTGCCCATAATAATTAAGTATGACTTAGTTACTAATTAAATAATAGAAATTTGTTTTTATTATTTAATCCAATACCTACTAGGGTTGGGCTATGCTGTTATGGGCCTTTTTAATCAGCCATTATAAATAGATAATGATAGGTTAAAGAGGCTTGTACGTTTTTGGTGAAAACCCTAGCAGCAAAGAGAGGCAGAGGCAATTCGGATCGTCAAGAAGGAGGCTAGTACATCCATTTCGTAGCCAAGTTCGTGAGACGTTCTTGGAGGTGCTCGTGTGGATACCATAGGGGTGTTTCCCCGAGAGGTAGACATAAAGCGTGATAGCTAGGATCTCCGTTGAGTTCGTGAAAGTTAAGCTCTTGAAAGGTAAGATTCGTTATCTCCATAATCTGCCCATAATTATACATGGATCCTGTTTTTGGGTTTCGAATTTTTTTATTTTATATACGTTTATCCGCTGCATTTTATGCCTCAGAACCCAACAATGGCATCAGAGCTACGTGTATAAGGGGCTGATTTGGTTACGTGTTTACTGTATTTTTACAAGTATGCATGTGTGATGAGTCTGCCATGATAACAGTTATGTTATATGAGTCTTCCATGATAACAGTTATGTTATATGAGTCTGCCATGATAACAGTTATGTTATATGAATGATATGATGAATCTGTTAATGATCTATATGATGATACTAGTATGTTTAAGATCTGCCATAACTCATATGTATGCGATCTCTTAAAATATGTATACTGATACATGTTTTTGGTAACTGGGATATAGATCGTGTGTATACTGATACATGCTTCTGGAATAGTATTCTGATACATGTTTTGCTAGTATTCTGATACTTGATTTTGCAAAAATTTCCTTATACTTGATCCGCGTGTTTAGGGTTTCGTTTTTAATTTGTGCTTATGACATATGCTTTACTTATTTATTATACTTAATTGGATCATGATAATTGATAAATAGTATGTCATTCTTATATGATCTCATGTTCTTTAATGGTTACTTGAGCATGGTGCATAGTTATGGCCTTAAGACCTTAGTTGTAATGGTTTATTCTTTTGGTTTGTAATAAATATGACTTGCATGTCGTTTTCTATTTGTAGTTGTTTTATCTCGAATGTAACTCGAGTTCTTTTGTAAGTTCATTAATATAATTCTTAATGTAACATCCAAGAAGGACAAGGGAACAAGGAGGCATCCTATGGAGGCCAAGGAGACAATGGAAGCAATAGAGAAGACATATGTAATAGTTATTTTTACACCATAGATTGACCTTGATCTTTTCATTAGCCTGAAAAGATCACATAGGATTGGGCCATAACTATTGCACGTTTACTTTACGCACTTTTCATATGATGTATAAATAGTATGTGTAGAATAGAAAATGCATGTTTTAATTAGATTAATGTTGCATGTATGTATTAGATACATCACCCATGCCATGCCTTTTAACAAGACAAAATCTGTCACGACTCAGGATTTAAATTAATAAACGATCATGAGATTCTCGTGTTTATGAAACACGGAATAGAATACGAATTTTCTTTATTTCTGACATGGGGCGATTTCGTCAACAACGGGTTCATAGAACTTGTAAGGCTGTGGGTTTTAAGCGAGACCGATGTGACTCCTCCACTACCTGGAAATCAAACCATTGACGAGTATTGATTTGAAGTATTTTATTTAAGGAAAAATTCGGAATCTCTTTATGATGGGATCATGATCGTTCTAAATTAAAAATCCCTAAGTAAAAATATTAAGTTTTAATCAGATGCTTTCCAATGAATGAACACTCATTGAATCCTAGATCGATAAGGGGAAGGGCTGTCAGTGGCAGGGGACTCCTATCTATCGTGGTGAAATGCGACGAATATAAACGGTTATATTCGGACGTTGTATCATTGGGTCTAACTTAACTGAGTCATCATAATAAGGTGAATATAAACGGTTATATTCAACTATTATGAACTTAGAAGCATAGAGTTTGGTTAAAAATCTATTAGATAGATAAGATCAATTGTTGTTCACCAAACTATCCAAGAATTATATATGATATAATTGAAAACTGTTGTCTACCTAAATAATCTTGTTTTAAGGATACCAATGGTTGACTTAGGACATGAAGAAATATGGATCTTGGCTCACTAGAAAGATTTATGGGATATACTTTCCGAATTAATAGTTAGGGCTATTAATTTGATAAAAAAATAGTGGGAAATATATTATGAATATATCATAATCATATGAACATAAAATTTTAACTCAGACAATCTAATGTTTATTTTGCGCTTTTATTACTGTAGATACTGAGTAATGGCAAACAACACAAACACACTATCCGTACGTTCAGTCCTTGAGAAGGACAAGCTGACAGGAGGAAACAACTTCCTAGACTGGCAGAGGAATTTGAGTATTGTCCTCAGGCAGGAGCGCAAGCTTCATGTCATTGATATTCCTCCTCCAGGCCCCCTTCCTGAGGGTGTTACTGCTGATGAACGAGCAGCACGCACAAGGGATGAGAATGATGCAAATGATGTTGCACGTCTTATGTTGGCAACTATGAGTGCTGAGCTTCAAAGATAGCATGTGCATATGGATGCATATACTATCAATGAGCACTTGTAAAGCATGTTTGCAAGCCAAACTCGTCAAGAAAGGTTCAACACAAGTAAGTCACTTTTTAATTGCAAACAAGGGGCAAGTGAACCAGTTGGCCCACATGTTCTGAAGATGATTGGTTACATTGAGTACCTTGAAACTTTGGGTTTCCCGATTGGTCCGGAAACTGGTATTGACCTAATCATGAATTCTTTGAACAACAAATTCACTCAGTTTGTTGTGAACTACAATATGAATGAATTTGACAAAACACCTACTGAATTGTTGCATATGTTGAGAATATATGAGACTACATGAAGACAGCTGAACCTTCTCTCATACGGATGGTGGGAAATAAAGGTAAGGCCAAAGGGAAGGGCAAATGGAAGGGTAAGAAGAAGATTGGATCTGATTCTACACCCAAGCCAAAGTCAGGTCCCAAACAGGCTTTAAAGCCTAAAGGTGGTGTGGCCAAGGGTGAATGTCACTATTGTAAGAAAGATGGTCACTGGAAGAGAAACTGTCCAATTTATTTGGAGGATATGAAGAAAAAGAAAGCAGTTCAGATTTCTGGATCAGGTATTTATGTTATAAAAGTCAATTTTTCTATTTCTACATCTTGGGTATTTGATACTGGATGTGCTTCTCACATTTGTATAAATGTGCAGGGCCTGCAGAGAAGTAGGACTTTGGCTAAGGGAAAAGTGGACCTAAGAGTAGGCAATGGAGCAAAAGTTGCTGCTTTAGCTGTAGGGACTTATTATTTATCTATGCCCTCTGGGCTTGTTTTAAAACTAGAAGACTATTTTTACATGCCTGCGATTCGCAGAAACATTATTTCTGTTTCTTGTTTGGACAAGAAAGGTTTTTCATTTACAATAAAGAACAACATTTGCTCTTCTGCTTTGAATGATTTAACCTATGGTGTTGCGCATTTATTTAATGGTTTATATGTTCTTGATTTAGATAATTCTATCTGTAATATAGAAAACAAACGACTTAAAATGAATGACTCAAATCAAGCATACCTCTGGCATTGTCGTCTAGGCCACATAAATGAGAAACGCATATCCAAATTACATAAGGATGGATACTTGGATAAGTTTAATTTTGAATCATACCAAGAATGCGAATCTTGTTTGCTTGGTAAGATGACTAAAGCCCCTTTCACTGGTAAGGGTCAAAGGGCCACTAAACGTCTGGAGCTAATACATAGTGATGTATGTGGCCCAATGCGTGTAATGGCTAGAGGAGGCTACTACTACTTCATAAGATTTACTGATGATTTCAGTAGATATGGATATGTATATCTTATGAAGAACAAATCCGATTCTTTTGAAAAATTTAAAGAATACAAGGTTGAAGTAGAGAAGCAAATTGGCAGAGATGCAAGTATTAAGATCTTACGATCCGATCGTGGGGGTGAATACTTAAGCACCGAATTTAGAGAGTATTTGAAAGAGTGTGGTATTGTATCACAACTCACTCCGCCAGGAACACCTCAATGGAATGGAGTTTCTGAGAGGAGAAATCGCACCTTGTTGGATATGGTGCGATCGATGATGAGTCATGCAGATCTTCCAATAAGTTTCTGGGGTTACGCTCTAGAAACAACGGCTTTCACACTTAACCGTGTTCCTACTAAGAAGGTTCAAAAGACTCAATATGAGATATGGAAGGAGAAACGGTCAGGCATGAACTTTATGAAAGTTTGGGGATGTAAGGCGTTTATGAAATGTCAAGAATCTGACAAGCTTGGACCTAAATCCGAAGAGTGCATTTTTGTGGGATACCCTAATGAAACAAAGGCGTATTATTTTTATAGTCCTTCTGAGCAGAAAGTGTTTATTGCTCGAGATGCTGTCTTCATGGAAAGAGATTTTGTTTCCAAAAGAAACAGTGGGAGAACTATAGATCTCGATGAAGATCGAGAACCACAAAATAGCATTGAACCTGAAGTGGAAAAAGAGCAGAATAATGATAATGCTCAACAAACACAGGTTGTTCGTAGATCTAATAGAATTCGCCATGAACCAGAGAGATATGAATTTCTCATGACTCAGTGTGGTGATTTGATGCTCATAGATGAAGATGAGCCTCTCACATACCAAGATGCTATGAACAGTCCCGACTCTAAGAGATGGCTTGAAGCCATGAAATCCGAGATAGATTCCATGTACAAAAACCAAGTATGGACTTTGGTTGATCCACCTGAAGGGGTAAAACTCATAGGGTGCAAATGGGTTTTTAAGAAGAAAAAGGGCATAGATGCAAATGTTCAGACCTATAAAGCTAGGCTGGTTGCAAAAGGTTTCAAACAAATTCATGGTATTGACTATGATGAAACTTTCTCACCAGTGGCTATGGTCAAGTCTATAAGGATTTTACTTGCCATTGCAGCATTCCATGATTATGAAATCTGGCAAATGGATGTCAAAACAGCCTTCCTTAATGGAAGCCTTGAAGAGGATGTGTACATGACACAACCTGAGGGTTTTGTCAATCCAAGGAATGCTGGCAAGGTATATAAATTGCGTCGATCCATTTATGGATTGAAGCAATCCTCTAGGAGATGGAATATCCGTTTTGATGAAATAATCACAGAGTATGGCTTTGTTCAAAACGAAGATGAACCGTGTGTTTACAAGAAGGTTAGTGGGAGCTATGTGGCATTCATAGTACTATATGTTGATGATATACTACTAAAGGGGAATGACATACCTTCTCTAAAGGCTGTTAAGACTTGGTTAGGGAGCAATTTCTCCATGAAAGACTTAGGAGAGGCATCCTACATTCTAGGAATGAGGATCTATAGAGAAAGATCTAGAAGGATGATCGGTCTAAGTCAGAGCACATACATTGATAAGGTTTTGCATCGTTTTGGAATGCAAAATGCAAAAAGGGGATATGTCCCCGTGTCTCAAGGGATAACGATCTCTAAGGACCAGTGTCTGAAATCATTGGATGAGAAGGACCACATGAATAAAGTTCCATATGCTTCAGCAATTGGATCTATCATGTATGCAATGGTATGTACTCGCCCAGATGTCTCGTATACTTTGAGCATAACGAGCAGATACCAGTCTAATCCGGGTGAAGGTCACTGGACGGCAGTCAAGAATATTCTTAAGTACCTGAAAAGAACTAAAGATTCATTCTTGGTGTATGGAGGAGAAGAGAAACTCATTGTAAAAGGTTACACTGATGCAAGTTTCCAAACAGACAGAGATGATACTATATCACAGTCTGGTTTTGTGTTTTGTCTAAACGGAGGTGCTGTAAGCTGGAAGAGTTCAAAGCAAGAAACAGTAGCTGATTCTACAATGGAGGCTGAGTACATTGCAGCTTGTGAAGCAGTTAAGGAGGCAGTTTGGAGTCGAAAGTTCATTTCTGATTCGGGAGTGGTTCCATCGATCGCAGATCCCATTGATCTATACTGCGATAATAATGGAGCCATAGCACAGGCTAAAGAACCTATATCACACTCCCATGCTAAACATATACTCAGGAGATTTCACCTTATTCGAGAGATTAATGAAAAGGGTGATATACACATATGTAAAATGCACACAAATGATAACATTGCAGACCCACTGACCAAAGGCTTATCGCAGCAGAAGCACGATGGTCACACTAGTTCCATGGGTATTAGATATATGGGTGATTAGCTCTAATGCAAGTGGGAGATTGTTAGTGTAGGTGCCCTAGAGGCAATACATTATTCTTTTAAATCTTTCTGTCAGTTGATCATTCAATAAATGTATTTATTATGACCTTAATTACTGCAATATTTTGTTAGCATAATAAATGTCCTTAGATTCATGATACACATTGTATAGTTTAAGTACATGACTTGAACTTGAGATTATATAATATATCATATTCTTAAAGGTCCCTAGTTGAGTATTATTATATAGGACAATAATAATATATAGATAGACTAGTATGTTGTTTGACAAGATAACCACATCTCACTGGTTATAAGTATGGGGATACTAAAATCAATACATAGGTACATGTGAGAGTACATGGGACTGGACAGACCCACAATGAGATTCTTCATGTTTAATAAAGTCATAAGAAAGATTCACAGTGATAATGGTGTAACGATCCTTTGACTTGAAATCATTATATTTATATACGAGGATTAATATACTTTGACTACATTAAAAGTTACTTTTGATCGGGTGATGATAAAAGTGGACATCGGGTATATCATGAGTCGTATGAGAAATATGAATGATAGATAAAGGATTTAACCCTCCTATAATTAGGAGAGATATTATTGGCCTCTTGATTGAGTGAGATTATAAAAGCATGGCCATGCTCAAATATTGATTTGTCTTGATAGTCTACTCATGGATCAAGTAAACCCGGATTAAATGTTGAAGAGGATGACTAAATACATCTCTCGAGTTTAATCTATAATATGTATGGTTAAAGGGATTATATTACATGAAAAACATTAATCACGAAAGGTTTTATCTAATCACGATTTAATTATTGTTTAATTGGGTAACATTGATGTATTACTAGATACCGCTCATTGTTTATAATTTTATTAGAGAATAAAATTATTGCCAATTAAATAATAGCCTATAGGGTCGCACAAATAGAGCACTTAATGGAATAGTTAATTTAAATTATGGATTTAAATTAATTAATGATTATTCAAATTTTATTATAATTAAGTAAGACTTAATTGAGATAATATAAATTCGAATTAAAAGGAATGTTTTTTGCCCATAATAATTAAGTATGACTTAGTTACTAATTAAATAATAGAAATTCGTTTTTATTATTTAATCCAATACCTACTAGGGTTGGCCTATGCTGTTATGGGCCTTTTTAATCAGCCATTATAAATAGACAATGATAGGTTAAAGAGGCATGTACGTTTTTGGTGAAAACCCTAGCAACAAAGAAAGGCATAGGCAATTCGGATCGTCAAAAAGGAGGCTAGTACATCCATTCTGTAGCCAAGTTCATGAGACGTTCTTGGAGGTGCTCGTGTGGGTACCATAGAGGTGTTTCTCCGAGAGGTAGACACAAAGCGTGATAGCTAGGATCTCCGTTGAGTTCGTGAAAGTTAAGCTTTTGAAAGGTAAGATTCGTTATCTCCATAATCTGCCCATAATTATACATGGATCATATTTTTGGGTTTCGAATTTTTTGTTTTATTTACGTTTATCCGCTGCGTTTTATGCCTCGGAACCCAACAATATTTGTGATGTCATGTGTAATCTGATTTGTTTAGTTTCAGAACTTATTATCAGAACATCAGAACTTATCTGGAAATCAGAACTTACTGAAGACAGGAAGTTATCAGAACTTAAGGCGTCAAATCTTATATCAGAACTTAAGTGCGGATACACTTTAGGGATGAAAAGTGGCTGATTTACAGGAGAGGATCTGGATTAAACAAAAGAAGATATGCTTAGAGAGTTGGACAACTAAAGGACTACAGAAGATAATATTTGATTGATATATTTTAGGAAGAGATATATTTCATATCAATTAGAAGATATCTTATAACTGTGTACTATATAAACACAGCTTAGGGTTTACACTATAAGTGTTATCATTCACGAGAAAGATTATTCATTGTAACCCTAGCAGCTCTTAGTGATATTCATATATCATTGAGAGAGTAATTTAACCTACTTTGTAACAGAATTTATTATATTGAATAAACTTGATTATTGTTACATACTTGTGTTCTAAGTCTATTTGATTATATAAACACTATACTCAACCCCCTTCTATAGTGTTGTGTGACCTAACGGGAACAGATGATTTTGTGCTTCCAGTAACGGAACAAATGGTTTTGTGGTCCCCGTAATGGGACAGCTGGTTTTATGGTTCCTGTAATGGAACTGTGGTATTGGAAATGAAAATAGCATGCTAAAATTGAACTTTGGTATTACAAGACATCTCATATTTACAGTTAATTAACCTATTCTGCATATCAATCTAGCAGTCAACATGACTTTCAGAACCCTAAGCAACCTACTTGACTAATACATGTTATTTGCAGAAATGTGCTACAGTTCTTATTATTACATAAGCTACTCACTCAATGGATGTTAATCTGTCATCCGTCGGGACTTTAAAGTTTATCCGTCGAGACTATATTAGATCATTCGTCGAGTGCTACAAAATACACTAAGTTAAATCTACTAAGATGATTTATTTAACTTATCATCAAGTTCACAACATATTCCTAACATTATGTTTTTGAATAAATTCTCTGTTATATTTCAGGAAAATGCCACCCAAGAAAGCTACCCAGTCTAAAGAAAATAGTAGTAGTTGGGCGAAGGGTTCAGTTATAAACAAAATTCTAGACTTGTTGCGCCAGCAACAGCAACAACAGTTGCTGCTAATCCAACAGGTTCAGCAGCAGCAACATCAACAAGGAGAGCTAAACCAAACTACTAGTTTTAAATCCTTTCAGTCTGTTAAGCCCCAGAGTTCAAGGGCGAAGTGGATCCTGTTGTTTCCAGAAATTGGCTTAAGGAAATGGAAAAGGCATTTACCCTCACACAAGTAAGTGATGATGTTAAGACCGATTATGCGAGCTACTTTCTTAAGAATGAAACAAATTATTGGTGGGAATCCACTCGTGCGTTGGAAGGAGAAGGCCCTGTTTCTTGGACGAGATTTACAGAATTATTATTGGAAAAGTATTTTCCCGATGGTCTAAGGAATCAGTTAGAAGTCGAGTATCTAGAACTGAAATGAGGTGAAAGAAGTGTGATGGAGTATGAAGCCAAGTTTACAGAATTGGCCCGATTAGTTCCTGAGTATGTAAGTACGGAGATCCAAAAGGTAAGGAGGTTTCAACAAGGATTGAAGCCTGAGACTCGCAATGGAATTGTGGCATTGCAACTCAAGACGTATCTTTCCGTAGTTCAGACTGCCTTGGTAATTGAAATTGATTAGAAGTTAGTCGTAATAGAAAAGAATATAAGAAGCGAAAGATGGATGACGTGGAAGGAGCATCAAGTCAAGAAGGATCTAGCCAGAAGTCTCAGAAAAAGGTTAGAAGGGATAAGAATAAAGAATTCAGAGGACAAAGCATTTCTTTAAATAGGCCTAATAACACTTCAGTCAGCTCTAATCAAGCCAAGTTGGTCAAATCACCTATATCGGAGTGCAAGCAATGTGGTAAAAGGCATCTTGGAATGTGCAAACCTAACACTGAATGTTTCAGATGTGGACAAAAAAGGACACTACGCATCGGAGTGTAAAGTGGAAAATCCAGGAGTCACATGTTATAATTATGGCAAGGTAGGGCATATTGCCGAGAACTGTATAAATGTTTCTCGAGATAGCATGGGAGGTAGTTCATCAAAAGGTCTGACATCCAGTACACCCAAAGATAAGACTTGTAATATGATTAAAAGATCAGTTGCTCAAGACCCTAATAAGGAACCAGGGCACTGATTGATTACCAGAAGAAGTATGTAGTAATATTTACGGAAGCTAATATTAGGATGAGTATCCGAGGGCATAAGCAAGAGTGTAAGGCATAACTAGCGCACGCCGTGGATATCAAGAAGGAAGCACCTAAGTTGGAAGAGGTGCAGATAGCAAGTGAAGCCCTAAAGGATTACCTTAAGCATGAGATAGGATCTCTCATTGGTTATTGTACAGAGTCGGGCTGGTGTCAAAAGCCCTAAATCGTATGGTCCAGTAGGAATCAAGTAATTAGTTAAGGAAACTTCAGGATTGTGGGATGAAAGAATAATGAGACAAGGTGTATTCCGTCTTGTGCACTGATGTGGTTTATAGAAAAGAAGAATGGATGTATGAAGTTACGTGCTGATTATCAGAAGTTAGAAAAGTTGACGAATAGAAATAAGTAACTCCTGCATAGAATTGATTATTTATATAACCCAATGAAGGAACATGTTGGTTCTTGAAGGTTGACCTGGAGCAGGCTACCGTCAGTTGAAGGTTAAGTCTGAGGTCATATTAAAGACCCTATTTAGAACGAGATGAGGACATTGCGAGTTTCGGATGATGTTATTTGGATTGACAAATGCACCAGTCGTCTATAGGATTATATGGACGTAGTGTATAAGGAGTGCTCGGGTAAGTTGTAATTGTATTTATTGATAATATCCTCATCCCTTCAGGACTAAGGAAGATCAAACTGAACACCTGAAGTTTTCCCTACAAAAAGGTTGGAAAATCAGCAATGGTATGCTAAATTTCAAAGAATGAATTCTAAATTGAAATTGATGAAGGATTACGATTATTCTATTAATCACATCCAGGATAAGCCAATATAATGTCAGATGCCTTGAGTAATAAAAAAATGAATATTATTAAGATTATTGAAGAGTTAGTAGAAGAATGGGAGAAGTTAGAAATTGAAGTTCAAGTACTTGGAGGTAATAGGAAGTAATTGTATGATATCACTTTTCAGTCAGAATGAATGAAAGGAATCAAGAAGTGTTAAGAAGAAGTTATGAATCAAGAATTGGATAATTTAAATGGAAAGGAAAGTTGCACCCAAAAGGACGGTAAAGGTATGTTTGAGTTTTTCCGCTAGAGCGCGAATTTTAATGCGACTAAGCTGAAGAGTAAAATATAAAGAGAAGCCCACAATTTTAGAATTATATTCACCTGGAAGCACTCGAGCGTATCAAGACATGACAGAGAACTTTTGGGTAATTGTTGATAAGTTGACGAAGTCCACATGTTTCCTTCCAATTAATGAAAGATAGCCTTGGATAAGCTAGCGAAGCTGTATCTGAGTGAAATTGTGACAGAGCATGGAGTCCCTGTTTTAATTGTGACTGATTGAGACCCGAAGTTTAACTTGAAGTTTTGGACGAAGTTCCAGGAATGCTTGGGGATTGAGTGAAATATGAGCACCGCTTACCATCCCCAGACAAATGGTAAAGGTGAGAGGACGACTCGGATAAGGGAATTTATCATGCTAGTATGGAAATGATACCCTACAAAGCCTTGTTTGGATGTAAGTATAGAACCCCACTTTACTGGAATGAGGTAAGGGAAAAGAAGTTGTTAAATCTTAAGTTAGTACAGCAAACTGAAGACACAGTGGTGTTGATTCAGACAAAGAACGTGGACTTGTATTGAAAAGAGTTTGAAGGATAGAAATAGGATCGAGGGTATTATTAAAGGTGTTACCTTGAAAAGGGTTGATTAGGTTCAAACCAAAGGGCAGCTGAGTCCTAGATATAGTGGACCGTTTAAGATACTGAGAAAATCAGATACAATCGCCTATGATTTAGCGCTGTTGCCATAGCTGCAGTATACTCGTAGCACATTTTAACATCTTTACACCAAAAGAATATATCCTCGAATTGAATCAAGACCATGTGTACGAACCAATTTAGAACCTAGATCGAGACCTCGGGAATGAGTTTATATCTATAGTAAGTATGCTTGTATAAGTCCTCGAGTAGAAGAGTCTACTTGGGAATTAAAGTCAGATATGCTTGACAAATATCCTCACTTGTCTAGGTAGATCAGATTCTGAGGATAGAATCTTTTTAAGGGGAGAAGGATATAACGACTCGTATATTTTTATTATATAAATGTGTAATTGTCGAATAATTAAATAAACAAAGTATGTGTATGGGTTCTGTCAGCTGGATATTATTTTGTTATTAACTAGGTGTGATCGTTGGTGTTCGAGGATCATTTGTGTAATTCATTTGTATAAATACTTGGGTTATCTTTGAAATTATTTAATTGCTTTATAATTTCATTTATTATTTTTGAGATTTTATAAAATTTAGAAACCAATATTTTATTAATTATTTACCCTTAAATGATTTTCTGACTGCAGTTATTTGTAAAATCAATATTAAAATCAGAAATGCTTAAAAATTATGAAATTTATATTTATTGAAGTTTGGAATATTCTGAGAATTTTAAAATTATATTGGGAATTTTTGGTATTATTTTCACCCGCGTGTTGATTCGTTTAACTGATAAAAGCGGGTCTAAATTGTGTTTCAGAAATTATTTTAAAATTGAGAAATTTATGTTTTTATAAACTTCAGGATATTTATAATATTTTAAAAATGTTTCAAAAAATTTTGGGATTAAATTTATCTACGCGTTTGTTCGTAAATCGTTAATTGCAGGTATATTGTACGATTCAAAAATGGTTAAAAAAATTTAAAAAATTTATTTTATTAATTTTCAAATATTTTGAAAATTTTGAGTTATTTCGATGATTATTTGAGTTTTATTTAATAGCAAAATGGGTCGTTAAAAGTACAAAAATCCGAATTGAATCGGGTCTACAGTTCTGTTGAGGACACGTGGCTCGTAATAACACTGCTTTGGCATCAATTGTGTATACGTGTAATGCAATGGTTAGCAGATAAAAAAAATAACAAAACACACACGCTGCACTTTCCTCACCCTCTTTATCTCTCTTCTTCTCCCTCTTGATCTCTCCTGCGCCTCTCTTCCTTTCTTCCCTATTTCTTTTCCACGAATTCCCCTTCCCCTCCCTCTGTTTCTCCTCGGTAAGTGCTACGCATGTTTCTCTTTTTCTATTAACATCGCCGACAATTAATATGGTAACCTTGTCCTTGTGGTCTATGTTCTATTTCTTGGTATATATACACGCCCACGCGTGTATGTATATCTAAGTGAGGGTATTGTTGTAGAGTTACTGTGTTGCTTTCTGATGCTGCGGTTGTTCGCTGTTTTGCCGCCTTTCACCGGTTTCCGGCGAGATGGCGGTGATGTGCGAGTGTACACGCGTGGCTGTTCTGCTCTCCTGTTACTTCCGTGTTTGTGTTGCTTTAATAATTTGATATATTCGAATTAATTTCTGAAATATTCGAATGAAATTGTGTTGATGACTAGAATTATTAATTTGTAATTATCCGGAACTTTATCGGTGAAATCTGTGATTGGAAACCCAACTCGGGTACCCCGGATTTTACCGCCGTCCGCGATGAATTTTTACGAGCGGACGGTGGACTGTGATGACTATTCTGAGTCCTAATATTTTAAAATAAATAATTTAGTTTGTTAAATTATTTTCAGAACGAAAGTATTTAATTAAAGTGTAAAGGTTGTATCGAGGATCGAGATACACAATTGAATTGATTGTTTGGTTGTAATGTCGGTTGGGATTTGTCAAGTTGGAATGTGGTTGTTGTTGATTGGTGTGACGTCGAATTGCTTCGACGGGTTATTCCGATAAATAAAGGAAGTACTACCTGATTTTTGGAAAATCAAATTACGAAAACACGGGAGCGAATCCATTAATTATCGAAACGTCGAGCGAGTATATATAAATACATATGTATGTTATACGAAACTTGATTGTACGATGTGATGAAATATTTTTCCAAAACCAATAACCCTAATTTCATAAAGTGACGAGTATGCGTATTTTCTGAAAATTAACACCGAACCAATTTCGAGAACGTGAACCCTGATTATTGCGTGTGTTATTATAACATGCATAAGTGCGAGTCGGGATTTGTTATCGTTTGGGTAGGATTGATATCGAGGATATGTCAAGCATATATGGTCGTCTAACATAGGGTATTTCGACTCTGTAGGTTCTAGTCGAAGGACTCAATAATTGTTATCGAACCAAAGATAACCTAGTGATCAATCGACAAGCTCAGCAAGGTTCCAAGCGAAGGACCCGAGCGTCAAAGTAGGATCCAGGATAGTCTGATAGTAAGGCGATAAAGTCGAGCGTCTGAGTCAATCCAAAATCAGTCAGTGATAGTTGTAAGCTCCGCAAGGCAAGTACCCTTAAACAAATCTTTTACAGTTCAATATATATGAATAATTGTTGATTTAATTTACATAATGTTTTAAGTTACATATTCCCAATGTTTAAATATATTTTATTAAGTTATTTTTTGGGGGAAAAGTGACTTCTGAACATGCCTATCTCTAGACGTGATTAAAACTGGAAAGATTTCAGAAAGTGTGCTGTGATATAATTATTTTAAAAGAGATAGGTATAAGTGATTTTGAAAACTTGATAAAACGGATCAGATATTGGATGGTTGCGTAAGAGGCCCGTAACGGCCCAGCGGGTTTGCGTAAGAGGCTTAGTCAGCTGCGCGCCTTATTTAAACCGCTTAGTCTAGCGTGACAGAGACATAGCTAGTCTCTGAGTTCTGGAACAGGTTGTGATGGGATAGACTGATCAGCTATCCCTAGGATTTGTCCAATTATATATTTGACTTTGATTTAGTGGTTCCCGTAATGGAACAGATGATTTTGTGGTTCCAGTAACGGAACAAATGGTTTTATGGTCCCCGTAACGGGACATATGGTTTTATGGTTCCTGTAATGGAACAGTGGTATTGGAAATGAAAATAGCATGCTAAAGTTGAACTCTGGTATTTATGCACAGCACACGACTGTAGATTTTGTTTTACAAAGCATTCTAATTTTAAATATCCAGTTTATACATATTTTACTTATTTTCTAACGAGTTCTGAATTCTATTCCTATAACTACTTTACTTTAAATCATTTTACTTGTTATTCATATAGTTATATTATTGAGCAATTGATTGCTCACCCTTGCAGAATGTTTTATATATGTATTGCATATGCCTAGGAAATTCCTCTGTGGTAGTCAGGGCAAAGCTCCAGTTCTTTCCATGTCAGTCTCCTCTGAGGTAGTTGTGTTAGACAAAAGTTGGTCTGTTGAGTTGCTGTATTAAGATAGTATTGTCAGGATTGTCTCTAGTAAGTTGGTTTTGTGAAGATTGTAACCTAAATCATACTAAAACCTGGAAAAGGTCTTGGTAGAGGGGTCGTGGTTATATATAAATAGTGATTTGGATTATATTATATTTAATAGTTTTGTTGTTGGTGACGTCAACTCCTGACCCCGGGGTTGAGGTCGTCACACCCATCAGCCGGGATCATTACCATTTAAAGGAATTTTTTGCTGAATCTGATCCCGTTGAGATGGATAAGTCTATCCGGGCTGCGTTTCAGCTGACTCCTGATGTTGAGTGGAGGTGGCCGGAAGCTCACGAGAGAATTTATCATCGTCCGACCGATGGTTTTGTTCTTGTATGGCTGGAGCATCTCAGATCCAGGTGGAGCCCTCACTGCCATATGTTTGTTAAACATTTTTGCAAATATGTGTTCAAGATTTGTCCCCTGTAGATTACCCCGAATGGGATAAAGTCTATGACCTGGTTCATAGCCTGCTGCAACAAATCCGGGTTCAATCCTACCCTGAAGCTATTCCACCAGAACTTTTACTTATCCAAGTCTAGCCAGAAACCATTCTATGAGATTAGGTTCCGGGCCTCTGAGTGTGGGTATGGTCCGGGTAGGGCTAAACTAGTAATGCACCAGACTTCTCTCAAGTACCGAAATGGTAAAATGATTCTTCTCAAGGGTGTTGACCTTGCTTTCTTGCCCTATTTGACAATGGAGGGTATCCAGATCAGGTTCCAGCCTGCTATTCTGGAAGGGGAGGCTTTGACCCAGATTGGGGCCTTTTGTGACTGTCTCGGGTTTCAACCTACCCGGGATACATTTATGAACCATAAGCTGCTCTTTGAACATGGTTGTAAGTTTCTTCTTTACCAGGATTGTTGTTTTTGATGTCCTCCCGAATTCTTTTTGTTTTTTACTTGTATAATTTTTTTATAGAAATTACCGTTCTGTTTGATCCGGATTGTTGTCTATATGTGTTTTTCCAGATCCTTGTGTGGTATTATTGGTTTTTGACTTGTGTTTTTTCCTGTTTTCTTTTAGGCTTGCCGCATCATAATCCTTCTCTTTCCGGAATCATGTCTTCTTCTACTTATGCTGCTGCTTTCAATACCCTTGGCTTGGCTTTCAAGACCACTAAGGGAGCTCCTGGTCCCGGATCCGAGTTTACTGATGCTGAGGGCGGAGTCGAGTCTTGTGCTGCCCGGAATGTTGTCGATCCGGTTAATGAGCCTAGGGACTTTGAGCCTGTTATTCAGGATATCCCTGATGATGAAGATCCTCCTCGAAAGAAGAGGAAGAGCATCCCTGTTAAGCCTCCTCGGGGAAAGACTGTTGTTACTAGCGGGGTTGTTTGTGACTCAGAAGGGCTGGGTCTTGATGGGGATCCCGTGAAGGTAGGGATCAAAACTCTTCTAGATCTGGCTAATTTCATGTCTGATATCCCGGCTGATGATGACTGGGATGAGATGGAGGGATCCGGGATGGATGCTGCTTTTAAGAAGGTTACTGGGCACTGGGGACAATTAATGCTAAAACTATCTTTTATTTCCTATCCGGGTTGGTTTTCTTTACATAGTAGTTTTTTCTTATTTTCTCTCAGATTGGGAGCGCTAGAGCTGTTTGCTCTGATATTGCTTTTAATGAGGTCCGGGAGGCCAACAATAAGATGAAATCTGGGAAAGAAAGGGCTGATAAACTTAAGGATGAGCTGGATGAGGCCCGGGAGGGTTTTAAGACTGTTAAATCCAGGTTGAAGGGACAATTCAAGGAGGAGAAGGCCCGGGCTGATGGTCTTGTTAAGGAAGTTGAGAAGCTGAAAGCAGATTTGGCTGCCAAGGAGAGTCTGAACAAGGATGTTGTCATTGCCGAGTTTAAGGCAAGTGACGAGTATGACATGGCCGTTGTTCAAGTCGGGGCTCTGGATGTGCAGAGGGTCTGGTTTATGGCAGAGAGGCATGTCAAGATGGATCCTTTGGCCAACTGGGGAAGCTTTATCCAGGAGTTCCTTGCAGCTAAGGCAGCAATTGAGCAGGGGAAGGGGGAGCTGGAACCCTATGATGGTCCCAGTCCCAGTTTCATTTAGATATATTTCAGCCATGACAAGCTTTCCGGTCCTTGCCCCTGTAATTTGTTTCTTTCTAGTACTTTGGTTATTTCTGGATGTTTTAGAACCTTGAATTTTCCCAGATTGGTGGTCAATCCGGATTAATGTTTTAATTCGACTTTATTTATTGCTTCTAATTGGTTGTCGCATAACAATTTCCATATTTAGAAAGATTCTAAGTAGATTATGTATGCTTCGAACCCGGGTATGAATTCATAGCCGGGTTGAAGTTAGCTTTAAATGAGTACTTTTAATCCGGGTGTGAGTCCATATCCAGGTTTATTTGCTTTTTGGTTTGTTTTGTACTTATAAAATATTTTAAGTACAAGATAGTTGCTTCCAACCCGGGTATGAGTTCATAATCGGGCTGAAGTCGGCTTTAAATAAGTGTTTTAGATCCGGGTATGAATCCATATCCGGGTTTATTTGCTTTTTGTTTTATTTTGTACTTAGAAATTTTCTAAGTACAAGATAGTTACTTCCAACCGGGTATGAGTTCATAGTCGGGCTGAAGTCGGCTTAAAATAAGTGTTTTTTATCCGAGTATGAAACAATATCCGGGTTGGTTTGCTTTTTGGTTTGTTTTGTACTTAGAAATTATTCTAAGTACAAGATAGTTGCTTTCAACTCGGGTATGAATTCATAGTTGGGCTGAAGTCAACATTAAATGAGTGCTTTTGATCCGGGTATGAATCCATATCTGGGTTTGTTTGCTTATTAGTTTGCATCTTGTACTTAGAGAATATTCCAAGTACAAGGAAACTGCTTACAACCCGAGTAAGAATCCATATCCGGGTTTTTGTTTTCTTAGAGTGATTGCTTTCAACCCAGGTATGATTGCGTTCCAGGGTTGATGTTTGCTTGATTCCTGATCACTGTTTAAATAATAGCTTACTGAAACAGGAAAGTTATTTTCATTAATTTGCAATTTTTATCATACAAGAGTTTGAATCATAGATAGGTTGTTTTCCATAGGCTATAAGTTTTTGGTTGCTTTTGGTTGTTTTTTCTACTTAAAGAATTTTTTGATCATGAGTCCATGCCATGTGTTGGGGATCTCGGATTCATCCATATTCATTAGCTTGTAAATCTCTGCCTTAATACTTTTTTTATCTTGTAAGGCCCCTCCTACTTGCGCATCAGCTTTCCTGTGTTGGTTGGATCTGAGGCTTCTGTGTCTCGAAGTACTAGGTCTCTAACTTGAAATTTCTTGACCCAAGACTTCTTGCCGAATTGCTCCTTAGTTTTTTCCTTGTATTTTTCCATCCTTGCTATAGCCTGGTCTCAGATCTCATCAATGAGCTCAATATTTGTTCTAAGCTCCTCCTCTTTGGCTATTTCATTGAAGTTGGTTGCTTGGTGAGAGGGGGATCCTACCTCGATGGGCAGCATTGCTTCTGTTTCATAAGCTAGATTGAAAGGTTTTTTACCTGTGCTTATCCGGGGACTAGTCTTGTAGCCCCATAATACGTTGGGTAATTCTTCTGGCCACTTGCTTTTACTTTCTCTAAACCTCCTCTCGATGCCTCGTAGAAGGATTCAGTTTGTTACTTCCACTTGTCCATTTCCTTTAGGGTATGCTACTGACTATTTTCTATGTTTGATACCCCTCTCTTGGAGATAGGATTCGAACTCTGAGCCAATAAGCTACGGTCCATTATCTGGTACCAGGACTCTTAGGATTCCAAAAATCATCAAGATATTATCCATGAACCTTATGCAATCATGCTGGTTTATGGTTCTCATTACCTTCGCTTCCACACACTTAGTCATGTAGTCAATTGAGACTAGTAGGTATCTTACATCTCCTCTAGCCCGGGTGTAAGGTCTCATAATATCTATCCCCCAAACAGTGAAGGGGTTTGGATATAGGACTGATGAGGGTAGTACTGGGCTTAGCCGGGATATGTTGCTGAAAATCTGGCACAGCTTGTATTTTTTAACAAATTCAACTGCATCTTGGTGGATTGTTGGCCAGTAATAACCTTATCTTATTATCTTGTGAGCCAGGGCCTTCACAGACATATGATCTCTGAATATCCCTTTATGGACTTCCATTAAACAATACTCTGCCTTCGCTGGGCCAACATATTTCAGGAAAGGTGAGGAGTAGGTCCGGCGATAGTGTAATCCTTCTTCAAGGAAGAACTTTACTGCCTTAGCTTTTAATCTTTGAGCCTTTCATTTGTATTCTGGGATTTCTCCCTTTTCCAAATAGTTGATAAAAGGAGTCATCCAATTCTGGTTGTTGTCTATCTCCAGGACCTCGCTAGAGCCTGATATTTTTCTAGAACTGGATCTTTCGCTATATACTCGTCGTTTGTTTGCTTGACTACAATCTAGGAGTCACTATAGATGTCAAGGTCCTGGCAAGTTTCAATCCTGTAATTAGGGTTTCATACTCTTCCTGGTTGTTTGTTACTGAAAATCCGAAGGAGATAGTAGTTTGAATTATAAAACCATCTGGGCTCTTTAGGATGAGCCCTACTCCTGACATTTCATTTGTTGAAGATCCATCAACTTTGAGATCCCAGGCTCCCGGATTATGATCATTGTTGCTCTCTGGGTCAATGCACATGGGCCTAGGCTCATCTTCCAGAAAGTTACATTCTATGATAAAATCAGCAAGTTCCTGGGCTTTGATAGCTGTTCTTGGGTCAATACTCATGTTTAATTGACTTAGCTTGACTTCCCAGTTTACAGGTCTTTCTGAGATATATGGCTTGTGTATTATCTTCCTTAAGGGTTGATTAGTCACAACCCGGATCTCCCTTCCTTGAAAGTAATGTCTGAGCTTTCTGGATGTCGTAACTAAGGAAAATGCGAATTTTTCCAATCTTGGATACCTGGTCTCGGAGGTTTTAGAACCTGGCTAACATAATAAACTGGTTGCTATTTTCCATTCTCTTCCCTGATCAGTGATGCTTCAACTGCCAGGGCCCCTGCTGGCAAGTAGAGGAATAGGGGCTCCCCGGGTTGGGCTTCAGTTAAGATTGGTGGTTGGGAGATATATCTTATGATTGCTTCATATGTGCTTTGGCATTCTGGATTCCAGTTGACTTTTTTCTTGTTGTTTGCTTCTTTCAATAGATCAAAGAAAGGTAAACATCTTTCAGCTAGCTTTGAGACGAATCTTCTAAGTGCTTCTAGTGACCCTGCTAGTTTATGTACATCCTTCTGAGTCCTAGGAGGCTTCGTTTCCTGGAGTGCCTTTATCTTTTCAGGGTTGGCTTTAATTCCCCAGTTGCTGATCATGAATCCTTGAAATTTTCCTGCCTCCAATCCAAATGTACATTTTTCCGGAATCAGATTTAGTGAGTATTTCCTTAAGTTGTCAAAGTATTCTCTTAGATCATCGATATGACCCGGGATGCTTGTTGACTTTGCAATCATATCATCAACATAGGACTCTAAGTTTCTTTAAAGCTAGTTCTTGAAGATTTTTTTATTGCGCTCTGGTAGGTTGAGCCTACATTCGTTAATCTGAAAGGTAGCATGATATAGGCGTAAACTGCTCTATGGGTGATGAATGTTATCTTTTGGATATATTTCGGGTTCATCTTGATTTGGTTGTACCCCGAGAAGGCGTCCATGAAACTTAGCATGACATGCCCGGATGTTGCATCTATTAGTTAGTCAATATTTGGCAGGGGGTAGGGATCCTTTGGGCATGCATTATTCAAATCGGTGTAGTCGACACACATTCTCCATTTCCCATTTGCCTTCTTTACCATCACCACATTAGCCAGCCATTCCGGGTACTTAACTTCACAAATAATCCCCGCTTAGAATAGTTACTCAACCTCTTCATCTATTGCTTTCTGCCTCTATGGGGCAAAATTTCTTCTCTTCTGCTTTACGGGTTTCCTGTTTGGGTTGGCATCCAAGCTATGCATTACTATGGATTCATGCAGCCTAGGAATGTCTCTTGGGCTCCAGGATAATATATCAGTGTACCTTCCGAGCAATGAGACCGGTTCTTCTCTAAAAATAGTTCCAAGTCTGGATCCTATCTTAACCTTCTAAGAAGGATTGCTCTCATCAATCAGAATTATTTATGTTTCTACTGCAGCCTCTACTTTTCCTTGATCCTGGTTCAATACCAATTGCTGGATCCGGGCTTCTGCATTCTTTTTCATGTAGAATTGATCCTGAGCAGTTGTGTAACACCCCCAGATCCGGGGTCAGGGATCCGGGTCGTCACGGTCTTTCTTTCCACAATATCACTTCACTTAATTAATAATAAATAACCTTATGCTGTGACCCCACACTAACACACACCACAACCCGTTATAGTCTCAGAGATGAAATTGAAATAAGTACAAGTCCTTGAATCCACAATTAAAAGTTATTACAACCCAAAATGATTACTTGATAAATTTACAGTTAATTGCCATTATCTGCCACAAGTTATAATTATACATAATTTGATTCTCAAAAGTAGAATGCATGATCTACCAATAGATCTACCTCTGCAACTATAGCAGCTACAACATCAACGGGAAGACGCGGGACGCTTCCCACGCGCTTGCGCTGGGTCTGCTGGAGTCTGGCCATCTTTCCTAACTGTTGTTGTGTGATGAAGAAATAAAGCAAGAGTGAGCCTTACAGCTCGCAAGATAATATATAGTGATAACAATAATACAAGTATCTAAATGGATACTTACTAGAATCTTTTATCATGTGTAAGATAATTACTTACTAGATATAAGTAAAAACATGGGATGAAGTTACCAAATACTTCACTATACTTATATCAATTATAAAGTTACTTGAACTACCACTGTTCAAAGTATAACGAGCTTTCAGCAGTTCATCACATAGATGAGACTACAAGACAGATTTGAATAGATTAAATCTTTGAAGTAGTATTGAAGGAAATGAAGTTATGATATACTTCATTAATTTCCGATATATATATCCACATATACATCTTCCTTATACAGTCCCTGAAAACCTCTGTCATGTAAAGTATGAACAGAGTTTGTAACATCCAATGAATTTTTGGAAGGGAAAAAGAATTGTGGCATAAACCCGATATCTTGCTGATCAGGCAAAGATTCCAACAAGTAACATTTTCTACTAGTAGATGGACGAATTCCCCACTGGTCATCACCCTGGTCGCAATAGGACCTTATGCTGGACTGCCACTCAGCCACTTATGCATTTGATGGACTCCCACTGAGCCACTTACACTATCATGGACGCCCACTGAGCCCATGTTGCTTATGCCGACTCGATAGATGGACTTACTTCCCGAACGTTGGGTAAGTAATCAATTCATTTACCAAAACTGCAACCTTTTTGCGAATATAAAATACACCATAGAGCCGGATCCCTCAGGTTTTAAGCGAGTATTTAAATCCCCCTTTTAAAAGGAAGATCTTAAATATAAAAATGAGTTTTGGGATCCGCTCTAACTTTTAAAAATCATTTTGAAGACTCGAAAACACTTTAAAGAGTGTTTGGAGTAATGCTGATTTAATGAAGTAAATCAGTCCCAATATATTTAGAAAATGTCTGAATATTATTATTTAAATAATATTCCCATAAAAAATAATCTTTATACAAATAATTGAAGTAGAAGTTGTAAGACTTATACTTGAAATGAGTATTAAATAACCAAAGATATACTTATACGAAAGTACTATATTTATTTGAATAATCAAAAATAAGTTTGATTATCGACACCTTATTCTTTAATAAAATTAAGAATATAACTCAGCAATAATCGGAGTCATAGATCCTCAAATGAATATTCAAATAATATTCATTAAATAATATAAACTGAGTCATAAGCCCTCGAATGAATATTCAAATGATATTCAATTAATAAAATAAACTGAGTCATAAGCCCTCGAATGAATATTCAAATAATATTCAATTAATAAAATAAACTGAGTCATAAGCCCTCGAATGAATATTCAAATAATATTCAATTAATAAAATAAAAGGAGCCATAAGTCCTCGGATGAATATTCAAGTAATATTCATTAAATAATATAAAGTTATCGAATAAATCTTATTCGATTAATAGCTTTAAAAACCATTCATATATATATATATATATTATACTCGGGAGCCTCGCCTCCCAGTTTTAGAAAATGTTTCACCTTTTTGATCCCCTATACTAAGGGTATACGCAAATACCACTTATCTCTAGCATAGGTATTATGCAACTAATAAGCATTTGAACCAACAGATATATAAATCAAGAATACAAAATAGGCATGCATATATACCATATCACATGCTACAATATATCGCAAGAATTTGCTAATAACAAATATGCATTTATCACAAGATCATGCATATACACATATACATCACAACAACAGTATAACGGGTAGAAAACTTGCCTGAGCGACTGGGGGTGATAAAAGGCTCGGGACGAGTCTGGTAACCTATAAACAACAAGTAAGTTGGAATTAAACCAAAGTCACTTGTAAATCTATACTTTAACTAACTTAGACTCTAACGCTTGTTTTGCGCTTACTGATTCTCTTAAGTCACTCGAGTACCCTCGCCTCCACCATTTTTAATAATTTAACTATTATGAGTTTTAAGGCGATTCCTTCGCGAGTGTCTTATCATCTGCCTAACACTCTTGCCATAATTGTTTCATACATTAATTAACCCTTTTTGGTCTTTAACCTATGTTTCAAAGTAAGGCGAGGGGAAATGTTTCGTTCGCGAAACGCCGTTACTTAAAACGGTCGTTTCTCCTAAACCGTGCATCGGAATTAAACGAACTACATATCAAAACGAAGCTCGTAACATGAACTATCTAAACATGGAAATGGTCATAATCTAGAAGGGAGTTCTCGGGTCCAAATGTTATGAACAAAAGCAGTCTAAAGTAAATCGGACATTACGACGACTATGTTTACGCGATTTCCCAAATTTAAACTATTCCAAAACCATCACAATTCAACCCCAATCCATTCATACAACCAAAGTCCATCCTTATTACATCATAACATCCCCAATAAGTTCAATATTAACATTTATACTTATGCTTAAGCTTGAATTTAACTATACTTAAGTTCTTTTAACCAAAACAACAAGATTCACCATTCCATTTCACTACCACTCCAACCCAAACTCTAAACCACAAGCATTAAGCTACTATATCACCATAACAATCAAAATTATCTTATTATACAAAGGAATCTAGGGTTTGGAGATGATATACCTTCCTTGAAGTGGTGGGAGTAGCTAGGAAGCCTTAAGAAGCCTTTAGAAGTCTTAGGGATGCTTGGATCTTAAAGGAAAACAAGAAAAAATCAAGTTAAAAACTTTGAAATCACTATTCATTGTCTTCTTCATTGATTTCTTGAAGAAGATTGAGAAAGAATTGAAGGCTTAAACTCATAAGATAGCCATAACTATGCATAAGGATGACTAGGGAATTATCTTACCAATTTAGGAAGCCTTGATCTTGAGTTTTGAAATTCCTTTCTCTTGAAAATGGCAAAAGCTGAGAGCAAGCCTTGGTGATGAAGAATAAAATTTTGTTTTGATGAGAAATGATTTGTTTGGCTTGGTGGATGAAATTAGATTTGTTTTATTTTAGGTCAATTACCCATTTACCCTTGATTTTGTGTGGTTAATATTCCACCACATTTCCTTCCTTCCCATGTCATGCTTATGTCATGCTATGATGTCATCTTTCCCTCCTTGTCCTCTTCTCATTGGTTGGGTGACATCATCCTCTCTAATCCCTTTGATTAACTTCCTAATTGTTTGCCTAATGATCGCTGATCTGTTATACGGTTCGCTTAACTTTCGTTTTCGTTTATCGTTTGAGGGATCATACCCGGGATCTTATTACTTAGGTTCCCTTAACCTTTCTCAATATATTATATTCCTTTTATGATCCTCTCTTATAATCCTTTAATTTAAATACTTTTTTTTATCATGTTACCTTTTACTCAATTCTTTCCGTATCTAGTGGATTTCCGGGAAAAACCAAAGTGTTCGGAATTGGATTCTGACGATCTTTACATACACTTATATACCATATAGAGTACTAATAAAATCTCAGAATATCCATAACAGAACCCCTACATAGTGTGGCATGAAAAGTTTTCTCATTCAGCTAAAACACTATTCATAAGGGTTACAAAAAGTTCAAAATTTTGGGGTTATTACAGTCTCCCCTCCTTAAAAGGATTCCGTCCCGGAATTAGATAGAAAATTAATAGGGATACTCTCTTAGCATTGCACTTTCTAACTCTCGAGTAAATTTTCCCAAATTGTGGTCCTACCACCAAACTCTGCCTAGTTTAATAACCCTTCTCCTAAGCACTTGTTCCTTTTCACTCTATAACCCTTCCTGGTTGCTCCATATAGGTTACGTCGGGTTGCATGTCTATGCGCTCATATGCCCCTATTTATCTGGCATCCGAATTACACTTTCTTAACATTGATACATGAAACACGTTATGAACTTTCTACAGGTTCGGGGGTAGGGCTAGCTCGTATGCTATCTTCCCAATATGTTTTAGTATATCCAAGGGTCCGACACATTGTGGACTTAGCTTTCCTTTCTTTCCGAATCTCATCAATCCTTTCTGAGGGAATACCTATAACAGCACTAGGTCCCCTACTTCCTATTCCTTGTCCTTTCGTGTCAAATCAACATATGTATCATGTCCATCTTGGGCTACTACCAGCCGTCCTCTGATTAGATCTATCATATCCTTGGTCCTTTGGACCACTGCTGGTCCGAGCATTTTGCGCTCTACAACTTCATCCTAACATAAGGGAGATCGACATTGTCTTCCCTCAAGGATCCCATAAGGCGATATCTCAATACTGACATATGATCTATCGTCGTAAGAAAACTCAATCCGTGATAACTGATCATTCCAAATAATTTCAAGTCTATTGCACAGACTCTCATTATAGCGTTTAGCATTAGAGCTTTTGCTTCTCAATACCCATTCTTTTCCAGTTCGTAATCGCTACAACCTTCCATTCCTAATATTATACTAGTTATACTTTTGCTCGTTAGCGTTCTATAACCTTTTAATAACCACGTCAACCTTAGTATCACGAATGTGTTTCCATTCCGAATACTACCACAACTTTATTACTCCTTTTTCAGCTGTTTCTATTTCCCAAAGTTTGATCAATCATATAGAAGTAAAGGAATTTGTTGAGAGATCACTATGATCATGAACACTTGTTATATCGCATAGTTAGTACAGAAGGTGGACAGCCTTTAGTACTTGACAAGCAATTAAATAATAGCTGGTATCCTACTCGGCTTCTATCACACAGATAGATAGTCATTCGGCAATACCTCCCCTTCTGGAAGGGTTGTTCTTCTCAGTTTATATTAAATGAAAAGAAGAGAAAAGAACGAATTGAAGAGAATTGTAAATATAAAAAAAAATATACTGCCACAAAATATCTGGCTTGGAACCTACCTCTGAACTATAGAGGTTTGTCATAGGAGAACAAAACATATATATATTTATATCAACATCAAGTATTATAGCATCGTATTTCACATGCCTAAATATTTTTGCTATTCCGTCCATCATTCTATGGACCCATGCTCTTCCTCGAGCTTATACACAATCACCTTTGAAACTCCCTCGATATCGAAAATCGAACCTGGGATCTCATTCTAGACATCATCGTTACTCGAATTCTATGCTTGCACCGCAACCTTCCTCGTATAATAATATGACTCTCTATTGATAAGAAAGAATAAATATTCAATAGGTAGATACTATACTTAATTAGTCTATCAATGATAACTTATACATTACCATGACCCGATTAGTGATACTCAATCTCATCATCCATTCCAATACAACTCTCACGGTTGTAATCAGCTCATTACTCGCAGAATCATTGCTGCATTACTATGGTCCACCACTGACCTACTGTCGTCATTCACTTTCCATGAAATCTTAATATCTAACCATACGGAGTCCATACATGTCGTATCAAATCCTTCTAAGGAGGTAACATAATCACCATTCATGATTCATGAAGAACACTCCTGATCCTGCCATACATACATGACATGAAGCAGATAAAATTGCAGAAGAGTTTCAATTAAAGCAACGATAGCAGGTTAATACCATTCTTAATCATATGCCTTCGATAGAAGACTTAACTCAAATGTTCGTTTAGTCCTTTTGAAACATGGTCCAAGCTCATTCTCAAGATAGTACCTTCTAAGATAGATAGCCCGCTCATGGCGATTACACGAATTAAACCTTTACCAACTACAATTACGATTGTGTATTGCATAGTCATCAGAAGGAATGTCAATCTTCCAAACCATAATACAACCTTCAGCTTTAACCATCATCACTGTATTCCTTTGGCACAAGCACCTATAATTATCCTCTTACCTTTAAAGTGTCGGCCACCTCTTTGGCCTTTCCTGATAGTAAAATTTCCTTACAGTCAATGTCATTTTAACCACCTCCAAATAAATTTTCTACCTCATTTCAATCACAGCTTATGTGAAGATGTTTTCCTTAAAATCTGATGAGTAAAAAAAAATCACCATTTTTCCATAAGTTATTGCCTCAGTCTTTAGAGGTTAATCACTGTCACGACTGACTCTCAATTATACTTAGAACATCTTTAATCTTAGGTTCTAATTGCCTGGAACAAATTCGACCTTTACTGGTTCGATCCATACTTTCTCGTGGTTTAACACGTGCCCACCTGGCATTATTATAATTACGCCATATTTCCCTCATCAAAATTTCTATTCTTGAGAACTTTGAATATTACCTTTCTCCTTGTAAAACCTCTTAAAGTTATCCTTAAATCCTTCATCAGGTACACCCTAGGCACATGGCATATCAAGATACCATTTATTAATACCAGAATCATTGTCTATATACTTCTGAAAAATTTCTCCACTGATCCTTAAAGGTTGTTATTACCTTAATCATTTCCAATTCATACTGTCAAAACTCATACTATCCCTATTAAGGGTGAAATGCCAACCTTTATGCATTCCCCTAGGATTCATTTTAAGTTACCGATATTCTATCCTTAATTCCACCTTTAAAAGGTACCTGCATCCTTCCATGGATAAATCAATCATATATTCCTGATAAGGGTGTCTTATTCAATCATTCCCACCTCGATAGTATATGTCTAATTTCACAATAACATTTGTATTCAAAATGGGGTCAATCAATATGGCCTCCAAAAGATAGCTACGGTTATCCGCTTGTCTTGCCTAATTTGTTAACGATAACAAGGATGTTCTGGAAGATATTGGTCGTGTTCAACGTGAACCTCTTCTTAATAATTCCTTATTTACTTTTGTTGTTTATCTTAACCGTCACCTCAATGTTGGGATATCTTTCATACCTGGCGTCTCCCTTTCTGGGTATCAAGCCACCGGTCTTACACTTCACATTCTTGAAGGTCACTTCCTTCATCCAATTTTCCTAATTTCTTACTTCCTTGTCTCCTCAGTCTATCCGCGTCTCATTATTTATCCTTCGAACTATCTCAAGGTTTCCTCGAATCCTCCCAACTTACAGGGGATAAAATATATGTATCTCTTATTCCTTCAATCATCAACTTTAACTCATGGTGAATCACCCTCATCCTGACGATTACATACTTTTCTATTTCTATTGCTATGAGTCTTTAGGGTTTCCTCATACCCAACTCTCTTATCATTCCTCAAACTCTATTGCCTTTATATTCCTTTCCACTTCAGTTTCTTTTTATTTTCCTTTCTCTTATCATTATTTCATGAACCCACTAATCATTGACTTCAAACATCACATCGTTCTGGGATTCTTGTCATCAGAACGAATCTTGACAACTTTTACAACTTAGCTTCATATTTCATCATACTCGTCCGCCTCTGTTCTGGCTCTAAAGCTTTTACACTCTCTCCATAACCTTGGGAATTACTTTCCCGAAAACAATTGGCTGAACTTTAATCAGTTTATTATAATCTCTTGCTCTGTGCCTTCCTTGGCCTTTCACCAGCGGGTGGCCTCTCTCTTAGGAGGGTAAGTGACAAAAACAGTCTTTTGTGATTCGTCAATCATTTAGAATCTCATATGATTCCTATATTTCCTTTAGCCAGGCTCTTGCCTCGACTGGGTCAACCTGTTCCTTGGAACTCTGAGAGCTTAGCGACTTAAAGGTCATGAAAGAATTTCCTACCGCATTGTTTCCTCAAGGTGGTGGTTGGGGATAATAGTCTAAGTTCTTTTTAGATAGGTCCATGAATTGCTATATAGGAGTACCGTCTCGGGTCTCCTTTCCTTACTCGTCTTTCTGTTTCCTTAGTATGAAACGTTTCATCCTTCTCCCATACTTGGGGTTATCTTATACGTTAAAATCCTCATTTTCCACTTCATTATGTTATGGGTTCCTTCTATCTTGATGGCATCCTCCCTGACTATCACATTCAGGGTTTTCCCTAAATCTTATTTCTTGAACTATGACTTTCATCTAAGATCTCATCTTTAAGCTCTTGAACATTTGGAACCCAAATTTTATAGGAATACCTCATTATTCCCTTATCATCTTTCTCGGTATTAATCTCATATCTATTTGTTGGCTCTCTGCCTTCATTCATCACTTTTTCTGGCACAATATGTTATTTTCCAATAATTCGGTCTGTATTGCAATCTCAAACAGCTTTTCGGTACCGGCTCCGGTCACCTTCACTTCTATTTCCATTTTCTCAAAATCTCTTATAAACTCTCCCAAAGACATTATTATTTTGAGTCTCTCCTTTTTACTAAGGGCATCAGCCACCACATTGGCTTTCCCCGAATGATAAAGAATCTCCCAATCATAATTCTTGATTAGCTCTAACCGCCTCCTCTGGCATATGTTGAGCTCTTTCTGCGTGAAAATGCACTAGAGCACTTATGGCTTGTGTCAATCTCGTACTTCTCTCCATACAAGTAGTGCCTCCAATCTTTAGGGCAAAACTATTGCCCCGAGCCCAAGCTCATGGGTGGGGATATCGAATTTTATATTCCCTTAATTGTCTTGACGCGTACACGATTACCTTGATGTGCTGTATAAGAAGCATCTCAATTCCTTATGCGAAGCATCACTACAGATCACAAAATCTTCTTTTTCCATCCGACAATGCCATCATAACGGCCGTCACCAATCTTTGCTTCAGTTCTTAAAAGCTGTTCTCGCATTTCTCTGTCCACTCGAACTTCTCAGTCTTATGAGTAAGCCGCGTTAAAAGGGCTACTATCTTTACAAACTTGAACGAACCTCTGGTAGTGACCGGCCAATCCTACCTCTGGTAGTTGCCCTAACCATGGTCATCAATTCCCCAGCGGTCCTCTCTTCATTCACATCAGGATCCTCCCTGAGATCCTCCTCAGCCACAATCCTTTCCGGAGTAACATCCTCAACCGCAACATTCTCAACATGAATCTCATCCAGTCCCTCATTAGGGTACTCTATCGGATTCACAATTTGATCTCCAACTTGTAATAAAACATCCTCATGCTGATGCTCCTGAACCTCAGCATTCGGTGCCCCGCTGCCCTATACGAGAACGAACTATGTTACTATCATGATATTTATAAGGGTTCCCGTAAGGGTTTTAACTGTCAGTACTACGTTAGGTAGTCCAACTATGAACTTGGCAAGAGTTCTTATTATCTTAGTGAACTTATTATCTTAGCGTCACATCATCTCTGAGGTTTATAACGCTTAGCTCTGATACCATTTCTGTAACACCCCCAGATCCGGGGTCAGGGATCCGGGTCGTCACGGTCTTTCTTTCCACAATATCACTTCACTTAATTAATAATAAATAACCTTATGCTGTGACCCCACACTAACACACACCACAACCCGTTATAGTCTCAGAGATGAAATTGAAATAAGTACAAGTCCTGGAATCCATAATTAAAAGTTATTACAACCCAAAATGATTACTTGATAAATTTACAGTTAATTTCCATTATCTGCCACAAGTTATAATTATACATAATTTGATTCTCAAAAGTAGAATGCCTGATCTACCAATAGATCTACCTCTGCAGCTATAGCAGCTACAACATCAACGGGAAGACGCGGGACGCTTCCCACGCGCTTGCGCTGGGTCTGCTGGAGTCTGGCCATCTTTCCTAACTGTTGTTGTGTGATGAAGAAATAAAGCAAGAGTGAGCCTTACAGCTCGCAAGATAATATATAGTGATAACAATAATACAAGTATCTAAATGGATACTTACTAGAATCTTTTATCATGTGTAAGATAATTACTTACTAGATATAAGTAAAAACAAGGGATGAAGTTACCAAATACTTCACTATACTTATATCAATTATAAAGTTACTTGAACTATTACTGTTCAAAGTATAACGAGCTTTCAACAGTTCATCACATAGATGAGACTACAAGACAGATTTGAATAGATTAAATCTTTGAAGTAGTATTGAAGGAAATGAAGTTATGATATACTTCATTAAGTTCCGATATATATATCCACATATACATCTTCCTTATACAGTCCCTGAAAACCTCTGTCATGTAAAGTATGAACAGAGTTTGTAACATCCAATGAATTTTTGGAAGGGAAAAAGAATTGTGGCATAAACCCGATATCTTGCTGATCAGGCAAAAATACCAATAAGTAACCTTTTCTACTAGTAGATGGACGAATCCCCCACTGGTCATCACCCTGGTCGCAATAGGACCTTATGTTGGACTGCCACTCAGCCACTTATGCATTTGATGGACTCCCACTGAGCCACTTACACTATCATGGACGCCCACTGAGCCCATGTTGCTTATGCCGACTCGATAGATGGACTTACTTCCCGAACGTTGGATAAGTAATCAATTCATTTACCAAAACTGCAACCTTGTTGCGAATATAAAATACACCATAGAGCCGGATCCCTCAGGTTTTGAGCGAGTATTTAAATTCTCCTTTTAAAAGGAAGATCTTAAATATAAAAATGAGTTTTGGGATCCGCTCTAACTTTTAAAAATCATTTTGAAGACTCGAAAACACTTTAAAGAGTGTTTGGAGTAATGCTGATTTAATGAAGTAAATCAGTCCCAATATATTTAGAAAATGTCTGAATATTATTTTTTAAATAATATTCCCATAAAGAATAATCTTTATACAAATAATTGAAGTAGAAGTTGTAAGACTTATACTTGAAATGAGTATTAAATAACCAAAGATATACTTATACGAAAGTACTATCTTTATTTGAATAATCAAAAATAAGTTTGATTATCGACACCTTATTCTTTAATAAAATAAAGAATATAACTCAGCAATAATCGGAGTCATAGATCCTCAAATGAATATTCAAATAATATTAATTAAATAATATAAACCGAGTCATAAGCCCTCGAATGAATATTCAAATAATATTCAATTAATAAAATAAACTGAGTCATAAGCCCTCGAATGAATATTCAAATAATATTCAATTAATAAAATAAACTGAGTCATAAGCCCTCGAATGAATATTCAAATAATATTCAATTAATAAAATAAAAGGAGCCATAAGTCCTCGGATGAATATTCAAGTAATATTCATTAAATAATATAAAGTTATCGAATAAATCTTATTCGATTAATAGCTTTAAAAACCATTCATATATATATATATATATATATATATTATACTCGGGAGCCTCGCCTCCCGGTTTTTGAAAATGTTTCACCTTTTTGATCCCCTATACTAAGGGTATACGCAAATACCGTTTATCTCTAGCATAGGTATTATGCAACTAATAAGCATTTGAACCAACAGATATATAAATCAAGAATATGAAACAGGCATGCATATATACCATATCACATGCTATAATATATCGCAAGAATTTGCTAATAACAAATATGCATTTATCACAAGATCATGCATATACACATATACATCACAACAACAGTATAACGGGTAGAAAACTTGCCTGAGCGACTGGGGGTGATAAAAGGCTCGGGACGAGTCTGGTAACCTATAAACAACAAGTAAGTTGGAATTAAACCAAAGTCACTTGTAAATCTATACTTTAACTAACTTAGACTCTAACACTTGTTTTGCGCTTACTGATTCTCTTGAGTCACTCGAGTACCCTCGGCTCCACCATTTTTAATAATTTAACCATTACGAGTTTTAAGGCGATTCCTTCGCGAGTGTCTTACCAACTGCCTAACACTCTTGCCATAATTGTTTCATACATTAGTTAACCCTTTTTGGTCTTTAACCTATGTTTCAAAGTAAGGCGAGGGGAAATGTTTCGTTCGCGAAACGCCGTTACTTAAAACGGTCGTTTCTCCTAAACCGTGCATCGGAATCAAACGAACTACATATCAAAACGAAGCTCGTAACATGAACTATCTAAACATGGTAATGGTCGTAATCTAGCAGGGAGTTCTCGGGTCCAAATGTTATGAACAAAAGCAGTCTAAAGTAAATGGGACATTACGACGACTATATTTACGCGATTTCCCAAATTTAAACCATTCCAAAACCATCACAATTCAACCCCAATCCATTCATACAACCAAAGTCCATCCTTATTACATCATAACATCCCCAATAAGTTCAATATTAACATTTATACTTATGCTTAAGCTTGAATTTAACTATACTTAAGTTCTTTTAACCAAAACAACAAGATTCACCATTCCATTTCACTACCACTCCAACCCAAACTCTAAACCACAAGCATTAAGCTACTATATCACCATAACAATCAAAATCATCTTATTATACAAAGGAATCTAGGGTTTGGAGATGATATACCTTCCTTGAAGTGGTGGGAGTAGCTAGGAAGCCTTAAGAAGCCTTGAGAAGTCTTAGGGATGCTTGGATCTTAAAGGAAAACAAGAAAAAATCAAGTTAAAAACTTTGAAATCACTATTCATTGTCTTCTTCATTGATTTCTTGAAGAAGATTGAGAAAGAATTGAAGGCTTAATCTCATAAGATAGCCATAACTATGCATAAGGATGACTAGGGAATTATCTTACCAATTTAGGAAGCCTTGATCTTGAGTTTTGAAATTCCTTTCTCTTGAAAATGGCAAAAGCCGAGAGCAAGCCTTGGTGATGAAGAATAAAATTTTGTTTTGATGAGAAATTATTTGTTTGGCTTGGTGGATGAAATTAGATTTGTTTTATTTTAGGTCAATTACCCATTTACCCTTGATTTTGTGTGGTTAATATTCCACCACATTTCCTTCCTTCCCATGTCATGCTTATGTCATGCTATGATGTCATCTTTCCCTCCTTGTCCTCTTCTCATTGGTTGGGTGACATCATCCTCTCTAATCCCTTTGATTAACTTCCTAATTGTTTGCCTAATGACCGCTGATCTGTTATACGGTTCGCTTAACTTTCGTTTTCGTTTATCGTTTGAGGGATCATACCCGGGATCTTATTACTTAGGTTCCCTTAACCTTTCTCAATATATTATATTCCTTTTATGATCCTCTCTTATAATCCTTTAATTTAAATCCTTTTTTTTATCCTGTTACCTTTTACTCAATTCTTTCCGTATCTAGTGGATTTCCGGGAAAAACCAAAGTGTTCGGAATTGGATTCTGACGATCTTTACATACACTTATATATCATATAGAGTACTAATAAAATCTCAGAATATCCATAACAGAACCCCTACATAGTGTGGCATGAAAAGTTTTCTCATTCAGCTAAAACATTATTCATAAGGGTTACAAATAGTTCAAAATTTTGGGGTTATTACATGTTGCCTTTTTTTGGTTGCTTTCCCTTACTTTATTTGTTTCAGGGTCGGTTTGCTTGCATAGTAGTATTGCCCTAACTTAGACCTGGTTTTACTTTAATCTCTACCATGACTTGGTTGCTTTCTAGCTCTTTCAAGCCTGGCATGGTTGCTTTTGGATCCAGGTTGGATTTTATAGCTTGGACTTCTCTTTTCGCGACATCCCTTGAGTGGGGGAGATGTTTTTTGTTGCTCTACTGCTTTCGAAGGACTGTGGACTTTCTTTTGTTGTCTTGGTGTGTCTCTGCCATGACCAGGGCCTGGCTGTAACATCTTTCAGTGATTTCGTAGTCTCCTTTAACTTTTCTTATCCCCATTGGAGTTGGGAATTTGATTTCTGGTGTGATATAGAGGTGATTGCTTGTATCCTGGTTAGAGCTGAGCGACCAAATATTCCATTGTAGGATGAGGGAGTGTTGATCACATAGAATTTTATCATATGGGTGACTTGGTTTAGAGCTGATCCAAATATAACTGGAAGGTATAAGGTTCCCGGGATAGGGACCAAGTTATTCCCGAATCCATAGAGGGGATCCTCCTGGCATTCATTTGAGCGCACAATCCCTAGTTTCATCCGATCCACGGTATGCTTGAATAGGATATTAACCGAGGAGCCGTTATCTATCAACATCCTCCTCACTTCATTATCGAAAATACCAAGTGTTACTACCAAAGATTCATTGTGATTGGGATTGACTCCTTCGTAATCCATATTGCTGAAAGAAATTATCATTTCTGGGAAGGATTGAATAGAGAATACCTCATCTCCTGAGTCCGGGCTGCGAGGTGGTGAGTGGGAGCCTCATAGGACTACATTCACTATATTATTCCCTTTTCTTGATCTTTCTTCTTTCTGATTGGTATCCCGAGATACATACTGGTTTAGGTTACCTTTTTTGACTTATTCTTTGATGAAGTATTTGAGAGATAGACAATTCTCTATTTTTTTACCATGCGTTTCATGATAATCACATTGTCTATTGTAAGGCCGGCTCTCCAGGGGAGTCTGCATAGGCTTCGGCGGGTAGTAGAATATCTTGTCTTTGATCTCTTTCAGTATTTCATCCCTGGTCCTTTTCAGGAGGATCCAATATGGCTTCTTCTTAGGCTCCCTGGTTTTCCTAGTTGGTCATCGGTCGCTTTTAGATTCTGTCTTAGGACCTAGTCTCTGAAATATTGGAGTGTTATGCACCACATTAGTCTATTGGCTTTGCTTGAACTTTTTGTCCTAATGGTAACCCCCTTTCGGTTGGTCATCAAAGTTCTTGCTCCTGGATCCCCCATTTCGGGTCATCCTCATAGCCTGGAGCACATTCGTTTCTTTGATGAATCTTGTTGCCATGGAATAGGCAGCGGCTAGGCTCTGTCATTCCTTGTTGATCAACTCTACAATATACCTTTCATTATGTTCCGGGTCTAGGTTCCTCCGGAATATGCTTAGTGCATCCCGCTCATCTAAGTTTGAGATCTTGTTGATTGCTTCCTGGAAACACCTCATATATGCGGAGAGAGTTTCATTGTCATATTGGCATATAGTTTTGAGATGGCACATGTGCAACTCTTGTGTCTTGTTTTCTCGAAACCTCCTGAGGAAGGCCCCGCAGAAATCTCTCAAGCGGTGGATGCTTCAGGAGGGGATTTTGCTAAACCACCTCTGAGTCGCCCCTCCTTGAGAGTCAAGGAGAAGAATCTGGTCTTTGTTAAGTCGTTGTAGTAGAATATCTATGCAATTTGCTCAAAATAATTCAAGTGTTCTTCTGGATCCCCCAATCCGTCAAATAAATGAAAATTGTAATGCTTGAAGTTTCTTTGTCGGGGGATGGCCTCCAAAGAATGGCTAAAGGGTGTTAGAGTCTCCTCAATCTCCATTCCAGAGTCCTTCTGCATCTTTCTTTAAAGTTCGTATATCATGTTTTTCAGGTCCTTCTGCCCCTCCTCATCATCATCACAAATAACCTCGGGGGTGGGGTCCCTCCGGGTCCTCTTACCCTTGGCCTTTGCTAGTAGCCTCTCCTCTTCTGGCTGTAATCTTTTTTGAATCTTTAGCTCGAGCTTTACTTCTTCTTCTCTCCTTATCTGTTCCCTCATCTCCTCCAACCTCTTCTTCCTGGTTGCTTCTGTCTCTTTCTTACTTTCCTTCTTTTGATTTTTCTTCCCCTTTGCTCTGATTCGGTCAAAGACAGATCTCCTAGATTGATGAGAGTCCCCGAACTCTTCTTGGTCATCCTCCTATTTATATTCTAGCTGAGCCCGGGCTTGCTCCTCTGTGTAGAGCCTAATTACTTCAGCCAATTCATTGCTTGTTAGGTTGGCCGTATGTTTCTCGGCCACAAGAACATTGGTATACTTCTACTGATTCAGCTCGATGAGGTTTCTAGAATTCTGGGGTGTTACTACCCTTTCCATGGCTGGGTTATGTTGTGTCAATGGTTTCTCCCGAAGGGTTTCTCGATCGCCTCCAGGGTCTTGTGCCTGAGAATGGTCCTGGTCCTGGGTACTTGCGGAGGGTCTCCCAACCGTACTCTTTCCTACTCTTTCCATTATCTCAAGTGTACAAACAACAACTGACCAAGATTTGAAACTAAAAAAGTAGATCTAAGGTTGCATTTTATAGATAGGAAAAAAAAAATCAGACTCAGAAAATAGAGCCGATTCTACCGGTTTTTAATCCAAACTCACTCCAATTTATTACCAAGACTCTGAAACAATCTTCATAACAACAATTAACCCGCAAAACTCTTATTAAGGCCAAAACATGGCAAAATCCGGCGATATAAATCGGAAAAAACCAACCATAGAAACAATAGCCAAACTCGACAATCTCTACACGAAAACGAAGCTTGTACAATACACAATTTGACACAATCGTCCCTAACATCAAACAATCAACAACAAACTGAAAAAAATAAAATTAAAATCAAGAACAATCCTTGAACTCGACATAACAATCTCGAAATCGTTTGATACCACCAAATTTATGATTCGATTCTAAAACACGTGGGGAAGCCTATTGAAGTATCAAAATCCAACAATAACCCCAGAATCAAAAAGCCCCAATTTTAAGCATAAACCCTAAAATTCGAAATCAAAAATTACCTATCGTTTGATGATTTTGATGATGGATTATGAAATAAGAGATCGAGGGCTTCGATTTGGTTACTTGAACATCAACATCTGAAACCGGCATCACCTTCAAATTTGAGTTTGATTCTCAAGAACACGAAGAACAAATTTTCAAAGAATTTTTATTTATTTTCCTGATTTTTATATAATAAAATAATAAATAAATAATAAATAAATTGTATTTATAGTTATAAAAATAATAACCCCAAAATTAATAAAGGCCTAATTATATCATTTAATAAAAAATAATTAGCCCAAAATTAATAATTAACGGGAAATAATTTTTAACCCAATAAATAAAAAAATTATGTCAGAATTTTCCAAAAATTAAGAATAATTCAAAATGCATAAAAATTGAATATTTGAAAGTCCCATAATTTTATAAAAATGAAAATACAATTTTTGTGGGCTTTAATGTCCCAGTAGGGGCCGGAAATATTTTACGAAATAAAACATTTTCTAAATTAACTGGATGTTCAGAAAATCAATATGGTATATGCCATATGATGCAAAAATAAGGCCAATTGCTCTATACGCAATATCAGCTATTAAAACGAAATCTTAACAGTATAACTTTTAATATAAATTCATTTAACACGTAATAAAATACCCGAAAAATATCCTGAACCACACGAAACACATATAGCACATAAACGATAATCCTTTATGATTAATCATAATTATAATATCATAATTCATATAATTATTTATTTAATATGACACAAAACAGTTGTAAATTTCTTGGTCGTCACATCAATAATTATATCTTATGCGTATTTTTGTAGATATAATATATAATGATGTATTATATTAATAATTAAAATACATGTTATATTTTAATTCGTTTATCTTTTTTATAAAATAGATACTTTTATATATTAAATTTTTATTAATATTAGTATTTTAATAGTAAATTGAAACTATTTAGAAATATATAGGTAAGATCAATTCTCACTAAATATAATTTTTATTAACATTATAATACATAGGGACAAATTTATCATTACACATTAATAAAATTTCTCACCAATTTTCACATACAAAATGTCTAAAATAGATGATAATACGCAAATGATGATGTATTCTAATATGTTACATTTTCTTGTTTTATATTAGTTTATATTAAAGATGGTGATAACTGATATGAGGTTAACAACTATTTTTTGTCATAACTATAGGAAGTTCACAACGTGACTATATAATTCTCGACTTGTCGGTAAAAAACTAATACTACTTAGTAAATTTTGAGAAAATGACGTGTATAATGTAATATGTGCGGGCGTATGTCCGCAAAATATTAAAATTTTTAATTATTTAGTCGATCTAATGTTCATGTGTCTTAGACCTTTACCATGTGTCTTGAGAAAATTTTTAATTATTTATTCGGTTCGTTCCGGTTTTGGACCGAATAGACCAAATTTTTTTCAAAAAGAAAATTACATTAAAAATTAAATCACAAATTATAATATTTAAAATATAATTAAAGTAATGTGATATGTAGAGTTATAATACTCCATAAAAATAATTACAAATTAAAAATTTTTATTATAATTTTTAAGGTATATGTAAAATATATATAATACGACATTATAGTATTTATGATTTGGCCTATTTGGTCTATTCGGTCCGGACCGAAATATTTGTTAAAAAAACCTAACCGAACCGAATTTTATTTCGGTCTATTCGGTCACCGAACCGAATTAAATTAGCACGGTTCGGTTCAGTTTTTTGGTTTCGGTTCTGTTGGATTTTAACGCAGCGGGGGCATGGTAAAACACTTTTACACATACAAAATCCAAATAAAAGCATATAAATCGTGAATAAAAATTCGAGGGATCGAATCTAACCTTTAAAAATAATTCGGAGACAACGATCAGAGATCCTTAGTAGTTGCTCCTCAACTGTGAAGCACTCCACCGGTATCCACCAAGAAAACGACTTTTAGGAGGAGGAGGAGGTGGAGAGAATTTGGTTTTCTGAAACTTTTGGGTTTCTGGGGTTCGATGGGGTTAGAATAAAATAGGGTCTATAATAGTGTATTTATAGGCAAAATTTTCAGCTGAAATTTTCCCATAAATAATATTATTATTATCCCATTTATTATTCTCATTAATAATTAAAACACCTTTTAATTATTAATCCTTTTTCTAAACACTTTAGAAATAATTCTCTCTCTTGATTTAATTTCCAAAAAATAAATCCTTTAATTAATAATATTAAGAACTTTTCTTAATTAATTTATAATCAATTAAATCTCATTTAATCAATTATTAAATTTGCCAATTAATTATTTATTTCATAAATAAATAATTATCAGCCATTATTAATTAATTCCTCCACCATAAAATCATTCTCTTTTTATGGTGTGACCCTGTAGGTTCAATATTAAGCCGGTAGTAGAAATAAATAATAATAAAACTATTTTCTCATTATTTATATAAATTCTCTAATTTATTAAATATGATTAATTAATTAATCACATTTATTCTACATCGTGAGTGATGTTTCTCAACATATCGCGACTATCCGGATAATATGAATTCACTGCTTAGAATACCAAGAACCTGTCAGTGAATAGTTATCGTACAATAAACTCCTTCTACCCTACAATGTCCCGATTAAATACAAGGCATGGATCTCGTGTCAAGCCTATCTAATTCAATCACTTTGCTTACCATTTACTATGCGTAGTTCTATGCAAATTAGAAACTCCTTTCTAATTTCATTTACTCTGGCCAGAGATTCCTGAACTAGCATAAATGGATCAGCCTTGAACATTCGCTTCCTTCACTGGAAGGGGTAGATCCTTTATTGATCATACACTATCTTCGTATACAAATTCCTATACCCAAAAGAGCCCTAATAATTGTCCCTGGAGACTAAGAACTAAACCAAAGCATAGTTCAGTGTACACAAGATGACTATGATGACCTCAAGTCTAAGGATACTTGTACAACTATCACTATGTGAACAACTGCTGACACGTGAGTGAACTCCATCAGTTATTCAGCTGTGCGAGTCATGTTCAGTGAACTTATTCCATAATAAGCACCTACATACTAGCTATAGTGTCACCACACAAATGTCTATGAGAACATACATCCTTCATAATGAAGCAAGCATAGTATGTACCGATCTTTGCGGATTATTAATTACCAGTTAGTAATCCTATGACCAGGAACTATTTAAGTTTAGAGTTATCATCTTTTTAGGTCTCACTATTATGATCTCATCATAATCCATAAAAAGCTTTACTCTAAACTATGGTATATCTTATTTAAACACTTAAATAGATAAAGCCCGTAATAAAAACAAAACAAGTCTTTTATTAATATCAATGAAATCAAAACAGATTACATAAAAGTTATTCCTAAATCCTAATACATGATTGGACTTAGGACATATTCCTTTCAATCTCCCACTTGTACTAAAGCCAATCACTCTGGTATCTAATACCCATCTCATCTTTATGACAATCAAAGTGACTTTCAAAAAGTAGCTTTGTGAGTGGGTCTGCTATGTTGTTATGTGTGTCAACTCTAATTCAATACAATACAAGAAATGTTACCGCGCTCCCACTAACCCTTTTGTAGACGCATGGTTCATCTTCGTTTTTGATAAAATCAAACTTTTTGATTGTCTCATCAAAACGAATGTTCCATCTTTCGAGAAGCCTGCTTTAAACCACATATGGTTCACAGCAGCTTACACACTAGGTTTTCATTTCTTTTGGAAAGAAAACCATCTGGCCATCTGCCAGATTTCATAGTCGTAGTAAGCAGCATTCGCAAGCAAAATCCGAACTGATTTTAACAGGGCTACAGGTAAAAAGTTTCATCAAAGTCAATCCATTGCCTTTGTTTGAATCCTTTTGCCACAAGCCTGGCCTTATAGGTCTCCACCTGGCCATCTGCTATAATCTATCTTTTGTATACCGTATACATAGATTCCATTCTGGATTTCATGGCACTATGCCATTTCTCTGAGTCAACACTACTCATAGCCTCATTATAGGTCATAGGGTCGTCATCATCAATGATCGACAACTCATTGTCATTCTCAATGACAAGGACATATTACCTCTCAGGTTGGCGAGACACTCTCCCTGACCTATGAATGGGCTGTTCCACAAAAGGTTGTTCAGTCAGAACAGGTGTTTCCACTTGATCCGTAGTAGTTTGTGCTTCTTGAACTTCATCAAGTCCAATTTTGCTCTCACTGTTTCCTTCAAGGATAAACTCCTTTTCCAAGAAGGTAGCATGTCTGGAGACAAACACCCGATGATCGGTGTAAAAGTAATACCCTATAGGCTCTTTAGGATATCCCACAAAACTATATTTTACGGATCGATATTCCAGCTTATCTGGGTCAACTTTCTTGACATAAGCTGGACATCCCCAAATCTTAACGTGTTTAAGACTCGGTTTCCTTTCTTTCCATATCTCATACGGAGTTTGAGGAACAGATTAGGAAAGCACCTTATTCAGTAAATATGCTGAGGTTTCCAATGCATAACCCCATAGGAATACTGGAAGATTTGCATAGCTCATCATGGACCGAACTATGTCTAACAAAGTTCGATTTCTCCTTTCAGATACCAATCTAGAGGAGTTAACTGGGAGATTATACCATTTACTTTGAGATAATCCAGAAACTCTCCATTCAAGTATTCACCATCTCGATCTAATCGAAGAATTATAATACTATGTTTGGTTGTTTCTCCACTTCATACTTATACTCTTTGAACTTTTCAAAGGCTTCAGACTTGTGTTTCATCAAACACATATCTGAATCTAGATCTATCATCTATGAAAGTAATGAAGTATGAAAATCCACCCATGGCTTGCGTAGACATTGGTCCACATACATCTGTGTGTACCATTCCTAGCAAATTTGCAGTCCTCTCTCCATATCAACTAAATGGAGACTGTAATGCCACTATAAAGTGAGATTTTCATCATCCCTTTTCTTTTATTAGTTTATTCAATCTGAAATAAATTATGTCACATACATACAGACCATTATTTAAAGCACCACGTCCATAAAGAATATTATCTCTAAGAATAGAACATTCATTATTCTCAATAATAAATGAAAATCCAGCCAAGTCTAACATGGGAATAATATTCCTCACAATCGAGGGAATAAAATAACAATTATTTCAAATAATAGTCTTGCCCGTAGGCATATGTAAATGAAATGATTCTACATCTTCAGCAGCAACTCTTGCTCCATTTCCATCAGTAGAATCACCTCCTCTTCCTCAAGAGTCCTACTTCTCCTTGGTCCCTGCAACAAATTGCAGATATGAGAACCACAGGAGGTATCTAATACCCAAGTAGATATGACATATTCACTTCTATCATGAACATACCTGAATCAGAAGTGGTAGTCTCACTACCCTTCTTCTTCAATTCTGCAAGGTAAACCTTGCAGTTCCTCTTCCAGTGCCCCACCTTGTTACAGTGAAAGCAAACAACTTTGCTCTTGGGGTCTTCAGCTTTTGGTGGAACCGGCGTTTTCTCACCTACTTTCTTCTTCTTGGAAGAGTTCCTCTTCCTTTTCTTAGGATTAGAACCTTCACCAATTAGAAGAACAGAACTCTTCTTAGGGGGAAAATTTGATTCCGCAGTCTTCAAAATGTTGTGGAGTTCAGGCAGGCTGACATCCAACTTATTCATGTGAAAGTTCACAACAAACTGCGAGAATGAACTCGGAAGCGATTGCAAGACCAAGTCTTGGCTCAGCTCCCCATCCATGGAAAAACCAAGTTGTCCAAGACGTTCAATCAAATTGATCATCTTAAGTACATGGTTATTCACAGATGATCCCTCAGACATCCTACACCCGAACAACTGCTTCGATATCTCATATCGAGCTGTCCTCCCTGCCACATCATACAACTCTTATAGATGCATGAGGATAGTGTGAGCATCCATATGCTCATGTTGCTTCTGTAGCTCAATGTTCATAGAAGCTAGCATGATGCATTGAGCAACATTTGCATCATCTATCCACTTACGATACACAACATGTTCATCATTATGTGCATCACTAGCAGGTTCAATAGGCTTAGGTGAGTCAATCACGTATTCCAGCTTCTCAATCCTGAGAACAATTCTCAAGTTTCGAAGCCAGTCAGCATAATTAGGACCAGTCAATTTGTGAGCATCCAGTATGCTCCTGAGTGATAGTGCAGAAGACATAATGTATATTGTAAATCTGTAAATGATAAACACATAACAACACTTAGCAAATATTCGATTTCATTTCAAAACACTATATGAATCGGGTCTTTATTCATAAGTGGCTCCCTCTAGTTTTCTTAATTTATTCAACGCCCTACATGAAAAATTAAGCATTCAAAATGCTAGTGGGAATAGGGATCCTACATTCCATTACACGACCCCGGCTGTAGCACGAACCGCCATGTAATGTTCAATAGGCAGACAACTCTTGTCAATTACATCTCATGTTATTCCCTAATCAAACTTTAGCCTCTTGAATAATTGAGTCTCGGCCGTAGCACGACAAACTCAATATTCTAAGTCAAGTCTAACCCAACATTCCGTACAGTTGAATCAGTCCCCAAAGGCCCACGGCTGTATCACGTACCGACCTTTAGATTCTTATTCAATGTACACATCTCTATGTAATAGACAAGTATTTCTTATTTCGAAATCAAAGCCCTCGGCTGTAGCACGAACCGACAATGATTCAAAAATAAGAACTACTTTTCTATCATATTGGAAGGCTATGACCGACACAAGCCCATTGTGTCATTGGCCAATTACTACTTGATATTATTTAATTTTAGAGGGATTATATTAAGTTACAATCATAATCATATTATAAAGAGATTCTTCCTTTTAAATTAAATATTTCAAATCAATAATCAATAATCAGACGATTCCCAGATCGGGTGGAGCATTGTCAAGAGGCGTCACTTAATAACCCTTTCTTACAGATAGAAATCTGTTGTTGACAGAATCATCCTTTCTCTCATATCGAAAATTCATATTCAATTACGTGTTTCACAAACACAAGAATCTCATGATTGTATTCATAATATTATTCTTAAGGTTATGAAATAATTTCACTATACTAGGTTGTCTAACAAAAGCCTTATGTTTATTTAAGTTCACCTAAATCTATCATCGCATGATAAACTAAGAATATATCATATATATCAACATGAATAAACATCAAGGTAGGCATGTTACATCATCTAGCACATTAGTCTAAGCATTATACATCTCTATGTATCACATGAAGCATTTAAAAGTAATTAAAACAGTCAAAAACAGCTTTAAAACACTTCATGGAAATATAAACAGTTCAAAACTTTTACATAAACTAAAATTGATCACTCCATCAGATCCGTCTCGGAAAACCGAATCCAACGGTATATTGCACGCCCAAAACGGAGTTACGAAACTCCCAGAAAATCAATTTTAAAATCAACAGACGGGCTGTAACGTATTACAGGAATGCGTTACAGGACCTGTAACGCATTCCCGTGATGCGTTACACCCCTTTTCATCCAATAAAGGGTGTAACACATTCTACAAATGCGCAATGGCCTTCCCGCGTGCGCTAAACGCGCCGGTTCCTGTTCGCCTCGCCTGCCAGCCGCCTGACAACTCTGATTTCTATATGCTTTTTCTTTTATCACAGACTCAGACAAACAGCAGCAATATACAACAGATGTACATATACTTACAATTCATATAAATATATATAAGATTTATTTAATTACGAATTTTAATTACAAAAACTTCAAAAATTCATAATAAAAAATCTATACATCCTAAAATTATGAAAAAAATACCCACACGATCTACAACACTTGTAGAACCCAGATCAACATTCAAAATTATTCTGAGAAACGATTTCTCATCAGACAAAATTAATCCATAATATAACTTGTAAAAATCATAATTAATTCATACAAGCACATAAAATTCTGAAATTTTTACCACAGATCTATATGCATACAACCTACGCTCTGATACCATTGTTGGATTTTAACGCAGCGGGGGCATGGTAAAACACTTTTACACATACAAAATCCAAATAAAAGCATATAAATCGTGAATAAAAATTCGAGGGATCGAATCTAACCTTTAAAAATAATTCGGAGACAACGATCAGAGATCCTTAGCAGTTGCTCCTCAAGTGTGAAGCACTCCACCGGTATTCACCAAGAAAACGACTTTTAGGAGGAGAAGGAGGTGGAGAGAATTTGGTTTTCTGAAACTTTTGGGTTTCTGGGGTTCGATGGGGTTAGAATAAAATAGGGTCTATAATAGTGTATTTATAGGCAAAATTTTCAGCTGAAATTTTCCCTTAAATAATATTATTATTATCCCATTTATTATTCTCATTAATAATTAAAACACCTTTTAATTATTAATCCTTTTTCTAAACACTTTAGAAATAATTCTCTCTCTTGATTTAATTTCCAAAAATTAAATCCTTTAATTAATAATATTAAGAACTTTTCTTAATTAATTTATAATCAATTAAATCTCATTTAATCAATTGTTAAATTTGCCAATTAATTATTGATTTCATAAAAAAATAATTAACAGCCATTATTAATTAATTCCTCCACCATAAAATCATTCTCTTTTTATGGTATGACCCTGTAGGTTCAATATTAAGCCGGTAGTAGAAATAAATAATAATAAAACTATTTTATCGTTATTTATATAAATTCTCTAATTTATTAAATATGATTAATTAATTAATCACATTTATTCTACATCGTGAGTGATGCTTCTCAACATATCGCGACTATCCGGATAATATGAATTCACTGCTTAGAATACCAAGAACCTGTCAGTGAATAGTTACCGTACAATAAACTCCTTCTACCCTACAATGTCCCGATTAAATACAAGGCATGGATCTCGTGTCAAGCCTATCTAATTCAATCACTTTGCTTACCATTTACTATGCGTAGTTCTATGCAAATTAGAAACTCCTTTCTAATTTTATTTACTCTGGCCAGAGATTCCTGAACTAGCATAAATGGATCAGCCTTGAACAGTCACTTCCTTCACTGGAAGGGGTAGATCCTTTATTGATCATACACTATCTTCGTATACAAATTCCTATACCCAGAAGAGCCCTAATAATTGTCCCTAGAGACTAAGAACTAAACCAAAGCATAGTTCAGTGTACACAAGATGACTATGATGACCTCAAGTCTAAGGATACTTGTACAACTATCACTATGTGAACAACTGCTGACACGTGAGTGAACTCCATCAGTTGTTCAGCTGTGCGAGTCATGTTCAGTGAACTTATTCCATAATAAGCACCTACATACTAGTGTTAGGGCGAAATCACGCACTAATATTCACGCAAGTATACGCGTTCGCAAGTAATATAGAATACTTTCTAGTTCGTTCCCTCAGAGACTCAGACTAAGTTATTGTCTAATTAAACTCACTCACCAATGTATGATTACTTCTCAATGTTAAGATAACACTTAAAATTGTTGATTAAATATTAATTATAATTAACTACTTAATTAACCACTTAACTAACACTTCAATTTATCAATAATAAAACACTCATGAGATCACAACTTCATTATTAATTCCTTCTATAGCCATTGTTATTACCTTTAGCATGTGACAGTGATGATATTAATCGAATAACACGGAACTGATAAAAGCCAACTTTCATTGTACTAATATCATTCTACCAAACATCCACAATTAAGATAGAAGTTGAATAGTCATCAATCATGTTGAGTTCCTATATGTCTACAAAAATTGACAACACAACGATTTAAGCACAAGTTATTCCTTTTGATTACATAGGGCAAATAAAACTGTTAGAGTTACCCACTAATCATGCACAACGTACATGAACCTATGCTAGCATGGCAAGTTCTAAATCTCAAGATCCACCGTCGCTTCACAAGAGATTAACACCCTATCTTATATGTTCGCGACGCACATAAGACGAATACGCACAACCAATACTAGATATCATGCAATCATCACACACTAAAGTATTAAACAATTAACTAAAGAATTCCATAATAAATCCGTTGAAACCCCATGATCACGATTAGCCCATAATAGAACTTATCGCCATCATGGGTTCATATGAAATCATGATAAACAACACAAGAAAATAATAACTAAACTAATTATATTAAAACAGAGTACGTCACAAGAGTAAATAAGTCAAAGCAAGAAAACTAGCATCCAACGTTACAACGAAACAAGAATCACAAGAAAATATGCTTCCTCTTCGTTGCGGTGTGCTAAATCGGTCTTCTTCCTTATCTCCTTCGCTTCTTGCGCCAAACACAATCTAAAACATAATCTCCTTCATAATCTCTATGAAAACGTCTCAAATCTACTTATATAATAGTCCCATAAAACTCAGATTACATAGAAGTTGGAAGCCAAACAGAAGTAGAAGTCTAAAATAATTCAGCTTTTTCCCCGACCCTGCGCGGCCGCTCAGCATTTCTGCGCGGGTGCGCAAGGCTGCTGCACGGCCCCTCAACATTGCTGCGCGGGCGTGCAGGACCCTACTGGAAAAATTCCAGGTTTGCTCCGTTTCTTCGCCGTAATCTGCCCGTTCTTTTCCTCTCGCAATGGTGAACACATACCAAGGCTTATTCTTGATGATTCCTCCTCCGAAATGCAACTAATACCCTGAAATGCATAAACACTAGAAAAACGCATCAAATACACAAAATACTTGATTTCAAGACACCAATTTAAGCCATTTTAAGACGTTCTAAGTGGTATAAAATGCCACTTATCACACCCCCAAACTTAAATTGATGCTTGTCCTCAAGCATCACAGACTCAAAACAAATAAAAATATGCATGAATGCAATCTATATGAAAATGCAACGATCCCCCTTACTACAATTAACCAACCAAATTGTCACGTCTCAACGAATGCAGTTAGACACATGCTTAACAGATATGCTTCGGAACTAGACCAATTACTATGACTAGACTATCTTCAAGGTAATCCTACGATTATACAAAGAATAAAAATTCTAGGCACAAAGTGATATACAACACTACAAGAACTCTGGAGCTTACTACGGAATCGTGCTTTTTATTTACAACTCAAATGCTTATTTGACCGTGCAATGAGTGAGATCCACAAAAGACTTATACAATGGTATCCATGTAACGAGCGTTAGGTTAGCGGATCCCAGACTCTAAAAGCCTTAGGTCACTAGGCACAAAGTCCCCTAATACTTAATAACTCGAATACCAAAGAGCCCACTCTTGATCAATTATGCAAAAAAAAAAAAAATTTTCTTTTCTGAGCAAGTACGTTTCGCTCCATCTTGCTCAACCCTAGACTACTCGCATAACATGCGAGCCGGCTACTAGCCATTTGACGTCTAGCCACAACTAGCAACAAATTCCATTTTTACTCCATTTTTTTCTTTTTTTTTCATGCCTTTACCACTAAGAACCTATTATCAAATTCTAAGCATAACAAATAGATTATCCTCGAAAATAATCAGATCATAACAACAATCTAGCCCTTAAGCATTCTCTAAGACTTAGTGAAAATACAAGTGCTTCTAGCATGCATATCAACCTACACAACTTAATATCACTTTAATGCTATCACTACACTCGCATCAATATCACAATTCAGTCGATAAATCATTGCAAAAGGGATCATGGTATATGCATGAGCTATATGATATGACAAAAAAATAAAGCTATATAAAAAAAACTATATGGCAAAAATTATGCAACTATATGAACTAACTATCATGAATATGCAGCTATATGACAAACACAAAATATTCCTTAACTACCACCCCCAAACTTAAAATCTTCACTGTCCCCAGTGAAGGTAGTAGAAAGGAACACAGGGTATACCTACTCGGAGTCATCATCATCATCACCCTCAGTGGGTGGAGTATCAGGCGGCGGGTATGCAGAGTCCTCACCAAAAATTGGCCACTGGATATCAGCTCCAAGGCCTCGAAAAGCAGTCCCTAACGCAAGAGTGAGCTCCTGAGCAAACCTGCTCTGCGTCTCATACATGGCATCCATCCGCTGTGAAAGCCTCCTATACTGGGCATCACCCATCCCAGCACCCTCCTGAGCTCTCAAAGAACCAGCCTCACCACGCCCTGGCCTAGCTATAGTAGCACCTCGTGTTGGACGTCCTCCTGGAAGATGATAACCCAGCCCATGCTCCTCAGGCTCACCACCGGTCCACTCCTGCATCCCATTCAGAGTGCCAGAATCTATCGGAGCTGCTGGAAACTGCAACTGCTCATGAGCCGGCCAGTTCACTCCTACTGCTCGGCATAGCTTCGTAACCGTGGATGCATAAGGGATGTTCATATGCTTTGCTCCCCTCAAAAACTTCAGAATTCCTTGGTAGATAAACTCACCAAGGTCCACATAGTATTCCTCATTCAGAATTCCCCACAACAACTGTGCTCTCTCAACTGTGACCTCGTGTGCATGTGAAGAAGGCAAAATATTAGCACATATAAATGCATTCCATGCACGGGCATACCTGTTCATGGCGATCGCCGGAAAGTGATGATACTCATTATTGGCTGGACTGCGGTTCCAAACTGTGCCCGGTCGACAGAGAGTCGCACAAATCAAATCCAAGTCAAAATCCTCAGCAGTCTTTTCATTTCAGTTCTCCTCCTCGGGCTTCCTCTCTCGCTGTCCAATCACACGGCGAATCGCCGTAGGATGATAATCAACCGTCAGCCCACGAACTACAGAAAACCCATTCTTTTCAGCCTTCGCGTTCGCATAAAACTCGCGAACAACACTTATCGGTACTGCTTCGGGTGACTCACAAAAAGCTATCCACCCCTTCTCTGCAATCATGGGCAACAACTCACCATCCCTACCTGATGGTAAAAACCCCCTCTCCTTCAGAATCGGCTTCCCCAACAACCTAGTGTACTCCTCCTCCGCAGCTCTGTCAGTTAACCGAGGCCTTGCAGCAGTACCCCTTGATGAATCAGCAGTAGGAACTGTGCTGCTGCTATCAATAGTGCGTGCTCTCTTGGGTGCCATTGATTTGTGAATAAAAGTGTGTAAGAACTGTTTTTTGATTTTTATGAGAGGGTTTAAGTGTAGGAAGTTTGTGGGAGATATGTGGGATAGGTGTATGTATATATAGGGTGTGGAGTAGGTTAAATTAGATTAGGAGTGGGGTTGAGGGATAAAATCATGGGGTAATGGGAAAAGAATTCGTGGGTTTATGGGCTGTGATGGGTTTTTGTGTTTTTTTTTCTGAACTGTAAAAAATTTTCTGGAACTCGACCCCTGCGCGGCCGCTCAGCATTTCTGCGCGGGCGCGCAGCAAGCTGCGCGGGCGCGCAGAGGGTCTCTGGAAAAAAAAAATTTCAGCCCCTGTTTTCTGATTTTTTTGTGTTTTTGGATAGGTTATTAACTTCTAAGGGTTCCTGTAACAACAATTCATGGGTTGCCTCCCACGCAGCGCTTCTTTTTCGTCATTAGCTTGACGTTCCGTACCTTTCTCAAGTAGTCAACAAAATGGCACTAACCACCTCTCGGTTTGCCATGTCCCCATAGTAGTGCTTCAACCGCTGACCGTTAACCTTGAATGCTTGGTCCGAATCATTCTCAAAAATTTCCACCGCTCCATGTGGAAACACAGTTTTGACAATAAAAGGTCCAGACCACCTTGATTTCAACTTCCCAGGAAAAAGTCGGAGCCGAGAGTTGAATAACAGAACTTGTTGCCCTGGCATAAATAACTTAGGATGTAGCTTCCTATCGTGCCACCTCTTCACCTTTTCCTTATACATTTTGTTATTCTCGTACGCTTGCAGTCGAAATTCATCAAGTTCATTAAGCTGAAGCATTCTTTTCTTACCAGCTGCATCTAAATCCAGGTTCAATTTCTTCAATGCCCAGTAGGCCTTATGCTCAAGCTCCGCCAGTAGATGACATCCCTTACCGTATACAACTGAAATGGTGACATCCCAAGTGGAGTTTTGTATGCTGTTCTGTAAGCCCAAACAGCTTCATCGAGCTTTAAAGACCAATCCTTCCTTGACGGACAAACAACCTTCTCTAGAATGCGCTTTATCTCTCTGTTAGACACTTCCGCTTGACCATTTGTTTGCGGATGATAGGCAGTAGCTACTCGATGATTCACATTATAACGCTGCATCATAGAAGTGAACTTACGGTTGCAAAAATGCGATCCTTCATCACTTATGATTACCCAAGGCGTTCCAAACCTTGTGAAAATTTGCTTATGAAGAAAATTTAGTACTACCTTTGCATCATTTGTAGGTAAAGCTTCAACTTCGACCCATTTTGAGACATAATCGACTGCCAGCAAGATGTACTGATTATTACAAGATGAGATAAAAGACCCCATGAAATCAATTCCCCACACATCAAAGACCTCGACTTCAAGCATCACATTTAATGGCATCTCATCCTTCCTTGACAAATTTCCCACTCTTTGGCAACGATCACACCTTGAAACAAACTGATGAGCATCCTTGGACAAAGTAGGCTAGAAAAAACCTGCTTGCAGAATACGAGCTGTCGTCTTCTCACCTCCATAGTGCCCACCATAAACCGTGGAATGGCAGTCTCGTAATATCCCCTCCGTCTCACAGAACGGGATACATCTCCTGATGATCTGGTCAGCTCCCTGTCTAAACAAATATGGTTCATCCCACATATACCACTTCACCTCATGCAGAAACTTCTTCTTTTGAGCGGATGTCAAATTAAGCGGCATTATATTGCTGACAAGATAGTTTACAATATCTGCAAACCATGGTTCTTAGTCCTGAATTGCAAACAACTGCTCATCCGGAAAAGATTCATTGATTAACGTCCTATCTTGTGAAGTAGAATCGGGATTCTCCAACCTAGAGAGATGGTCAGCTACTTGATTCTCAGTACCTTTTCTATCTTTGATCTCTAACTCAAATTCTTGAAGTAAAAGCACCCAACGAATGAGTCTCGGCTTCGAATCCTTCTTAGAAACCAGATAGCGAATAGCTGCATGATCAGTGAATACTGTCACTTTCGTACCAAGCAGATAAGATCGAAATTTCTCAAAGCCAAAGACTATAGCCAAAAGCTCCTTCTCAGTAGTGGTGTAGTTCAATTGGGCCCCATTTAAAGTCTTACTTGCATAGTAGACCACATGGAAGAGATTTTTCTTGCGCTGTCCCAGAACTGCACCTACCGCATAATCACTCGCATCACACATCATCTCAAACAGTTCTGTCCAATCTGGTGCTGTAATAACTGGTGCAGTGATCAAACTCTTCTTGAGAGTCTCGAATGCTGCCAAACATTCATCATCAAATTTGAAAGGCACATCTTTCTCAAGCAAATTGCACAATGGCTTAGATATCTTTGAAAAGTCCTTGATGAATCACCGATAAAAACCCGCATGACCGAGAAAACTACGGATTCCTTTCACAGAATTGGGTGGGGGAAGATTTTCAATGACTCCCACCTTGGCCTTGTCCACCTCTAGACCCTTGCTAGAGACCTTATGCCCAAGGATAATGCCTTCACGCACCATAAAATGACATTTCTCCCAATTAAGCACCAAATTAGTTTCCACGCATCTTTTGAGTACGGCGCGCAGATTATTCAAACATTCATCATATGAGTGTCCAAAGATGGAGAAGTCATCCATGAACACTTCGACGTTATTTCCAATCATGTCAGAGAATATAGCCATCATACATCTCTGAAAGGTGGCCGGGGCGCCACATAACCCAAACGAAACTCTACGAAAAGCAAATGTGCCAAATGGACAAGTGAAGGTAGTCTTTTCCTGATCCTCTGGTGCAATACAAATCTGATTATACCCGGAATAACCGTCCAGAAGACAAAAATACTCATGTCCCGCCAATCTGTCAAGCATTTGATCAATGAATGGGAGAGGGAAGTGATCCTTCCTTGTGGCTTTGTTCAATTTTCTATAATCCATGCATACTCTCCATCCTGTAACTGTTCGAGTAGGGATGAGTTCATTCTTTTCATTTGCGACCACAGTGATACCTCCTTTCTTAGGTACACATTGCACGGGGCTCACCCACGAGCTGTCAGAAATAGGATAAATGATGCCTGCATCTAGCCATTTCAGAATTTCTTTCTTCACCACCTCCTTCATGATCGGGTTCAGTCTTCGCTGCTGTTCCACAGTTGGCTTACTACCTTCCTCTAACAGAATTTTATGCATACAATATGAAGGACTTATCCCCTTGATGTCTGCTATGGTCCATCCTATAGCCGATTTGAATTCTCTCAAAATCCTTAAGAGCTTGTCTTCCTCACTACCTGAAAGGTCAGCTGAAATAATAACAGGTAACGTAGATGAATCACCTAAAAAAGCATACCTCAAGTGTTCAGGTAATGGTTTGAGCTCTAAGGTAGGTGCTTCCTATATTGATGGTTTGAGCTTCCCTTCAGCGTTCTTGAGGTCAGAAGTACCAAGAGATTCAAATGATATGTCCAGCTTTCGCTTCCAGGGAGAAGCGTTCAGATATTGTAATTGCTCGTTGCTATCTTCATCATCACTGTCAAATTCCCCCACTAAGGCCTTTTCCAATGCATCAGACATTAGCATGTGCTCGAGTTCCGAAGTAACTGCGGAATCAATCACATCCACTTTTAAGCACTCCTCATCTTCTGTAGGGAATTTCATTGCCTTGAATACGTTGAAGGTCACATCCTGATCTTGGACCCGCATAGTAAGTTCCCCTTTTTGCACATCTATCAAAGTACGGCCAGTAGCCAAGAAAGGCCTCCCCAAGATTATGGGAATCTTCTTATCTTCCTCAAAATCCAGAATAACAAAATCTGTAGGAAAGAAGAGCTTATCCACTTTGATGAGCACATCCTCAACTATGCCCCTTGGGTAAGTAATGGAACGGTCAGCCAATTGTAGCGACATGTATGTGGGTTTTGGATCAGGCAGATCCAGCTTTTTAAAGATCGACAACGGCATCAGATTAATGCTTGCTCCCAAATCACAAAGGCACTTGTCAAAAGTTAGATTGCCAATGGTGCAAGGAATGGTGAAGCTTCCTGGATCTTTCAGTTTTGGTGATAACTTTTGCTGCAGAACAGCGCTGCATTCTTCCGTGAGAGCAACGGTTTCAAGGTCATCCAGTTTCACCTTCCTTGAAAGAATAGTCTTCATAAACTTCGCATAACTAGGCACTTGTTCCAGAGCCTCAGCGAAAGGTATATTGATGTGAAGTTTCTTGAACACCTCCAGAAACTTCCCGAACTGTCTATCCAGCTTTTGTTGCTGCAATCTCTTAGGAAAAGGTGGTGGAGGATAGAGCTGTTTCTCCCCTGTATTAGCCTCAGGCAGAGTGTGTTCAACAGTAGTCTTCTTTGGTTCCGCCACTTTCTCCTTTTGCTTAGATTCTTCATCTCTAACTTCAGCTTCGACTTCTTTTGCCTTTTCAGCATCAGCTACTTTTCCAGACCTTAAGGTAATAGTCTTGACTTGCTCTTTAGCTTCCTTCCTGCCTGGTACTTCCGTGTCACTGGGAAGAGTGCCAGGTTGACAATTGAGCACTGCATTGGCTAATTGACCGATTTGATTTTCCAAGGTCTTGATAGAAACCGCCTGACTCTTGCATAACAGCTTAAGTTCCTCAAAATCAGCACTAGTAGGTGCAGCTGCACTTCCCTGTTGAGGATATGATTGCCTTGTAGCATACTGCTGTGGTTGTTGGAATCCAGGTGGGTTAAACTGTTTACTCACTCCTTGCTGATATGGTGGCTAAATAGCATTCTGATTATTTCCCCAGCTGAAATTTGGATGATTTCTGTTGTTAGGATGATAGGTCGCTGGCACAGGCTGCTGTTGTCGCTGATAATTATTCACATACTGAACAGATTCGTTGACAAGAGAACACTGATCCGTAGCATGAGAACCTGCACAAAGCTCACAAACCATAGCTATTTGATTAACTCCATACGTAGCCAGAGAATCAACCTTCATTGATAGCGCTTGGAGCTGGGCTGCAATAGCGGTGGCTGCATCAACTTCCAGAATACCTGCTACCTTGCCTGACGTCATCCTCTGAGTTGGGTTTTGATGCACATTTGCAGCCATCGTCTCGATAAGATTATACGCCTCAGTATAGCTTTTAGCCCATAAGGCTCCTCCAGCTGCTGCATCGAGCATGGGCCGAGATTGGGCCCCCAAACCATTATAAAAACCAGTGATTACCATCCAATCCGGCATTCCATGATGTGGACATTTTCTCAACATTTCCTTGTAGCGTTCCCAAGCCTCGCACATAGATTCTGTAGGTTGCTGCGCAAACTGAGTAAGAGCACTCCTCATAGCAGCAGTCTTTGCCATTGGATAAAACTTCACCAGAAACTTTTGCGCAAGATCTTGCCACGTAGTGATTGACCCAGCTGGTTCGGAATGTAACCAGTCTTAAGCTTTATCCCTCAGTGAGAATGGGAAAAGCCTCAACTTGATAGCCTCATCAGTCACGCCATTATACTTAAAAGTGCTGCAGATCTCGACAAAATTCCTTATGTGCATGTTGGGGTCTTCAGTTGCCGCTCCTCCAAAAGAAACAGAATTCTGCACCATCTGAATAGTGCCCGGCTTGATTTCAAAGGTGTTAGCTTGAATAGCCGGATGAAGGATGCTTGACTGAATGTCATCAATTTTAGGCCGAGAAAAATCCATAAGAGCTGGATCAGCTTGAACAATACGATCTCCCATGTTTACTGGTTCTTTCTGCTCAGTTCCTGAATCCGAATCCTCAAAATCTAACTTCTCCGGAGTATCAAGAACTTCGTCTTTCTCCTCAGCTGTATCTAAGGTCCTCTTGCGAGCACGAGAACGAGTTTGCATAAACGCTTCCTAAAGTACCTGAAACACAACCGAAAAGAGTAATTAACTACTACGTCCTAATCACTGAGTCCTAATGACCAATGATGGTAAGTACATAAACTAAACAAATACGCCGAGTCCCCGGCAGCGGCGCCAAAAACTTGTTAGGGCGAAATCACGCACTAATATTCACGCAAGTATACGCGTTCGCAAGTAATATAGAATACTTTCTAGTTCGTTCCCTCAGAGACTCAGACTAAGTTATTGTCTAATTAAACTCACTCACCAATGTATGATTACTTCTCAATGTTAAGATAACACTTCAAATTGTTGATTAAATATTAATTATAATTAACTACTTAATTAACCACTTAACTAACACTTCAATTTATCAATAATAAAACACTCATGAGATCACAACTTCATTATTAATTCCTTCTATAGCCATTGTTATTACCTTTAGCATGTGACAGTGATGATATAAATGGAATAACACGGAACTGATAAAAGCCAACTTTCATTGTACTAATACCATTCTACCAAACATCCACAATTAAGATAGAAGTTGAATAGTCATCAATCATGTTGAGTTCCTATATGTCTACAAAAATTGACAACACAACGATTTAAGCACAAGTTATTCCTTTTGATTACATAGGGCAAATAAAACTGTTAGAGTTACCCACTAATCATGCACAACGTACATGAACCTATGCTAGCATGGCAAGTTCTAAATCTCAAGATCCACCGTCGCTTCACAAGAGATTAACACCCTATCTTATATGTTCGCGACGCACATAAGACGAATACGCACAACCAATACTAGATATCATGCAATCATCACACACTAAAGTATTAAACAATTAACTAAAGAATTCCATAATAAATCCGTTGAAACCCCATGATCACGATTAGCCCATAATAGAACTTATCGCCATCATGGGTTCATATGAAATCATGATAAACAACACAAGAAAATAATAACTAAACTAATTATATTAAAACAGAGTACGTCACAAGAGTAAATAAGTCAAAGCAAGAAAACTAGCATCCAACGTTACAACGAAACAAGAATCACAAGAAAATATGCTTCCTCTTCGTTGCGGTGTGCTAAATCGGTCTTCTTCCTTATCTCCTTCGCTTTTTGCGCCAAACACAATCTAAAACATAATCTCCTTCATAATCTCTATGAAAACGTCTCAAATCTACTTATATAATAGTCCCATAAAACTCAGATTACATAGAAGTTGGAAGCCAAACAGAAGTAGAAGTCTAAAATAATTCAGCTTTTTCCCCGACCCTGCGCGGCCGCTCAGCATTTCTGCGCGGGCGCGCAAGGCTGCTGCGCGGCCGCTCAGCATTGCTGCGCGGGCGCGCAGGACCCTACTGGAAAAATTCCAGGTTTGCTCCATTTCTTCGCCGTAATCTGCCCGTTCTTTTCCTCTCGCAATGGTGAACACATGCCAAGGCTTATTCTTTATGATTCCTCCTCCGAAATGCAACTAATACCCTGAAATGCATAAACACTAGAAAAATGCATCAAATACACAAAATACTTGATTTCAAGACACCAATTTAAGCCATTTTAAGACGTTCTAAGTGGTATAAAATGCCACTTATCAACTAGCTATAGTGTCACCACACAAATGTCTATGAGAACAGACATCCTTCATAATGAAGCAAGCATAGTATGTACCGATCTTTGCGGATTATTAATTACCAGTTAGTAATCCTATGACCAGGAACTATTTAAGTTTAGAGTTATCATCTTTTTAGGTCTCACTATTATGATCTCATCATAATCCATAAAAAGCTTTACTCTAAACTATGGTATATCTTATTTAAACACTTAAATAGATAAAGCCCGTAATAAAAAAAAACAAGTATTTTATTAATATCAATGAAATCAAAACAGATTATATAAAAGTTATTCCTAAATCCTAATACATGATTGGACTTAGGACATATTCCTTTCAGGTTCAGTTTTGCTCAGGCCTACTTGTACTTAATAAAACAAGCCACATTTGATTTGTATTCCATTTTTACTCCCCCGCGCGTGATCCATCAAGCTTGCATGCATGTGAACTTTAAAAGGAATTAAAGAAATTGGCCACCTTAATTTTCTAATTTAAATTTAAATTATAACTTAATTATATAAAATAAACTTAAATATAATTTATATAAATAAACTAATTTATATATATAAAATAAACTTATTTAAAGTTTATGAAATAAATCATTTTAATTTTATTAAACAAACTATATAAAAGTCCATAGAATAAATTTATTTAAGTTAACAATTAAACTTTGCCAATTTCTCGAGTTATTTAGCTGTATACCCTGTACACCTCTTCTCGTATATTAACAGATAATCGTTCAATCCAAGTACATTCCTCAACTTAACAGTTCTTCTATAAGTAATACCCATATTCCTTTCACGAGCTATTGATGCCTAGTGCAATTAGTCTGGTTCACGGACGATTAACTTTGATCCAGGTCTTCGTATTATAGCTTTGATTGCATTGTTAAGCTTACAACAACTTTATCTCTTAGAACACTGACTATCAATAAACAACTGTACTTTCACTAGAATTCTTTCTGGTACTTAGACAAAGTCTTCATTGTTAATACAATCTTGAATACTTCATTCAATATTCTTCACTAACGCTTGAACATTTAAATGAACTCCTTTCAGTGAGTATAACTTCAGGACTGTGGCTGTCTTCTTTAATCTCTGTCTATACCCTGTCTTCAATTCTTCAGATTCCTATGCTTCGAACACTGTCTATCTTCAATCAATTCCAATACAATGAAATCTTTAGGTAGCACATATACATTAAATCTTCATCATTTCTGAAATCCTGAAAGTCTTTAACCTTTATTCATCACTAAGGCATGAACATGTTAATAAACTTCTTTCAGTGACCTGTAAATAGACTTCAATCCTTCTTCTAATCTTTTGATTCTTTGTATTTGCCTTCTCTTCATTTCTTCCTGATTTCTTGTGTAGTCGTAGTATTTTAAACTTGTCATGTTCTAGTGTTGTTCTCATGTTGAGTTATCACGTAACTGTTCATACAGCTACGCAGTCTCACCAACAACTAGGAGTGAGCATTTCCCGGTTCAGGACCAAGAACTAAACCGATCAAAAATTGCGGTTTTCGGGTCCGGTTCGGTTCTTGTTTTTCTAGAAATTTCGATTCCCGGTTAGGTTCGGTTCTTAACATACTAGAACCAGAATCGAACCGTATATAAATAAATAAATAAATATAAATGTCTATATATATACATGTATGTATATATATATTACGTATTATATTTTCTTATTTATAATATTATAATAAATTTTAAGAAAAATATGATTTTTACTGTATTGGTCATTTCTTTATATATATATATGGAGTTTAGAGTATTTTTATAAATATTTTTCTTCTTAAATATTAAAAAGTAATCGAATTCAAAATGATCCACCGCTAATAAAAATCTTCTTTTACTAAGTTACCCTTTATAAATAATCAAAACTAGTCAAAATATAAAAAGTTAGAATATAAAATAATATGCAAAATAAATAAATATGAAATAAAATATAAATTCGATTCTTTTTGTTCGGAACCGAACCGAACCGAAACTTACGGTTCGGGGCCGGTTCGGTTCTTACATATAAACGGGCCCTGTTCGGTTCTTGAAATAATCCTATTTTGTTTCTCAGTTCTTTCGGTTCGGTCCAGTTTTGACCCATTGCTCACCCCTACCAACAACTATTTTTATTAACATTATAATACATGAGGACAAATTTGTCATTACACATTAATAAAATTTATCGCCAATTTTCATATATGAAATGTTTAAAAGAAATGATAATACGGGAATGGTGATGTATTCTAATATGTTACATTTTTTATTTTATATCAGTTTATATTAAAGGTAGTGATAGCTGATATGAGGTTAACAACTTTTTTTGTCGTATCTATAGGAAGTTCACAACATGCCTATATAATTGCCGACTTCCCGGGAAAAAATTGTTACTACTTAGTAAATTTTGAGAAATGGACAAGCATGGATATGTGACTATATTATTATCGACTTGCTGGTAAATATTTGATAATATATAGTGTTCTTCGTATTATATGGATATAAATTTTGCGTAAGACAAGGTGTGATAACTCCGGTGAGCGGGGCGGCTCCTTCCGACATCGTGCCTGGATCTTCTTGCGGTGGATGAGGTGTAGCTATTGTGGGGTGTCTAAAAAACAACACCGGAGGTGGGTTTGAGCCCCGCGGCGCCTCGAGTGTGGGAGTAAGAATTCGCTTGGGGAAGAGGGTGAAGATAGATAGGAAAGGAAGGTGGTTGTGTGTATATATATGTGTGAGAGAGGGTGTGTGTAAAATGTGTCTAACCTCTAAACCCTTTTTCTTTGGGGTATTTATAGCCCAAAGGTAGGGTTTAGGGGTTGGTACCTTTAGATCAGGGTCGTTCATTGTTGGAGGTGGAGGACGCCTGGCTTGGGTAGATTGCATACACGTGTCTAGGTAAGGACCACGTCATGCTCATCTCAGATGTTAGTTGTTGATAGCTGTCACCGTCACGTGCCTATGTGGCCTTCCTTGGCGGGTTGTGGGGTATGCATGTACTTAGGGGGACCCCCTCGGGTCTGCTCTAGCTTGGTCGGATCCTGGATCAGAGGTGATCCTGATTCTGGGTTGGATCTTAGCTGGGTGGTGATCCTGGTCCTAGATTGGCCCTAAGCTTGGGTCTCTCCACTTGACTGCTTTGGGTGAGGGGGGGTCTTGGTCCTTCAACTGAGCATATCTCATCCTGGATCTGGGTTGGGCTTCCGGGTTGCTTATACCATATCATTTACCTACACTCCCTTATAGGGTTATTCACGAACCGAGTCGAGCCGAGTTTTAATATAAATGAGCTGAGCTTTAATTTTTTTTGGACGAACTGAGACGAGCCGATCTTCCTTATAGAACAAAAAATTATGTTCGAACTCGAGCTCGATAATTAACGAGCCGAACACGAGCTTGTTCGCGAACAAATATGAGCCGAGCCGAGCTCGAGCTTTTACCGAACAGCTCGTTAACAAATAAAAAATCAACATTATTGGCCCAAATCAATTCATTCAAGCCAACCCAGATCAAGCCCAACCCAATTTTCCAAGAATATTAACCTAACTGAAGCTCGTGCCCCTAATTTCTCCTCACTTCTCTCATCTTTATTCTCCATATTTCTAAATTGAATACACGTTGACACGCATAATTAGATACTACTCCAATCTTAATAACCTGAACATCGAATAGTTGATTGTTGTTCGGCGGTTTAATTCCGGTGTGGCTTCAAATTTAGTGGTTCGTGAAAAAATACGGTATAGAAGTGGATTGTTGTTCGAAGATAGTTGCTTGATTTGGTTGTGTTTATCAACTAATTTAAAGTAGTACGAATTGGTTGTCATTTAGGTGAGAATAGCCATGAACTCCTCATAACCTCATCTTTCTCCATCTCTGTGTATATACATCTCTCTATAAATATTGTATATCTATGTAATTTAGGTTATATATTATAAAAATATTTAAAAAAACATTTTTTTCGAGTTTTAACGAGTCGGGCTCGAGCTGAACGAATTCGAGTCGAGTTCGAGCCGAGATCGAGCCGAACATACTAAAATTCGGTTCGAGCTCGTTTTGCTTAACGAACATATTTTTGTGTTTGAGCTCGAGCTCGAGTTTATAAATGAGTCGAGCCGAACAATCCCTTAACGACCCGAGCCTGAGCTTTTTCGCGAACAGCTCTGTTCGTGAACAGCTCTACTCCCTTATGTAAATTTTCTGGATAAGGGAATAAAGAAGGGTTATGTAGTTATTGTTGACTTAGAAAAAAATCTGCTTATTTCTTCTTCCCCAATCTAGGTTTGGTGTTGTAGAGAACAATCCGGATTCATGTGCGGATTCATGTGGGAGAAAGTGGTTGACCTAGAGAAATTCCGCTTCTTTCTTACCCGCCAATCCGGGTTTTGTATTGTAGAGATCAATCAGGATTAAAGTAGGAGAAAGTTGTTATCTTAGAAAATTTTTACTTCTTTCTTGCCCCCCAATCCAGGTTTGGTGTTGTAGAGACCAATCCGGATTCAAGTAGGAGAAAGTGGGTGTCTTAGAAACAATCTGCTTCTTTCTTTCCCCCCAATCCGGGTTTGGTGTTGTAGAGAATAATTCGGATTCATGTGGGAGAAAGTGGTTGCCTTAAAAAAATTCTGCTTCTTTCTTGCCCCCCAATCCGGGTTCGGTATTGTAGAGAACAATCCGGACTCATGTGGGAGAAAGTGGTTTCCTTAGAGAAATTATGCTTCTTTCTTTCCCTCAATCCGGGTTTGGAATTGTAGAGACCAATCCGGATTGAAGTAGGAGAAAGTGGTTGTCTTAGAAAAATTTTGCTTCTTTCTTACCCCCAATTGGGGTTTGGTGTTTTAGAGACCAATCTGAATTCAGGTAGAAGAAAGTGGTTGCCTTAGAAAAAATTCCGCTTATTTCTTGCCCCCAATCTGGGTTTGGTGTTGTAGAGACCAATCCGGATTAAAGTAGGAGAAAGTGGTTGTCTTAGAAAGGATTCTGCTTCTTTCTTGCCCCCCAATCTGGGTTTGGTGTTGTAGAGACCAATCCGGATTAAAGTAGGTGAAAATGGTTGCCTTAGGAAAATTTTATGGTTTTAAGAGTAAGGATCCGAATTATGATAAATCCAGCTAGGAGTCTTTGGCCCGGGTTGGAGGTTTTGGATTCTGAAAAAATGGGGGAATTTATAACATTTTTTCAGCTTTCCCCCCACGATTTTAAATTGTGGGCAGTTATTTTCCTTAAAAACTGCTCCATAATGATTATGTGGTTTAATGTGGCTTTATGTATATATGTATGTATATATATTTCTTATATATTTTTCTTTTTTGTAAGTGATTTATGGGCCAAATTGAGGCTGCCACATGGCAGGGATGGTTGTTCTCCTTGTCCCTTATAAAAGCCCCAGTCCTTCTCTCTTTTTTCTTTTCTATTCACTAAAGAAAACCCAACCGTCTCTATTCTCTTTGCTTTCTTTTTTCTCGATCTTCTTGAACTTTGAAGTGTTTTTTGTGTTCCGCCGTGTGTTGCTGTCGTCTCCTGCTTCTCTTTCTTCTCCAATCGATTTATAAGTTTTGTTTTTCTCCTCTTCTTTATTTAACTTTCGAGTTCATGCATGCCATATTTTGTGTTCATCCACGAATTTGTAGTGAGGATTTAGTTTTGTGTTTTGTTTTTTTGGAGATTTTGTGTTGTTTTATGGCTGAATTTTGTTGTTTGTTTAGATATGTAACAAGTCTTAATCAATGAATCCTAATGACCACTGATGGCAAGTACATAAACTAAACTAATTAACACCGAGTCCCCGGTAGCGGCGCCAAAAACTTGTTAGGCACAAAGCATGAGCTAAATAATTCACGCAAGTATATCCGTTCGCAAGTAATATAGAATAATTTCTAGTTCATTCCCACAGAGACTTTGATTAATTATATTTAATTAACTCTTACTCACCAATGTATGATTACTCTTCAATGTTAAGACAATAACAATTAAGTTTGATTAACTAATAATAACTACGAGAATTAAAAACTTGAATTAACAATATTAAACACACATGAGATCATAACTTCATTACTACTTCATTCAATAGTTATTGTTATTACCCTTAGCATGTAATGGTGATGATATCAATCGAACAACGCGAAACTTATAAATGCCAACTTTCGTTGTACGAATACCATTCTACCAAGCATCCATAATTAAAATAGAAGTTGAATAGGCATCAATTATGTTGAGACCCTATATGTCTACAGAATTTGACAACATAACGATTTAAGCGCAAGTTATTTATTATGATTACACAGGCAAAGTAAAATGGTAAGAGTTGCCCACTAATCATGCATACAATACACGAACCTATGCTAGCATGGCAAGTTCTAAATCTCAAGATTCACTATCACTTTACAAAAGATTAACAGACTATCTAACATGTTCGCGACGCACATAAGACGGATAAGCATAACCTATGCTAGATATCATACAATCATCACATACCAAGGTATTAAACAATTAACTAAAGAAATCTATAATAATTCTGCTATGATCCCATGATTACGATTAGCCCATAATAGAACTCATCATCACCATGGGTTCATATGAAAGCATGATACTAACACAACGATATAAACTAATAAAAATACTTAATAAATAATGAAGTACGTCACAAGAGTATTAAGGTTCAAAGAGTAAAGAAAACTAGCATCCACTGTTACAACAAATTAAAAAAATCACAAGATAAACGTATGCTTCCTCTTCTTCGTTGTTGCGTGCTAAAATGGTCTTCTTGATCTTCTTGCCTTCACTCCTTGTTACTTGTCTCTAGAAAACATCTTCCAAGATTGCTTTTATAATAGCCCAAAAGAATCAGCGCTCACAGAAGTCTAATTGAACTTGAATTAATAAATTCCAGAATCTGAAAATCCGCACCCAGACGGCCGCCTCCTCCTTCCAGGCGGGCGCCTGCTACCAGGCGGTCGCCTGCTCTCATCAGGCGGGCGCCTGCAACCCTTCTGGAAAAATTATTATTTTGCTTCTGTTTTTTAGCTGAATTCTTCGCACATCAACCCGGTACGGATTCTAAGCACTTCCTTAGGCTTTATTCTGATGAAATCCACCTATCTAAGCAGTTATACCCTCAAATGCAAAAACACTAGAAAAACGTGTCAAATACATAAAATACTCAAGTTCAAGACACCAATTCAAGTCGTTATGAGACGCTCTAAGTGGTATAAAATGCCACTTATAACCTCCGCTGGGCCAACAAATTTTAGGATAGGTGAGGAGAAGGTCCGACGAAAGTGTAATTCTTCTTCAAGGAAGAACTTTGATGCCTTAGATTTTAATCTTTGAGCCTTTCCTTTATCTTCTGGGATTTCTCCTTTTTCCAACTAGTTGATGAAATGAGTCATCCAATTCTGGTTGTTTTCTATCTCCAGGACCTCTTCAGATTCTATATGTGGCTTTTGTAATTTCTTAAAGTAGACAGAGCAATCTAGGTCTGATGAGTTCTGAACCATCTTGGACAGGGTATCGGCCTCTGAATTCGCTTCTCGACAGATTTATAAGACTTGGCTCCGTGGTATTATGGCAAGGTAGCTTTGGACTAGAGCCTGGTATTTTTCTAGAACTGGATCCTTCGCTATGTACTCGCCGTTTATTTGCTTGACTACAATCTGGGAGTCACTATAAATTTCAAGATCCTGGAACCTGAGGGTTCTGGCGAGTTTCAATCCTACAATCAGGGCTTTATACTCTGCCTAGTTGTTTGTTGCTGAAAATCTGAAGGAGATAGTAGTTTGAATTATAAAACCATCTGGTCTCTTTAGGATGAGCCCTGCTCCTGACCTTTAATTTGTTGAAGATCCATCAAATTTGAGAGCCCGGGCTCCCGGGTTATGATCATTGCTGCTCTCTGGGTCAATGCTTATGGGCCTAGGCTCATCTTCCGAAAAGTTATATTCTCTGATATAATCAGCAAGTGCCTGGGCTTTGATAGCTATTCTTGGAATGAAACTCAAGTTGAATTGACTTAGCTCGACTGCCCAGTTTACAAGTCTTCCTGAGACATCTGGCTTGTGTATTATCTTCCTTAAAGGTTAATTAGTCACAACCCGGATCTCTCTTCCTTGGAAGTAATGTCTAAGCTTTATGGACGCCGTGATTGAGCTTTCTTCTAGTTTATGTACATCCTTCTGAATCCTAGGAGGCTTCGTTTCCTGGATTGCCTTTATCTTTTATGGGTTGGCTTCAATTCCCCGGTTGCTGATCATGAATCCTAGAAATTTTCCTGCCCCCACTCCAAATGTGCATTTTTCCTGATTCAGCTTCAGTGAGTATTTCCTTAAGTTGTCAAAGTATTCTCTTAGATCATCGATATGACCTGGGATGCTTGTTGACTTTGCAATCATATCATCAATATAGGACTCTAAGTTTCTTCAAAGCTGGGTCTTGAAGATTTTGTTCATTATTCTCTGGTAGGTTAAGCCTGCATTCGTTAATCCGAAAGGTAGCATGATATAGGCGTAAACTGCTTTGTGGGTGATGAATGCTTTTTTTGGATATCTTTTGGGTTCATCTTGATTTGGTTGTAACCCGATAAGGCATCCATAAAACTTAGCATGACATGCCCGGATGTTGCATCTATCAGTTGGTCAATATTTGGCAGGGGGTAGGGACCTTTGGGCATGCATTATTCAAGTCGGTGTAGTCGACACACATTCTCCATTTCTCGTTTGCCTTCTTTACCATCAAATGATCCCCGCTTAAAGTAGTTTCTCAACCTCTTCATCTATTGTTTTCTGCCTCTCTTGGGAAAATTTTCTTTTCATTCTGATTTACGGGTTCCCTGTTTGGGTTGACATCCAAGCTATTGAAAGAGATATGTCCTAAGTCCAATCACGTATGAGGATTTAGGAATAACTTTTATGTAATCTGTTTTAATTTAATTGATATTAATAAAACAAGTCTTTTATTAATATCAATGAAATCAAAACAGATTACATAAAAGTTATTCCTAAATCCTCATACGTGATTGGACTTAGGACATATCTCTTTCAATCTCCCACTTGTACTAAAGCCAATCACTCTGGTATCTAATACCCATCTTGTCTTTATGACGATCAAAGTGACTTTCAGAAAGTGGCTTTGTGAGTGGGTCTGCTATGTTGTTATGTGTGTCAACTCTCTTTCAATATAATACAAGAAATGTTACCGCGCTCCCACTAACCCTTTTGTAGACACATGGTTCATCTACGTTTTTGATAAAACCAAACTCTTTGATTGTCTCATCAAAACGGATGTTCCATCTACGAGAAGCTTGCTTTAAACCACATATGGTTCGCAGCAGCATACACACACTAGGTTTTCATTTCCCTTGGAAAGAAAACCATCTGGCAATCTGCCAGATCTCATAGTCGTAGTAAGCAACAATCGCAAGCAAAATCCGAACTGATTTTAACAGGGCTACAGGTAAAAGGTTTCATCAAAGTCAATCCATTGTCTTTGTTTGAATCCTTTTACCACAAGCCTGGCTTTAAAGGTCTCCACATGGCCATCTGCTCTAATCTATCTTTTGTATACCGTATACATAGATTCCATTTCGGATTTCATGGCACTTTGCCATTTCTCTGAGTCAACACTACTCATAGCCTCATTATAGGTCACAGGGTTGTCATCATCAATGATTGACAACTCATTATCATTCTCAATAACAAGGCCATAATACCTCTCAGGTTGGCGAGACACTCTCCCTGACCTACGAATGGGCTGTTCCACAGAAGGTTGTTCAGTCTGAACAGGTGTTTCCACTTGATTCGTAGTAGTTTGTGCTTCTTGAACTTCATCAAGTTCAATTTTGCTCCCACTGTTTCCTTCAAGGATAAACTCCTTTTCCAAGAAGGTAGCATGTCTGGAGACAAACACCCGATGATCGGTGTAAAAGTAATACCCTAAAGTCTCTTTAGGATATCCCACAAAACTACATTTTACGGATCGAGATTCCACCTTATCTGGGTCAACTTTCTTGACATAAGCTGGACATCCCCAAATCTTAACATGTTTAAGACTCGGTTTCCTTTCTTTCCATATCTCATATGGAGTTTGAGGAACAGATTTAAAAGGCACCTTATTCAGTAAATATGTTGAGGTTTCCAATGCGTAACCCCATAGGAATACTGGAAGATTCGCATAGCTCATCATGGACCAAACCATGTCTAACAAAGTTCGATTTCTCCTTTCAGATACCAATTTGGAGGAGTCCACTGGGAGACTATACCCTTTTCTTTGAGATAATCCAGAAACTCTCCATTCAAGTATTCACCACCTCGATCAGATCGAAGAGTTATAATACTCTTTGAACTTTTCAAAGGCATCAGACTTGTGTTTCATCAAACACATATCCGAATCTAGATCTATCATCTATGAAAGTAATGAAGTATGAAAATCCACCCATGGCTTGCGTAGACATTGGTCCACATACATCTGTGTGTACCAATCCTAGCAAATCTGCAGCCCTCTCTCCATGTCCACTAAATGGAGACTGCAGTGCCACAATGAATTGAGATCTTCATCATCCCTTTTCTTTTATTAGTTTATTCAATCTGAAGTAAATCATGCTCTACGTCACATACATACAGACCATTATTTAAAATTCCACGTCCATAAAGAACATTATCTCTAAGGATAGAACATTCATTATTCTTAATAATAAATGAAAAACCATCCAAATCCAAAATAGGGATAGAAACAATATTCCTTACAATAGAGGGAACGTAATAACAATTATTCAAAATAATAGTCTTGCCCGTAGGCATATATAAACTAAATAATCCTACAGATATGGCCGCAACCCTTGCTCCATTGCCCATACGTAGAATCACCTCATCTTTTTCAAGATTCCTACTTCCCTTTAGTCCTTGCAACGAATTGCAAATATGAGAACCACAGCCGGTATCTAATACCCAAGTAGAAATTTGACCTAGTGACATATTAACTTCGATCATTAACATGCCTGAATCGGAAGCGGTAATCTTACTACCCTTCCTCTTCTTCAATTCTGTAAGGTAAACCTTGTAGTTCCTCTTCCAGTGCCCCACCTTATTATAGTGAAAGCAAACAACTTTGCTCTTGGGGTCTTCAGCTTTTAGTGGAACCAGCTTTTCTTCACCTACTTTCTTCTTCTTGGAAGAGTTCCTCTTCCTTTTCTTAGGATTGGAACCTTCACCAATTAGAAGAATAGAACTCTTCTTAGGGGGGGAAATTTGATTCTGTAGTCTTCAACATGTTGTGGAGTTCAGCCAGGCTGACATCTAGCTTATTCATGTGAAAGTTCACAATAAACTGCGAAAACGAACCCGGAAGTGATTACAAGACCAAGTCTTGGCTCAACTCCCCATCCATGGCAAAACCAAGTTGTCCAAGACGTTCAATCAAATTGATCATCTTAAGTACATGGTCATTCACGGATGATCCCTCAGACATCCTACAACCGAACAGCTCCATCGATATCTCATATCGAGCTGTCCTCCCTGCCACATCATACAACTCTTGTAGATGCATAAGGATAGTGTGAGCATCCATATGCTCATGCTACTTCTGTAGCTCAATGTTCATGGAAGCCAGCATGATGCATTGAGCAACATTTACATCATCTATCCACTTACGATACACAACATGTTCATCATTATGTGCATCGTTAGCAGGTTCAGTAGGCTTAGGTGAGTCAAGCACATATTCCAGCTTCTCAACCCTGAGAACAATTCTCAAGTTTCGAAGCCAGTCAGCAAAATTAGGACCAGTCAACTTGTGAGCATCTAGTATGCTCCTGAGTGATAGTGCAGAAGACATAATATAGTAAATCTGTGAATGATAAACACATAACAACACTTAGCAAATATTCAATTTCATTTCAAAACACTATATGAATCGGGTCTTTATTCATAAGTGTCTCCCACTAGTTCATCTAATTTATTCAACCCCCTACATGAAAAATTAAGCATTCATAATGCTAGTGGGAATAGGGATCCTACATTCTATCACACAACCTCGGCTGTGGCACGAACCGCCATGTATTGTTCAATAGGCAGACAACTCTTGTCAATTACATCTTATGTTATTCCCTAATCAAACTTTAGCCTCTTGAATACTTGATTCACGGCTGTGGCACGACAAACTCAATATTCTAAGTCAAGTCTAACCCAACATTCCGTACAATTGAATGAGTCTCCAACGACCCACGGCTGTGGCACGTACCGACCTTTAGATTCTAATTCAATGTACACATCTTTATGTAATAGACAAGTATTTCTTATTTCGAAATCAAAGCCCTCGGCTGTAGCACGAAACGACAATGATTTAAAATATAAGAACCACTTTCTATCATGTTGGAAGGCTATGACCGACACAAGCCCGTTGTGTCATTTGCCAATTACTACTTGATATTATTTAATTTTAGAGGGATTATATTACGTTACAATCATAATCATATTATAAAGAGATTCTTCCTTTTAAATTAAATATTTTAAATCAATAATCGATAATCAGATGATTCCCAGATCGGGTGGAGCATTGTCAAGAGGCGTCACTTAATAACCCTTTCTTACAGATAGAAATCTGTTGTTGACAGAATCATCCTTTCTCTCAAAATTGAAAATTCATATTTAATTACGTGTTTCATAAACACAAGAATCTCATGATTGTATTCATCATATTATTGTCAAGGCAAGAAACGATTCATATTCTAGATTTTTTAGAGTACGCCTTATATTGATTTAAGTTCACCTAAATCTATCATCGCATGGTAAACACAGGCATATATCTCATATAAAAAAATAGATAAACAAGTAAGCATGCAAGTAATATCATGTCATACATTGATATAATGATGTATGGATTTATTATAGCATTTAAAAGCAATTAAAACAATTAAAACATGTTTTAAAACACTTTCGGGAATATAAACAGTTCAAAACTTTTATATAAAAAATATTTGACCACTCCATTAGATCCGTCTCGGAAAAACGAATTCAACGATATATTGCACGCCCAAACGGAGTTACGAAACTCTCAAAAAATCAAATTTAATGTGGACATACGGGTTTTAACGCATGTACGTAATGCGTTACAACACTGTTGAGCCATTTACGCGTGTAACGCATTCCGTAAATGCGCAATAGTGTGTAACGCATTCACGGAATGCGCAACACACCCCCCGCCCCGCGTGCGCTGCACGCGCCTGCAGCATCCGATAGCAGGTTTTCAAATTTTTTTTTTTACTTCCTGCCGTGACTGTTTGCTTCCTGCTGCTGTTACAATTTAGGAGAGGTAACCCCCTTTCCTTTACTCCCTTATTAATAACTCTTTATTAATAATACTATTATTTTAATTTTATTATTAATAAATTAATTAACATTTAATTAATAAATTAATAAAAAATCAAAATAATATGATTTCTCAAATCAGGGAGTAGCAGAAAAATACCAAATCAACCATGGGTCCTTGTGCAAATTTTAATCATAATTATTCACATGCATAATTATTTTATGAATTTTAATTAAAACAATTTTTAAAAATTCATAACAAATAATCTACACATCACAAAATTATGAAAAAAAATATCTAGATGATCTAGAACACTTGTAGAACCCAGATCAGTAGTCAAAATCTCATGCAAAAATTATTTCGAATTAATTCATAATTAAATCCAAATAAACTTGCAAAAATCATAATAAATCCATACATGCATTAAAAAATCTGAAATTTTTTATATGAATCTCTATATGCAGAACCTAGCTCTGATGCCAATGAAGGAATTTACGGATGAGCGGAAGCGTGAAATAACAATTATTCCGTAAAAACTATATACCGCACATATAGAAAAAAACATATAAAAGGGAAAAACTGAGGAATCGAAATCATACCTCGTGAATCGAAGCTTTATAATGATTGGAGTGCTAGCAGTTGCTCCTCAGTGTGTGAAGCACTCTACCGGTATCAACCAAGAACGATCATCTTCGATGAACCTTTTTATAAAACTAAGCTTTTCATCTTCTTCTTCTCTCTCTCTCTCCCAAAACTCCATTTTTATAAAAGCTTAGTTTTATAAAAAGGTTCATTGAAGAGGATCGTTCTTGGTGGATACCGGTAGAGTGCTTCACACACTGAGAAGCAACTGCTAGCACTCCAATTTTATAAAGCTTCGATTCACGAGGTATGGTTTCGATTCCTCAGTTTTTCCCTTTTATATGTTTTTTCTATATGTGCGGTATATGGTTTTTACGGAATAATAGTTATTTCACGCTTCCGCTCATCCGTAAATTCGTTCATTGGCATCAGAGCTAGGTTCTGCATATAGAGATTCATATAAAAAATTTCAGATTTTTTAATGCATGTATGGATTTATTATGATTTTTGCAAGTTTATTTGGATTTAATTATAAATTAATTTAAAATAATTTTTGCATGAGATTTTGACTACTGATCTGGGTTCTACAAGTGTTGTAGATCATCTAGATATTTTTTTTCATAATTTTGTGATGTGTAGATTATTTGTTATGAATTTTTTAAAATTGTTTTAATTAAAATTCATAAAATAATTATGCATATGAATAATAATGATTAAAATTTGCACAAGGACCAATGGCTGATCTGGTATTTTTCTGCTACTCCCTGATTTGAGAAATCATATTATTTTGATTTTTATTAATTTATTAATTAAATGTTAATTAATTTATTAATAATAAAATTAAAATAATAAATTAATAAGGGGTTATTAAGTGACGCCTCTTGACAATACTCCACCCGATCTGGGAATCGTCTGATTATCGATTATTGATTTGTAATATTTAATTTAAAAGGAAGAATCTCTTTATAATATGATTATGATTGTAACGTAATATAATCCCTCTAAAATTAAATAATATCAAGTAGTAATTGGCCAATGACACAACGGGCTTGTGTCGGTCATAGCCTTCCAACATGATAGAAAGTGGTTCTTATATTTTAAATCATTGTCGTTTCGTGCTACAGCCGAGGGCTTTGATTTCGAAATAAGAAATACTTGTATATTACATAGAGATGTGTACATTGAATTAGAATCTAAAGGTCGGTACGTGCCACAGCCGTGGGCCGTTGGAGACTGATTCAATTGTACGGAATGTTGGGTTAGACTTGACTTAGAATATTGAGTTTGTCGTGCCACAGCCGTGACTCAAGTATTCAAGAGGCTAAAGTTTGATTAGGGAATAACATAAGATGTTATTAACAAGAGTTGTCTGCCTATTGAACATTACATGACGGTTCGTGCCACAGCCGAGGTTGTGTGATGGAATGTAGGATCCCTATTCCCACTAGCATTATGAATGCTTAATTTTTCACGTAGGGGGTTGAATAAATTAGATGAACTAGTGGGAGCCACTTATGAATAAAGACCCGATTCATATAGTGTTTTGAAATGAAATTGAATATTTGCTAAGTGTTGTTATGTGTTTATCATTCACAGATTTACTATATTATGTCTTCTGCACTATCACTCAGGAGCATACTAGATGCTCACAAGTTGACTGGTCCTAATTTTGTTGATTGGCTTCAAAACTTGAGAATTGTTCTCAGGGTTGAGAAGCTGGAATATGTGCTTGACTCACCTAAGCCTACTGAACCTGCTAACGATGCACATAATGATGAACATGTTGTGTATCGTAAGTGGATAGATGATGCAAATGTTGCTCAATGCATCATGCTAGCTTCCATGAACATTGAGCTACAGAAGTAGCATGAGCATATGGATGCTCACACTATCCTTATGCATCTACAAGAGTTGTATGATGTGGCGGGGAGGACAGCTCGATATGAGATATCGAAGGAGCTGTTCGGTTGTAGGATGTCTGAGGGATCATCCGTGAATGACCATGTACTTAAGATGATCAATTTGATTGAACGTCTTGGACAACTTGGTTTTGCCATGGATGGGGAGCTGAGCCAAGACTTGGTCTTGCAATCACTTCCGGATTCGTTTTCGTAGTTTGTTGTGAACTTTCACATGAATAAGCTGGATGTCATCCTGGCTGAACTCCACAACATGTTGAAGACTGCGGAATCGAATTTTCTCCTAAGAAGAGTTCTATTCTTCCAATTGGTGAAGGTTCCAATCCTAAGAAAAGGAAGAGGAACTCTTCCAAGAAGAAGAAAGTAGGTGAAGAAAAGCCTATTCCACTAAAAGCTGAAGACCCCAAGAGCAAAGTTATTTGCTTTCACTGTAACAAGGTGGGGCACTGGAAGAGGAACTGCAAGGTTTACCTTGCAGAATTGAAGAAGAGGAAGGGTAGTAAGACTACCGATTCTGATTCAGGCATGTTCATGATCGAAGTTAATATGTCACTAGGTCAAATTTCTACTTGGGTATTAGATACCGCCTGTGGTTCTCATATTTGCAATTCGTTGCAAGGACTAAAGGGAAGTAGGAATCTTGAAAAAGATGAGGTGATTCTACGTATGGGAAATGGAGCAAGGGTTGCGGCCATATCTGTAGGATCATTTAGTTTACATATGCCTACGGGCAAGACTATTATTTTGAATAATTGTTATTACGTTCCCTCTATTGTAAGGAATATTGTTTCTATCCCTATGTTGGATTTGGATGGTTTTTCATTTATTATTAAGAATAATGAATGTTCTATTCTTAGAGATAATGTTCTTTATGGACGTGGATTTTTAAATAATGGTTTGTATGTATGTGACGTAGAGCATGATTTACTTCAGATTGAACAAACTAATAAAAGAAAAGGGATGATGAAGATCTCACTTCATTGTGGCACTGCAGTCTCTATTTAGTGGGCATGGAGAGAGGGCTGCAGATTTGCTAGGATTGGTACACACAGATGTATGTGGACCAATGTCTACGCAAGCCATAGGTGGATTTTCATACTTCATTACTTTCATAGATGATAGATCTAGATTCGGATATGTGTTTGATGAAACACAAGTCTGATGCCTTTGAAAAGTTCAAAGAGTATAAGTATGAAGTGGAGAAACAAACCAAACACAGTATTATAACTCTTCGATCAGATCGAGGTGATGAATACTTGAATAGAGAGTTTCTGGATTATCTCTAAGAAAAGGGTATAGTCTCTCAGTGGACTCCTCCAAATTGGTATCTGAAAGGAGAAATCGAACTTTGTTAGACATGGTTCGGTCCATGATGAGCTATGCAAATCTTCCAGTATTCCTATGGGGTTACGCATTGGAAACCTCAATATATTTACTGAATAAGGTGCCTTCCAAATCTATTCCTCAAACTCCATATGAGATATGGAAAGAAAGGAAACCGAGTCTTAAACACGTTAAGATTTGGGGATGTCCAGCTTATGTCAAGAAAGTTGACCCAGATAAGTTAGAATCTCGATCCGTAAAATGTAGTTTTGTGGGATATCCTAAAGAGACTTTAGGGTATTACTTTTACACCGATCATCGGGTGTTTGTCTCCAGACATGCTACCTTCTTGGAAAAGGAGTTTATCCTTGAAGGAAACAGTGGGAGCAAAATTGAACTTGATGAAGTTCAAGAAGCACAAACTACTACGAATCAAGTGGAAACACATGTTCAGACTGAACAACCTTCTGTGGAACAGCCCATTCGTAGGTCAGGGAGAGTGTCTCGCCAACCTGAGAGGTATTATGGCCTTGTCATTGAGAATGACAATGAGTTGTCAATCATTGATGATGACAACCCTGTGACCTATAATGAGGCTATGAGTAGTGTTGACTCAGAGAAATGGCAAAGTGCCATGAAATCTAAAATAGAATCTATGTATACGGTATACAAAAGATAGATTAGAGCAGATGGCCAGGTGGAGACCTTTAAAGCCAGGCTTGTGGCAAAAGGATTCAAACAAAGGCAATGGATTGACTTTGATGAAACCTTTTACCTGTAGCCCTGTTAAAATCAGTTCGGATTTTGCTTGTGATTGCTGCTTACTACGACTATGAGATCTGGCAGATGGCCAGATGGTTTTCTTTCCAAGGGAAATGAAAAACCTAGTGTGTAAGCTGCTGTGAACCATATGTGGTTTAAAGCAAGCTTCTCGTAGATGGAATATCCGTTTTGATGAGACAATCAAAGAGTTTGGTTTTATCAAAAACGTAGATGAACCATGTGTCTACAAAAGGGTTAGTGGGAGCGCGGTAACATTTCTTGTATTGTATTGAAAGAGAGTTGACACACATAACAACATAGCATACCCACTCACAAAGCCACTTTCTGAAAGTCACTTTGATCGTCATAAAGACAAGATGGGTATTAGATACCAGAGTGATTGGCTTTAGTACAAGTGAGAGATTGAAAGAGATATGTCCTAAGTCCAATCACGTATGAGGATTTAGGAATAACTTTTATGTAATCTGTTTTGATTTCATTGATATTAATAAAAGACTTGTTTTGTTTTTTATCACGGGCTCTATCTATTTAAGTGTTTAAATAAGATATACCATAGTTTAGAGTAAAGCTTTTTATGGATTATGATGAGATCATAATAGTGAGACCTAAAAGATGATAACTCTAAACTTAAATAGTTCCTGGTCATAGGATTACTAACTGGTAATTAATAATCCGCAAAGATTGGTACATACTATGCTTGCTCCCTTCAGGAGGATGTCTGTTCTCATAGGCATTTGTGTGGTGACACTATAGCTAGTATGTAGGTTCTTATTATAGAATAAGTTCACTGAACATGACTCGCACAGCTGAACAACTGATGGAGTTCACTCACGTGTCAGCAGTTGTTCACATAGTGATAGTTGTACAAGTATCCTTAGACTTGAGGTCATCATAGTCATCTTGTGTACACTGAACTATGCTTTGGTTTAGTTCTTAGTCTCCAGGGACAATTATTAGGGCTCTACTGGGTATAGGAATTTGTACACGAAGATAGTGTATGATCAATAAAGGATCTACCCCTTCCAGTGAAGGAAGAGAATGTTCTTAGCTGATCCACTTATGCTAGTTCAGGAATCTCTGGCCAGAGTGAATGAAATTAGAAAGGAGTTTCTAATTTACATAGAACTGAGCATAGTGAATGGAAAAGCAAATGATTAAATTAGATAGGCTTGACACAAGATCCATGCCTTGTATTTAATCAGGACATTGGTGGGTAGAAGGAGTTAATTGTACGGTAACTATTCACTGACAGGTTCTTGGTATTCTAAGCAGTGAATTCATATTATCCGGATAGTCGCGATATGTTGAGAAGCATCACTCACGATGTAGAATAAATATAATTAATCAGTTAATTATATTTAGTGAATTTTAATATTCATATAAATAATTAATAAAATGTTTATTATTATTTATTTCTACTACTGGCATAATATTGAACCTATAGGGTCACACCATAAAAGAATATTTCCTTTGATGAATAATGAGAGAGAGAATTATTTTTCTAAATAGTTAAGAAAAAGGAATAATGATTAAAATAGTTTTAATTATTATTAAAGCATTTTATGAAGATAAAATGTGGGGGTTAAAATATATAAAGATATATTATAAAACCCTAGGAGAGTCCTATTAATCGAATGAGATGGATGGCTCATTTGACAAGACACACAATTTTGGTTTTGTGAAAACCCTAGCCTCCATCTTCTTCTTCTCTCTCTCTCTCTCCCAAAACTCCATTTTTATAAAAGCTTAGTTTTATAAAAAGGTTCATCGAAGAGGATCGTTCTTGGTGGATACCGGTAGAGTGCTTCACACACTGAGGAGCAACTGCTAGCACTCCAATTTTATAAAGCTTCGATTCACGAGGTATGGTTTCGATTCCTCAGTTTTTCCCTTTTAAATGTTTTTTCTATATGTGCGGTATATGATTTTTACGGAATAATTGTTATTTCACGCTTCCGCTCATCCGTAAATTCCTTCATGTTTTTTATTACGGGCTCTATCTATTTAAGTGTTTAAATAAGATATACCATAGTTTAGAGTAAAGCTTTTTATGGATTATGATGAGATCATAATAGTGAGACCTAAAAGATGATAACTCTAAACTTAAATAGTTCCTGGTCATAGGATTACTTACTGGTAATTAATAATCCGCAAAGATTGGTACATACTATGCTTGCTCCCTCCAGGAGGATGTCTGTTCTCATAGGCATTTGTGTGGTGACACTATAGCTAGTATGTAGGTGCTTATTATAGAATAAGTTCACTGAACATGACTCGCACAGCTGAACAACTGATGGAGTTCACTCACGTGTCAGCAGTTGTTCACATAGTGATAGTTGTACAAGTATCCTTAGACTTGAGGTCATCATAGTCATCTTGTGTACACTGAACTATGCTTTGGTTTAGTTCTTAGTCTCCAGGGACAATTATTAGGGCTCTACTGGGTATAGGAATTTGTACACGAAGATAGTGTATGATCAATAAAGGATCTACCCCTTCCAGTGAAGGAAGAGAATGTTCTAAGCTGATCCACTTATGCTAGTTCAGGAATCTCTGGCCAGAGTGAATGAAATTAGAAAGGAGTTTCTAATTTACATAGAACTGAGCATAGTGAATGGAAAAGCAAATGATTAAATTAGATAGGCTTGACACAAGATCCATGCCTTGTATTTAATCAGGACATTGGTGGGTAGAAGGAGTTAATTGTACGGTAACTATTCACTGACAGGTTCTTGGTATTCTAAGCAGTGAATTCATATTATCCGGATAGTCGCAATATGTTGAGAAGCATCACTCACGATGTAGAATAAATATAATTAATCAGTTAATTATATTTAGTGAATTTTAATATTCATATAAATAATTAATAAAAAGTTTATTATTATTTATTTCTACTACCGGCATAATATTGAACCTACAGGGTCACACCATAAAAGAATATTTCCTTTGATGAATAATGAGAGAGAGAATTATTTTTCTAAATAGTTAAGAAAAAGGAATAATGATTAAAATAGTTTTAATTATTATTAAAGCATTTTATGAAGATAAAATATGGGGGTTAAAATATATAAAGATATATTATAAAACCCTAGGAGAGTCTTATAAATAGAATGAGATGGATGGCTCATTTGACAAGACACACAATTTTGGTTTTGTGAAAACCCTAGCCTCCATCTTCTTCTTCTCTCTCTCTCTCCCAAAACTCCATTTTTATAAAAGCTTAGTTTTATAAAAAGGTTCATCGAAGAGGATCGTTCTTGGTGGATACCGGTAGAGTCCTTCACACACTGAGGAGCAACTGTTAGCACTGCAATCATTATAAAGCTTCGATTCACGAGGTATGATTTCGATTCCTCAGTTTTTCCCTTTTATATGTTTTTTCTATATGTGCGGTATATGGTTTTTACGGAATAATTGTTATTTCACGCTTCCGCTCATCCGTAAATTCCTTCAGCTATGCATTGCTATGGATTCATGCAGCCCAGGAATATCTTTTGGGCTCCAGGAAAATATATCACTGTACCTTCGGAGAAATAAGACCAGCTCTTCTCTAAAAATAGTTCCAAGTCTGGATCCTATCTTTACCTTCTTAGAAGGATTGCTCTCATTGATCAGAATTATTTCTGTTTCTATTGCAGCCTCTACCTTTGCTTGATCCTGGTTTGATACTAATTGATGGATCCGGGCTTCTGCATTCTTTTTCATGTAGATTTGACCCTGAGTTGTTACCTTTTTTGTAGATTTGACCCTGAGCTGTTGCCTTTTTTTGGTTGTTTTCCCTTACTTTATTTATTTTAGGGATGGTTTCTTGCATAGTAGTATCCACCTGACTTAGACCTGGTTTTACTTCAATCTCTACCATGACTTGGTTGCTTTCTAGCTCTTTCGAGTCTGGCTTGGTTGCTTTTGGATCCAGGTTGGATTCTATAACTTGGACTTCTCTTCTCACGACATCCCTTGAGTGGGTGAGATGTTTTTTGGTGCTCTGCTTTTTTTGAAGGACTGTGGCCTTTCTTTTGTTATCTTGATGTGTCTCTGCCATGACCAGGGCCTAGCTGTAACATCTTTCAGCGACTTCATAGTCTCCTTTAACTTCTCTTATCCTTGTTGGAGTTGGGAATTTGATTTTTAGGTGTGATATAGAGGTGATTGCTTGTATCCTAGTTAGAGCTGAGTAACCAATTATTCCATTGTAGGATGAGGGAGTGTTGATCACATAGAATTTTATCACATGGGTGACTTGGTTTGGAGCTGATCCAAATATGACTGGCAGGTATAAGGTTCCCTGGATCGGTACCAAGTTATTCCCGAATCCATAGAAGGGATCCTCCTGGCATTCATTTGAGCGCACACTCCCTAGTTTCATCTGATCCACAGTTTGCTTGAATAGGATGTTAAGTGAGGAGCCATTATCTATCAGCATCCTCCTCACTTCATTATCAAAAATATCAATTATTACTACCAAAGCTTCATTGTGATTGGGATTGACTCCTTCGTAATCCTTACTGCTGAAAGAAATTATCATCTCTAGGAAGAATTGGATAGAAAATACCTCATCTCCTGAGTCTGGGGTACATTCACTATATTCTTCCCTTTTCTTGATCTTTCTTCTTTCTGATTGGTATCCTGAGATACATACTGGTTTAGTTTACTTTCTTGACTTGTTCTTCGATGAAGTATTTGAGAGATAGACAATTCTCTATTTTGTGGCCATGCATTTCATTGTAATCACATTGTCTATTTTAAGGCTGGCTCTCCAGGGGAGTCTGCATAGGCTTCGGCGGGTAGTAGAATGGCTTATCTTTGATCTCTTTCAGTATTTTCTCCCTGGTCCTGTTCAGGTGAATCCAATATGGCTTCTGCCTAGGCTCCCTGGTTTGCCTAGTTGGTCCTGGGTCACTTTTAGATTCTATCTTAGGACCTAGTTTCTGAAATATTGGAGTGTTATGCACCATATTGGTCTGTTGGCTTTGTTGGCTTTTCTTGAACTTTTTGTCCTGATGGTAACCCCCTTTCGGTTGGTCATCAGAGTTCTTGCTCCTGGATCCCCCATTCCGGGTCATCTTCATAGTCTGGAGCACGTCCATTTCTTTTATAATCTTGGTGCCATGGAATAGGGAGCGGCTAGGCTTTTTGGTTCCTTGTTGATCAACTCTACAATATGCCTTTCAATTTGTTCGAGGTCCAGGTTCCTCCGGAATATGCTTAGTGCCTCCCGCTCATCTAAGTTTGAGATCTTGTTGATTGTTTCCTGGAAATGCCTCATATAGGCAGAGAGAGTTTCGTTGTCATATTGGCGTATAGTTTTGAGATGGCACATGTGCAGCTCATTTGTCTTGTTTGCTCGGAACCTCCTGCGAAAGGCCCCGCGGAAATCTCTCCAGCTGTGGATGCTTCGGGAAGGGATCCTACTAAACCACCTCTGAGCCGCCGCCCTTTGAGAGTCGAGGCGAAGAATCTGGAATTTGTTAAGTCGTTGTAGTAGTATATCTGTGCAATTTGCTTGAAATAATTCAAGTGTTCTTCTGGATCCCCCAATCCGTCAAATGAATCAAAGTTGTAATGCTTGAGGTTTTTTTGACGGAGGATGACCTCTAATGAATGGCTAAAGGGTGTTAGAGTCTCCCCAATCTCCATTACAGAGTCTTTCTCCATATTTCTATGAAGTTCGTAGATCATATCTTTCAGGTCCTTCTGCCCCTCCTCATCATCATCAGAAATGACCTCGGGGGTGGGGTCCCTCCGGGTTCTCTTTCCCTTAGCCTTTGCTAGTAGCCTCTCCTCTCTAGCTGCATTATTTTTTGAATCTTTAGCTCGAGCTTTGCTTCTTCTTCTCTCCTTATTTGTTCCCTCATCTCCTCCAACCTCTTCTTCCTAGTTGCTTCTATCTTTTTCTTACTTTGCTTCTTTTGATTTTTCTTCCCCTTTGCTCCGATTCGGTCAAAGACGGATCTCCTAGATTTCTGAGAGTCCCCAAACTCTTCTTGGTCATACTCCTGTTCATATTCTAGCTGAGCCCGGGCTTGTTCCTCTCTTTATAGCCTAATTACTTCGGCCTATTCATTGCTTGTTAGGTTGGTCATATGCTCCTCGGCCATTGGAACATTGGTATACTTATACTGATTCAGCTCGATGAGGTTTCTGGTATCCCGGGGTGTTACTACCCTTTCCATGACTGGGGTATGTTGTGTCAATGGTTTCTCCTGGAAGGTCTCTCGATCGCCCCTAGGGTCTTGTGCCTGAGAATGGTCCTGGTCCTGGGTACTTGTGGAAGGTCTCTCAACCGTACTCTTTCCTACTCTTGCCATTATCTCAAGTGTACAAACAACAATTGACCAAGATTTGAAGCTACAAATATAGATCTAAGGTTGCATTTTGTAGATAGCAAAAAAAAATTCAGAACAATACCATACAAACTTTATGGGTTTTGCTAACAATATTGTTGAACAAGTATAGCGGGGTCTACAGCATGAAGACAATATGCAAGCTAAAGCAGATCGGGGTTTGAATATAACTAAAACTATCTATAGTACACACAAACGTGGATTAAAAACAAGCGAAACTGATCTCATACAAATGTGGCCTAAAATAATGAGCACACACAAACGTGGCTTAAATAAACAACATTCATAGTTATGAGAGAGGATGGTTACTTGGTTTCTTACAGGTTAAAGAAATTGACTCTTTCAAGAGTTTGCCAATGAAGGTGAATCCAGGGGCACCGAGACCCAAGGATGGAGGGCCCCTCATTCTAGAGCCAAAAAATAACTCCGGTGAGCAGGGCGGCTCTTTTTGACTCCGTGCATGGACCTTCTTGCGGTGGATGAGGTGTAGCTGATCTGGGGTATCTGCAAAACAACACCGGAGGGGGGTTTGAGCCCCGCGGCGCCTCCGGTGTGAGAGTAAGAATTCTCTTAGGGAAGAGGGTAAAGATAGATAGGAAAGGAAGGTGGTTGTGTGTGTATATATCTGTGTAAGAGAAAGTGTGTGTAAAATGTGTCTAACCTCTAAATCATTTCTCTTTGGGGTATTTATAGCCCAAAGGTAGGGTTTATGGGTTTGTACCTTTAGATCAGGGTTGTTCGTTGTTAGTGGCGGAGGATGCCTGGCTTGGGTGGATTGCATACACGTGTCTAGGTAAGGACCACCTTTAGGATGCACCAAAGGTATGCTGACACATGTCATGCTTATCTCAGATGTTACTTGTTGATAGCTGTCATCGTCACGTGCCCACGTGCCCTTCCTTGGCGGGTTGTGGGGTATGTCTGTGCTTGGGGGGATCCCCTCGGGTCTGCTCTTGTTGGGTCGGATCCTGGCTGAGAGGTGATATTGGTTCTGGGTTGGATCCTAGCTGGGTGGTGATCCTGGTCCTAGATTAGCCCTCAGCCTGGGTCTCTCCACTTAACTACTTTGGGTGAGGGGGTCTTGGTCCTTCAACTGAGTCAGTCTCATCCTGGATCTGGGTTGGGCTCTAGCCGGGTTGCTTATACCATATCAAAGTGAGACTACAGTATTATCAATTTGTAAGCAAGTATTTGATATTTTATAATATTTTATGAATAATCATTTAAATTAATTTCCTTAAAATTAATTATATAAATAATATCGTAATTATGTTTAAAGTGAAAGATAAAATATCTTAATAATTACAACACTCACATATTATGTGTATGATTAACAATGCATGATTATATTGTGTAGTGATATAAACATGTACATATGAATGAATAAACTCGAGTTCAGTTTCCACTGCCAAATTTTGTTTTGATAAATATTAAAAAATAGGGATAAGTTAGTCATTACAAAAATGTGTCACAAATTTTATACCCGTGTTCGAGATACATTGATTTCTAAACTTAACTAACGAATAATCTAATAAATATGTTTGAAGTGAAAAATAAAGTGTCTTACTATTTACTACACTCATATATTATATGTTTTTATTAAAAACATATATGCCAATATGGTGTATTGGTATGGATATCTATATTTGAACGTATAGTCTCGAGTTTGAATTCATTCAACAATAAATATTTTAAACAAATATCAAATATAGGGGCAAATTAGACATTTCAATTCATAAATAAAATGTCTCACTAATTTTATGCCCATGTTGGTGTATTATATAGATAAAGGAAGGAAGGAAGGAAGGATGAATCAAAAAAAACTTTCTATACCTTTGTTTATATTACATGTTCTGATTTAACTCATTCAAGCTGGGTTCTTAAATCTTACAAAATGGGGTAAAAAAGAATGGCTAATAGTACGAGATATACTAATTTTAGCTTAAATTTTCAAATGTTTCAAGAACATGTGTCAAGAACAGGGGTGTAAATTGTAATCGAGTCAAGCTGAGTCGACATTGCTCGGCACAGCTCGAGCTAAATTAAAAATATTCAGGGTCGAGCTCAAGCTCGAGAGCGACCGAGCCTTTAACTTTAAGTTCGAAGTTCGGTTTTTAAAAAGTTCAATAGGCCCGAGTTCTTCTCGAAAACTTGAATTAATTTCACTAGATATTAAAAAAACTCAAAATATTACCGGTTCGGCTGAAGTTCTAATAAAAATATATTTTTAATGAAAAATATTAAAAATAATAAACGCTCGATAACGCTGGCGAACTTTACAAACCGAGTAATAGCTCAGCTCGATTAAAAATATGAAAAATCGAGCTCGAGTTTGGCTTGATTATTTCTGAGTTGAATTCGAATTTTTTACTGGCCGATCTCGAGTAGCTCATGAACAATATGTCTCGTTTACACCCCTAGTCAAAATGTAGTCTCCCAAAGGGTCACAACCTACTATTTTCTATTGTATTATAAACTGTTTAATTTTTTCAGTTGCATGTTTTTCTTCTTTTTTTTCATGGTAGCCATATGATCAATGTTTCGCTGATAATTTCCACTGCCTCAAAAGCCGGGGTGACCCGATTTGGTGCTTGCAACCCCAGCTAATCTTTTTGTGACACATACTTCTCAAATTTCAGGGGTTTTATGAAGTTTTTTTGTAAGGATCAATTGCGAACATGTAAATGATGAATGTGGTCAACAAGACTAGCCAGTACCTTAGCAACTAATAACAGTGAACGGGCCAAATAGAATAGCACCAACTATCTAAAGTGACTAAAGAAAATACATGATACAAGTAGCCAAATAGAATAGCACTAACTATCTAGAGTGACTAAAGAAAATACATGATACAAGTAGACTTTATAAGGTTAATAGATGATAATGTTGTTCCTTGAGAATTGTGATATTTCATGCTATGAAATTTATTGTAGAATGAGTTATACAATTCATAAAATGTTAAAATTACTGGATCCTGCTAAAAGATTTTTTTTAATGGAAAATTATATCGTCCCAATGCTATTTTTTGGAACAACTTTTGAAAATTGATCACTCGAGTTGAGAAATATGTTTTGAGGCTGTTTAAGGTGTTCTGCTACATTAGTGCTGTAGAATATTTTGAGAAGTTGTATAGGGTCTTTGTTTGGCTCTTTGTTATCTAAACTAGACCGAAAGTGTTCAACATGGGTACGTGTTCAAGTATCGAACTTGACAGCATTTTGAAAATTTTACATGCATATTTTAGGCATAAATTAAGTGTCCAAGTGTCCTTAACCATGACTGAGTGTCGAGTGTCCGATGTCAATACTCGAGGCAAAATGAATAGTCCGGTTAACAGAGGCATGATTTACTTCCCCAGGACTCGTTCATCATCAATTAGTCAATTATACTCATATTGTCAACTTCATGGGGGAACTTTCCCCGAGAATTATAAACATGTGTCTGATGTTGCATACTTGTGCTTGTTTACATTTTGGTTGCTTCACTTTTATCTCCTCGTTTGTTGCTGTCTTTTTTTTTTGCAGTATCAGGTAGGAAGCTTAATTTATACAAGATTGGCATGGAAACTGAAAAGACTAATGCTAGACAGGCTCAAAAGCAGATGCATCAAGTAAATAACATCACCTCTTTGGTAGCGTTATATATATATATATATATATATATATATATATATACACACACTCATGCATATATCTCCTAATAGCTAACGCTATTGGCTTCAATTTTCGTATTGTACCAATGCTTAAACCTCAGTTCGCTGTTGTGGAGCTATGCACTAGTTGGTTTTGGTTGGAACTCTAATACACACTCTCGTCTCGGATTGATGACATTAATGTTATTATTATTTTTAATAATAATAATTATTTTATGGGCTACATATAAATATATCAATTATATTTGTTATTTATTATATTGGGTTAAATTAAGTGATCAAATAAGAAACCCAATTAGATTTTAATTTATTGTATGGACCTAATAAGTGGATACCTAATACCAGGCCCAATTAAATTATAATGGAAGATTTAATTAGGTGGTATATAAAAAGGGTTATAGTCCCCAATATATCAAGTACGCGTACGGCTTATCTTCTACCCATCAGAGAGAGTCATTGAGAAACCCTAAGGAGTACTTGGTTGAGGAAGACAATAATCAAGGACATTATACATATTCAAATATCGTTACGATTATCGCCTTATGGATTTAGGTACGCTTCCGCTTTCGGTTTAATCTCGATAATTATATATGATGACTACGGTCCTTGTCTCTATTTTAAAGAATTATGTGTTTATAGAATTATTAAATTCTATCAATTGGCATCAGAGCTTCTTCATATTTTGATTATCAAGATATTTTTTCATTTCGAGAATGTGCTATATAGTCTCTTATCTTTGATTAATTCGGTTATCGATTAACGAGATAAAACCTTTTGTGCGGCTTATGCAGAATTCTATGTTTTGGATTCAGGAGATAGTACTCACAGGATGAAGTTATGGTTTTATATGTCATATTGGTCATTAACTTTATATTTTAGGTTTGTTTTTTAAATCAATTTGTATTTAATTGATTTTGGTGACTATTTTCTTCGTGCTTTGTAAATTGGAAATTTGTTAAGTCACGATTATGTTCTTCTGCTCATGTCAATAACAACCTTAATGTAATTAGAATAGCATGACATAATGACTATTGTTGTGATGATTGAGTGTAGTATCTACTTAAATCTCTCTGAATTACAGTGTCTTCCTATTTGTTAAATATGGTAAGTACATATATTTGGGAAATAAATAAAGCTTGTAAAGAATATAATATATTTGTGAATTAATTTATTTATTATTGGCAAATTATTATTAACCTATTTATTTAGGTGGTCAAATAATTTTTATATTAGTTGATTGAAGCAATATATCGCCAAAGTGACCTCTTTTGTGTAGATTAATTAATTTAAAATTATTATTATGACGATAGAATATTTAATTTTATGCAAATTTTATCGGCCCAAAGGAAGGTAATATTTGGCCAAAATTAAAATATTCTTGTGATAATAAGTGTGTAGCAATATTAAGGTTTTCATGTGAATAATAAGTCGGTCCAAAGAAAGGCCTATTATTTGACAGAAATTAATTGCTAATACTTGATTATTGCATGGAGAGTACCAATTGTAAATTAAATTTTCTTTCCAAAGACTAAAATTTAATGTTGCGCTAGGTATCTTGTGATGGTGTTGCCAATATTTAAAATTTATCACATTATTGTATATAGTAGTTTTGAGCATATGTCGTATATTTGTTTTCTATTTCAGTTACTACTAGTGTTAATTCTGCTTCCGCTCAGTTGAGCATGATTCCAATGTTGAATGGGACAAACTATGTCACGTGGAAAGAGAATGTTGAAATCGTTCTTGGGTGTATGGATCTCGACCTTGCGCTAAGGAAAGAGCAACCAGTTCCCACTACGGATGATCCCAAAATGGATCAAATTGAGAAATAGGAACGCTTTAATCGCATGTGTCTAGCGATCATGAAGCGAACGATTCCAACTGGCTTTCGGGGCTCTATTGCTGAGAGCACAAGTGCCAAGAAGTTCCTCTCCGAGATTGAGCTATTTTGCTAAGAATGAGAAAGCGGAAATGAGTAATCTTCTGTCAAAACTCGTGACCATGAAGTATAAAGGAAAGGAGAACATAAGGGAGTACATCATTGGGATGTCTAATCTTGCTGGCAAACTCAAGGAACTCAAGTTAGAACTTTCGGATGAGTTACTTGTTCACTTGGTTCTTATTTCTCTGCCTCCTCAGTTCGGACACTTTGTGGTGAGTTATAATACTCAAAAGGAAAAATGGACTCTTAATGAGCTCATTTCACACTGTGTGCAAGAGGAAGAGAGGGTTTTGCGAGAGAAGACTGAGAGTGCTCACTTGGCATCAAGCTCTCATGATAAGAAGAGAAAGAGAGGTAAGGATATTGCAAGTGGAAAACCCAAGCATTAGTTGCAAGAGAAGCAGGATAAGGGAACAACCTGTTACTTTTGTAAGAAGGCTGGACATATGAAGAAAGAGTGTTCCAAATATGCTGCTTGGCGTGTGAAGAAGGGGTTGCCTGTGGAGCCGACCGCCAATGATGTCGAAAGATTCATCTATGTGGGCAACGACAATAAAGTTTCAGTTGAAGTTGTTGGAACATTTAGATTATTATTTAAAACTGGTATTTATTTGGATTTATTTGAGACATTTGTTGCACCGTCTTTTAGACGGAATCTTATTTCTATTTCCTGTTTGGACAAATATAGCTACACTTGTTCTTTTGGAAATAATAAAGTTTGTTTCTCTTTAAATTCAAATGTGGTTGCCACTGGTTCTTTGATTGATAATCTTTATATGCTTGATACTGTTGCTTTTAATAATGAAATTTTGCACTCAAGTGCAAAAGGTACAAAGCGTAAGTTAACTGAGAATTCTGCTATGTTGTGGCACAAGCGATTAGGTCATATCTCTAAACAGAGAATTTAGAGGCTTGTGAATGATAGAATTCTTGACCCTTAGATTTAAGTGACTTTCAAGTCTGTGTAGAATGTATTAAGGGAAAACAAACAAACTTGAGAAATTTAGGTGCCAATGGAGCTACGAGTGTCTTGGAACTGATTCATACCGATATATGTGGACCATTCCCTACGGCCTCTTGGAACGGTCAACGGTATTTTATCACGTTCATAGATGATTACTCTAGGTATGGTTACCTATACTTGATACATGAGAAGTCACAAGCTTTGGACGTGTTTAAAGAGTATAAAGCTGAAGTTGAACTTCAACTAAACAGTAGCATTAAAGCTGTCAGATTTGATCGTGGTGGTGAATACTACGGTAGATATGATGGATCAGGTGAGCAACGTCCAGGACCCTTTGCTAACTTCCTAAAGGAGTGTGGAATTATCCCTCAAACTATGCCAGGAAAACCAAATATGAATGGTGTTGCTGAGAGGCGAAACCGTACTCTTAAAGATATGGTGAGAAGTATGATAAGTCATTCTTCCTTGCCTAAATCACTTTGGGGAGATGCACTAAAGACTGCAATTTATATCCTTAACCGGGTTCCAACTAAAGCAGTGGCCAAAACTCCTTACAAACTTTGGACTAAGAAAACACTTAGTATTAAGCATTTACATGTTTGGGGTTGTCCAGCTGAGGCAAGGCCATATAGGCCGAATGAAAAGAAACTGGACTCTAGGACGGTTAGTTGCTATTTTGTTGGATATCCGGAACGTACTCGCGGATTTAAATTTTATGATCCCGCTACTAGATCCTTCTTTGAGACTGATAATGCAAGATTTTTTGAGGATGTTGATTTTGGGAGGGAAGATATAGGTAAAGGTATTGTCTTTGAAGAAGATAGTCATGGTCCTATTTATGACTCTGCCGAGAGCAATGATCAGATTATGATACCTATCATTGTTCAAGGCCCTCCGGTTCAAGACAACACTGAAATTCCCCATGAGGAACCAATTGAGCAAACTCAACAACCTCATGAATCACAAGAAGTGCCACTAAGGAGATCCGCTAGAGAGCGAAAGAGCGCAATTCTAGATGATTATGTTGTTTTTCTACAAGAACATGAAGATGGAGTTGGCATTGGGGAAGATGATCCTGTAAGTCTTCAACAAACCATGCAGAGTCCTAAATCTCAAAAGTGGATTGATTCCATGAATGAAGAGATGCAATCTATGAAAGATAATGACGTTTGGGATCTTGTCGAGTTGCCTAAAGGCTCAAAACCTATTGGTTGCAAATGGGTATTTAAAACCAAAAGGGATTCGAGTGGTAACATCGAAAGATATAAGGCTCGTCTAGGCGCTAAAGGATTCACTCAAAAGAAAGGTATCGACTACAATGAGACTTTCTCTCCGGTTTCCACGAAAGACTCATTTAGAATTTTTATGGCACTTGTGGCTCATTATGATCTAGAGCTACATCAGATGGACGTAAAGACGACGTTTCTCAATGGAAACATTGGCGAGATAATTTATATGGTACAGCCAGAAAACTTTGTCATTGGAGATCCAAAGACTATGGTTTGCAAATTAAAAAAGTCCATCTATGGTCTCAGGCAGGCTTCTGGTGAATGGTATCACAAATTTCATCATGTAATCACATCATATGGTTTCGAAGTGAACTTGGTGGAACATTGTGTATATCACAAGTTCAGTGGGAGCAAATTTATCTTTCTTCTCTTATACGTTGATGACATCTTACTTGCTACTAATGATATAGGCTTATTGCACGATACCAAGAAATTTCTCACTAATCAATTTGAGATGAAGGATCTTGGTAACGCCTCTTTTGTATTAGGAATTCAGATACATAGAGATCGCTCTCGAGGTATTCTTGGATTGTCACAAAAGAGCTATATCGAAAAGATCCTGGAAAGGTATGGCATGAAAGATTGTGCACCAATGGATACACCTGTGTCTAAGGGAGACAAATTTAGTCTCTAACAGTGTCCGAAGAATGAACCTGAGATAAGGGAAATGCAAAGGATACCATATGCATCGGCAGTGGGAAGCCTAATGTAAGCTCAAGTTTGTACTCATCCTGACATAGCATTCATTGTTGGAATGTTGGGAAGATATTTGAGTAATCCGGAAATGGAGCAATGGAAAGCAGTGAAATGAGTCTTACGGTATTTGAAGAAAAGAAAAGACTATATGCTCACATACAGGAAATCAGATCATCTAGAAATCATTGGATATTCAGATTCTGACTTTGGAGGATGCAAAGATGAAAGAAAATCTACTTCGGGCTATGTTTATCTACTGGCTGGTGGAGCGATTTCATGGAGGTCTGCCAAACAGACGCTCATAGCTTCATCCACCATGGCTGCAGAATATATAGCATGTTTTGTGGCATCCAATCAAGCTTTATGGCTGCGAAACTTTGTCACTGGTTTGCGTATCCTTGATGGTGTTGAAAGACCATTAAAGATATTTTGTGATAATAAATCAGCAGTGGAGTATTCAAACAATAATAGGAGCACTACAGATGCAAAACATATAGATGTTAAGTTCCTAGTTGTTAAAGAAAAGATTCAGAGTGGACAGATTTCGATAGAACACATTGGCACTAACTCCATGATTGTGGATCCGCTCACTAAGGCGTTAACACCTAAGTTCTTTCACGAGCATACTGCTCATATGGGTGTTACCTTATGTGATACTTTGGTTTAGTGGGAGTTTGTATTTTGGTGTTTTATGTAATAAACATTGAGTTGTTTATGTTCTGCAGAATACAGTTGATGGAATTTTATTAAATGTCACTCTATTTTTGTTCAATTTTCTTATTGTGGTTTAACATTGAGTTGGGAAAATTGGAATCAATCTCGTTAGAGATTGCCTAAGGACTAGTTGGAAATAGACATTATATAGATCACATTACATGTAATTTCCATGCCACTTATCCGTGCATTGATTCATATCGTTGAATATATTTGTGTGGTGACCCTAGAAGGTTTAGTCACGTAAAATTTGTGACAAATGCCGCCAGAAACTCATACATATATAGTAGACGGACAGAATTGTTTTGGTAAAATCTAAGGACGATAAATAACATAAAGTTGCGCACTAAAGTTTTGTATAATTGATTCTGGATTCATATGAAGCCCAAGTGAGAGATTGTTATTATTATTTTTAATAATAATAATTATTTTATGGGCTACATATAAATATATCAATTATATTTGCTATTTATTATATTGGGTTAAATTAAGTGATCAAATAAGAAACCCAATTATATTTTAATTTATTGTATGGACCTAATAAGTGGATACCTAATACCAGGCCCAATTAAATTATAATAGGAGATTTAATTAGGTGGTATATAAAAAGGGTTATAGTCCCCAATACATCAAGTATGCGTAACGGCTTATCTTCTACCCATCAGAGAGAGTCATTGAGAAACCCTAAGGAGTACTTGGTTGAGGAAGACAATAATCAAGGACACTATACATATTCAAATACTGTTACGATTATCGCCTTATGGATTCAGGTACGCTTCCGCTTTCGGTTTAATCTCGATAATTAGATATGATGACTACGGTCCTTGTCTCTATTTTAAAGAATTATGTGTTTATAGAATTATTAAATTCTATCAATTAACTCCTTGATAATATTTTTTTCTTTCTTTCACTCTCATCTTCCTTTCTTTTTCTCGTGTTGATGATGGAGTAGCCCTAGGCACATCTGTATACTTCTCCATTTTTTTGTTTTATTTTATCTGGTGCTCGGTCTCGGATTGATGATATTGACTCCTTGATAATATTTTTTTTCTTTCTTTCACTCTCATCTTCCTTTCTTTTTCTCGGGTTGATGATAGAGTAGCCCTAGGCATATATATATACTTCTCCATTTTTTTGTTTTATTTTATCTGGTGCTCTAGGCACATTGGCCTTTCGCGGGATTGGTGTAGGTTATTTGGTGTTCTAGGCATATTGGTTTAGTATATTTGGTGCTCTAGGCACATTGGCCCTGCGAGTGATTGTTTAGTTTATTTGGTACTCTAGGCACATTAGCTCTTTTTGAAGGATTGGTTTAGTTTATTTGGTACTCTAGGCATATTTGTTTAGTTTATCTAGAGCTCTAGGCACACTGGCCCTTCTCGGAATTTGATTAGCTTTGGATACAATTTAAATTGGGATACAGTTTAGTTGAGGATTGGATACAGTTTGTTGAATTGGATTCAGATATTTGAAGTTTGTATTGGGTTGATTACGGAGTTTGGTTTTGGATTAGGATTTAGTTTCGCATAAAAGTTTTGGTATTGTTTTCGATGGTTGCAGATTTGTTAATTTGATGATTTGATTGCTTTGTTTTCTCTTGAGTTGCTGCGTCTTGGGACGATTTCTTTTATTGTGTGTCTTTGGATTCGTTTGGAAGTTTATGGTTTGTTTGGATTCGTAACTCTATTTTTGGTTTTACTTGGATGCTCTTGAATCTGGTGTTGCAGTTTTTGGATTTGTTTGGTTACGTAGCTACGTCTCTGGGTTGGCAAACTCCCGATTAAATATCGTGACTTTGAAGGGGGATGTTAACATATATAATGATATTATATTATTGGATAGTTTTATTATTATAATAACTAGTTTAAATCCCGTGCGATGCACAGATTGCACATTTTTTTTATTATTATAATATTTTTTTAAAAATTTTGAATTCAATTCTTAATTTTGTTCGTTTAAAACTTTAAATGATATGACTTCATAATAATTATATTAGTAGACCTATATGTTCATAACTTTTTTAGAACATTTAAACTTATTTAAAATGATAGCATTGGTAAGGGGGAAATGTTATTATAACAAAATTATCATTTTTTGAGGGTAAAAATATAATGTCTCCGTTGTGTTCGGACCGTAAAAGATATTATTTTAGCATGGTGATTATTTAATCGATTAACTATAATTCTATAAAATATATTTGAAAAAGACAATATTACTGATTGAATGATATAGTTTTATTGATAATTCTATGTGTATTTTTATAAAAATAATATTTATGTTTTAATTAAAATTTGATTTTTTAGTTCACATCAATAGGATACGAATTATACTTAGTCTAATATTAATTTGATTTATCTCGGATCAGTGATTTACATTATTTTATTTTAGTCCGATGCTCAATACACCGACCAAATCAAACTAATTAGTTTTAGTTTAATTTTAACTTTTTTTAAAGTCCGAATTAATAAGATAACTTTGTTTTAGACTGAATAATTAGGATATATGATTTTATTTTTATTGGTCGAATTGTAATTTTATTTTAGTTTTATGTTAGTCTGAATCAATTGTATAATGTTTTTTTCCTGGATAAATAAAATATATTATTTTGTTTATCCGAGTTCATTAGTATAATCTTTTTAGGAGGATGGATATTATTATTAATTTATCTTAACCCGATTTATATGATATATCAACTAAATCTTAATAATTATAGTTTGCTTAAATTTAATTTAGTCCGAAGTAACAAATTAGAATAATAACAAACTCGAGATGAATTAAAATATAAATTGATAGAAGAAATTGAATTTAATATAAATTATAATGATATAGAGTTTGATATAAAATAGAATTGAAATTGGTAAAGCAATAGAGTAAGTTGACTTCAATATCAATTAAAATTAAATTGATCGACCCAATAATTAGAATTAGAATAATTAAGTGAGGGTAATTAAGTAATTTCAGCAAATACCGACCAACCAACTACCAGACTTTTAATATTTCGTCTATTAATAGCTTAAAACCCGTGCGATGCACGGATGCACAAATCTTTTTTAATAATATATAATTTTTTAAACAAAAATATTTTAAATTAATTTTTTTAAATTTGTTCATTATTTTTTTATTTCTACCTTTTTAAATGATATGACTTCGTGATAATTATATTAATACACGTATATGTTCATAGTTTTTTAAAAATATTATTACAACGATTTTATAGTTTTTTGAGAATAAAAATATAATGTTTCTATTATGTTGAAACTTTAACAAAAATATTATTTTAGAGATGTTATTACTTGATGGATAAACTATAATAGTTATTTGTGCCCGCAAGGGTTGACTATGCTGGTTAAAGAGGGGATAACTGTCTTTTTGGTCACATGTTTGAATCCCACGGGAGAAGAATTTATAATTTTACCTCCTAAGACAGAGCATGTCGCTTAAATGCGGTTTACCTTGGTTTACCCAGTGCGCACCCGAAGAGTAGCGGATGCGGGTTTCCTAAGATAAAAAAATAGCTATTTGAAAAAGATAAAAGTATTGATCGAATAATATAGTTTTATTGATCATTTTTGTGTGTTTTAAAAAAAATTATGTTTAGTTAAAATTTAATTTTTGGTTCATATCAATAGGATACTAATTTTGCTCAATCTGATATTAATTTGATTTATCCCGTATTAGCGGTTTGCTTAATTTTATTTTAGCCAGAGACCCATTACTATGACCAAATTCAACTAATTAAATTTAGTTTAAATTTAATTTTTATGCCCGGATCAATAAAATTGTTTTGTTTTAGCCCGAATAATTAATATATATGATTTTATTTTAGTTGGTTGAATTATATTTTAATTATCTTGAATGACTAATATATATTATTTTGTTTATCGTAGTTCAATAGTATAATTTTTAAGACGGGTTGATAGTATATATTATTTTTTCTTAACCCGATACACATTATATGAATTAAATTCAACTAATTATATTTAGTTTGCTTAAATTTATTTTAGTCAGTAAATATCAATTAGAATAATATAGAAGTAAATATGAATTAGAATTTAAAATTGGTAGAAGAAGTTGACTTTAATATCAATTAATAATAATATAGAGTTGTATATGAAATAGAATTTAAATTGATAGAGGAAGTTGATTCCAATATTAATAAGAATTGTAATTGACCGATCGACTAACTGACTAATTAGTTATAGAATAAATAATTACTAATTAGTTATAGAATAAATAATTAAAGATAATTAAGTAATTTTAGTAAGCACCGACCGACCGATTACCAAACTTTTAATATTTCGTTTATTATAATATATATAGATTTACTTGTTAGAATATTTTTTTATGATGTATAGTTGTTATTTGTAATCGAGAATAAGTCTTATTTTATTATCTTCTCTCCATACTTTATAGAGGAGAAACAGGAGAAGGCTTCCAGAGCGCCTTTTAAAAAGTCAATATATGAAGCTGTAGCATCAGAAGCTGTGAGTTGATTGTTTGATTTTGATGAGTTTGATTTTTTAGATGGACATTGTTTAAATTGCGGATTTTTTTTTGTTTTAAATTGTAACAGGATAAAGCTCCGTATGGAGCCAAGGCGGAGGAGCGGAAAGCTGATTATGAAAAGATGATCCTCGCGTACATCAGTTGCACCAGTTGTCAGCATCTTTTGTTAAACGCCTAATGGTAGTTTCCGAAGAAACATGTTGCACCATTTGAGCAAAACTCTCTTCTCCTATTTTACCTTCCTAAGTTCTTGTTTTTGTGAACAATGCTTCCACCTTCCGAATGGAAGAGGCGTCTTGAAACCCAAATTTGAGACATTTTCTCAATTTTTTGTGAAATTATTTAATGGCAGTATAACCAACTGAAATTTGATATTTGTGATTTATTTGGAAAACAAAGTTGGAAGTTTAGTTAACTTTTTTAGAAATATATATATATATATATAAAATAAAGCTACCAATTTTTTTGAAAGTGGTGAAAAGATATCAGTGGAGAGCAGCTTTCACTGTTATGTAAGTTAATTTTTCCACATCCCATTTTCTTTTTATTGTCATGGTGTACATGGAAATAAACATTTTCCGGGTTTTATATATTGCTGCTGCATGAAGGACATTTGGCACAACCAGATGGAACTTGGAGTGGTGACTCACCAATATAGATGTGAATTCTATCTAGTCAAAACAGAGAGCCGGAGAGAACAATAATAACCAAAAACAAAACAAGGAGAGGGGACACAAATCTTTCCAGAGCAAGGCTTATATGCAAATTAGTTTAAACTTTTAGCCCCTGAGGTATGAACTTTAATCTGGTTTTGACTCTTAGATCTATTCTTGTAAATTGTTTGGAACTATCATGGTCTTTAATGCCAAAATCCTGCTTCAAGATTTCTAGTCAGAATGTAATTGTTGTGTTTACTTGTGTTGATTAATTCATCTTGTTCTTACAAAAACCTTTTCCTCGGTATTAAATTTCTGAATTTACAGATTTCCTTGTGATTTCCGTTTACTTCTTATCCGGACCATTTGTCCTCTGATTACTACTAGATACCGAAAAGAATGGACTCGGTAGATAATGGGAAGGGAGTCACGGATGTGGGAGTTACAGATGGCAGCTGGAGGGAAAAAAGAAAGAGAGGCAGACCAAGAAAATATGGACTTAATGCACCGATTATACACTCAGTGTCACCGTTGCCGATTGCTGATCAGTCACCCCCAGCCGGGTTTTCCTCCAAATTTCTTGTCTTCCCTGTTAAAAATCGGACTTTAGTTCCAACAGGATCAGTCTCAGCTGGTGGTTCACAGAGTAAAGCACTGAACGGTGCCATTCCAGAAAGTTTAGGTATGACTATGGATTTATGTTGGCAGTTTTCCTTTTCATATTCCACTGCATTTCAAGGTTTATAGTTATAATTGCGAGGTGGTTCCTTCGCGTGTCCTCTATGATATTTTTAAAAAAAATGAGTTATAGAATTGTTAGAGTATTCAGCTGATTCCTGGAAACCATATCATGAATGTAAGATTATAATATTTTAATGCCCTCTTGTAAATGAAAATGTATAGATTGATAGCTTCAGAAGTTTCTTTTAAGTGGTAGTTTATTTTGTTCTGCTATTTTGGTGAGGGGAAAGTTTACAGTGAGCAGTACTAGAACATCGTTTCTAGTTTGCAACAAAGTTATATGGTTTGTATATGAAGTACGAACACATTTCTTTCATCAGGATTATCAGAGTATCACTGACTTAGAGCTCAACAGAATTGCGTAAAGTCTTTTGACCGACTTTCCAAAATGGAGCCCAATGAGTTTCAAAAATCATCAAAAATATATGGAAGCAGTCAAATATAATGATGTGATAACCCTTGAAATCATGGACTTTGAGTCATCGTGCCCTTCTTTCTGTGTAAATTAGTTATTCTATATACTTGTGTTTTTTTACTTCTCGCCTCACTTTTCACTGCCTGTTCCAGCATCAGGTGCGGTGCATAAATTACCGGTCCGCCGTCCTGAACCTGAGTACAGGAGTAACATGGAAACTGTGGAAATTACTGGTACACAGGCTCAAATGCAGGCTCACAGGGTAAATTGCCACTGGCCTCTTAGAGTGCAGTTACGTTTATGTCTTGATAAACTACGTTATTGACTTCTACTTTTGTATTCAATTAATACCCTGTCTTTCAGATCGCCTCAACTGTTGCTGAGCTGAACACTAGCTTTGAGACTGCTAAAAAGAAAATAAAAGAGTTGGGGAAGCAAGTACCTGACCTTATTCAGATCGAGAAGTGGAATGATCAGATAGCCAGCTGGGATGAGAAGAAGAAAAAGTTTGAGAAGGAATGTAATGAAGCTAAACAAGCAGCACTTAAAGCTTATGGTGAGAAGCATGAAGCTCAACAAGCAGCACTTAAAGCTGTTAGTGAGAAGCAAGATCTAGAGAAGAAGTTAGAGAAGGCTATCAAAGAGGCAGATGATGCCAAGGCCTTTGCCAAGAGGGCAATAAATGAGGCTGCACTCAAATTTGTTAATGAGAGGCGTGACCTCGAGGAGAAGTTGAAAAGGGCTGTCAAGCAGGTAGAAGGTGATATCGAGGAGAAGTTGGAAAGGGCTGTCAAGCAGGTAGAAGATGCCCAAGCTTCGGGTAAAAAGGCAATATACGAAACTTCAAATAGTTACAAGATTTGCTTGGACAATTTTGTTGCATCCCTAGGCAATTGTGAGGGCAAATCTTTGGAGGACCATGTAAATGAGCTTGCTAAGACAATGCACCATGATTATGTTTCCCGAGCTGATGTGGTAGTTGAAGTGACAGGACATGAAGGTGATGGGGATAAAAAAGATGATGCGGCAATGCAACTTAGATTGTCTCAACGGGCAACTAAGCCAAATCCCAAGTATGTGCAACGTGAATAGTGCATGATGAATGTTTTGTTTGTTCGACAATGCAATGCACTTCTGAGTCTATGCTTTGTAATTCTGTTACCAAAGTACTATGTATGTAGATGTATGTCTTTCGACAATGCAATGTCAGAACTCAGAATGCTTATAAAAATCGATGCTGCAGAAACTGTGAAATGCTCTGAACTTGGGTGTCAGTAATTTCAACGTTGGATAAATGTAAAAAAAATTAAAGGAGTCTGTAGCTCCCCTACCAGCTCCGGTACTATTCGAGTTTTAGGTACACTTAAACTCTCAAAGCAATTGCAGGATGTTGTGCTACTGGGAGACTGGTATACACAAGTTCCTCTTGCAAAAGACGAATGAAGAAATGATTGTGAGATTATGAGATAACAAAAGTAATGGCCACACAAAACAATTGCTACTTCTGTTAAAAATTTGTTATATGAGCTGTTTGTATTGTTGATTTAAACGAAAATGAATGCAATCTGCTACTACTGGTATAAAGAAGGGATGGAAATGGGAAAGCAAACAAAATTCAATTCCATTTCCATATTGGTAAAATCTGTTTTCCATCCCAATCAGTTATATTTGTTTATGTTTCCATTAAATGAGAATGAGTAATGAGATTGCTACTCGAATGGCAAATAATACCAATTTTTCAAACTACATAATACCAATTTTTCAAAGTTTCAAGGCAAATAATACTAATTTTTCACATATTTTAATAGGGATTTGAAGTTTGGGTATTTTTAAACACATTTGAAGCACCAAGGAGAAAAAAATTAATTAAAATTTGGTATCTCATGTCTAAAACGCCTATCACCCTAGACAAGCTTATCATAAATTCACAATATGAAACTTATTATTTTATATTTTCATAATTTTTGTTATTCGAATGTGTATTAGTAATATTAATTTTAAGATATGTATTATAGTATTATATCGCTTAATCTAAAAGTTGATGTTTTTGCATTTCTTTAATTATGACCTATAATTGACGAGATACCCTTTTGATGGGTATCCGAAAATAAAATCTTTTTCCTTCATAAAATAAGGTTTTTTTTAACAAAGAGTAAAAATAAAAAATTGTAATAAAATGAGTGTTCTAAAATTCGCTAATCGGCATCGTTCGGGGAAATTTCAGTGATTAATTGGATAATCGGTAATTAATCTGATTGATTAATCGGAAGCAGTTTAATTAATTAAATGATTATAATACATTATTCTATATAAATTTCGTTAACCTTTCATAAAATTTACAAAAATAATATCACAAATCACTAATTCATATTTATTATTTATGTGTTATATTCATATTTTTTTATAGTTGATTTATACATAATAATTATTTTTTTGTTAATTATTTATACATAATATTTAATAGGAAATTTGTCAAATATACCAACTTTTGGATATTTATTTGCAAATCTACTACCTTACTTAAAAATTTTCAAATTTACTATCTTTTTAAACATACAAACAATTAAATTGCAAAAAAATACCATCCCTTAGCCCTCTTTATCATCTTATCCTTCCTCGGCTCATCTTCCTCCGCCACAACCTCCTCCTCAACCCTCTACCCTTCCTTCATAACCACAACCTCCCTCTGCCGCCGACACCACCACCGCCATCTCTGCCGACGGCACCGGCGCTGGAGCTTCACTCATCGGCGTATAGGTCTGATCCGACGTGAAGAGAAAATTATGTCTTATCCGACTTACATTTCGTATTATTATGCGAAGGTGAATATGAATCTGAGATTGCCTCGGCATTTGTTATCGAAAGAGGATGGTAGGTTTGCGCAACGTATGAATGGGAGTGGAGCTGCTATAGGTGATAGGAGGAAAATTGGGAGAGAGGAGGGAGGTGATGGGAGTCGGTCGTTGTTTGCGGTGCAGATGGAGAAAGGACAGAGTAATGGAGAGTGGAGCGGCGATGGATTGATTGGATTGTCTGGTTTAGGATTAGGTGGTAGACAGAAGAGTATGGCCCTGCAGGCGCACTCATTTTTCGCAATTTGTAATCACGTGAGCATCTTATTTTGCAACTAAATGTAATTTTTAATAGATTTTTTTCAAATTTGCATTTGTGGTTGCATATATGATTGCTAGCAGTTGCTGATATGGTTGCAAATGCAAACTCCGTATTTTTAGAAATATTTTTTGAAAGATAGTATTTTTGCAATTTATTTTAAAAATTTATAGCATTTTTACAAAAAAAAATTTTGACTTGGGTATTTATGAAAAAAGCCCTTTAATATCATTGCTTAATAGTTCGAAAGTTTGACCGGGGTTATTTGGTTCGCCAAATTCTGCAATCAGGTATGAGTTTCAGTCATTTCAACCCTGATGTTTGGTTCAAAAAAATAAAATTTTATATCCATTACTCGAACCCCCAAGATATGGGTTTTCATATCCAAGTAGGGAGGTGGCTATGAGTAGAGATACACAAAAACTGGATCGGGCCGAATTCGGGTTGGGTTTTGAAAAATCCGGATTTTTTAAAATCGGGCTGGGACGTGTTTTTTTTTAAAATCAGGTCGGATTTCATTCAAAATAACTAGGCCCGTTTAGGCCCGCGGATCGGGACGGGTCGGGCCACCGGATTTTTTTTAAATAAATTCTTATTAATAATATTTTTTTTGTAATAATAAATATTTATTTGCATTTTTTAGATTGTATTTGCAAGGTTAGGCTTTTATTTATATGTACACACTTTTAACTAGAATTTGGAATAATTTCTTCATGTTATAACTTAGATTAGTTTAAAATATAAAATTTACATCTCGGTAATTCGATATTAATATATTCAATTTATGATTTTGAATTAAAATTATATTAGAAATTTAGATCTTTTATTCAAAATTATATTCAACTATAAAATAAAGTTGGATAAAACATAATTTCTTTAAAGTTTTATTCGAATATTTATTAATAATCATCATAAAATCTGGGCTTTTATAAGACCGGGTCGGGCCGTACCGAGCTTTGGACCGGGTTGGCCCTAAATCCAGATCGGGGCTTAAATCCGGGCTTTTATAAGACCGGGTCGGGCCGTACCGAGCTTTGGACCGGGTTGGCCCTAAATCCAGATCGGGGCTTAAATCCGGACTTTTCTCGGATCGAGCCGGACTGGATTTTTACAAAAAATATGTGGCCCGTTAAGGTCAGCGGGCCGGATCGGCCCGAGCCGGGTTTTTTTGGATCGAATTTTTATGCGATATTTTTCGGATCAGATCGGACGGGTGTTTCAGATTCAGATTTTTTGTGCATCTGAGGGAGGGGTATGGGTATCAAATTTTATTAATTATTTTAATTTCTATTTAAGAAATTATATAAATTTGTTTAATATTAAAAATTATCTATGAGCCTAAAATATTTTGTGATCTTCTTGATCCGTTAAAAATAGTTACATAAAAAATTGAAGGAGAAATATGAGTAATTTAATTGAAAAAAATTATTCAATTATTAGAGATTATGATTTAAGGGAATATGATAATCAATACAAGAAAATATTTAATTATTAAATATTATCTATTATTTTAAGTTTTAGTTTTTCCTTAAAAAATATTTGTTTTATTAATTTCGCCATTTGACCAAATTGACCCATTTTTTTTCCCAAAATATCAATTTTGACTAAATCAGCCAACTTTTAACTGATTTTAGAAAAAAACAAGTTTTGACCCAATTTTTTTATTAATTCCGTCTTATATCTGATTAATCGATTAATTAGTCAATTTTTAGAATAATTTCCAGTTTGTTATTTATTTTTTCCAAAATTAGGATTTTTTTGTCATAGAACAATCATGGTACAAAAAAAGTGGGGAAATGACCAAATATACCTTTTTAAAAAAAATTGTAACAAAAATACTACTTTTTCATGGATATGGTCAAAAGTACGCATCTAATACGTATCATCAAGATACGTATTCGAGAAATGCGTATCATCAAAAGTTAAAGGTTATATTTTTTTTTAAATTTTTTACATAAATTACCCGTTTGTTAAATGCGTATTAGTGATACTCAACTTAGAAATGCGTATTAGAGAGGTATTTTTGGTCAAAATTTTCAAAAAAGATATATTTGTCACAAATTAAAAAAAAAAGGTATTTTTGTCATTTAAAAAAAAAGTGCGATCTTAGGAATTCTGAAACTGTGAAATACATGAAAGGCGGTGATTTTAACCGTAATTTAAGTCGACCGGCAGTTTTAAATATAAAATTCCTAACAACACGGCTTCTGGGTGATTGGCGAAGGAGATTTCAGCGGATCAACTCTCCAAGGTATTGCTTGTCAGTTCATCTTTTTTACTTTCTTTTTAGCATCAACTCATAATGTACTTTTAAAATTGCTTCTTGAATTTACTTATGTTTTTAGGGTTTAATGTTTCTTTAAGTTCTTTATACTCATCTGAGCTTTTCTTGAAATTTATTGCACGGACTGTATTATAAATTACATGTTTAATTTAACATTAGATTGTGTTTGAAAACAGGGGAATACATGAATGGAGTTATCATATGTATTTCCATTTTTTCTGAAGTGTTCTTGTTATAGTTTTACTTGAGTTGAAGTTGAGATATGTCGTTTGAACCAAACCCATCATTTGAATTGAAATTCTTGTATCGAAACATATGTATTTTTATTTTTACTGGAGTGTTGTTATTTCGCTAATTGTTTCGGAAAAATTCTTGGTATGTAATATATTTGATGTGACAAGTTAGAAATAAACATGTTCCACTGTATTTACAAATTGTTCTTATGATGTGATTATCTATTTTATGTTCAGTCGAGGAATGTTTTTTTCATTGTTTCTAGCGCCTTAAGTTGTTTCGCGTTTGATTAATTATGTGTTCGCATGGTATTCTACCGTTTGCAGTGCTCTCACTTTTTCGAGTATTCTGAGAGGATGGTAATGGATAAGGACTCGTTGCCGAGTTCTTGGATGGATGTTTCTATGAGAACAGCCAATAAAGGAGCAGCTAGTCAGGTTGCCCAACCAATTGTTGCTAAAGAATTGAAAAGGAAGCCCGAGCCCTTCGTGGATACTGATGAGGTGGACGATCAGCCATTATCTTTAAGGAAGGCTTGGGCTAGAACGGTTGCTAAGCCCGTGGTCCGCAGGGCCTCCACTTCTTCAACTGCTGGTGTTGCTGCCGCAGAAGCTGGGGTGACTGGATCTGGTGAGTTGTACCCCCAACTAATCCTTTCGTGACATTTCTTTTCTCATTTCAGAATGTTTTTATGGTTTATAGTTATGCACTTGTGCTCACAAGTTGTTTTTTTTTAATTTGATATATTCGTCTATTGTTGAAGATCGAGTTATAGAATTGTTGAAGTTCTTAAGTGTCTGAATCCTGCCAAAAGTTTCTTCTTTTATGTAGGATTATTTTGTCATGGTTATAGATTAATAGCTCGAGAAGCTTCTTTCACAAAGACTGTTAATGTTTTTCTTGTACTGAAATGCTGGAGAATATTTTCTTAGAGCCGTACAGGGTCTTTGTTTGACATAATATCCTGAGGAGCTCGATGGGTTTCAACATTAAATCACAAATGTACTCGTGAGAGTCAAATTTCATGATGAGGCTTTCATTGATAATCATGGAGCCCATGAGATTTTTTCATTTTTTCTGAATTTGTATATACTTGTTCTTATTTACTTCTTTGTTTGCGTCATATTTAACCCCTTGTTTTTTCCTGTTTTTTGGCAGTTTCAGGTGACAAGCGCAAGTTGCTTAATAGTCGTCCTGCGCCAACTAAAGGAACTATTGCTAGACAGGCAGAAAAGCAGTTGCGTCAGGTAAATTACCTTATTTCTGTCACAGCTTACTGATATTTATATTTTAATAAACTAACTTTATTGGCTTCACTTTTTTTATTATTCCGACGCTGTATCTTTCAGGCTGCCTTAAGTGTTTCAGAGCTGTGCTCTGGTTTTGAGACATCAAAGATGAAAAATGAGGAGCTGAGGAAGCAGGTAACTGATCTTGAGGTTCAGATCCAAAAGTGGAAGTGTCAAAAAACCAGCTGGGATGAGAAGAAGAAAGAGCTTGAGAGAGAACGTGATGAAGGTCGGGAAGAAATACTCAAAGCTGTTGGCGAGAAGCGTAATCTCGAATTGAAGCTAGAGGAGGCTATCCGAATGGCTGAAGATGCCAAAGCCTCTTCTAAGGCAATATATGAGGTTGCACTTAAAGCTGTTGGTGAGAAGCACAATCTCGAGGAGAAATTGGAGAAGGCTGTCAAACAGGCAGAAGATGCGAAGGCCTCCGCGAAGAAGGCAATCTACGAAGCTGTCACCTCAACCAAGAAACATTACATGACTGGCTTAGGAAATTTTGTTGCACACCTGGCCAATGGTGAAGGCATATCGTTGGTGGACTATGTAAATGAGCTTGTTAAAGAGATGCCCTGTCATGATATGCCCCCAGTTGATGGGGCAGTTGACATGGCAGGACATAAAGGTGACAGGGCTATAAAAGTTGAATGCCCTTGTTTTCCCTAGCCACCACTCAGCTGAGTAAGCAGAGAATGCTGCGTTGACGAGTAACTCTTGTTGATGAGTACTTAAAACATAAGAGCTCTCTTAGTAGGTGTTTGATACATTGGGCCACATGTGGGCATCTTTTCTTAGTGGCGCCTTTTGTTAGCTGTCTCGGTTAGTTTCTTTATACTGTGAAGGCCAACTGATGTCTGTTCTAGAAGAAAACTATTTCACCACCCCTCCCTATATCTTCTCCGTCTCTCTCTTTCTCTCCATCTATCTCTCTGCCTATGTGTAAATGAAAATATGAAATAATAGATTACAGTGGTATTATAAATGTAATTTCATTTTATACTTGTATAGTTTGTTCCGGAATATATATTGTTGATATGTTCTTAGTGATATGCTTTCAGGTTATACTGTTGGATTGCTAGTCTATATCTGTGACATAATTTTTGTAAAGAACTGAATCTGTTGGATAATTACTTGTGGACTTGCAGTGAAAATTCTTAACATGTTTATGTTTACAAATAACAAGCAAATGTTTACTTGATTTGGTTCATATTTTGAGTGCTTAACTTTCCTGTAATGGTCATATAAATTATCTGTGGGTTATTTCTGTTAGTTGTTGCTGTCAATATATTTTCTACAGATTTATTTTGCCAAGTATAGTAATGTTGAGTGTTTCTGGACTCTGGGAAACTATTTGTGCCCTTTTGAAATTTTATTAACCTGCTGCATAGGTTGCATTCAGGTTCACAAATAACTTAGAGGTAACATCAGTTTTATTTTCTAAAATGTGTGCTTAATTTGCAATATTGTCATTTTCTAGAATGTGTGCTTAATTTGCCATATTGTGCTGTTGGCGGAGAACATGGAGAAAATAGGCATCCAGCGTGATTCTCTTGTTTTTTTTACCTAATCAGTAATCAGTTATTATTTTGGTTTATTAAAATTAATTAGGCATAGACATGATTTGTTTACATAATTTATTATATTTTTAAGGTAATTATCCAAAATACCTATATTTTTAAATTTATTTTCGAAAATACTATCATTTTTAAAATTATTTTTAAAAATACAATTTTTTTAAATTTTATTTTCAAAATATAATTTGTAACTTTTACAATTTGTTATTCAACTTAATTTCAAATTTTGAAAAGTTAGATTTTAAGATTGCAATATTCCCTAAAATAAAATAAAGTTGCATTTCAGGTTGCAAAAGTTGCAAAACGTATTTTTGAAAATGTAACTTAAAAAAATGTATTTTTGAAAATTGTTTCACAAAGAGACGTATTTTAAAAATATGTTTTAAAAAATATAGTATTCTTGAAAATATCCCTTTTCGTTTATAATTAGTGTATCTTCCTTAATTTAATCCTTAAAGATTTGTAAAAAGTACTTATATAATTAACATTTAAGTTTAAACTTAATACTTCTATATACTAACTGTACACAGAGTTTTTTAATGTCAAGTATTATTACAACTGCGAAAATTATTTAAAAATTTACAACTATGCGATTAAAAATATATTTATTTAGCAAAAAAAAAATATACTATGATACACTATGTACTCAAATAAGTCCTGTAAATATGTAGGGGAATTTTTTTTCTTTAAATTTTATAATTTTTAAATAAAAATTTATCTTTTATTTCATTCAAAAAAAATTGAAGTTTAAGTGTTGTAACCAGATTTTGTATCATTTATGGGTGTTCCCTAATGATGGTGTACATTTTGAACCGTTCTAAGAATTGGCTTGATTAACTAATTAATTAAAATTGGGACGGATTTCGTCTTGATTAATTGAAAATTCCAATCGGGTCAAAATGGTTTCTTCTTAAAAATCGGCCAGTTCGGGTCAAAAATTGGTCAGTTAGGTCAAAAGATGAAAATTAATAATAATAAAATATTTTTATAGAAAAACTGAAATTCAAAATAATAGTTAATATTTAATAGTAATATGTTAGACTTATATTGACTATTATATGCACCTAAATCCTAATTTCTAATAATTGAATTATTTTTTTAATTAAATTACTTTTATTTCTCCTTGAGAATTTACTCGATCGATTCATTTATATCACAATCTCATGTACTTGATTTTCAATGTAATAATTTTAGCATATCACGAATTTATATATAATTTGTATATAATAGTTATTAACTTTCTAACTAATAAGTAGTTAGTATTAATTATTATTTATAAAATAATTATAGAAAAAATATGTATAAATCACTTAAATATCCGATATGAGGGTATATTTTTTGTAAATCTTATGAACCGTAGGGGTTTACCCGGTGCGCATCGAAGGGTAGCGGCTGCGGGTTACCTACGATAAAAAAACTTAATGAAATTTAAATAAAAATATATTATTATTTAATTAATTAAATTGCTTCTATTATTATTTCTATTAATCACCGATTATCCTATTAATCACTAAAAGGTATCTACACCGAACAATACCGATTTATGAATTTTAGAACATAGCCTTTGAGAGCTAATCATGTGCGATTTTGATGACTCGAATATTCATTATGTCATATGTTAGGATTTAAATATATCATGTGTTAATTTAATCAATTTATTTTTCAAAATCGCGTGAACCAAGATAAACCGTACTTAAACGATAAGTTTTGGTTCAGGATACATAATCATAAATTCTTCTCCCGTTGAATTCGAAACTGTGATCAAGAGGATATGTATTCCCTACTTAACCAACTGAGCCAACCATTGCGGCTATTTTTTTGTGAGGAAAAGCTAGGAATTTTATTCATGCGATAAATCCAACTCAATACAATGTTTAACTGAGTAGGGGATTGACTCCCTATCAAAACTACGACCTGGATAATTATAAGATTCCCTAACAAGCTGATGGGTATCCATATTTGCAGATCGTTTAACATGATACAATTCAATATAGTTCAAACATCGGATATAGCTCCGACAAGCTTCAATGATGCTCCCAAACTATGATCTCATCGGTGTTTTGCTTCTGATTGCTTGAATAACTACTAGACCATCTGGGACCAAGATAACATGAGGCCACTTCATTGCATCTATCCAACTGAGCGCTTCCTTCACCGCCAAAGCTTCTGCTAGAACTGGAGCTACTAATCCCTTGTGCACCATCGATTTTGCTTGAATCACCATACCAGTATCTTCTCTAGCTATCAAACCAAAGCTTGCTGCATCGAGATCTTCAAAATCAGCCGCATCAACTGATACCTTAACTGTGTTATATTAAGGTTTAACCCAAATACACTCTCCATCTCCCACATGAGAAGGTTGAAGAAGATCCATAGGTGACCTACTTTGAGCTATCGTCCATTGTGTAAGTTACTGCTTCGCTGCTACTGTTTTGTTCACTGATGATATTCTTTGGTTCCAGACTAGATCATTTCGGTTTCTCCGTAACGACCAACAAAGAGTGACAACCTCTGCCTGCATTTGTAACGTTGTACACTAAAAGATACCCTCCAACCATGCGCCAAAGCTTGAAATATCCATACTCTGAATATCAATTTTAAGAAGTTTCCAACATTGCTGGGCAAATGGACATGTAACTTGTGCATAATTGTTTCAGCATTTTCGTGACATGATTTATACGAGTACAAGTTACATATGCTTAAAATTATTATTCAATAACTACTATCTCTTTAATTTGATTAACTTATTTTAGTTTTAAGCCAAAACGTTTTGTTTTAATGTCCTTAAAATTACCTAACTATATTGTTATGTGCCTCACTGGATTTGGTTAAATCTTTAAATTACTTTACAAATTATTACTTTATTTAGTTAACTTTGTATTAAGTATGGACTATATAATAATCATTTTAGTTAAATTTTATAATTATATTATAACTTTATCAATTTTACCTTTTTAACATATTTTGCGTTCGATATCGAATAAAGAAGCGGAACCGGAGGTAAATGACCGTCATTTGACAGAATTTGGGTTTGGGATTTTTTTCTTTTTTCAGTAAAACTTATTTTTGAGAATATTTAATTGAAAGTAACAAATTTTTCCACGAAACATTTTCTCGAGAAAACCTTTTTCCCCAATACTTATTTTAAGAAAAAAAATTCCGAGAAACCTTTTTCGAAAATATGTTTTGTGGAAGTGATTTTATGAGAAATATTTTTGAGAATTTTTTTGTAATTTTTTTTTCAATTTGTTTTCATTTTCATTCTATTCCGTTGAAAAAATATTGAGAAGTGAACAATGATCAATTCATTATATTTTCATTTTATTCTATTCTCATTTTATTTATTTATCATTTTATTTCAATCTCATTTCATTCGTGTGAAGAGGCCGCATCTAAAAGAATAAACGGTTTTTCTGTTATGTGCCATAAGTATACATTAACCACAAACTTCTATAAATTTAGCTTGTTGTGATTGGCCAATACTTCTTAATAATGGTGGACCCCATGCATTTACAACAAATGCACCAATCAAAACATTCCAAATTTTATAAGTTTTAGTGCTTAGCATGTGGCCATGGGCACATACTAGAAAAACCCAACAATAAAACGGTATGTGTGATGGATCGTTGAGGCATTCAAGCTAAGGAATAAGTTACTAGTTGTCCTTCTAATTGAAACTTCGAACAGCCTGCATGTAATAGCTAGCTAGCTGGCGTGCATGGACATGATTATGGGGGTTCTAACTTCCGAGTTTATTCTTTTTTTTTCGTAATTTAATTACGCACTTGATAACTCCTGGTGGCGAGGCCGCTCCTTCGATGCCGTGCTTGGATCCTTAACCACTGTGGAGGTGTAGCTATGGTGGGGTTCCTACAAAATAACACCGGAAGGGGAGTTTGGGTCTCGCGGTACCTCCGGTGTGAGAGTAAGAACTCATTTTTGGAGAAGATGAAGATAAATAGGAATGCAGGGTGGCTGTGTGTGTATATGAGTGTAAGAGAATGATTAACCCCAAAACCTTACCTTCTTGGGCTATTTATAGCCCAAGGACAGGGTTTTGGGGTTGGTACCTTTAAATCATAGCCCTTGGTTCTGGGAGCGGAGGACACCTGGTTGGAGTGGATGCTTTACACGTGTTAGTGCGGGACTGGTCGAGGAATGTTCTGAGGATCCTCTGACACGTGCCTTGATTATTTCCATGATTGATGTGTGACAGTTGTCCCTATCATGTGCTTGGGCCAATATCTCACGTGCTGGGATCCCTCAAGGTTGTCCTTGCGGGACTAGGTCAGCTAGGACTGGCGGTGTCCAAGAGTAGACTGATTTAGGATGTAGGACTAGTCCTTTCCGGAGTTGTATGGAGTTAGGAGTTCAGGACTAGTCCTTCCAGGAGCTGTATTCCAGGACTAGTCCTTCCAGGAGCTGTATGGAGTTAGGAGTCTGGGACCAGACCTCTCAGGAGCTATATGTATTATCATGTGCCCCCCACTCCCTTATGCAGATTTTCTGGATGGGGGAGTAAATTTTGGCTTGTTTGAAGAACATGAGCTTTTGGTTGTTGTCTTTAGTAAAATTTGAGCTTTTCTTGCCTCCCAGTCCGGATTGCGTTGAGTTTAGCCAATCAGGAATAAAGTTGGGTGTCCTTGGAAGAATTTGAGCTTTTCTCGCCCCTCAGTCCGGATTACGTTGAGTTCAGCGAATCCGGACTAAAGTGGTTGTCTTTAGAAGAATTTAAGCTTTTCATGCCCCCAGTCCGGATTGATTTGAGTTCAGCGAATCCGGACTAAAATGGTTGTCTTTAGAAGAATTTGAGCTTTTCTTGCCCCCCAGTTGATAAGTGGCATTTTATACCACTTAGAACATCTTAAAATGGCTTAAACCGGTGCCTTGAAATCAAGTATTTTGTGTATTTGATGCGTTTTTCTAGTGTTTATGCATTTCAGGGTATTAGTTGCATTTCGGAGGAGTAATCATCAAGAATAATCCTTGACATGTGTTCACCATTGCGAGAGGAAAGGAAGGGGCAGATTACGGCGAAGAAACGGAGCAAACTCAGGATTTTTCCAGTAGGGTCCTGAGCGCCCGCTCAGTAATGCTGAGCGGCCGCGCAGAAAGCTGAGCGCCCGCTCAGCTATGCTGAGCGGCCGCGCAGAAAGCTGAGCACCCGCTCAGCTATGCTGAGCGGCCGCGCAGGGTTGGGAAAAAAGATAATTTATTTTAGGACTTCTACTTCTGTTTGGCTTCCACTTCTATGTAATCTGAGTTTTTTGGGACTAGTATATAAGTAGATTTGGAGACGTTTTCACGAGAGAGGATCGTGGTATTAAGCAAGGAGCGAAGGAGATAAGGAAGAAGACCGTTTTAGCACACAACAACGAAGAGGAAGTATATTTTCTTGTGATTCTTGTTTGGTTGTAACGTTGGATGCTAGTTTTCTTACTTTGAACCTATTTACTCTTGTGATGTACTCTGGTTTAATATAATTAGTTTAGTTATTATTTTCTTGTGTTTGTTTATCATGATTTCATATGAACCCATGATGACGATAAGTGCTATTATGGGCTAATCGTGATCATGGGGTCGCAACGGATTTACTATGAAATTCTTTAGTTAATTGTTTAATACTTTAGTGTGTGATGATTGTATGATATCTAGTATTGGTTGTGCATATTCGTCTTATGTGCGTCGCGAACATATAAGATAAGGTGTTAATCTCTTGTGAAGCGACGGTGGATCTTGAGATTTAGAACTTGCCATGCTAGCATAGGTTCATGTATGATGTGCATGATTAGTGGGTAACTCTAACAGTTTTATTTGCCCTGTGTAATCAAAAGGAATAACTTGTGCTTAAATCGTTATGTTGTCAATTTCTGTAGACATATAGGAACTCAACATAATTGATGACTATTCAACTTCTATCTTAATTGTGGATGCTTGGTAGAATGGTATTAGTACAATGAAAGTTGGCTTTTATCAGTTTCTTGTTATTCGATTAATATCATCACTGTCACATGCTAAAGGTAATAACAATAACTATTGAAGGAAGTAGTAATGAAGTTGTGATCTCATGAGTGTTTTAATATTGTTAATTTGAATTGCTAATTTGAAGTGATTAATTAAGTAATTAATTGTAGTTAATATTTAGTCAACAATTCTAAGTGTTAGTGTCTTAACATTGAGAAGTAATCATACATTGGTGCGTGAGTTTAATTAAACAATAATTAGTCTGAGTCTCTGTAGGAACGAACTAGAAAGTATTCTATATTACTTGCGAACGCGTATACTTGCGTGAATATTAGCGCGTGTTTTCGTCCTAACAAGTTTTTGGCGCCGCTGTCGGGGACTCGGCGTATTTGTTTAGTTTATTGACTTACCATCATTGGTCATTAGGACTCAGTGATTAGGACGTAGTAGTTACTTATTGTTTCCGGTTGTGTTTCGGGTACTTTAGTGAGCGTTTATGCAAACTCGTTCTCGTACTCGCAAGAGGACTTTAGATACAGCTGAGGAGACAGACGAAGTTCTTGATATTCCGGAGAAGATAGATTTTGAAGATTCGGATTCAGGAACTGAGTAGAAAGAACCAGTAAACATGGGTGATCGTATTGTTCAGGATGATCCAGCTCTTATGGATTTTTCTCGGCCAAAAATTGATGACATTCAGTCAAGCATTCTTCATCCGGCTATTCAAGCTAACACCTTTGAAATCAAGCCGGACACTATTCAGATGGTGCAGAATTCTGTTTTTTTGGAGGGCTGCGACTGAAGACCCCAACATGCACATAAAGGATTTTGTCGAGATCTGCAGCACTTTTAAGTATAATGGCATAACTGATGAGGCTATCAAGCTGAGGCTTTTCCCATTCTCACTGAGGGACAAAGCTAAGGACTGGTTACATTCTGAACCAGCTGGGTCCATCACGACTTGGCAAGATCTTGCGCAAAAGTTTCTGGTGAAGTTTTATCCGATGGCAAAGACTGCTGCTATGAGGAGTGCTCTTACTCAGTTTGCGCAGCAACCTATAGAATCTATGTGCGAAGCTTGGGAACGCTACAAGGAAATGTTGAGGAAGTGTCCACATCATGGAATACCCGATTGGATGGTGATCACTGGTTTCTATAATGGTTTGGGGGCCCAATCTAGGCCCATGCTCGATGCAGCAGCTGGAGGCGCCTTATGGGCTAAAAGCTATACTGAGGCTTATAATCTTATCGAGACTATGGCTGCAAATGAGCATCAAAACCCAACTCAGAGGATGATGCCTGGGAAGGTAGCAGGTATTCTGGAAGTCGATGCAGCCACCGCTATTGCAGCGCAGCTTCAACCGCTGTCGATGAAGGTTGATTCTCTGGCTACATATGGAGTTAATCAAATAGCTATGGTTTGTGAGCTTTGTGCAGGTTCTCATGCTACGGATCAGTGTTCTCTTGTCAACGAATCTGTTCAGTACGTGAATAATTATCAGCGACAACAGCAGCCTGTGCCAGCTACTTATCATCCTAATAACAGAAGTCATCCAAATTTCAGTTGGGGTAATAATCAGAATGCTATTCAGCCACCATATCAGCAAGGTGTGAGTAAACAGTTTAATCCACCTGGATTCCAGCAACCATAACAGTATGCTCAAAGGAAATCATATCCCTAACAAGGAAGTACAGCTGCACCTACTAGTGCGGATTTTGAGGAACTTAAGCTGTTATGCAAGAGTCAGGCGGTTTCGATCAAAACCTTGGAAAATCAAATCGGTCAAATAGCCAATGCAGTGCTCAATCGTCAACCTGGCACTCTTCTCAGTGACACGGAAGTACCAGGCAGGAAGGAAGCTAAAGAGCAAGTCAAGGCTATTACCTTAAGGTCTGGGAAAGTTGCTGATGCTGAAAAACCAAAAGAAGCAGAAGCTGAATTTAGAGATGAAGAAGCTAAGCAAAAGGAGATAGCGGTGGAACCAAGGAAGACTACTGTTGAACACACTCTGCCTGAGGGTAATACAGGGGAAAAATAGCTCTATCCTCCACCACCTTTTCCTAAGAGATTGCAGCAACAAAAGCTGGATAGACATTTCGTTAAGTTTCTGGAGGTGTTCAAGAAAATTCACATCAATATACCTTTCGCTGAGGCTCTGGAGCAAATGCCTAGTTATGCTAAGTTTATGAAGAGTATTCTTTCAAGGAAGGTGAAACTGGATGACCTTGAGACCGTTGCTCTCACGGAAGAATGCAGCGCTGTTCTGCAGCAAAAGTTACCTCCAAAGTTGAAAGATCCAGGTAGCTTCACCATTCCTTGCACCATTAGCAAGTTGACTTTTGACAAGTGCCTTTGTGATTTGGGAGCAAGCATCAATCTGATGCCGTTGTCGATCTTTAAAAAGTTGGATTTGCCTGATCCAAAACCCACATACATGTCTCTACAATTGGCTGATCGTTCTATTACTTACCCAAGGGGCATAGTGGAGGATGTGCTAGTCAAGGTGGATAAGCTCAACTTTCCTGCGGATTTTGTTATTCTGGATTTTGAGGAAGATAAGAAGATTCCCATAATCTTGGGAAGACCTTTCTTGGCTACTGGCCGTACCTTGTTAGATGTGCAGAAAGGTGAACTTACTATGCGGGTACAAGATCAGGATATGACCTTCAACGTATTCAAGGCAATGAAATTCCCTACAGAAGATGAGGAGTGCTTAAAAGTGGATGTGATTGATTCTGCGGTTACTTCGGAACTCGATCGCATGCTAATGTCTGATGCATTGGAAAAGGCCTTAGTGGGGGATTTTGACAGTGATGATGAAGATGGCAATGAGCAATTACAATATCTGAATGCTTCTCCCTGGAAGTGAAAGCTGGACATGCCGTTTGAATCTCTTGGTGCTTCTGACCTCAAGAATGCTGAAGGAAAGCTCAAACCATCAATAGAGGAAGCACCTACTTTGGAGCTCAAGCCATTACCTGAACACTTGAGGTATGCTTTTTTAGGAGATGCATCTACTTTACCTGTTATTATTGCATCTGACCTTTCAGGTAGTGAGGAAGACAAGCTCTTAAGGATTTTGAGAGAATTCAAATCGGCTATTGGATGGACCATAGCAGATATCAAGGGGATCATCCCTTCCTATTGTATGCATAAAATTCTGCTAGAAGAAGGTAGTAAGCCGACTGTTGAACAACAGCGCAGACTTAATCCTATCATGAAGGAGGCGGTGAAGAAAGAAATTCTGAAATGGCTAGATGCAGGCATCATTTATCCTATTTCTGACAGTTCTTGGGTGAGCCCCGTACAATGTGTACCTAAGAAAGGAGGTATCACTGTGGTGGCAAATGAGAAGAATGAGCTCATCCCCACTCTAACAGTTACATGATGGAGAGTATGTATGGATTATCGAAAGTTGAACAAAGCCACGAGTAAGGATCACTTCCCTCTTCCATTCATTGATCAGATGCTTGACAGGTTGGCTGGTCATGAGTATTATTGTCTTCTAGATGGCTATTCAGGGTATAATCAGATTTGTATTGCACCAGAGGATCAGGAAAAGACTACCTTCACTTGTCCATTTGGCACGTTTGCTTTTCGCAGAGTTTCGTTTGGGTTATGTGGCGCCCCGGCCACTTTTCAGAGATGTATGATGGCTATATTCTCTGACGTGATTGGAAATAATGTCGAGGTGTTCATGGACGACTTCTCCGTCTTTGGACATTCGTATGATGAATGTTTGAATAATCTTCGTGCCGTACTCAAAAGGTGCGTGGAAACTAATTTGGTGCTCAATTGGGAGAAATGTCATTTTATGGTGCGTGAAGGCATTATTCTTGGGCATAAGGTCTCTAGCAAGGGTCTGGAGGTGGACAAGGCCAAGGTGGGAGTCATTGAAAATCTTTCACCACCTATTTCTGTGAAAGGAATCCGTAGTTTTCTTGGTCATGTGGGTTTTTATCGGCGATTCATCAAGGTCTTTTCGAAGATATCTAAGCCGTTGTGCAATTTGCTTGAGAAAGATGTGCCTTTCAAATTTGATGATGAATGTTTGGCGAATGTTTGGCGGCATTCGAGACTCTCAAGAAGAGTTTAATCACTGCACCAGTTATTACAGCACCAGATTGGACAGAGCCGTTTGAGATGATGTGTGATGCGAGTGATTATGCGGTAGGTGCAGTTCTGGGACAACGCAAGAATAATCTCTTTCATGTGGTCTACTGTTAGGGCAAAAACATGCACTAATATTCACGCAAGTATACGCGTTCGCAAGTAATATAGAATACTTTCTAGTTCGTTCCCTCAGAGACTCAGACTAAGTTATTGTCTAATTAAACTCACTCACCAATGTATGATTACTTCTCAATGTTAAGATAACACTTAAAATTGTTGATTAAATATTAATTATAATTAACTACTTAATTAACCACTTAACTAACACTTCAATTTATCAATAATAAAATACTCATGAGATCACAACTTCATTATTACTTCCTTCTATAGCCATTGTTATTACCTTTAGCATGTGATAGTAATGATATTAATCGAATAACACGGAACTGATAAGAGCCAACTTTCATTGTACTAATATCATTCTACCAAACATCCACAATTAAGATAGAAGTTGAATAGTCATCAATCATGTTGAGTTCCTATATGTCTACAGAAATTGACAACACAACGATTTAAGCACAAGTTATTCCTTTTGATTACATAGGGCAAATAAAACTGTTAGAGTTACCCACTAATCATGCACAACGTACATGAACCTATGCTAGCATGGCAAGTTCTAAATCTCAAGATCCACCGTCGCTTCACAAGAGATTAACACCCTATCTTATATGTTCGCGACGCACATAAGACGAATACGCACAACCAATACTAGATATCATGCAATCATCACACACTAAAGTATTAAACAATTAACTAAAGAATTCCATAATAAATCCGTTGCAACCCCATGATCACGATTAGCCCATAATAGATCTTATCGCCATCATGAGTTCATATGAAATCATGATAAACAACACAAGAAAATAATAACTAAACTAATTATATTAAAACAGAGTACGTCACAAGAGTAAATAAGTCAAAGCAAGAAAACTAGCATCCAACGTTACAACGAAACAAGAATCACAAGAAAATATGCTTCCTCTTCGTTGCAGTGTGCTAAATCGGTCTTCTTCCTTATCTCCTTCGCTTCTTGCGCAAAACACAATCTAAAACATAATCTCCTTCATATATTCTATGAAAACGTCTCAAATCTACTTATATAATAGCTCCATAAAACTCAGATTACATAGAAGTTGGAAGCCAAACAGAAGTAGAAGTCTAAAATAATTCAGCTTTTTCCCCGACCCTGCGCGGCCGCTCAGCATTTCTGCGCGGGCGCGTAAGGCTGCTACGCGGCCGCTCAGCATTGCTGCGCGGGCGCGCAGGACCCTACTGGAAAAAATCCAGGTTTGCTCCGTTTCTTCGCCGTAATCTGCCCGTTCTTTTCCTCTCGCAATGGTGAACACATGCCAAGGCTTATTCTTGATGATTCCTCCTCCGAAATGCAACTAATACCCTGAAATGCATAAACACTAGAAAAACGCATCAAATACACAAAATACTTGATTTCAAGACACCAATTTAAGCCATTTTAAGACGTTCTAAGTGGTATAAAATGCCACTTATCACACCCCCAAACTTAAATCGATGCTTGTCCTCAAGCGTCACAGACTCAAAACAAATAAAAATATGCATGAATGCAATCTATATGAAAATGCAACGATCCCCCTTACTACAATTAACCAACCAAATTGTCACGTCTCAACGAATGCAGTTAGACACTAAAGATCAATAAACTCATGCAAACGGACATACAGCCAGAAATGTGGTGTGTGCAAATGCTTAACAAATATGCTTCGGAACTAGACCAATTACTATGACTAGACTATCCTCAAGGCAATCCTACGATTATACAAAAAATAAAAATTCTAGGCACAAAGTGATATACAACACTACAAGAACTCTGGAGCTTACTACGGAATCGTGCTTTTCATTTACAACTCAAATGCTTATTTGACCGTGCAATGAGTGAGGTCCACAAAAGACTTATACAATGGTATCCATGTAACGAGCGTTAGGTTAGCGGATCCCAGACTCTAAAAGCCTTAGGTCACTAGGCACAAAGTCCCCTAAGAACTTAATAACTCGAATACCAAAGAGCCCACTCTTGATCAATTATGCAATTTTTTTTTCTTCTGAGCAAGTGCGTTTCGCTCCATCTTGCGCAACCCTAGACTACTCACATAACATGCGAGCCGGCTACTAGCCATTTGACGCCTAGCCACAACTAGCAACAAATTCCATTTTTACTCCATTTTTTTTTTCTTTTTCATGCCTTTACCACTAAGAACCTATTATCAAATTCTAAGCATAATAAATAGATTATCCTCGAAAATAATCAGATCATAACAACAATCTTGCCCTTAAGCATTCTCTAAGACTTAGTGAAAATACAAGTGCTTCTAGCATGCATATCAACCTACACAACTTAATATCACTTTAATGTTATCACTACATTTGCATCAATATCACAATTCAGTCGATAAATCATTGCAAAAGGGATCATGGTATATGCATGAGCTATATGATATGACAAACAAATAAAGCTATATAAAAAAAACTATATGGCAAAAATTATGCAACTATATGAACTAACTATCATGAATATGCAGCTATATGACACACACAAAATATTCCTTAACTACCACCCCCAAACTTAAAATCTTCACTGTCCCCAGTGAAGGTAGTAGAAAGGAACACAGGGTATACCTACTCGGAGTCATCATCATCATCACCCTCAGTGGGTGGAGTATCAGGCGGCGGGTATGCAGAGTCCTCACCAAAAACTGGCCACTGGATATCAGCTCCAAGGCCTCGAAAAGCAGTCCCTAACGCAAGAGTGAGCTCCTGAGCAAACCTGCTCTGCGTCTCATACATGGCATCCATCCGCCGTGAAAGCCTCTTATACTGGGCATCACCCATCCCAGCACCCTCCTGAGCTCTCGAAGAACCAGCCTCACCACGCCCTGGCCTAGCCATAGTAGCACCTCGTGCTGGACGTCCTCCTGGAAGACGATAACCCAGCCCATGCTCCTCAGGCTCACCACCGGTCCACTCCTGCATCCCATTCAGAGTGCCAGAATCTATCGGAGCTGCTGGCAACTGCAATTGCTCATGAGCCGGCCAGTTCACTCCTACTGCTCGGCATAGCTTCGTAACCGTGGATGCATAAGGGATGTTCATATGCTTTGATCCCCTCAAAAACTTCAGAATTCCTTGGTAGATAAACTCACCAAGGTCCACATAGTATTCCTCATTCAGAATTCCCCACAACAACTGTGCTCTCTCAACTGTGACCTCGTGTGCATGTGAAGAAGGCAAAATATTAGCACATATAAATGCATTCCATGCACGGGCATACCTGTTCATGGCGATCGCCGGAAAGTGACGATACTCATTATTGGCTGGACTGCGGTTCCAAACTGTGCCCGGTCGACAAAGAGTCGCACAAATCAAATCCAAGTCAAAATCCTCAGCAGTCTTTTCATTCCAGTTCTCCTCCTCGGGCTTCCTCTCTCGCTGTCCAATCACACGGCGAATTGTCGCAGGATGATAATCAACCGTCAGCCCACGAACTACAGAAAACCCATTCTTTTCAGCCTTCGCGTAGAACTCGCGAACAACACTCATCGGTACTGCTTCGGGTGACTCACAAAAAGCTATCCACCCCTTCTCTGCAATCATGGGCAACAACTCACCATCCCTTCCTGATGGTAAAAACCCCCTCTCCTTCAGAATCGGCTTCCCCAACAGCCTAGTGTACTCCTCCTCCGCAGCTCTGTCAGTTAACCGAGGCCTTGCAGCAGTACCCCTTGATGAATCAGCAGTAGGAACTGTGCTGCTGCTGTCAATAGTGCGTGCTCTCTTGGGTGCCATTGATTTGTGAATAAAAGTGTGTAAGAACTGATTTTTGATGTTTATGAGAGGGTTTAAGTGTAGGAAGTTTATGGGAGATATGTGGGATAGGTGTATGTATATATAGGGTGTGGAGTAGGTTAAATTAGATTAGGGGTGGGGTTGAGGGATAAAATCATGGGGTAATGGGAAAAGAATTCGTGGGTTTATGGGCTGTGATGGGTTTTTGTGTTTTGTTTTTTTTTTTTTTTTCTGAACTGTAAAAAATTTTCTGGAACTCGACCCCTGCGCGGCCGCTCAGCATTTCTGCGCGGGCGCGCAGCAAGCTGCGCGGCCGCTCAGAATAGCTGCGCGGGCGCGCAGAGGGTCTCTGTAAATTTTTTTTTTCAGCCCCTGTTTTCTGATTTTTTTGTGTTTTTGGATATGTTATTAACTTCTAAGGGTTCCTGTAACAACAATTCATGGGTTGCCTCCCAAGCAACGCTTCTTTTTCGTCATTAGCTTGACGTTCCGTACCTTTCTCAAGTAGTCAACAAAATGGTACTAACCACCTCTCGGTTTGCCATGTCCCCATAGTAGTGCTTCAACCGCTGACCGTTAACCTTGAATGCTTGGTCCGAATCATTCTCAAAAATTTCCACCGCTCCATGTGGAAACACAGTTTTGACAATAAAAGGTCCAGACCACCTTGATTTCAACTTCCCAGGAAAAAGTCGGAGCCGAGAGTTGAATAACAGAACTTGTTGCCCTGGCACAAATAACTTAGAATGTAGCTTCCTATCGTGCCACCTCTTCACCTTTTCCTTATACATTTTGTTATTCTCGTACGCTTGAAGTCGAAATTCATCAAGTTCATTAAGCTGAAGCATTCTTTTCTTACCAGCTGCATCTAAATCCAGGTTCAATTTCTTCAATGCCCAGTAGGCCTTATGCTCAAGCTCCGCCGGCAGATGACATCCCTTACCGTACACCAACTGAAACGGTGACATCCCAAGTGGAGTTTTGTATGCTGTTCTGTAAGCCCAAACAGCTTCATCGAGCTTTAAAGACCAATCCTTCCTTGACGGACAAACAACCTTCTCTAGAATGCGCTTTATCTCTCTGTTAGACACTTCCGCTTGACCATTTGTTTGCGGATGATAGGCAGTAGCTACTCGATGATTCACATTATAACGCTGCATCATAGAAGTGAACTTACGGTTGCAAAAATGCGATCCTTCATCACTTATGATTACCCGAGGCGTTCCAAACCTTGTGAAAATTTGCTTATGAAGAAAATTTAGCACTGCCTTTGCATCATTTGTCGGTAAAGCTTTAACTTCGACCCATTTTGAGACATAATCGACTGCCAGCAAGATGTACTGATTATTGCAAGACGGGATAAAAGGCCCCATGAAATCGATTCCCCATACATCAAAGACCTCGACTTCAAGCATCACATTTAATGGCATCTCATCCTTCCTTGACAAATTTCCCACTCTTTGGCAACGATCACACCTTAAAACAAACTGATGAGCATCCTTGAACAAAGTAGGCCAGAAAAAACCTGCTTGCAGAATACGAGCTGCCGTCTTCTCACCTCCATAGTGTCCACCATAAACCGTGGAATGGCAGTCTCGTAATATCCCCTCCGTCTCACAGAACGGGATACATCTCCTGATGATCTGATCAGCTCCCTGTCTAAACAAATATGGTTCATCCCACATATACCACTTCACCTCATGCAGAAACTTCTTCTTTTGAGCGGATGTCAAATTAAGCGGCATTATATTGCTGACAAGATAGTTTACAATATCTGCAAACCATGGTTCTTCCTCCTGAATTGCAAACAACTGCTCATCCGGAAAAGATTCATTGATTAACGTCCTATCTTGTGAAGTAGAATCGGGATTCTCCAACTTAGAGAGATAGTCAGCTACTTGATTCTCAGTACCTTTTCTATCATCTCTAACTCAAATTCCTGAAGTAAAAGCACCCAACGAATGAGTCTCGGCTTCGAATCCTTCTTAGAAACCAGATAGCGAATAGCTGCATGATCAGTGAATACTGTTACTTTCGTACCAAGCAGATAAGATCGAAATTTCTCAAAGCCAAAGACTATAGCCAAAAGCTCCTTCTCAGTAGTGGTGTAGTTCAATTGGGCCCCATTTAAAGTCTTACTCGCATAGTAGACCACATGGAAGAGATTTTTCTTGCGCTGTCCCAGAACTGCACCTATCGCATAGTCACTCGCATCACACATCATCTCAAACGGTTCTGTCCAATCTGGTGCTGTAATAACTGGTGCCGTGATCAAACTCTCCTTGAGAGTCTCGAATGCTACCAAACATTCATCATAAAATTTGAAAGGCACATCTTTCTCAAGTAAATTGCACAACGGCTTAGATATCTTTGAAAAGTCCTTGATGAATCGCCGATAAAAACCCGCATGACCGAGAAAACTACGGATTCCTTTCACCGAATTAGGTGGGGGAAGATTTTCAATGACTCCCACCTTGGCCTTGTCCACCTCCAGACCTTTGCTAGAGACCTTATGCCCAAGGATAATGCCTTCACGCACCATAAAATGACATTTCTCCCAATTAAGCACCAAATTAGTTTCCACGCATCTTTTGAGTACGGCGCGCAGATTATTCAAACATTCATCATATGAGTGTCCAAAGACGGAGAAGTCATCCATGAACACTTCGACGTTATTTCCAATCATGTCAGAGAATATAGCCATCATACATCTCTGAAAGGTGGTCGGGGTGCCACATAACCCAAACGAAACTCTACGAAAAGCAAATGTGCCAAATGGACAAGTGAAGGTAGTCTTTTCCTGATCCTCTGGTGCAATACAAATCTGATTATACCCGGAATAACCATCCAGAAGACAAAAATACTAATGTCCCGCCAATCTGTCAAGCATTTGATCAATGAATGGGAGAGGGAAGTGATCCTTCCTTGTGGCTTTGTTCAATTTTCTATAATCCATGCATACTCTCCATCCTGTAACTGTTCGAGTAGGGATGAGCTCATTCTTTTCATTTGCGACCACAGTGATACCTCCTTTCTTAGGTACACATTGCACGGGGCTCACCCACGAGCTGTCAGAAATAGGATAAATGATGCCTGCATCTAGCCATTTCAGAATTTCTTTCTTCACCACCTCCTTCATGATCGGGTTCAGTCTTCGCTGCTGTTCCACAGTTGGCTTACTACCTTCCTCTAACAGAATTTTATGCATACAATATGAAGGACTTATCCCCTTGATGTCTGCTATGGTCCATCCTATAGCCGATTTGAATTCTCTCAAAATCCTTAAGAGCTTGTCTTCCTCACTACCTGAAAGGTCAGCTGAAATAATAACAGGTAACGTAGATGAATCACCTAAAAAAGCATACCTCAAGTGTTCAGGTAATGGTTTGAGCTCCAAGGTAGGTGCTTCCTCTATTGATGGTTTGAGCTTCCCTTCAGCATTCTTAAGGTCAGAAGTACCAAGAGATTCAAATGGTATGTCGAGCTTTCGCTTCCATGGAGAAGCGTTCAGATATTGTAATTACTCGTTGCTATCTTCATCATCACTGTCAAAATCCCCCACTAAGGCCTTTTCCAATGCATCAGACATTAGCATGTGATCGAGTTCCGAAGTAACTGCGGAATCAATCACATCCACTTTTAAACACTCCTCATCTTCTGTAGGGAATTTCATTGCCTTGAATACGTTGAAGGTCACATCCTGATCTTGGACCCGCATAGTAAGTTCCCCTTTTTGCACATCTATCAAGGTACGACCAGTAGCCAAGAAAGGCCTCCCCAAGATTATGGGAATCTTCTTATCTTCCTCAAAATCCAGAATAACAAAATCAGCAGGAAATAAGAGCTTATCCACCTTGACGAGCACATCCTCAACTATGCCCCTTGGGTAAGTAATGGAACGGTCCGCCAATTGTAGCGACATGTATGTGGGTTTTGGATCAGGCAGATCCAGCTTTTTAAAGATTGACAACGGCATCAGATTAATGCTTGCTCCCAAATCACAAAGGCACTTGTCAAAAGTTAGATTGCCAATGGTGCAAGGAATGGTGAAGCATCCTGGATCTTTCAGTTTTGGTGGTAACTTTTGTTGCAGAACCGCGCTGCATTCTTCCGTGAGAGCAACGGTTTCAAGGTCATCCAGTTTCACCTTCCTTGAAAGAATAGTCTTCATAAACTTCGCATAACTAGGCATTTGTTCCAGCGCCTCAGCGAAAGGTATATTGATGTGAAGTTTCTCGAACACCTCTAAAAACTTCCCGAACTGTCTATCCAGCTTTTGTTGCTGCAATCTCTTAGGAAAAGGTGGTGGAGGATAGAGCTGTTTCTCCCCTATATTAGCCTCAGGCAGAGTGTGTTCAACAGTAGTCTTCTTTGGTTCCGCCACTTTCTCCTTTTGCTTAGATTCTTCATCTCTAACTTCAGCTTCGACTTCTTTTGCCTTTTCAGCATCAGCTACTTTTTCAGACCTTAAGGTAATAGCCTTGACTTGCTCTTTAGCTTCCTTCCTGCCTGGTACTTCCGTGTCACTGGGAAGAGTGCCAGGTTGACGATTGAGCCCTGCATTGGCTAATTGACCGATTTGATTTTCCAAGGTCTTGATAGAAACCGCCTGACTCTTGCACAACAGCTTAAGTTCCTCAAAATCAGCACTAGTAGGTGCAGCTGCACTTCCCTGTTGAGGATATGATTGCCTTGTAGCATACTGCTGTGGTTGCTGGAATCCAGGTGGGTTAAACTGTTTACTTACTCCTTGCTGATATGTTGGCTGAATAGCATTCTGATTATTCCCCCAGCTGAAATTTGGATGATTTCTGTTGTTAGGATGATAGGTCGCTGGCACAGGCTGCTGTTGTCGCTGATAATTATTCACATACTGAACAGATTCGTTGACAAGAGAACACTGATCCGTATAATGAGAACCTGCACAAAGCTCACAAACCATAGCTATTTGATTAACTCCATACGTAGCCAAAGAATCAACCTTCATTGATAGCGCTTGGAGCTGGGCTGCAATAGCGGTGGCTGCATCAACTTCCAGAATACCTGCTACCTTGCCTGATGTCATCCTCTGAGTTGGGTTTTGATGCTCGTTTGCAGCCATCGTCTCGATAAGATTATACGCCTCAGTATAGCTTTTAGCCCATAAGGCGCCTCCAGCTGCTGCATCTAGCATGGGCCGAGATTGGGCCCCCAAACCATTATAAAAACCAGTGATTACCATCCAATCCGGCATTCCATGATGTGGACATTTTCTCAACATTTCCTTGTAGCGTTCCCAAGCCTCGCACATAGATTCTGTAGGTTGCTGCGCAAACTGAGTAAGAGCACTCCTCATAGCAGCAGTCTTTGCCATTGGATAAAACTTCACCAGAAACTTTTGCGCAAGATCTTGCCACGTAGTGATTGACCCAGCTGGTTCAGAATGTAACCAGTCTTTAGCTTTATCCCTCAGTGAGAATGGGAAAAGCCTCAACTTGATAGCCTCATCAGTCACGCCATTATACTTAAAAGTGTTGCAGATCTCGACAAAATTCCTTATGTACATGTTGGGGTCTTCAGTTGCCGCTCCTCCAAAAGAAACAGAATTCTGCACCATCTGAATAGTGCCCGGCTTGATTTCAAAGGTGTTAGCTTGAATAGCCGGATGAAGGATGCTTGACTGAATGTCATCAATTTTAGGCCGAGAAAAATCCATAAGAGCTGGATCAGCTTGAACAATACGATCTCCCATGTTTACTGGTTCTTTCTGCTCAGTTCCTGAATCCGAATCCTCAAAATCTAACTTCTCCGGAGTATCAAGAACTTTGTCTTTCTCCTCAGCTGTATCTAAGGTCCTCTTGCGAGCACGAGAACGAGTTTGCATAAATGCTTGCTAAAGTACCTGAAACACAACCGAAAAGAGTAATTAACTACTACGTCCTAATCACTGAGTCCTAATGACCAATGATGGTAAGTACATAAACTAAACAAATACGCCGAGTCCCCGGCAGCGGCGCCAAAAACTTGTTAGGGCAAAAACATGCAGTAATATTCATGCAAGTATACGCGTTCGCAAGTAATATAGAATACTTTTTAGTTCGTTCCCTCAGAGACTCAGACTAAGTTATTGTCTAATTAAACTCACTCACCAATGTATGATTACTTCTCAATGTTAAGATAACACTTAAAATTGTTGATTAAATATTAATTATAATTAACTACTTAATTAACCACTTAACTAACACTTCAATTTATCAATAATAAAATACTCATGAGATCACAACTTCATTATTACTTCCTTCTATAGCCATTGTTATTACCTTTAGCATGTGACAGTGATGATATTAATCGAATAACACGGAATTGATAAGAGCCAACTTTCATTGTACTAATACCATTCTACCAAACATCCACAATTAAGATAGAAGTTGAATAGTCATCAATCATGTTGAGTTCCTATATGTCTACAGAAATTGACAACACAACGATTTAAGCACAAGTTATTCCTTTTGATTACATAGGGCAAATAAAACTGTTAGAGTTACCCACTAATCATGCACAACGTACATGAACCTATGCTAGCATGGCAAGTTCTAAATCTCAAGATCCACCGTCGCTTCACAAGAGATTAACACCCTATCTTATATGTTCGCGACGCACATAAGACGAATACGCACAACCAATACTAGATATCATGCAATCATCACACACTAAAGTATTAAACAATTAACTAAAGAATTCCATAATAAATCAGTTGCAACCCCATGATCACGATTAGCCCATAATAGATCTTATCGCCATCATGAGTTCATATGAAATCATGATAAACAACACAAGAAAATAATAACTAAACTAATTATATTAAAACAGAGTACGTCACAAGAGTAAATAAGTCAAAGCAAGAAAACTAGCATCCAACGTTACAACGAAACAAGAATCACAAGAAAATATGCTTCCTCTTCGTTGCAGTGTGCTAAATCGGTCTTCTTCCTTATCTCCTTCGCTTCTTGCGCAAAAAACAATCTAAAACATAATCTCCTTCATATATTCTATGAAAACGTCTCAAATCTACTTATATAATAGCTCCATAAAACTCAGATTACATAGAAGTTGGAAGCCAAACAGAAGTAGAAGTCTAAAATAATTCAGCTTTTTCCCCGACCCTGCGCGGCCGCTCAGCATTTCTGCGCGGGCGCGCAAGGCTGCTGCGCGGCCGCTCAGCATTGCTGCGCGGGCGCGCAGGACCCTACTGGAAAAAATCCAGGTTTGCTCCGTTTCTTCGCCGTAATCTTCCCGTTCTTTTCCTCTCGCAATGGTGAACACATGCCAAGGCTTATTCTTGATGATTCCTCCTCCAAAATGCAACTAATACCCTGAAATGCATAAACACTAGAAAAACGCATCAAATACACAAAATACTTGATTTCAAAACACCAATTTAAGCCATTTTAAGACGTTCTAAGTGGTATAAAATGCCACTTATCATCTACTATGCGAGTAAGACCTTAAATGGGGCCCAAATGAACTACACCACTACGGAGAAGGAGCTCTTGGCTATAGTCTTTGGTTTCGAGAAATTTCGATCTTATCTGCTTGGGACTAAAGTAACAGTATTCACTGATCATGCGGCCATTCGCTATTTGGTTTCCAAGAAGGATTCGAAGCCGAGACTCATTCGTTGGGTGCTCTTACTTCAGGAATTTGAGTTAGAGATCAAGGATCGAAAAGATACTGAGAATCAAGTAGCTGACCATCTCTCTAGGTTGGAGAATCCCGAGTCTGCTTCACAAGATAGGACATTAATCAATGAATCTTTTCCGGATGAGCAGTTGTTCGCAGTTCAGGAGGAAGAGCCATGGTTTGCAGATATTGTAAACTATCTTGTCAGCAATATAATGCCTCCTAATTTGACCTCAGCTCAAAAGAAGAAGTTTCTGCATGAGGTGAAGTGGTATATGTGGGATGAACCATATTTGTTTAGACAGGGAGCTTACCAGATCATCAGGAGATGTATCCCGTTCTGTGAGACGGAGGGGATATTACGAGACTTCCACTCCACGGTTTATGGTGGACACTATGGTGGTGAAAAGACGGTAGCTCGTATTCTGTAAGCAGGTTTTTTCTGGCCTACTTTATTTATGGATACTCATCAGTTTGTTTTAAGGTGTGATCGTTGCCAAAGAGTGGGAAATTTGACGAGAAAGGATGAGATGCCGTTAAATGTGATGCTTGAAGTCGAGGTCTTTGATGTTTGGGGAATCGATTTCATGGGGCCTTTTGTCTCGTCCTGCAATAATCAGTACATCTTGCTGGCAGTCGATTATGTCTCAAAATGGGTAGAAGTCAAAGCTTTACCGAAAAATGATGCAAAGGCAGTGCTGAATTTTCTTCATAAGCAGATTTTCACAAGGTTTGGAACACCTTGGGTAATCATAAGTGATGAAGGGTCGTATTTCTGCAACCGTAAGTTCACTTCTATGATGTAGCGTTATAATGTGAATCATCGAGTTGCTACTGCCTATCATCCGTAAACAAATGGTCAAGCGGAAGTGTTTAACAGAGAGATCAAGCGCATTCTAGAGAAGGTTGTTTTTCCGTCAAGGAAGGATTGGTCTTTAAAGCTCGATGAAGCTGTTTGGGCTTACAGAACAACATACAAAACTCCACTTGATATGTCCCCGTTTCAGTTGGTATACGGTAAGGGATATCATTTACCTGTGGAGCTTGAGCATAAGGCCTACTGGGCGTTGAAAAAGTTGAACCTGGATTTAGATGCAGCTGGTAAGAAAAGAATGCTTCAGCTTAATGAACTTGATGAATTTCGACTTCAAGCATACGAGAATAACAAAATGTACAAGGAAAAGGTGAAGAGGTGGCACGATAGGAAGCTACATCCTAAGTTATTCGTGTCGGGGCAACAAGTTCTCTTATTTAACTCTCGTCTCCGACTTTTTCCTGGGAAGTTGAAATCAAGGTGGTCTGGACCTTTTATTGTCAAAACTGTGTTTCCACATGGAGCGGTGGAAATTTTTGAGAATGATCCGGACCAAGCATTCAAGGTTAATGGTCTGCGTTTGAAGCACTACTATGGGGACATGGCAAACCGAGAAGTGGTTAGTGCTATTTTATTGACTACTTGAGAAAGGTACGCAACATCAAGCTAATGATGAAAAAGAAGCGCTGTGTGGGAGGAAACCCATGATTTGTTGTTACAGGAACCCTTATAAGTTAATAACCTATCCAAAAACACAAAAAAATCAGAAAATCGGGACTGAATTTTTTTTTTCCAGTGACCCCCTGAGAGCCCGCTCAGCTCTGCTGAGCGACCGCTCAGCAAGCTGAGTGCCCGCTCAGGGGTCGACTGCCAGAATTTTTTTTTACAGTTCATAAAAAAAATTCAGAAAATTAAAAAAACCCAACGCAGCCCATAAACCCACAAACTCTTTTCCTATTACTCCATGATTTTTATCCCTCAAACCCACTCCTAATCTAACTTAACCTAATCCACACCCTATATATACATACACCTATCCTACATATCTCCCGCAAACTTTCTACACTTAAACTCTCTCCCAAACACAAAAACTCAGTTCTTAAACACTTTTATTCAAGATTCAATGGCACCCAAGAGAGCATGAACTATTGATAGCAGCAGCATAGTCCCTACTGCTGATTCATCGAGGGGTACTGCCGCAAGGCCTCGGTTGAATGACAGAGCTGCGGAGGAGGAGTACACTAGGCTTTTGGGGAAGCCGATTCTGAAGGAGAGAGGGTTTTTACCATCGGGGAGGGATGGTGAGTTGCTACCCATGATTGCAGAGAAGGGGTGGATAGCTTTTTGTGAGTCACCCGAAGCAGTGCCGATGAGCGTGGTTCGCGAGTTCTATGCGAACGCGAAGGCCGAAAAGAATTGGTTTTCTGTGGTCCGAGGGCTGACGGTTGATTATCACCCAACGGCGATTCGCCGTGTGATTGGGCAGCGAGAGAGGAAGCCCGAGGAGGAGAACTGGAATGAGAAGACTGCTGAGGATTTCGACTTGGATTTGATTTGTGCTACTCTTTGTAGGCTGGGCATAATTTGGACCTTCAAGACCGGCACTAATGAATATCGTCACTTCCCGGCGATCGCTATGGACAGGTATGCCCGTGCATGGAATGTATTTATTTGTGCTAATATTTTGCCTTCTTCGCATGCACACGAGGTCACAGTTGAGAGAGCACATTTGTTGTGGGGAATTCTTAATGAGGAGTACTATATGGACCTTGGTGAGTTTATCTACTAAGGAATTCTGAAGTTTTTGAGGGGAGCTAAGCATATGAACATCCCTTATGCATCCACGGTTACGAAGCTTTGCCGAGCAGTGGGAGTGAACTGGTCGGCTCATGATTGCCGGCCGCTCCGATTGATTCTGGGACTCTGAATGGGATGCAGGAGTGGACCGGTGGTGAGCCCGAGGAGCATGGGCTGGGTTATCATCTTCCAGGAGGGAGTCCAGCACGAGGTGCTACTATGGCTAGGCCTAGGCGTGATGAGGCTGGTTCTTCGAGAGCTCAGGAGGGTGCTGGGATGGCTGATACCCAGTATAGGAGGCTTTCACGGTGGATGGATGCCATGTACGAGACGCAGAGCAGGTTTGCTCAAGAGCTCACCCTTGCATTAGGGACTGCTTTTCGGGGCCTTGAAGCTGATATCCCAGTGGCCAGTTTTTGGTGAGGACTCTGCATACCCGCCGTCTGATACTCCACCCACTGAGGGTGATGATGATGATGACTCTGAGTAGGTATACCCTGAGTTCCTTTCTACTACCTTCACTGGGGTCAGTGAAGATTTTAAGTTTGGGGGTGGTAGTTAAGGAATATTTTGTGTGTGTCATATAACTGCATATTCATGATAGTTTAGTTCATATAGTTGTATAACTTTTACTATATAGTTTTTTTTATTTTATAGCTTTATTTGTTTATCATATCATGTAGCTCATGCATATACCATGATCCCTTTTGTGATGATTTATCGACTGAATTGTGATATTGATGCGAGTGTAGTGATAGCATTAAAGTGATATTGAGTCGTGTAGGTTGATATACATGCTAGAAGCACTTATAGTTTCACTAAGTCTTAGAGAATGCTTAAGGGCTAGATTGTTGTTATGATCTGATTGTTTTCGAGGTTAATCTATTTATTATGCTTAGAATTCGATAATAGGTTCTTAGTGATAAAGGCATGAAAAAGAAAAAAAATAGAGTAAAAATGGAATTTGTTGCTAGTTGTGGCTAGGCGTCAAATGGCTAGTAGCCGGCTCGCATGTTATGCGAGTAGTCTAGGGTTGAGCAAGATGGAGCGAAACGCACTTGCTCAGAAATTAAAAAAAAAAAGAGAAAAAAAAATTTCTGGTGTTTATGCATAATTGATCACGAGTGGGCTCTTTGGTATTCGAGTTATTAAGTTCTTAGGGGACTTTGTGCCTAGTGACCTAAGGCTTTTAGAGTCTGGGATCCGCTATCCTAACGCTCGTTACACGGATACCATTGTATAAGTCTTTTGTGGACCTCACTCATTGCACGGTCAAATAAGCATTATTGTAGTAAATAAAAAGCATGATTCCATAATAAGCTCCAGAATTCTTGAATTTGCAATTTGGTTGGTTTGTTCGTAGTAAGGGGGATCGCTGCATTTTTATATAGATTGCATTCATGCATGTTTTATTTGTTTTTGAGTCTGTGACGCTTGAGGACAAGCATCGATTGAAGTTTGGGGGTGTGATAAGTGGCATTTTATACCACTTAGAACATCTTAAAATGGCTTAAACTGGTGCCTTGAAATCAAGTATTTTGTGTATTTGATGCGTTTTTCTAGTGTTTATGCATTTCAGGGTATTAGTTGCATTTCGGAGGAGTAATCATCAAGAATAAGCCTTGACATGTGTTCACCATTGCGAGAGGAAAGGAAGGGGCAGATTACGGCGAAGAAACGGAGCAAACTCAGGATTTTTCCAGTAGGGTCCTGAGCGCCCGCTCAGTAATGCTGAGCGGCCGCGCAGAAAGCTGAGCGCCCGCTCAGCTATGCTGAGCGGCCGCGCAGAAAGCTGAGCACCCGCTCAGCTATGCTGAGCGGCCGCGCAGGGTTGGGAAAAAAGATAATTTATTTTAGGACTTCTACTTCTGTTTGGCTTCCACTTCTATGTAATCTGAGTTTTTTGGGACTAGTATATAAGTAGATTTGGAGACGTTTTCACGAGAGAGGATCGTGGTATTAAGCAAGGAGCGAAGGAGATAAGGAAGAAGACCGTTTTAGCACACAACAACGAAGAGGAAGTATATTTTCTTGTGATTCTTGTTTCGTTGTAACGTTGGATGCTAGTTTTCTTACTTTGAACCTATTTACTCTTGTGACGTACTCTGATTTAATATAATTAATTTAGTTATTATTTTCTTGTGTTTGTTTATCATGATTTCATATGAACCCATGATGACGATAAGTGCTATTATGGGCTAATCGTGATCATGGGGTCACAACGGATTTACTATAGAATTCTTTAGTTAATTGTTTAATACTTTAGTGTGTGATGATTGTATGATATCTAGTATTGGTTGTGCGTATTCGTCTTATGTGCGTCACGAACATATAAGATATGGTGTTAATCTCTGGTGAAGCGACGGTGGATCTTGTGATTTAGAACTTACCATGCTAGCATAGGTTCATGTATGATGTGCATGATTAGTGGGTAACTTTAACAGTTTTATTCGCCCTGTGTAATCAAAAGGAATAACTTGTGCTTAAATCGTTGTGTTGTCAATTTCTGTAGACATATAGGAACTCAGCATAATTGATGACTATTCAACTTCTATCTTAATTATGGATGTTTGGTAGAATGGTATTAGTACAATGAAAGTTGGCTTTTATCAGTTTCGTGTTATTCGATTAATATCATCACTGTCACATGCTAAAGGTAATAACAATAACTATTGAAGGAAGTAGTAATGAAGTTATGATCTCATGAGTGTTTTAATATTGTTAATTTGAATTGTTAATTTGAAGTGATTAATTAAGTAATTAATTGTAGTTAATATTTAGTCAACAATTCTAAGTGTTAGTGTCTTAACATTGAGAAGTAATCATACATTGGTGCGTGAGTTTAATTAAACAATAATTAGTCTGAGTCTCTGTGGGAACGAACTAGAAAGTATTCTATATTACTTGCGAACGCGTATACTTGCGTGAATATTAGCGCGTGTTTTCGCCCTAACACCAGTCCAGATTGATTTGAGTTCAGCCAATCAGGACTAAAGTTGGGTGTCCTTGGAAGAATTTGAGCTTTTCTGGCCCCCCAGTCCAGATTGCGTTAAGTTCGACAAATCAGGACTAGAGTGGTTGTCTTTAGAAGAATTTGAGCTTTTCTCGCCCCCTAGTCCGAATTGCTTTGAGTTCAGCCAATCAGGACTAAAGTTGGGTGTCCTTGGAAGAATTTGAGCTTTTCTCGCCCCCAATCCGGATTGCGTTAGGTTCGGCGAATCTGGACTAGAGTGGTTGTCTTTAGAAGAATTTGAGCTTTTCTCGCCCTCAGTCCGAATTATGTCGAGTTGATTAGTCCGGTCCTGGAAGTTGAAACGATTTTTGGGGTTTTCCCCCCTTAATGATTTGAATTTTAACAGCTGTAAGAATTGTGGATAGACGTGCCTCATCATTATTTGTATTAATTACGATTGTGATGGGTCGTCCAGATCTTGCCACGTGGCGAAGGGGTCATGGTTTCACCGTGCCTATAAAAGGCACCCCTGAATCTTCCTTTTTCTTTTTATTGCTTCTCTAATTTTCTTCTCTCTTTCTTTCTTTTCTCCGGTGCTTTTCCGGTGTTTGTCGCAGAGATCTTAAAGTTTTTCCATCTTGCTCTCATCGGTCGTCCCCAACTTCTCTATATTTTCTAAACCTGTAAGCTCCTCTGTCATTTCTTGTAACTTTATTTTGTGTTTATTTCAAGACCTTGTTGTTTGGTTGTTTTGCCTCTTTGGTTTCATGATGCTTTGGTGTTTATGTGTTTATTTGTTTGAATATGCATGTATGTATATGTTTTTGTGTTATGTTTTGGTGTTTGATTTTGGTTAATAGTGTTTCTGGAATTAGGGTTTTTTGTTTGGGTTCGGACTTGGTTGCTCAGTCCGGATTGATATATTTTTGTTATCCGGTTTTTGGTGTTTTGTGTTATTATGACATTTGGGTCCGGAGTAATAGGCTAGTTTTAAGATTTTATAGTTTGGAGTGGTTGATTTGTTTGTGTTTTAGGTTTTTAAGTTTTGGGTATCCGGGTCGTTTGCTCTTGACTTAATATAAAATTGAACATAGGGTAGTCCGAACCATGTAGCTTTCAAGATAAATAAACTGTAGGGATTTAGACTAACCTTTATCACTTGTTTTAGGTTTATGGTCCGGACTAAAACTCGTGCCAAGGCCTACATAACTTGCTATCCGGGGCCGTCTGGTTCAGATTTGGAGTCTTCAAGTGATTCTGAGCGGATTGAAATGGTAAGAAGGCTACGACCTCTGATTCCGAAGCTATAACTAAGCTATCTGTAGCTAGGATTTCCTCTAGGAAGGTGCCTTCCACTCCGGAGGGCTTATGGGTTGATACGCCCGGTTACTTCATCACCAAGAGTGATGAGATAGAGAACATCTTCTACTACAAAAGTATTAGGTCCGGGTATGCGAGGCAGCCTAATGCCGGTCCGGGGCCTTACAAAAGGAAGAACTCGACAGAAAGTTTGTGGATAATATAGTGGCCAAGGAACATTATAAGCTGAAGGATGAGTATGCTGTTCAAGATCATGCGTCGCATGACTCGTCAGTCCGGGCTGCTTTTCAGTTGGACCCGTGACACTTTTATGATTCACAGGACTATACATAGGCTAGGCTGTAAGCTACACTGTTTTTTGTTCGGACTACTAATATGTTTTGTATCCGGACTGCTTATGTTCTTTCTTTTGTTGTGGTTCTTTGTAGTTTTTTGACTTGTGTTTTTTGCTTTCTTTTCTGGCAGGCTTACCTCATTATAATCCGGATATGTCTTCTTCGGGATATAGTGAAGCACTTAAGGGTTTGGGAAAAGCTTTCAAGCTGCCGAAGAAAGCTGCTGTTGGTGGGTCTGGGTCCAATAGTTTTGTGGAGGAGGGATCCCGGAGCAATGTTGTGTCAAGGCCGGAGGTTGATGTGACCGAGAAGGCTCCAGAGCAGGTTGTTGAGGCAGAAGTTGGTGATGAGTTTGAGAATCTTGAAGATCTCGAGCCTCTCGGGGAGGTCCCTGATGTTGAATCCGGACGGAAGAAGAAGAGGCTCCGGACTCTGGGGTGGAAACCTCCCTGGAGTCAAAATTTTGATGCTGGTGCTGGGTCCCGGGTGGATAAGGGGAAAGGAATAGATGCTGAGAGTCCGGAGGCCGGGAGTCCGGAGCTGGAAGTTAAAGTTGCATGTTTTATGGCTGGGATTCCCATTGAGAATGAGTGAAAGAAGATGAACTAGTTCGGATTCGATGCAACTATGAAGGAATGTTCCCGGATCTGGGGTCAGGTACATTGTTTTTATGTTCTTGTTTTTCTTCTATTCCTTTGCCTTAGAGTAATTCTCTAAGTATCTTTATTTATTGCAGCTTGGTGGTTATATGGTCGGATCTGCTTCTCTGGCCTATAATGAGCTTAAGGATGCCCGAACTGCTATTTCTGATAAGGATGCTGAGATCAGTGATTTGAGGGATCAAATTATTGTGAAGGATACTTCTCTGTCCGGACTGAACAAGCACCTTACTGATGTCACTACCCGGGCTGAGAATGCTGAAAAGGAGGTTTCAGATCTAAAATCCGAACTAGCTGAGCTCTGGAGGCAGATGTCTACTGTGAGGTCGGAAGCTGAAATTATTTAAGAGTTCAAGAGATCCGATGATTACGATAAGGCCATTGCCAAGGCTAGTGCTCCGGAGATTGGTCGTTGCTGGTTGGTTGCGGAGAGACACATTAAGACCAATTCGGAGGCCGATTGGGATAACTTTGTTCAAGAATTTATAAAGGCGAAGGAGGATATAGAGCTTGGATTGGGGAGTCGGAGCCTTTCGATGGTCTTTGCCCCAGTTTTCTTCCTCCTAATGCTCCGGAGTCTTGATTTTCTTTGAACTGTAATTTGATTTTTGCTTTAAGACCTTTGGTACTTTGCTGTCTGTAATATTAGTACGCTGTTCCAGGCTTATTGTAGTTCGGTTACTTTTTTTAATGTTTGTTTTTGTTGCTGCTATTTTGCTTTGCTATTGTTGTTTGTTTTTGCCTTAGGAAAAACTTTTTTTAAGTTGTAGTTTTGTTCTAATTCTGGACTCATATCTAGTCCGGACTAGTGGTTGTTTATTTAGCTTAGAAATTTAATTCTAATTAAAAATGGTTACTCTAGTCCTGACTAATGGATTTGTCCGAACTAGTGGTTAGCTTCTTTACTTAAAAAATTGGTTCTAAGTAAAAATGGTTGCTCTAGTCCTGAGTAATTGCTTGTCCGGACTAGTGTTTAGCTTTTTTACTTGGATAATTGGTTCTAAGTAAAAATGCTTGCTCTAGTCCTGACTAATTGCTTGTCCGGACTAGTGGTTAGCTTTTTATTTAGAAAATTAATTCTAAGAATGGTTGCTCTAGTCCTGACTACTTGCTTGTCCGGACTAGTGGTTAGCTTTTTTACTTAGAAAATTGGTTCTAAGTACAAATCAATTGCTTGTCCGGACTAGTATTTAGCTTTTTTACTTAGATAATTGGTTCTAAGTAAAAATGGTTGCTCTAGTCTTGACTAGTTACTTGTCCGGACTAGTGGTTAGCTTTTTATTTAGAAAATTAATTCTAAGAATGGTTGCTCTAGTCCTGACTAATTGCTTGTCCGGACTAGTGGTTAGCTTTTTTTACTTAGAAAATTGGTTCTAAGTAAAAATCAATTGCTTGTCCGGACTGGTGTTTAGCTTTTTTACTTAGATAATTGGTTCTATGTAAAAATGGTTGCTCTAGTCCTGACTTATTGCTTGTCCGGACTAGTGTTTAGCTTTTTTACTTAGATAATTGGTTTTAAGTAAAAATGGTTGCTCTAGTCCTGACTAATTGCTTGTCCAGACTAGTGTTTAGCTTTTTTACTTAGATAACTGGTTCCAAGTAAAATGGTTGCTCTAGTCCTGACTAATTGCTTTTCCGGACTAGTGGTTAGCTTTTTATTTAGAAAATTAATTCTAAAAATGGTTGCTCTAGTCCTGACTAATTGCTTGTCCGGACTAGTGGTTAGCTTTACTTAAAAAGTTGGTTCTAAGTAAAAATGGTTGCTCTAGTCCTGACTAATTGCTTGTCCGGACTAGTGTTTATCTTTTATAAAAGTAAAGAGGAAATGCTTTTTCATTAATCATTCATACAAAATGTAAGGAGAAACATATTGGTTGCTTGCCATATTGGCTACAAGATTTTGGTTGCTTTGTTTGTTCTCCTACTGGTAGAATTTTCTTAGCCTTAGTCTATGCCAAGTATTTGGGACTTCTGAGCCATCCATGTTCAGGAGTTTGTAGGTTCTTGGCCTCAGGACTTCTTTGACCTTGTATGGTCCTTCCCATATGGGCATTAGCTTTCCAGTGTTTGTGGGATCTAATGCTTTTATGTCTCGAAGGACTAAGTCTCCAACTTGGAAGTTTTTGACTCTGGACTTCTTACTGAAGTGCTCTCTTATTTTTTCCTTGTATTTTTCATCCTTTATACAGCTTGGTCTCAGACCTCATCAATTAGCTCCATGTTTGTTCTGAGTCCTTTCTTCATTTTCTTCTTCCTCAAAGTTTATTGCTCTGTGAGAAGGAGATCCCATTTTAATAGGAAGCATTGCTTCTGTTCCATAAGCTAGTTTGAATGGAGTTTCTCCTGTGCTTGTCCTGGGGCTTATCCTGTAGGACCATAGTACGCTTGGTAGTTCTTCTGGCCATTTGCTTTTGTGTTTTTGAGTCTCTTTTCAATACCTCAGAGCAGGATTCTGTTGGTGACTTCTACCTGGCTGTTTCCTTGGGGATATGCTACTAATGATTTTTTGTGTTTAATCCCACGCTCTTGAAGGTAGGACTTGAATTCATATCTGATGAACTATGGTCCGTTTTCCGATACTAGGACTCGCGGTATCCTGAACCTCATCAAAATATTGTCCATAAACTTTATGCAGTCTTGCTGATTGATTATTCTCATTGCTTTCGCTTCAACCCACTTGGTCATGTAATCAATTGACACTAATAAGTACCTGAGATCTCTCTTGGCCCGGGGAAAGGGTCCCATTATGTCAATGCCCCAGACAGCAAAGGGAATAGGTGAAAGGACTAAGGATAGTAGGACTGGGCTGATCCGGGACACATTGCTGAAGAGTTGGCATTCCTTGCACTTTTTCACGAATTTTTTGCATCCTGATGAATGGTTGGCCAGTAGTAGCCTTGTCTTATGATCTTATGATCTAGGGCCTTTGCGGATATGTGATATCCGCATATCCCTTCATGCACTTCCGCCAAACAGTACTTTGCTTCCTCTGGGCCGACACATTTCGGGATAGGAGATGAAAAAGTCCTGCGGTAGAGTAGTCCTTCTTCGAGGAAGAACTTGGCTGCTTTTGTTTTTAACCTTTGGGCTTTTCCTTTATATTCAGGGAGCTCTCCTTTCTCCAAGTAGTTGATGAAGGGAGTCATCCAATTTTGGTTGCTTTCGATCTCCAAGATCTCTCCAGATTCAATAGATGATTTGTGGAGTTCTTCGAAGTAAACTGAGCAGTCCAAATCTGATGAGTTCCAGACTCATTTGGATAGAATATCCGCTTCTTTATTTTCTTTTCGACATATCTGAAGGACTTGGTTGTTTGGTATTGAGGCTAAGTAACTTTGAACCAGTGTTTGGTACTTCGCCATAATAGGGTCCTTTTCTATGTATTCTCTATTTGTTTGCTTGACCACTATCTAGGAGTCGCTATAAATTTTAAATCTTGGACCCACAGAGTCCTGGAGAGCTTTAGTCTTGCAATCAATGCCTCATATTCTGCCTGATTGTTTGTTGTCGGGAAGCCGAAAGATATAGCTGTTTGAATCGTAAATCCTTCAGGACTTTTGAGTATGAGTCTGGCTCCCGACCTTTCGCTTGTTGAAGAACCGTCTACTTTCAAGGTCCAGGCTCCCAGATTTGCTTCTTTGTTTGTCTCCGGATCTGTGTTCATTGGTTTCGACACTTCTTCTGGGAAGTTGCATTCGATTTTGAAATCTGCAAGTGCTTGAGCTTTAATTGCAGTCCTGGGAATGAAGCTTAAATTGAACTGGCTTAACTCCACAGCCCAATTGAATAGTATTCCCGAGACATCTGGCTTGTGAATTATCTTCCTTAGGGGCTAATTTGTCACCACTCTGATTTCTCTTTCTTGGAAGTAGTGCCTGAGTTCTCTTGAAGTTGTGACCAATGCAAAGGCAAACTTCTCCAATCTTGGGTATCTTGTTTCTGCATCTTTGAGTACTTGGCTTACATAGTAAACTGGTTTCTATTTTCCATTCTCTTCCCTAATTAGGGTAGCTCCTACGTCTTGTGCTCCTGTTGACAAGTATAAGTAGAGAAGCTCTCCTGGCTGAGCTTTAGTTAGGACTGGTGGCTGATAGAGGTAGGACTTGATTTCCTCAAATGCCTTTTGGCACTCCGGACTCCAGTTCACCTCTTTCTTGTTGCTTGCTCCTTTGAGTAAATCAAAGAATGGTAAGCACCTTTCTGCTAGCTTTGAGATAAATCTCCTGAGTGCTTCTAGGGATCCTGCTAGCTTATGCACATCTCTTTGGGTCCTAGGAGCCCTCATCTCCTGGATTACTTTTATTTTCTCCAAATTGGCTTCTATGCCTCTGTTGCTGATCATGAACCCTAGGAACTTGCCTGCTCCTATGCCGAAGGTACATTTCTCCGGGTTCAGTTTGAGTTGGTTCTTCCTTAGGTTATTAAAGCACTCCTTCAGATCTTCTACATGTCCTGGTATAGTTATTGATTTTGAAATCATATCATCGACATAGCACTCCAAGTTCCTCCCAATCTGGGACTTGAATACCTTGTTCATGGCTCTCTGGTAAGTTGATCCTGCGCTTGTCAGTCTGAAGGGTAGTATCACATAAACATAGACTACTCTGTGAGTTATGAATGCTGTATTAGTATGTCCCTTGGGTTCATTTTGATATGGTTGTATCCAGAGAAAGCGTCCATGAAACTTAGCATGATATGTCTGGAAGTGGTATCTATTAATTGATTAATATTGGGGAGAGGGTATGGATTCTTCGGGCATGCATCATTCAGATTAGTATAGTCCACACACATTCTCCATTTGCCGTTGGACTTCTTCACCATAACAATATTAGCTAGCCACTCCGGATATTTGATTTCTTTGATGATTCCTGCTTTGAGTAGCTTCTCCACTTCTTCGTTTATGGCCTTTGGCCTTTCTGGGGCAAAATTCCTTCTCTTCTATTTGACTGGTTTTCCGTTGGGGTTGCATCCAAGCTGTGCATTGCTATGGACTTATGTAGTCCTGGCATATCTCTTGGGCTCCAGGCAAAAACATCTTTGTACTCCCGGAGTAGGGACACTAATCTTTCCTTGAAGGACTCTTCGAGTCCTGATCCAACTTTCACCTTTTTGTTTGGACTGCTTCCATTAACCTGGACTTCTTCTGTTTCTACTGCGGCTTCGAGTTTTTCTTGTTCTTTGTTTGAAACCATTTGATGAATTCGGGCTTCAGAGTTCTTCTTCAAATAGGAGTTTACTTATTCATATTCTTTGGTTGCTTGCATGGTAGGACTGGTGTAATATCCCGACTCTATTTTTGATAATTTAAGATTTAATAATATAATTATTATAATATGTGATACTTCTATATGATATTAGTTGATTCATGTTAGTCACTATAGAAAATTTATTTACTTAACTTTTGGGTTCGATATATATTAAGCACTATAAATTTTAAACTAGTAATAGACCGAATTAAAGAATAGATGAAAATCTTATATTGTCTAAAGTCAAAGAAATATAGGCGAGCTAATACGCATCAAAGCCAATTTACTAGGCCATTAGGCAGATCATGTAGTAAGTCCAATTAAACTCACAAACTTGAAACTTGTTAAAGGACAAGTTAATTAAAAATATATATGAGTAAAAAGATACTTGAGCTCACACCATTTTGATGTGGGACAAGTTGTCCTTGAGTTGTATACGTTTCAGATGTCTATATATATAGAGAAAGGAGGGTATCAAGTTCTTTACTTGATCGATGTGGGACAAATATTCCCTAACCTTGCATATGAACCTAAGTCCCTATATAAAGGGGAAGGAAATCAATTGACTTATTTTATTATCAATGCGGGACTTAGCACCCATACTTTCAAGTTTTTATATCCAATACTTGGATTTTTAAAGGTTTTCTCATGCATTGGCTTATAATTCAAAATTTTAAACTTTAAGTTATTGTTAGTCCCTTGACAATATAACAAGAATTACGGAAGGGGGGTTGAATGGAATTCTTGAAACTTTTTCTTGAATAAAAAATGTTCTAACTCAAATATATCTATAGTGTTAATTGATTAGCAGAATGCGGAATAAAGACTTAAGTGAATCAAAACACAAGTAATTAAAAACAAGAGTCTTTAAAAAACTTTCTGGTGGATTTGAATGATTCCACCAGAGATATATATTATGTATCGAGAGAACCCTGTGTGCAAAATGCTCACAGCTGCTTACAACAATTGAACAACTAAGACTATAGAGAAATGGTAAGAATTCTGCTTACAAATGTTTCTCTGTTTTCTTTTCTTAAATCGATAGTTTCTTAGTTGCTACTTCTTGGTTTATATATCACCAAGACTACAAAGTAATGAGATAGGATAATAAAACAAATACTATCTAGTCTATTACAATGCTACTTCATTACTCTATTTCAGCATCTTTGAATATCTTCATAATAGCATGAAAATGGCAATGCTTCTTTATTCTCGAAAACCCAGTTGAATAGGCTACCACATTCCATTTGCATCCACTCGACGCATGTGACTGTGTTGTCACTGTCAACAGATGTTTGAATTCTTTATCCGTCGGGTTCATGATCATCCGTCGAGTTATTGATCATCCGTCGGGTTGTCTAGTTGATCATCCGTCGACTTCATTGTAGTTTATCCGTCGGGTAGCAATCTGGCACTTGACTTCATTTCATTTATACAGAATTACAAGACATCATCTATGTACAATTAATCAACCTATTCTGCATATCTAGTTAAAGTCAACATGACTTGAATACTACTTACAGAATCTATACAATGGTGTATGCAGAAATGTGCTACAGACTTATTGTTACATAAGCTACTCACTCGATGGATAATAAGTCATCATCCGTCGGGACTATAACGAGTCATCCGTCGGGACTATAAATCTTATCCGTCGAGTGCTACATAATTTCACTAAGTAAAATCTACCAAGGTGTTTTATTCATGAAATCATCAAGTACACAACATATACACAATAATCTCCCCCAATTTATGTCTATTGGAATTCTAGCCATAAATTAAGAGATACTTGATGATAACAAAACACCCTAAAAATACAACTTTAAAAAGAAAGTAGATATTACTGAAAAGTGCTTCAAATAACCAAATATACAAAGTTTTGCTCATAGTCATTTTCAAGATGCTCCTCTAGCCTGAGCAGATTTATCTAGTTCCTTAAAGGTCTGGATCTCTTTCCAAGCTTTCTGTTGTATTCTTCAATCAGATTTTGGAGCTGCCTGTGGAATTCCAGTTCATCAGATTCTGAGAGATTTATCTTTCCTTGCATTTCCAAAAGAGTCTCATTGCTGGAGATGCTCAATTGGTCTTCTAATCTGAAAAATCTTCTCACACCTTTGTCATCCATGAACTCCATCAGCCAGTAGGGCCTTAGATGCACTCTTCTCCCTCTATAAGGGATAATTAGAGTGTTTGGAAGTGCATCTTTAGCTCTAACACTCCTTAGCTCTTCAATCTTCTTCAGTACCAATCTTCTTGCAGTAATATTGAACCCAAAGTTCTTCTTGAAGGATGAATAAACTTTAATCAGTACATCTTGGCTTTCTTGAATGATCCTATGAAGTGGCAACTGAATTTCCTTTCCTCCTTTGTACTTGAACACTAACCTTTCAGGTAGGTTTCTGTATGCATCAATTCCTCTCACTTCATCTAGTTCATCTAGATAGAGGTTTAGATCAGAAAATTCTTTGATGTCACACAAGTACATGTAATCTCCCCTATTGACTTTGGACTGAGCTTTGACTACAGATTTGGATTTGAGAGATGACAGCTTCACTTTCTTGACTGCTCTTGACTTTGTTCTTCTTGGCTTGCTAAGGATTGGTAGATTAAAGTTAAGAATTGGTTTGTTCTCCCATTCTATTGGCTCATCCTTGGGCATAATAGGTTCACCATGAATCTTCCTGTAGGGATCCACCACCCTGATATCTTTAAAAACCACAGAGGGCTTTGATATTTGAGTTGTAGATGGTGTGGATTCCTTAGGAAATTGATCTTCCAATTCCTTGTCAACAATATCCAGTTTCCTTTTAGTTCTTTTAGCCAATTCCTTAATTCGTGGAGATTTCTTCTATTATTCAACTTGCTTCTTTGATTCAGTAATTTCTGATGGCTGAATAAGAATTTATTGTGATCAATTTACAGCATGTAGCTTGGCTAAGATAGCAATTTGCTCTTTCTTCTGTTTAGCCTTTTTAGCATCTAGAGCAGCTTGCTTCTTTTCCTGCTTTAATCTAGCCTTTTCTTCTCTCTTTGCTTGAGCAAATTGAGGATGTCCAGCCACCAGACAAATTTCTTTCCCATTCCTGAAAATCTTGGCAATTCTCCTTTTAGAAGCTGAATCAGCTGGATCTTTGTAGAAAGCAATTGATCATGATAGAAGCTTCTTTTCATCAGGCTTGGGTGTCTCATATATAGTATCCAAGGGGTTCTTCAATGATGATTTTGAGTAGTTCACCCTTGGTTTAAGAATCATTTCAGCCTTTAGAGATTTGATGCAGGAAGGTTGTCCTCTTTCCAGATAGTTCATGCTTATCTCATTCACACTAATTTGCTTGACTTGAGAGTGATGGATGGCTGACTTGACTGGCTCCTTGAAAAGTTCAAACTTCTTCTGTATTTCCTCATCAATCTTCTCCCAGTTGACTAAACTCAACTTCTCTTTATCAGCTGCTCTTATGTTGGCTGCTGCTGCATTGATCAGATCTATACTATCTGTAACTGATGGCTTTGAGATAGTAATTGAAGGCACAATTACTTTGCTGATTTGAATTAAAAGCCTCTCCCCCTCACTTGGTACTTTCTCCCCTGTTTTGTTATCATCAAGTTGAGTAGAGGAGGGGGTTTGAGCAGCCACTAGTTTTTGAAGTAGATCTGTCTGTTGGTCTTGATGAAGATGAATGGAAATTAAAGATGCTTCCATGGCTGACATTCTTGTGTCCAAGGCATCTATCTTGGTTGACAGATCGGAATTTTTTCTTAGTTGCCTCTTGATGTCAAGCATTGTAGCTTCTGGAAGTTTAGAATATATCCTGTCTGAAAGGGCCTTCTTCATCTCCTCAATGTCACCCTTCATGGTGTTTACATCTGTAATATCCAGGATATATCATGTAATTATTTTGCTATTAAATAATTATTATGTGTGTTCAGTATCTATTCTGTGAGTTAATTGTTAAATATTATCTGTACTTGGATATTCAAAAATATAATATTAATTGAGTATTTTAATTTTTATATGTCCAAAATAAAACATAGATAATTGTCATATCTTCCTAATTATTTTTATGTTGATTTATGGATTTATAAGGATCATATGAAATTTATAAAATCTTTTTCCGAGTATTTAAAATCTATTTTATAAAAACGGGAACCAACCGACGTCACCCGTTGTTACGTTTTTGGAACCCGAAACTCTTCCGAGAACTCCTTCCTAACCTAATTATAATATTCCGAGCATATTCCATGTTTCGACTTTTTCGATCCGGTGTACGGTTTGTTCTGCGTGGGTCTCGGCGCAACATTTTCGATACAATATGTTAGATATATCTAATAATGTCATGGCTAATATGATTTATGTTTAGTTTTCAGATCTTACTTAAACAGGATAAATCAGTACTTACTGGAAGTCAGGACTTAAGGATATCAGTACTTATATTATCAGGAGATAATCATCAGAAGATGGATATCAGAACTTAAGTGCTGAAGTATATTCAGATAAGGATAGTAGCTGATTAAAGGAAAGAAGATCGAGATAAACATAAGAAGAGATATGCATGAAGAAGGAGTTCCGTGAAGAATGGAATACTTGGAAGAAAAGATATCTGATTGATATGTTTTAGGAAGCAGAATTATATTCCATATCAATTAGCGATTATCTTGTAACTGTGTAATATATAAACACAGACATAGGGTTTACACTAGAAGTGTTATCATATTCGAGAAGATTATTTATTGTAACCCTAGCAGCTCTCGTGATATTTGTTCATCACTCAGAGGTAACAGTTCCATACTGTAACAGAGTTTATTGTTTCAATAAAGTTTGTTTTCTGTTACTTGAAATATTAAAAGTTCGATTTGATTGTATTTTACACTATATTCACCCCCTCTACAGTGTGTGTGACCTATCAAGTGGTATCAGAGCCTATCTGTTAACGCACATACAGTTAAAGATCCAAACACAATCATGTCTGACACAGAAACTCTAACTAAGCCTACCAAAACTGAAGAACCTCCAAAGACACAAATTCAAAGTCGGTATGAAACCATCAGAGTTCCCATACTGAGACCATCTGAATATGCCATATGGAAGGTGAGGATGACCATGTTTCTGGAAGCTACAGATCCAGAATATCTTGATAGAATCAAGGAAGGACCTCACAAACCAACCAAGCTCGCTGTTGCAGTTGCAGGTGAAGCAGCAAAGACCGTACCAAAGGAGAAGAGTGATTATACTGCTGAAGATATCGCATCAATTGCTAAGGATGCTAAGGTACGACACTTACTGCATAGTGCCATTGATAATGTAATGTCAAACAGGGTAATTAACTGCAAGACTGCTAAGGAGATATGGGATGCTCTGGAAACAAGGTGTCAGGGAACTGATACAATTAAGAAGAACAGGAAGACAATACTCACTCAAGAGTATGAACACTTTGACTCAAAGGCTAATGAATTATTGACTGATTTATATGATAGATTTGTCAAAATCTTGAATGATCTGTCACTGGTTAATAAGGAGTATGATCTTGAAGATTCAAACCTTAAATTCCTGTTAGCTCTTCCGGAATGTTGGGATTTGAAGGCAACAACAATAAGAGACAACTACAGTCTTGATGAAACAACTCTTGATGAAATTTATGGAATGCTCAAGACTCATGAACTTGAGACGGAACAAAGAAGCAAGAGGAAAGAAGGAAAGTCAAGGACAGTTGCTCTTAAGGCTGAAGAAGAATCTCCCAAGGCATCTACCTCAAGAAAAGACAAGGGTAAAGCTCTTTTCACAAAGTCTGATACTGAGTCATCAAGTTCTGAAAGTGATGATGACTCAGATTCTGAAAGCTTGCCTGAGACTGATGCTGATGAGGAGATGATGAAGCTGTGTGCTCTTATGGTGAAAGGGATCACAAAGATTGCATACAGGAAGTTCAGGAAGGGAAAGAAGTTTTCCAGGAAAGGCACAAGTTCTTATAAAAAGAATTTCAGAAGATCTGAGGGCAGAGGAGGAAAGTCTGATAGAGGAGATTATACCAATGTCAAATGCTATAACTGTGGTGAGAAAGGCCACATATCTCCTGATTGCAAGAAAGTGAAGGGTGAAAAAGGCAAGACTCTGGTCACAAAGAAGAAAAGATGGACAGACACCTCAGACTCTGAAAGTGAGGAGAACTATGCTTTGATGGCAAATGCTGATAAAGAAAGTGCTGAGAGCAGTTCTGAAGCTGCTAAAACAAAGGTACCTCAGACTACTTATGCTTTTCATACTGATGATATTAATGAGTTGAGAAGATATCTTAAAACCATGTTTGCTATTTATAGAGATCAAACTTTAACATGTGAAAGATTAACTTCTGAAAATCTTGCTTTTAAGAAAAGAAATGATTTCTTAGAAAAAGAGTTAGTTATGTTCCATCAAACTCAGAAGGATAGAGATGATGCTTTTTATGTTAGGGATGAAGTGCTAAAAATGAATGAATCTCTAAAAACTGAGTTAGAAAAGGAAAGAGAGATAATCAGGACTTGGACTAACTCTGGAAGAACAACTCAAAATTTGCTAAGTAGTGAAAATTGGAAAGAGGGCTTAGGTTATGGAGAGGATAAGAATGATAAAGGAACTGTAGAAATTAAGCCTGTTGTTAAGCAAAAGCCAAAGTTAAAACCTGTTAAGTTTGTAACTATAAAGTCTGATAATGATAAATCAGAAGTTAAAGAGGGATTAACTTCTGACAAACTAAAACAGGAAAAGACAGCTAGAGTAAATATAGGCTTAATGACTAAGAAGCAGCTTAAGCATAAGCTGAAAGATGTTAAGAATGCAAACAAGGTAAAATCACCTAGGAAAAATAGGAATGGAAAGGAAGGTGTCAATAAAAGCAATGATTATAAACCTGTTCCTGATGCTCCTAGGAAAACATGTCATAACTGTGGAACTTCTAACCATATGGCTTCTTTTTGCAGGAAGAATAAGAACATAAACTCCTTACCTTCAAAATCAGGAGTTAAGAGTCAGTCTGTTAGATATAAACCACAAAATCCTTGTTTTCATTGTGGTAGTTTATGGCATTCCATTTATACTTGTAAGGAATATCATAGTTTGTACTATGATTATTATCAATTAAAACCTTCTTTGAAGAAAGTTTCCATTGTTCCTTCTAGTATAAATTCTGATTCAAAGTCTGATAGCGTAAGTTCTGATAAGAAAAATGTTAACATAAACTCTGATGCTAAATCCGCTGCAAATGTTAACAAACTTGATAAGGCCAAAGGATCCAAGCAAGTCTGGGTCCTTAAAACTAATCATTAGTGGTCTTTGTGATTGTAGGGCAACGGGAAAAATATTCTAGTTCTGGACAGTGGATGTTTAGGACATATGACTGGAAATAAAGCCCTGCTATCAGACTTTGTGGAGAAAGCTGGCCCAAGTGTTTCTTATGGAGATGGCAACATTGGAAAAACATTGGGATATGGCAATATCAATCTTGGGAATGTCATCATTAAAGAAGTAGCTCTGGTCTCAAGACTTAAACACAATCTGCTGAGTATAAGTCAAATTTGTGACAGAGGTTATCATGTTGATTTCTTTGAAGAACACTGTGAAGTTGTGAGTAAATCCAAAGGAAAAGTTGTTCTAAAAGGATACAGGCATGGTAACATTTATGAAGCTAAGCTTTCAACAAGTACTGATGGTTCTGCAATCTATCTGATGAGTAGAGCATCAATTGAAGAAAGCTGGAATTGGTACAAGAAATTCTCTCATTTAAATTTCAACAATATAAATGAACTAGTCAAGAAAGATCTTGTGAGAGGACTGCCAAAGTCAGTATTTGCTCCTGATGGCCTTTGTGATTCTTGTCAGAAGTCCAAACAAAGAAAATCTTCATTCAAGAGCAAGACTGAATCATCAATTCTTGATCCTTATCATCTACTACATGTTGATCTATTTGGTCCAGTGAATGTCATGTCTATTGCAAAGAAGAAATATGCGTTGGTCATAGTGGATGAGTTCACCAGATACACATGGGTGTATTTCTTGCATACAAAAAGTGAAACTGCATCTATCTTGATTGATCATGTCAAACATCTGGATAAATTGGTCAAAGATTCTGTGAAAACCATAAGGAGTGATAATGGCACTGAGTTCAAGAATTTGATAATGGAAGAGTTCTGCAAAAACCATGGAATTAAGCAGGAATTTTCTGCTCCTGGAACTCCACAGCAAAATGGAGTTGTTGAAAGAAAGAATAGAACTCTCATTGAAGCTACACGTACAATGCTTGAAGAAGCAAAGCTTCCAACCTATTTCTGGGCTGAAGCTGTGCAGACTGCTTGTTTTACTCAAAATGCAACACTCATTAACAAGCAAGGAAAAATACCATATGAGATGGTGAAGAAAAAGAAGCCAAATCTGAAGTACTTTCATGTATTTGGATGCAAGTGTTTTGTTCTCAAGACTCATCCTGAACAACTATCTAAATTTGATCTAAAAGCTGATGAAGGAATCTTTGTTGGATATCCACTTTCCACAAAAGCCTTCAGAGTCTATAATTTGAGAACAAGAGTGGTCATGGAATCTATCAATGTCTCTTTTGATGACAAGAATATTACTGGTCTTGAAGATTTTATTGATCATGATCAGCTGAGATTTGAAAATGAAGACTCAAGTTCTGATACTAAAAATCCTAACAGTCTAAGTCCTGGAACTGTAAACTCTAATGGATTAAACTCTGATGTTATTGAAACTGTGGTGACTATGCCAAAGGAAGATGCACCTATACAGGGGGAGCATACTCAAGAACATACCACATCTCAAGAAGCATCAGAACATACATCTGGCTCTTCAAGTTCTGATTCGTCAAGTTCTGACAAGCCAAGTTCTGATAGTTCTGAAAATCTAAATTCTAAAGAATCCAACTCAGAGAGCATAGTTTCAGGGGGAGCATCAGAAAATGAAAATGAAGACAGCATGGATCATGGGGGAGCATCCAGTTTTAGAGAAAACCTTCCATCTGCAAGGAAGTGGACTAAATCACATACACCTGATTTGATAATTGGAAATCCTGATGCAGGTGTCAGAACTAGAACATGTACTTCAAATGAATGTCTTTACAATTCTTTTCTCTCTCAGACTGAGCCAAAGAAAGTGGAAGAAGCTCTTCAAGATGCTGATTGGGTGCAAGCAATGCAGGAAGAGTTAAATGAATTTGAAAGAAACAAAGTCTGGACCCTAGTGCCAAGACCAAAGAATAGATCTGTTGTTGGTACAAAGTGGGTGTTCAGAAACAAAACTGACAGTGATGGCATAATTACAAAAAATAAGGCAAGGCTGGTTGCAAAAGGATATTCTCAACAAGAGGGAATTGATTATGATGAAACATTTGTACCAGTTGCTAGGTTAGAAGCCATAAGGATATTTTTGGCTTATGCTGCTCACAAAAAGTTTACTGTCTTTCAAATGGATGTGAAAAGTGCTTTTCTCAATGGAGAATTAGAGGAGGAAGTATATGTTGAACAACCTCCAGGCTTTGTAGATTCCAAACATCCAGATTATGTCTACAGGCTTGATAAAGTACTTTATGGACTTAAGCAAGCTCCTAGAGCATGGTATGAGACTTTAGCTCAGTTTCTTCTAGAAAGTGGATTCAACAGAGGAACAATAGATAAAACACTGTTCTACCTCAACCATGGAAATGACTTACTTTTGGTCCAGATTTATGTTGATGATATCATTTTTGGGTCTACAAATGACAGACTTTGCAAGAAGTTTGCCAAACTGATGCAGTCAAGGTATCAGATGAGTATGATGGGGGAACTTAGCTATTTTCTGGGCCTTAAAGTCAAGCAAAATGAAGAAGGCACTTTTATTTGTCAAACTAAGTACACTAGAAACTTGCTGAAGAAATTTGGAATGCAAGATTGTTCAAGTGCATCCACTCCCATGGCTACTGCAACAAAACTGGATAAGGATACTGGTAAATCAGTAGATATTACTGATTACAGAGGTATGATTGACTCTCTACTCTATCTAACTGCTAGTAGACCTGATATCATGTATGCTACCTGTCTTTGTGCAAGATTTCAAGCAGATCCAAGAGAACCTCACTTAACAGCTGTGAAAAGAATTTTTAAATATCTTAGGGGAACAGCTGATCTGGGATTATGGTATTCCAGAGAATCAGATTTTAAACTAATAGGTTACTCAGATGCAGATTTTGCAGGTTGCAAAATTGACAGGAAAATCACAAGTGGAAGCTACCAATTTCTTGGAGGCAGATTGGTTTCTTGGTTTAGCAAGAAACAAAAGTCAATTTCCACATCAACTGCAGAAGCAGAATATATTGCTGCAGGAAGTTGTTGTGCACAGATTCTTTGGATGAAGAATCAGTTACTGGATTATGGGTTAACATATTTCAAAATCCTTATTTACTGTGATAATCAAAGTGCTATTGCTATGACAGGTAATCCAGTTCAACACTCTATGACAAAGCACATCAGCATCAGGTACCACTTCATCAGGGAACATGTAGATGAAGGTATAGTGGAATTGCACTTTGTTCCAACAGATCAACAACTAGCAGATATCTTCACAAAACCATTGTGTGAAGCTACTTTTACAAGATTGGTAAATGAACTTGGAATGGTTTCAGGTTCTTTCTCTAAATCTGCTTAGTTTTGTTCTATTGTATCAGACTTTATGATCAATATTTACAGAATTCAATCTCTTTGTGTATTCTGTGCTTAAATGAAAAATATGTTTAAGTACTGACTGTTGTCTGATCAATGTTTCTAAACTCTGATAGTGATATGTCTGTTTAGGTAACTATTCAATCCTGTGAGGATAACTGTGCTAGATGCTGACCTAGTAGTCTTCAATAAACAAGGGATCCCATGTAAGAAGTAATTATTTCTGTGGAAATCTATTGACACAAGCAAATTCTGATAATTGAGCTTAGTTGAGTTTACTTTGTCTATCTTATTACTAAGTCACAAACTAGAATAATGCTACTCATCTGTTAAGTTCTGATGCTAGTAAATCTGTTGAATGAACTAAGTGCTGATAAACCTCACTTATCAAAAGAAAAAAAAAACGAAACAAGGATTAAAAATCAGGTACTCCTTTGAGATCTAGAGTAAAAATGTGGAAGGGAAGACCCAAGTGCATTGCTGGTATTAAGTAATATGCATCAGAAAAGCAAATAAAATATTTTCTTGGTGACTTTTCACACTTTATGACTACTGGAGAAATACTCTGATAATAGCATAAATTCTGATAAGCAGTCGTGACTCACTTACACTGAGAAGCCACTGTAAAAAGGAATTTAAAAAGATGCACAAAATTAGCACACAATAGTTGAGGTGGACTCAAGCATGAACTCATTCAACAGTAGCTTTCAGGATAATGACAGTTCTTTAGCAAAGTTTTAGTTATGCCTTATTTCTAAGATGTACTGAAGTGAATCAGACTTTACTCTTTGTCTGATATTTAGCTTAATGCACACACTAACCACTCCATATGAATGATGAAAATCACTGTGGTGATCTATGTTGTTTTAGATGAACAGTTATTGTGTCACATTGCACAAATTCTGAGGACAAGTTTTGATTGCATGTTCTGATGATTATGTTCTGAAGAATATAAATCAGAATTTGTGTGAGGGTTTACTAAGATAGGCATTCATTTTTCGAGTTAAGAGATTATGTTCTGATGACTGTTAAGTTCTGATATAAGTCTAAGTTCTGATATTCACATCTGATTCTTTACTTGACTTATTTGTGGATAAAATTTGACAACAGTCTCAGTTTAAACCTGAATATGTTGAAGTGGAAGATTAATAGTCACTATGGTTAGGGATAGTGGTACTCGTACTTGAACAATCAACTTTTACTTGCTTCTTGTGCGCATTAAACCATGTTTTCTCTTTCCAATGAATGTTTTTCTTTTTCCAAGTCTGGGGAGATGAGGTAGAATTAATTCCACCTGTAAGCATTAAATTTCTTTAGGTCTCCTGGCATTCTCTTGCCTATATAAGCAACCACTTCACATCAGCCTTCCCATCAAATCTTTTCTCACAAACTCACCTTCATACTTTTTATATCAAAAACACCATGGTCAGATATAATATGTCTTTGAACTACGAAACTTTCAACATGGACCTGAGCTGTGCTGATTGGCAGCAGGAATGGCACATTACTGCCATTCCTGATGAGATATGGGACTCCGTTCCACAGGAGGTACTCACCCACCTCTTGTTCTTCTATATGGATTACCATCGCCATCTGGAGCGATTGGAGGAGGAAAGGCTGGGAGCTATCCTCCAGCAAGAGCGAATCATACGACTCGCTATTCTGTTTGTCGAGAGTAGGAAGAAGAAATGATTTATTTTCTTCTTCCTATTTTTCTTCATCATCAGCCTTGCCCTGCTTCTTGAGCTAGGACAAAGGCTGTTGATGTTAGGTTTAGCAGCTTAGGGAAATCTTGTACAAGTTCTGATGTAATTTAAATTTCATGAATGTATTCTCTTGATATATTAATGAAATTTGTTTTTATTTCAAGATCTTGTCCCTGTGATATTTTGTAATGTATTGATAAATCCTGATATATATTCATATTCTGATGACCATATAAATTCTGTTTTAACTTAAGTTCTGATTTTATTTTATCAGTACTTGCTCATCTGATTTATTATGGTCATTTTCACTTGAATTTTTTTTCTTCAGAATATTGATGTTGCAGTGATAAATAATTAAATAAGTGGGAACGGTTTCAGTTTTGAATTAAAACTGTTTCACCTTGATTAATGGAATAACTGGGTAAGTGGAACGGTTTTTCCTTGAAAAACTACAAGTGGGTAAGTAATGATTACTGTTTTCTCGAGCCCAGTAACTATCCGTTATTACTGCATGTCTGAAAGGTGTCCAATGGTTACATTTTTTTTAAGGTATAAGTAAGACAGAGAGAGGATTTTTTAATCTTTTATTTCCTTTCACACTTTTTCTCTCTATTTGCTTTTACTCTCTTACTTCTTCTAACGTTGGTTTTTCATATAGACATTCTATCAAACACCTAACAGGCACTTACACATCTCGATTAATTTCGTGGCACCAAAGGATTTAATCATTGATGGAGCTAAATTTGTTCCAAACAATTATGCTGCTATTCTTGATAATGCTGAAGCTCCATCTGAATTGCATTTTGTGCAAGATCTTATTGCATATAGTGAAATCGGGTATGTGTTGACCCAACCTTCCGTCTTCTCAAGTCAACAAGTTCTGACACTTTGGAGGACTGGAAACTTTGATAATGGTGGTTCAAATGGTACTCCTAGTATTGTTTTCGAAGTGGGTGATTCTTCATATGCAGTCACTCCTGGTACAATACGTAAGGCTCTACATCTCCCAGAAGGATTTACTTTTTCAATTCCAGAGGAATCAGCTCTTCAGGAGTTAATGGCCAGTTTGGGATATGAACAGAGTTTGGCAAAGCTTTGGCAGTTGAAACGGGCTCATATCAGGAGGGAATGGAGCTTCTTCTTCGACTGCATCACTAAAGCTTTTGGGAACAAGTGTTCGAATTTTGATGCCATCCCTATAATGAGTCAGCACATCGGGTATGCCATTATAAACCAAACTTATTTTGATTTTGCAACAGCTATAATTGGTTTTATTGGGGATAGGATGACAGAGGATAGGAATGTTGTCTACTTTGCTAGATTCTGTCAACTTATATATACTTTTTGTACTAATGAACCTCAACTAATTAGTACCTCAACTCCACCTTTTAAAGTTGCAAAACGATACTTTAATGACCTGGTAAATACTGACACTAAAAAACCAGTGGTTAGACCTTTACAGATTCCTCAGTCTGTAAAATAGATCTTAGTAAATGCTGATCCTGATACTTATAAATCTGTTTATCCTGATGTCCAATCAACAACAACCTCCCGAACACCACAACAACCATCAACACCTACCACCCATACTACTCAACCTACACTAAGGCAATATCTTAGATCATATCTCTCAACTTCACAGACAGTTCAACCCTCATCCTCAGAACCTCCTGTGAACTCTTCATCTTCTAAGCCTAAGAGGACAAAGACTGTTCCTCAAACACCTCAAAAGAGAAGGAGGATTGCTTTGAGAGATGAATCTGATACTGAGGAACAGGTTCCTTCTTCAGAAGCTATTGTTAAAGAAGCTGAGAAAGTGACTTCTCAGAAGGATTCTGGAATTGGGGGATCTAGGCTTCTCAAGAGGCTTAGAAGAATGACTGGACCTGAAACTCCCAAGGAATCCATATCTACAAAGAGATACAAAAAACAGAGGGCAAAAAGGCCAGTTTCAGATGATGAAGAAGCAGCAGCTAAGGAAGGGGATCAGGAATCTCTGATCTCACAAGAAAAGGAATCTGCTCCAGTCTCTACTTCTCCATCAACTCCAACTCAGGAAGCTGTTACTGAAAAGGCCACCACACCATCTATATCTCCTGTTCAAAAATCTGTATCTCCTGTTGATCCAGGCACAAGTGCTGATATTGATATTCAGACCTTGGTTGTGCCTGAAGTAATTCTTTTAGAAGCTCCAACAGCAACTAATCCTTCAACAACACCTGTTACTGATGTTGTTCAAACTCCAGAGTTATCTACTACACCTTCTCTGCATCTAGATGCTGATGATCAGAATTTCGGTGAGCATCAGGATATGGTTGTTGATCAGAACTTAGAACCAGATCAGCAATTAGAGGATGCTGAAGCCTCCATTGCTACTCATACTGTTGTTTTATCAGAATATACTGATTTTGTAAGTTCTGATGCTGCAAATGCTGGAGATACTGGTAATGCTGCTCTACAAGCAGATGCTGATGAAGCAGGTCCTTCAGAACATGCTCCTCAACAAACAGTTCTTAAATCTGAACTTGTTAAGAAGTTTGTTACAAGAGAAGCACCAGTACCTTGGAGTGAAACTCCTGCAGGACAGGAGTGGACTAAGGAATGGAACTCAGTCACCTGTGCTCCTTCTGCACAGAATCTGGCTGAGTAATTGACAAAAGTTGATGAGATGTTCAATATTGATGATTTCAAAACACAGCTTAGAGTCACTGCATTGAGTACTAAACATTTACAAGGTCTTCATTCAAATACTCATGCAGAGTTACATCTCTTAAGGGAAGAACTAATGAAGCAAGAACAAGTTCACAACATTGATAAGAAAAAGTTCTTCCAACCTACCTTTGACAGGATTGCTTATATTGAGAAGACTCAAGAAACACAATAAGCTCAGATTGATGATATTCTGAAAAATCAAGCTTCTCAGCAATCTTAACTTACTGAAATCCAAGCCTCAGTGGAATTGCTTGTCTCTCTTCTACTACCTGCTGATGCCAAAAAGGGGGAGAAAGTAATTAAGTCCAAATGCAAGACTGACATGACACTGAAAGGGAAGGATGATGAAAAGGATGATCAAGGAAATCCTAGAATGGGTAGAGGTCATAGTCAAGGTAGAGGTTTCTTACCAAGAAAAGCTGAAATCACAAGTCACAGGACAAGTTCTGATGCTGGTAAAAGGATAAGTTCTGATGAACTTTTAAATCTTGATGAAGAAATGTCAAGACAGTTATTTCTTCAGGAAAATCCAGGAATGGACTTGGAGAGTTTAATGGAAGAAGAAGCCAGACTTAAATCAGAAAAAGTCACATATAAATCTGAAGCTTCTGGTAAAAAGATACTTCCAAAACTCAAAGGCATTGTGATAAAAGAAAGGACATATACTGAAGCAACATTGGCTAAATCACAACCGCAGATAGATCCAAGATCCAAGGGTAAAGAAAAGGTTGGTGAACCTATCAAGGTTTATGTGCATCCTGAGAATGAAGAAATCACTGATGAAAAGGATGATCTTGCTCTGACTTCAAGAAAAGTTCTTAAAACAACCTCTGACATGGCTCAAGTTGTTCAGAGTCAAGAGACAGTAAGTTCTGATATTCCAAAGAAGCAAGTAACCTCTGACATAGCTCAAGTTAACTTGATATTAGAAGATAGACCAAAGAAACTCCTATCAGGATTTACTAAAGCAAAACAGACTCAACCTCTGAAGACTGCTACAAGTGGTTTTGAAGCAAAAGTAGTTACTGGAAAGGAAGCAAGAGATAAAACTGGATTGGGAAGTGCTGATGAAAGAAGAATACAGAACACTACCAATGATCCAACTTCCTTGAGTGAACCAGGTATTGGAGCAACTCCTGAGAGATTGAATCAACTTGAATCTGTACAAATGGTTTACCATACCTACTTGAAAGAACACATCTTGTTGTACTTTATGACAGATGGTAGGGTTTATCATATGAGGCAAAATGTCATTCCATTGAAGTATTTTGAAGAACTGGAGCATGTACTATTCTTACTTCAAGTGGATGACAGATTGACAGGAAGTGCTGCAAACTATTTGAAGGATCAAATTCAGAGACAGAAAAGACTTTATTCTGTTAAGTCTGACAGCACATATGTTCCAAAGTACAGAGATCACAAGAGTGATATAGTTGAAATGAAGCCCAACACTGCTAAAATTATAACTACCTTTCTGGGTTACAGGGCTGAGGAATTCAATCTTGAGTCTGATAAAGCTTATTTGATCAGACTGGATCAGGATATAAGAAAAGCAAAGATTAATGATCTCAGGGCTGCAATCTTTCAAATTGGTGAAGATAATGCAGAGCTTAAAGATGCTAAAAGGAGAATGATTGATGAACTTAGATATGCTGAGAGATGTTTGTTGAAGAACTATCTCAGAACAACTCCTGACATCAGAGAGATCAGAAAGTGAAGCCAAGTCAAGATCTATAACTGCTTCAATTCTGATATTTGTACAGACTGAAGTTTTTATCAGAAGTTAAAGATTGGTAAAGCTTTAAGGACTGTAAGTTGTAGTTATCTAGTCTAATTCTCATGCATTTGTACTTAATGTTTTTGACATCATCAAATATCTGTTAAACTTGTATATTATGCTAATTTACAAGTTGGGGGAGATTGTTAGATATATTTGATAATGTCATGGCTAATATGATTTATGTTTAGTTTTCAGATCTTACTTAAACAGGATAAATCAGTACTTACTGGAAGTCAGGACTTAAGGATATCAGTACTTATATTATCAGGAGATAATCATCAGAAGATGGATAACAGAACTTAAGTGCTGAAGTATGTTCAGATAAAGATAATAGCTGATTAAAGGAGAGAAGATCGAGATAAACATAAGAAGAGATATGCATGAAGAAGGAGTTCCGTGAAGAATGGAATACTTGGAAGAAAAGATATCTGATTGATATATTTTAGGAAGCAGAATTATATTCCATATCAATTAGCGATTATCTTGTAACTGTGTAGTATATAAACACATACATAGGGTTTACACTAGAAGTGTTATCATATTCGAGAAGATTATTCATTGTAACCCTAGCAGCTCTCGTGATATTTGTTCATCACTGAGAGGTAACAGTTCCATACTGTAACAGAGTTTATTGTTTCAATAAAGTTTGTTTTCTGTTACTTGAAATATTAAAAGTTCGATTTGATTGTATTTTACACTGTATTCACCCCCTCTACAGTGTGTGTGACCTATCACAATATTCATTTCGGTAAATCAATAAAACCCATATTTTCGATAAACGGGAGCTTTTTATTAAACTATCCCAATTATCACTTCGTAGTACGTGTAACCAGGCGCTGAGACCAAGATCGCAGTACAAATTGTACTGATTTGGATAATTATCCCGAAAACCGATACCGTTTGGATCAGTTTTTATAAATAAACGTACTGTTTTATATCCGGAATGATCCAACGGGATACTAATTTTCCGTAATTATAAATAGCCTTTTTCCGTATTTTATTTCGTATCAAAATCATTTGTACATAGTTAATTCTATAATTTTCAGAGAAAAACCCTAATTACATAAACTGTTCCAAGAATCAAACAGCAAAACGAAGGCGTTACCGATCTCTGTTTTCAAAGCTTGAGTAACTAAAACGAAGGATTTGAAGTGTTCTATCAGATTCTGAGCTTTGTTTCACTGCAGAATCAAAGGTTTATTTTCTGAAAATTTATTTATTTTCGAATTAAATTTATTAAAAATATAAATTTTTGTTCGGATGACTGTTTGTATGATTTGATGATTGCATGTTGTAGAGCTTGTTTTCCTGATGATTTTGATATATTATACGTCTGATTTGGAGTTCAATAACATGTTCAAATTTGAGTTTGATTTTTGAATTTTAAAATTAGGGTTTATAACCCGTATGAATGTTCTTAATTGAAATTTGGGGGTTTCTTATTCTGAAATAGATTGATGTTGTGGTATAGTGTATTGTATTCTCTGTGAAATTTGCAATCTAGTCGTACAAGTTTCATGAATCAACGAGGTCTGTAGAGAAGGGAGTTGTGTTTTGAAGTTTACGTCGAACCCGCCGGAAACCAGCGAGTTTCTTGATCAAATTCCGGCCAAGTCTGGGGTTATTGATGAATTTTGATTACAGATATAGGTTCCTGGTGTTGTGTAGTTTAATTCTGGAGGTGATGGTGGTGGGAGGATGCCGGAGGTGAATTCTCCGGCCACCCCCGACATTTTTCGGCGACTGGACTGTAAAATTGCAGTTTGGTCCCTGTACTTTTGAAAACGATGAAGTTTGGTCCCCTAGGTTTCCAGACTTTGCAAAAATTGGATTCCTGTTTTAAAAATATTTAAAAATCATATTTCCTATTTATTTTTATTACAAAAATTCATTTTTAATTTCTGAAAATTCTGAAAATTATTATTTTAATTCCGAAAATTATTTTTAATTCAAAAATAAATCTGAATTAATTAGTTAATTAATTTCAGTTAATTTTTAATCGATTAATTGGTCATTTAATTTGGAAATTAATTGATTAATTGATTTAATTAATTATTAATTGATTTTAATTAATTATTTAATTAGATATAATTACTTAAAATGATTTAAAAATTCCGAAAAATAGTTCCGAGCTTTAAAATATTATTCTAAATTATTTCCAAGGCTCAAAAATTATTATAAAATTGTTTCGAAGCCAGAATTGGCCAACCGAACCCTGTTTATTAACCCGAAATTGATCCAACGACCCATTTTAATTCCGAAAAATATTTTAAAAATCATTTTAAATAACCGAAAGCCTATTTATGATCCGAGACTTCTTTATAAATGATAATCATTGACTACGTGATGTATTATGTGTTATACGTGACTTGTTGATTGACTATCGGTCTATATATTCGGTGTTTACTTGATTATTGCATAACTTTCAATCCGTTAATCGGATTTGGGTGAAACGAAGGGTAGATAAAAGTATATGTTGAATAGAATCCTATAAGTCGATTATTGATAGATGTTTATGATACGTGAGCAGAAGAGGCAAGGCGTAGGAAAGGAAAACAGGTTGTTGAGGAATAAGACGATTGTGATTGGAAGCGAGAGCAGAATAGTAAGCTAGTACCAGACAAGTGTTCTGAACTTTCTCGAGATATTGTGGTACTTGATAATCCTGTGATATTGCAAGTGCTTTGAAGCACAGAAACCTAAACCCTGATTCCAGTTATTGATCTTGAGCCGTAACCTGATTCTTTCTAGACCATTGATTGTTGTATACCCAAACACGAACCACGAATCTACGATACTACTCCACAAATAGCTACAAACTAAATAACAAACGCTAAACTGAATTACTTATATACTCAATCCATGATATCTTATGCTTTGAAAGACCAAATCCTTGCAACCTTGAAATATTGATTCCTTTGTTATCCAATTCTTTCATTACCCAGCATCCAAGCTTTGAAATTACTTTATTGATCCTTATAAGGATTGAAACCCTTTCATTGTTAAACACTCATTGTTGTTAATGATTCTGGTTATTGTTTATTATTGCTTATTCAGTTATTATGTTAGAATTGGATTGTTTTTATAAAATTGTGGACCAGATTTGTGGTCAGACCATATAATGGTTAAGTTAGGCTAATGTGTGCCTTGGATCCAGTAGTTAGAGCAATGTTGTGTGCCTTGCTCGGGGTTAGTGCGTGACTGATCAGCAGCCTAACCTTGGTTTTTAAATTAAAAGTATAATATCCAATTCTAAATCATAATCCATTGTTCACTTGATATCATAACCATGTTCACCTGATGATCATTATTCTCAGTTTTGTCATTGTGACTTGCTGAGCTAGTTAGCTCATTTGTGCGATATTGTTTCTGTTCTTTTCCAGTTAAAAAGGAACCGGTTGGTACAGAGTATCCCCAGTCCAGCGCGAGAGCTAGGGGTTCAGGTTGATCGAGTTAAGCTAGCAGGCTTCTTTTGGAATAATTTAAGTTTGTAAAAGTTTGTAATAATGTTTAATACTCAGTTTGAGTTTGAGTGATTGGGATTTTAACGGTATGTAATATAAGTAGATGTGTGGCTTGTGTGCATACTTTAACCTGTTGCGATCCATGGTAGTTGGTAAATAGGGTCACTGTATATTATTGTTATCGTTATTATTGTTATAAGCAGGTTATAAATAAGGTGTGTGTGTGTGTGGACCCCAAACTTTTGACCCGGGTTTGGAGGGCGCCACAGGTTTGGTATCAGAGCCACAGGTTATAAGTCACTGACACAAGCCTAGGTTGACGGGAATGGGTAGAGGGTTAGGATTAGAAGTAAGGAATAGAATGATAGAACGTCGAGAGGTTGAGGGTTATGGTATAACCAGTAGTAGTATAATTCGTGTCATGGTTCGAGATTCTTATACTGCGATATGATTTCAGATAGCAGCGATGGCCGACTCTTTTATCCCCGTATCAGCTGATCACTCAGAGCCTTCGGTTGGAGCACCATCATCGAATCCACGTCCTATCATTCCACCAGTATTGGCTATTCTACCTCCACCTGTGTTGCAGCCCGTACCACTGCAGGCGATTCCACCAGGTATGAGGCCACCTATTAGAGGACCCCCACTAGCGGATTCAGATTCCACTGGGCACTCAGTTGCGAGTGCCCCATTCCAGTCTACATTGCTCCCAGTTCCTTATTACCGGTATGAGGCTCTTCTATTGGAGCGTGATTCCTTGTTGGCCCAGATTAGAGAGCTACAACATATCATCAGGACTACAGATGTTGATCGTGGTATGAGGGAGCTTCGAGAGGAGATTCATGTGACACAGAGGGTTCTTGAGGCTAGGCTACATGGAGCTACATTACCTGGCAGAGGCCCTGATGCATTGATGGGCTGGGCTACTGAGGTGATGGAGGACTTGGAGAGGCTGGCAAGACCAGAGTTTCCTTGGAGTTGAGTCAGAGATCCAGAAATAGAGATACTGAGCAGTATTGTGATGGTTATATAGTATGTACAGTAGTGTGTAGTGTGTATCAGTAGACTTTTGAGTTGTATTTATAGACTAGCTATGCTGACTAGTGAATAGGTTGTTGTACCCTTTTGCTTTTACTTCTGAAGCGTCTTTACGCTTGTACTATCCAAAACTTTTGATCTATATATATAAGTACCTTTTCCTTCCCATTACTGTCATTTACTTTATTGCACCTGTTTTACCTTACCTTATCTATTGCACCAGTTATACCCCTGTGATACCATGTATCCTATTTTCCATAACTGTTTATATTCTGTAAAGAAGCATGCAATTTACTTAGTTACAACTATTTCCAAAAAGAGATATTTCTGTTTTACAAAACTTTTCTTTTATGCAAAAGATTTGATTCAAAAGCTAAATAAGTTGCTTGATTCTTTACAGAAAATGCCTCCCAGAAGAAATATCCGCACCAACACCCAGAATGAAGAAACCAACAATAACAACAACCAAGATGATACAAACCCGAATGTGAACCCAGGACCCATGGACCCAGCAATAGCCCAGATTCTTCAAATCTTGGCCCAACAAACAGTTCACTTGGCACAACAACAACAAAGACAGACCAACCCCCAGGTAACTTTTAAAACTTTTCAAGCAGTAAACCCACCAGAATTTAAGGGTTCCTTAGAGCCAATTGAAGCAAATGTTTGGTTAAAGGAAATAGAGAAGACATTTGCCTTACTGAAAGAAAAGGAAGAACAGAAGGTTGAGTTTGCAAGTTACTATCTGAAGAATGAGGCCACCTATTGGTGGGAGATGGTGAAGACATTGGAAGGTACAGATATTATTACTTGGGAAAGGTTTAAGGAATTGTTTTTAGAAAAGTATTTTCCTCAGTTTGTTCAAGATCAAATGGAGCTGAAGTTTTTAGAATTAAAGCAAGGGAACATGTCGGTAACAGATAATGAGGGTAAGTTTGAAGAATTGTCAAGGTATGTGCCGTCGTATGTTGATACTGACAGGAAGAAGGCTAAAAGATTCCAGCAAGGTTTGAAACCATGGATCAGAGGGAAGGTAGCCATTTTTGAATTAGATACCTATGCAAGAGTGGTACAAAAGGCTATGATCGCAGAGACAGAGAGTGAGATGTTCCCGAAGGAGAAAGAAAGCAAGAAAAGGAAAGTTGAGGGAAGTGAGGGTCAGTCACAACCAGGGAAGTTTCCAAATTTTAAGAAGGGCAAGTTTCAGCCAGGGAGAAGTTTTAATTTTAGGAAATAGAATGCAGGAGACGGAGGCCAGGGCAACCGTCCAGTTAATGCGAATCAGCCGAATCAATTGAGATTAACTTTTCCAGATTGTCAAGCATGTAGAAAGAAGCATGGAGGAGTTTGTAACAAGTTGAATGTGGTATGTTTCAAATGCAATCAGAAAGGGCACTATTCGAGTGAGTGCCAAAATCAGCCAGCAAGAGAACCAGTAAGTAAGGATCAGCCTATCCGGAATCCAGCAGTAAAGGTTCCAGCCATTGGATTTACGTGCTTTAAATGTGGAAAGCCAGGACATATGGCCAGGGATTGCAAGACATCAGCCCCAGTCAGTAATGCATTAAGGATTATGGGATCTACCCCAGCAGTGAATGAGACTCCAAGGGCTAGAGTTTTTGACATGTCGGTGAAGGATGCGATCCAGGATACGGATGTCGTGGCAGGTACGCTTAATGTGAATTCTTTATGTGCCAAAGTGTTAATAGATTCGGGAGCAACTCGATCATTTGTTTCACAAGATTTTGTTAGTAAGTTAAATTGTCCAGTTGACTGTTTAAATGAAATAATGACCATGGAATTAGAAAATCAAGAACGTGTAACTGTGAATCAAGTTTGTGGGAATTGTGAGGTTGAGATTTCTGGTAGTAAGTTTTGTGTAGATTTGATACCATTTAAGTTAGGAGAATTTGACGTTATATTAGGGATGGATTGGTTATCTAAGCACGATGCCCAGATAGATTGTCGAAATAAGAAGGTAATGGTGAAGAGGCCTGACGAAAGGATAATAACGTTCAAGGGTCAAAAACAAGTAAAGAAGTTTTTAACGATGATTCAAGCCAAGAAGTTACTACGACAAGGATGTGAGCATTTCATGGCATATGTGATTGACAGAAGTCAAGAACCAACAAAACTTGAAGATATTCCAGTTGTGAATGAATTTCCAAACGTATTTCCCGACGAGTTACCAGGACTTCCTCTAGATAGAGAAATTGAATTTGCGATCGACTTAGCACCTGGAACAGAACCAGTATCCAAGGCCCCGTACAGAATGGCGCCTGTTGAGATGAAAGAGCTAGCGAAGAAATTGCAAGAGCTGTTAGAGAAAGGAGTAATCAGACCCAGTGTATCCCCGTGGGGAGCCCCAGTATTATTTGTCAAGAAGAAAGATGGAAGCATGAGACTGTGTATTGACTATAGGGAGCTCAACAAGCTGACAATCAAGAATAAGTATCCGTTACCCAGAATTGACGATCTGTTCGACCAGTTGAAGGGAGCCAAGTATTTCTCCAAAATTGATTTAAGATCAGGATATCATCAACTAAAGATCAAGCCAGAAGATATACCAAAGACGGCTTTCAGAACAAGGTATGAACATTACGAGTTTTTAGTGATGTCTTTTGGATTGACCAATGCCCCGACAGCGTTTATGGACCTGATGAACAGAATTTTCAAGGAGTATTTGGATAAGTTTGTTATTGTGTTTATAGATGATATTTTAATCTATTCAAAGACGGAAGAGGATCATGCGGAACATGTGAGAACGGCTTTGGAGATTTTAAGGAAAAAGAAGTTATATGCTAAATTCTCGAAGTGTGAATTTTGGCTACAGGAAGTTCAGTTCTTAGGGCACATAGTTAGTAATAAAGGGATCAAAGTGGACCCGACAAAGATCAAGGCAGTTACGAATTGGGAGAGACAGAAAACACCCACCAAGGTAAGAAGTTTCTTAGGATTGGCGGGATATTATCGTTGATTTGTTCAAAATTTCTCGAGGATTGCCACACCATTAACAAAGCTTACACGAAAGAATGAGAAGTTTATATGGAACGGCAAATGCGAGGAAAGTTTTCAGGAGTTGAAGCGACGATTGATCACGACACCTGTTTTGTCACTTCCAGATGATCAAGGGAATTTCGTAATTTATAGTGATGCTTCTCACAAAGGATTAGGATGTGTTCTAATGCAGCACGAAAAGGTGATTACGTATGCGTCAAGGCAATTGAAACCACATGAACAGAAGTATCCTACTCATGATTTCGAGCTAGCAGCCATAGTTTTCGCTTTGAAGATTTGGAGACATTACCTGTATGGAGAGAAGTGTGAGATTTATACGGATCACAAAAGTTTGAAGTATATATTCACCCAGAAGGAACTTAATATGAGGCAAATGAGATGGTTAGAGTTGATCAAAGACTATGATTGCTCGATTAATTATCATCCCGGTAAAGCGAACGTTGTAGCAGACGCATTGAGTCGGAAGGAAAGGTTGAATGTGTTATCGAACCTGAAGATATATATAAGGAATTTCAGAAATTGGAATTGGAGATTAGAGTTTGCAAGCCCGAGGAAGCGAAAGTATACAGTATGGCTTTCCAATCGGAGTTATTGGAGAAAATAAAGAAATGTCAGGAAGATGTAATGGATCAAGATATAAATCATTTGGTAGGTGAAGAATTATGCACGCAAAAGGATGATCAAGGTATTCTGAGGTTTTCATCTAGAATTTGGATTCCACCAGTGACGGAGCTGAAAGTTAAAATTTTACAAGAGGCACATAATTCAAGATATTCCATCCATCCAGGGAGTACCAAAATGTACAGAGATTTAAAGAAGAATTATTGGTGGCCAGACATGAAGAGGGAAATCACGGAATGGATTAGCAAATGTTATACCTGTCAGAGAGTTAAAGCAGAGCATCAGAGACCAAGTGGATTATTATAGCCATTGGAGATTCCAGAGTGGAAATGGGAACATATTGCCATGGATTTCATAGTTGGATTACCAAGGACAAGGGCTAATCATGATGCCATTTGGGTTATAGGGGATAGACTTACCAAGTCAGCTCATTTTCTGCCTATAAATGAAAGATTTTCGCTCGACAAGTTGGTCCATATGTACCTGAAGGAAATTGTAGTTCATCATGGAGTTCCTGTGTCTATTGTATCTGATCGAGATCCAAGATTTAATTCAAGATTTTGGAAGAGTTTTCAAGAATGTTTGGGAACAAGACTGAATATGAGTACGGCCTATCACCCCCAGACGGATGGCCAAAGTGAAAGAACGATCCAGACAATCGAGGACATGTTACGTGTTTGTGCTATTGATTTCAAAGGAAGTTGGGACGAACATTTACCTCTGGTAGAGTTTGCTTACAACAACAGTTATCATACCAGCATTGGGATGCCACCATATGAAGCCCTTTATGGACGCAAATGTAGATCTCCAATATATTGGGATGAAGTAGGAGAACGCAAGATACTTGGACCTGAACTGGTACAACAGACAAAGGAAATTGTTGAAATTATCCAGAAGAGATTGATAGCCGCACAAGATCGTCAGAGGAAATATGCAGATCAGTCAAGGAAAAACATGGAATTTGAAGAAGGAAGCTTGGTATTACTGAAAGTATCACCATTGAAAGGACTAACGAGGTTTGGAAAGAAAGGAAAGCTAAGCCCAAGATATGTCGGACCTTTTGAGATTTTAAAGCGCGTTGGCAAAGTAGCTTATGAGTTGGCGTTACCCCCATACATGGACCACATTCACAATGTTTTTCACGTATCGATGCTCAAGAAATATAATCCAGACTCCAGGCATGTAATAGAATATGAGCCAATAGAGCTTCAGGCAGATTTGTCATATGTAGAGAGTACGATAGAGATTCTAGAGGAGAGAGAGAAAGTATTGAGAAACAAAGTGGTAAAGTTAGTAAGAGTATTGTGGAGAAACCCAAAGGTTGAAGAGTCAACCTGGGAGTTAGAAAGTGATATGAGAAAAAAGTACTCTCATTTGTTTTCTTAGGAGATTCTGAGGACATAATCCTTTTAAGGGGGGAAGGATGTAATATCCGGGATATATCGTGTAATTATTTTGCTATTAAATAATTATTATGTGTGTTCAGTATCTATTCTGTGAGTTAATTGTTAAATGTTATCTGTACTTGGATATTCAAAAAAATAATATTAATTGAGTATTTTAATTTTTATATGTCCAAAATAAAACATAGATAATTGTCATATCTTCCTAATTATTTTTATGTTGATTTATGGATTTATAAGGATCATATGAAATTTATAAAATCTTTTTCCGAGTATTTAAAATCTATTTTATAAAAACGGGAACCAACCGACGTCACCCGTTGTTACGTTTTTGGAACCCGAAACTCTTCCGAGAACTCCTTCCTAACCTAATTGTAATATTCCGAGCATATTCCATGTTTCGACTTTTTCGATCCGGCGTACGGTTTGTTCTGCGCGGGTCCCGGCGCAACATTTTCGATACAATATTCGTTTCGGTAAATCAATAAAACCCATATTTTCGATAAACGGGAGCTTTTTATTAAACTATCCCAATTATCACTTCGTAGTACGTGTAACCAGGCGCTGAGACCAAGACCGCAGTACAAATTGTACTGATTTGGATAATTATCCCGAAAACCGATACCGTTTGGATCAGTTTTTATAAATAAATGTACCGTTTTATATCCGGAATGATCCAACGGGATACTAATTTTCCGTAATTATAAATAGCTTTTTTCCGTATTTTATTTCGTATCAAAATTATTTGCAGATAGTTAATTCTATAATTTTCAGAGAAAAACCCTAATTACATAAACTGTTCTAAGAATCAAACAGCAAAACGAAGGCGTTACCGATCTCTGTTTTCAAAGCTTGAGTAACCAAAACGAAGGATTTGAAGTGTTCTATCAGATTCTGAGCTTTGTTTCATTGCAGAATCAAAGGTTTATTTTCTGAAAATTTATTTATTTTCGAATTAAATTTATTAAAAATATGAATTTTTGTTCGGATGACTGTTTGTATGATTTGATGATTGCATGTTGTAGAGATTGTTTTCCTGATGATTTTGATATATTATACATCTGATTTGGAGTTCAATAACATGTTCAAATTTGAGTTTGATTTTTGAATTTTAAAATTAGGGTTTATAACCCGTATGAATGTTCTTAATTGAAATTTGGGGGTTTCTTATTCTGAAATAGATTGATGTTGTGGTATAGTGTATTTTATTCTCTGTGAAATTTGCAATCTAGTCGTACAAGTTTCATGAATCAACGAGGTCTGTAGAGAAGGGAGTTGTGTTTTGAAGTTTACGTCGAACCCGCCGGAAACCGGCGAGTTTCTTGATCAAATTCCGGCCAAGTCTGGGGTTATTGATGAATTTTGATTGCAGATATAGGTTCCTGGTGTTGTGTAGTTTAATTCTGGAGGTGATGGTGGTGGGAGGATGCCGGAGGTGAATTCTCCGGCCACCCCCGACATTTTTCGGCGACTGGACTGTAAAATTGCAGTTTGGTCCCTGTACTTTTGAAAACGATGAAGTTTGGTCCCCTAGGTTTCCAGACTTTGCAAAAATTGGATTCCTGTTTTAAAAATGTTTAAAAATCATATTTCCTATTTATTTTTATTATAAAAATTCATTTTTAATTTCTGAAAATTCTGAAAATTATTATTTTAATTCCGAAAATTATTTTTAATTCAAAAATAAATCTGAATTAATTAGTTAATTAATTTCAGTTAATTTTTAATCAATTAATTGGTCAATTAAATTGGAAATTAATTGATTAATTGATTTAATTAATTATTAATTGATTTTAATTAATTATTTAATTAGATATAATTACTTAAAAATGATTTAAAAATTCCGAAAAATAGTTTTGAGCTTTAAAATATTATTCTAAATTATTTCCGAGGCTCAACAATTTTTATAAAATTGTTTCGAAGCCAGAATTGGCCAACCGAACCCTGTTTATTAACCCGAAATTGATCCAACGACCCGTTTTAATTCCGAAAAATATTTTAAAAATCATTTTAAATAACCGAAAGCCTATTTATGATCCGAGACTTCTTTATAAATGATAATCATTGACTACGTGATGTATTATGTGTTATACGTGACTTGTTGATTGACTATCGGTCTATATATTCGGTGTTTACTTGATTATTGCATAACTTTCAATTTGTTAATCGGATTTGGGTGAAATGAAGGGTAGATAAAAGTATATGTTGAATAGAATCCTATGAGTCGATTATTGATAGATGTTTATGATATGTGAGCAGAAGAAGCAAGGCGTAGGAAAGGAAAACAGGTAGTTGAGGAATAAGACGATTGTGATTGGAAGCGAGAGTAGAATAGTAAGCTAGTACCAGGCAAGTGTTCTGAACTTTCTCGAGATATTGTGGTACTTGATAATCCTGTGATATTGCAAGTGCTTTGAAGCACAGAAACCTAAACCCTGATTCCAGTTATTGATCTTGAGCCGTAACCTGATTCTTTCTAGACCATTGATTATTGTATACCCAAACACGAACCACGAATCTACGATACTACTCCACAAATATATACAAACTAAATACCAAATGCTGAACTGAATTACTTATATACTCAATCCATGATATCTTATGCTTTGAAAGACCAAATCCTTGAAACCCTGAAACATTGATTCCTTTGTTATCCAATTCTTTCATTACCCAGCATCCAAGCTTTGAAATTACTTTATTGATCCTTACAAGGATTGAAACCCTTTCATTGTTAAACACTTATTGTTGTTAATGACTCTGGTTATTGTTTATTATTGCTTATTCAGTTATTATGTTAGAATTGGATTGTTTTTATAAAATTGTGGACCAGATTTGTGGCCAGACCATATAATGGTCAAGTTAGGCCAATGTGTGCCTTGGATCCAGTAGTTAGAGCAATGCTGTGTGCCTTGCTCGGGGTTAGTGCGTGACTGATCAGCAGCCTAACCTTGGTTTTTAAATTAAAAGTATAATATCCAATTCTAAATCATAATCCATTGTTCACTTGATATCATAACCATGTTCACCTGATGATCATTATTCTCAGTTTTGTCATTGTGACTTGTTGAGCTAGTTAGCTGATTTGTGCGATATTGTTTCTGTTCTTTTCCAATTAAAAAGGAACCGGTTGGTATAGAGGATCCCCAGTTCAGCGCGAGAGCTAGGGGTTCAGGTTGATCGAGTTAAGCTAGTAGGCTTCTTTTGGAATAATTTAAGTTTGTAAAAGTTTGTAATAATGTTTAATACTCAGTTTGAGTTTGAGTGATTGGGATTTTAACGGTATGTAATATAAGTAGATGTGTGGCTTGTGTGCATACTTTAACCTGTTGCGATCCGTGGTAGTTGGTAAATAGGGTCACTGCATATTATTGTTATCGTTATTATTGTTATAAGCAGATTATAAATAAGGTGTGTGTGTGGACCCCAAACTTCTGACCCAGGTTTGGAGGGCGCCACAACATCCCTAGCATGCTGGAAGCCTTGGATTTGTTGAAGTTGCAGGGAGGCTAGATGTTCCTGAAGGAGCTTCTTGGTGCTGGCATCGGTAGTGGTTTGAAGAGCAGTATTGGTCTGATTGATTAATTGGATCTGGGTTGTCTTAAAGTAATTCTCATCACAGTGCTTTGAGAATGCCCATGATGGTATACCTGACCTTGAACTTGAGCCTACTTCTCCCCCTATGTCCATTGCTTCATCTTCACTGTCCCCACTCCCATCTCCAAAGAAATCAGCTGAACCACCAGTCTCATAGTCCACATCACCAGCTGTAGAAGGCAAAGCTGTGATGGTATCCTTAGCTCTCATTATAGACTGTATGGTATGCACCAAATTCAGCATCCTTTCTGCATTGTCATTGCCCTGTTCAGCTAGAAGTTGATAAGCTGGAACAGGATGAGTAAATGCCTCAGCATCAAGGGAAGTGGAATCTATAACAGCTTTAGGATGGTGAGATAGTCCTTCCCTGTCTGCATCTTGGACATTCATTGACTCACTAGCAATGACATCCATCCTTATTGCTCCAGTACCTGCATTTCTCTCGTTTTCTCTCTTTTGTTGTATCAGAGTCTCACCCTGGCTCCCCACCCTCACACCCTCACCTTCACCTACTAAGGTGGGACTCCTCTCACTCTCTTTTACCAATCCTGAAGAAATGGATTACAGAGTTTCACTCATTTCCTCTCCTTTTTCCTGGGAGCAACCCACTCTCACTCAAAACACTATTCTCTCTCAATCCTAAGAGTGACTGTACAACCACTAAATCTTCTGCACTTGAAATAAATGAAGTTTGAAGCTGTGCAGAGATACTCGACGGATGAGTGATATCCATCGAGTGAGTGATTTTGCTATCCGACGGATAACTGCTGTCAAGCTTATCCGTCGGGATACAATCACTACTCGACGGGTGAGCAATATCCGTCGAGAGAGTAGAAATGAATGAGCTGGGAATAGAAACTTTTATTGACTCTGTGCTGATTGAAGATATTTGGGGCACAGATGATACAACAGTTCCTGAAAGAATTGGCAAGTGAGCCCATAAATCATCTAAAAGATGATGCTCACTTGTATTAGATTTTGGATTCCCCAACAGTTAAAGAAGGGCAATCAGGAATTGATGTGTTTATCATATCCACATCCAGAGAATTTGTTGGTGAGTTTGGTGTTTGAGGTGCTTCTATAACTAGAGATTTTGGCCGTGACTCCACATTTATTGGAGCCACATCAAACTGAATTTGTGAAGGTACAGTGACTGTGTCTTTAGCACCAGTTTGCACAGTGTGTGTATCCTGTGCATCCCCAATGGTTTTTGATTTCTTCTTTCTGGCATAAGTTTGGGGTGAGCTTGTATCCCTAACCCTCTTGGCCTGTGCTCTTGGTTGAGAGCTTTGTTCAATAGCTACATCCTTTTGGGAGGATGCAGCTAGAAATGAGCTTTTGTCCTTTTTAAGCACTGCAGTTAGTTGGGAAACTGCAGTGTGGCTAGGCTGGGATTCACTCAACTCTCCAACCTTATTCTTGGGGTTTCTTTTATGTTCATCCCTTCCCTCACCTAACTTACCCTCCTTCACACTCCCCTCTCTGGCTTTAGTGGATTTTTCAACTGGCATCTTTTGGGAGATACCAAAGGGGGCTTTCTTTGATTTGTAATTTGAAATAATTGTAGGTTTGGTAGCTTGGGTAGGCAACTGTTTGGTCATTGACACAGTTGCCACAGCCACACTTGAACTCAAAGATATTGTTGAGGTTGGAATAGTTGTAGGGATAGGTGAACTTACCTCACTTACCTGAGGTGCTTGCATTACAGGAAAGTAGAATATTGGCACATCCTTGTGATGATTGGCCCTATTAAATCTGCAATGAGCCTTCTCTCTTGAACCCAACAATCTAATTTGTTGTTAGGTTTCTCAAGCACAATCTCTTCACAAAGGTGGTTAGCTAACATCATAAGAAATCTAGCATAATACACATTCTTACCTCTTTTATTTAACTCTCCTAATTTAAAACCTAACTCAAACAAGACAAGGTCACTAAAATTAAAATACTAATCTGTAACTAGCATGTAGAGCATGTTAAGCATGGAAATATTCAATGAATCAAAATTACTGATCTTTCCTGAGAAAACCTTTGTAACTACATCCCACATGAAACTCCATTCTTTCCTAAGACCCATTCTCCTAATGTCACTCAGTTTAGAAGTAGGAAGTGCATAGCTCATGGAATTAAGCATATTGATTATATCAGTATCAGTGTGTGGTGAGGTCACATTATCATCAGGAATTTTGAAACATGCTTTTATCACATCATTATTGATACAGAATTCTTTACCTTTAATGGTGAGTGTGATGGTCTTATCTGTAGAGTTGTAGGTAGCAGTGGTCCACATCTCTTCAACAACTTCACCGAAGATTGTGGGTGATTCCAGCATGGCGTAATTGAGCTTGCAATTCTTCACAAAGTCCATCATCTTGTGATAATCACCAGAATGCTGAATACCCTTGTTCACTAGTGTAGTGAAATTGTTCTTCTGATTAATGAACCCAGTTTGAGACATAATCTTTACAACATGTGCCATTGTTAGAGAATAAGAGCTTGAAGAGAAAGAGAGTAAGTGCTTTGAGAGAGAATGAAATTAGAGCATTTGAATTGAGAATGATAAAAGAAAAGCAATTGAAATGAAATAAGCTTTTATACTATCTCAAAAATGACTGATAAAAAATAATAAAGTAAAATAAAGTAACCAATAGAAATTGCCTAAAATAGCCGTTTAAAAATAAACTGTAAAAATTCCACCCATTATCCGTTGTGTGATGCTTACAAACTGTAAGTATACTCGATGGATAATGTGCAGGGAATTAACGGCTGAGATTATGACAATTCGACGGATGAGGATAAACTGTTATCCGTCGAGACATAAAATATCCCAGAAAAATAATTAATTTTTATTAGCAAACAATATACCGACGGATGATCAAACTCGATGAATAAAGATCATCCGTCGAGATGTAAATTTTGACTTAGCCAAAATTTCATCTATGACTGAAAAATCAATTAAATTTCTAGCTGCATTTTAACTTGCAAATTAACTCATATAGAATTAAGAGTAATTAAGCATACCTAACTCACTTACCGACCTTGAAAATGTGGATTCATCCAGTGGCTTGGTAAAGATATCTCCAAGCTGCTTCTCACTTGGAACAAAATGTAATTCTACAGTACCATTCATTACATGTTCCCTTATGAAGTGGTACTTGATATCTATGTGCTTTGTCCTTGAATGTTGTACTGGATTTTCAGTGATGGCAATTGCACTTGTGTTATCACAGAAAATAGGAATCCTCTCAACTTGCAAACCATAGTCTAGCAATTGATTTTTCATCCATAATATCCGTGCACAACAACTACCAGCAACAATATATTCAGCTTCAGCTGTAGAAATAGAAACTGAATTTTGCTTTTTACTGAACCAGGACACAAGCTTGTTTCCTAGAAATTGACAGGTTCCTGTTGTACTTTTTCTATCAATTCTACAACCTGCATAATCTGCATCTGAATAACCAGTTAGATTAAAACCAGAATCTCTAGGGCAAATGCCAAGTATTGGTGTTCCCTTGAGATATCTGAAAATTCTCTTAATAGATATTAAGTGATATTCTCTAGGATCAGCCTGAAATCTAGCACATAAACATGTAGCAACATTATATCTGGCCTACTAGTTGTTAAGTACAGAAGTGAGCCAACCATGCCTCTATAACTTGAAATATCCACAGACTTTTCAGTAGTGTTTAATTCAAGCTTAGTTGCAGTGGCCATGGGAGTTTTTGCAGATGTGCAATCCACTAGATCAAACTTCTTTAAAAGATCAAGAATGTATTTAGTTTGACTAATGAATATTCCATCACTAACTTGCTTAACTTGTAAACCAAGAAAGTAAGTCAGTTCTCCCATCATACTCATTTCATACTTACTTTGCATCAGTTTGGCAAACTTTTTGCAAAGTTTCTTATCTGTAGAACCAAAAATAATATCATCTACATAAATTTGAACAAGTATACTAGAGCCATTAACATTTCTGAAAAATAAAGTTTTATCTACAGTACCTCTTGTGAAGTGATTTTCCAAAAGGAACTTTGATAAAATGTCATACCAGGCTCTAGGTGCTTGCTTCAGTCCATAAAGTGCTTTCAAAAGATAATAGGCATGTTCTGGAAAATTTGGATCTTCAAAGCCAGGAGGTTGACTGACATAGACTTCTTCCTCCAAATCTCCATTAAGAAAGGCACTTTTGACATCCATTTGATAGACCTTGAAATTGGCATGGGCTGCATATGCTAAAAAGATTCTGATGGCTTCAAGTCTTGCAACAGAAGCAAATGTTTCATCAAAATCTATTCCTTCTTGCTGACAATAGCCCTTAGCAACCAATCTAGCTTTGTTCCTGACTACTATGCCATTTTCATCCATCTTGTTTCTGAATACCCATTTAGTATTTATTGGATTCTTTCCTTTAGGCTTGGGCACCAGCTTCCATACATTATTCCTTTCAAATTGGTTTAGCTCCTCCTACATAGCCAAAATCCAATCAGGATCCAACAAAGCTTCTTCTACCTTCTTTGGTTCTTCCTTGGAAAGAAAGCTACTGTATAGACATTCTTCCTGAGTTGCTCTTCTTGTTTGAACTCTAGAAGACACATCACCAATGATAAGCTCAAAGGGGTGATCTTTTGTCCATTTCCTTTGTTGAGGTAGATTAGCTCTAGATGAAGAAACCTCATTGTTGTCTTGATGTGTGATTGAGTTTTGATTGTTAGAAACTCCCCCTGGGTTTGTGGATCTTTGATTTGAGAAAGGGGAACTTTCTATAGGTGATCTATCTTGACTTTCTGCTCCTTTTGATAACCCGACGGATGTGAATTTTGAGTACCGACGGATGAAGCTGGTTGTCTCCCGACGGATAACCCAGATTGCCTCCCGACGGATGAAGCATTATACAACTCGATAGATGTTGAGTTTTGTGCTTCATTGGTAGTAGATTTATCTGCATTATCCTTAGACACTATTTTTTGATCACTTTCATCATCACTAACCATCTCCACATTGTCGAATTTGAGGCTCTCATGGTAATATGCATCTTTCAGTCCTTCAATATTTTTATCATCAAACACAACATGTATTGATTCCACAATAATGTTGGTCCTTAGATTGTAGACTCTATATGCTTTACCAACAGCATATCCAACAAAAATTCCTTCACCTGCTTTAGCATCAAACTTCCCATTTTGATCAGTTTGATTTCTCAGAATATAGCATTTGCAGCCAAAGACATGAAGAAAATTTAGAGTTAGCTTCTTGTTCTTGAACAACTGATAGGGAGTTGTAATAACTCAAATTTTTGAGACCCTGTAAAACATTTAATGAATAGTAATCCTGACAGACGGGAAAAACTTTTGAGCCCACACTATATAGTGCATAAGAAAATGAGTTTCGGAATAGATATTACGACTATACGTACCAAATAAGTGTATGTAAACGCTATTAGTTTTCGAAGAAAACGAACTTTGAAAAATGATTGTAATTACGACTTATCAAGGACTACGGGAATCACAATATAATTATGAGATTAAAATCCTACAGATTTATATTCAATTAGGATAAATAAAAATATAAGGAATAGATACGAAAAGAATTACATTGCAAACCATTTACGAATAAGTATTGCGGAGAACGTTTAAGTAACCGAGCCAACGCGTAAACGATTAATTAAACATAACGCACTAACTAAACCATGGTAAGGAAGTAACCATGGTTACTTCATCAAATAGTGAGCTAACCCTAGGATGACCAAGCTAGCTAGCAAATAGTGTGCTAAGGAGCTAACCTTGTAGTTTAGCTTGTAAGCTAGCAAGCTACAAAGATTTGTCCATGGATTTGGAGACAAGGAATAAACCTAAGCTATACTAGGAAAAATAAAGATCAACTTGCAAAGATATCAAGTTACCTTCCAAGAAGCAACCTAGAAATCATCCAAGAGAAGCAACCAAGTGCTATAAATACCCCCCACCCCCATTTAGCTCCATTCGGCTATTTTGAAGAAAAAAGGGGAATTGCAATTCAAAACTCCAAGCTCTAGTTCTTGTAAAATCCCACAATTATTTCCCAAGCCTCCTAGAAAATAAACTAAGGTAAGAAAAATATTTCATCTCTTTTTATCAAGGTTTGATGGGTGGAATAAATTCAAGAAACTCACTAGTGAATAGTGTGAATAGTAACCTCTCTTTGGTTACTTGATTTTAATGGTGGTTTTAGGTTCCAAAAATCATACCAAGCACTTCCAAGCCTCCACCATCCTCAAGAAAACATCTCAATCTTTCAAGAAAGGTAAAAATCTTTGGCCTAACTTTATTTAAGGTTCATGTTTAAGATCGATTTAGTGGGTGTTAGTAAACCTAGCTTACTAAGTGTTGTTGATGAAATCGTGATGATTAAGTTCAGGAGATTTAAGGTTGGTTGTTGTTACCTCAAGAATATGATATTATTGAGATGATATTATGTGTTGATGATGATATGATGATTGTTGGTGGTTGTGTTGATAGTTAAGGCATAAACGAAACCCCGATCGTAAACGTAACTTCGTTAAAACCAACAAACCGTAACTTTAAGTTTCTGCAGAACGTCTCGAAGTTGTAAACTCTATATTCTTGATAAATAACCTTTGTTTAAGATAGAAAATGTTATAAGGATCGTTTAGGCGCTTGAATCGCTTAATTCCGATTTACGGATCAAAAGTTATGATCGTTTTAGTAAAAGTGTTTTACGTGACAAAAACTGCTACGAATCACGAACTTTGAAAATATAAAGGATAGACTTAAAAGTATTCAGAAATCATGAAATTTTTACAGAGAGTAACATGTGGAGTTTCCTAACTATTATAAAAATTTCAAGTGAAAATAATAATTTCTCAATTTTATAAAAATATCGGAGTCGAGACCGCGCGAGTAGAAACCGTAAGAATCCTTAAGCGGAGCCGACAACGATAATGAGAATGAACTCAAGATACTTAGGAAATGAAGTGACCATAAAGTGTTTATGACTTAAAAGAAATGTTTAGGGTAGTATGAGTTGAGAGGGTGTATAATGAGTAGCGCATGAGTGCGAGTTACCGTGAATTAGGACGAAACCTAACGAAATGAAATGTGTTTATGGTTATAGATTTCCGAGCGGCACCTATAGCATCCTCCACCTCGAGATACCCAGGCAAGTTTACAAACCCAACTCCATTTTACTGTTGTGTTGTGAAAGGATTGTTTTACTATCATCGCATAAATACCATGTTTGTCATGATACGTAGTTGTTGAATTTTCGCATAATATAGCGATGTTGTACGATAAGTATATATCGTGAATTGATTATTTCGCTTTAAGCGTGATGTATTGTATAAGACCGAGGGTCGGTCGGGGATTAAGATAAAACTCGGGAATCATTCTGGAGATATTATAGGACGGTTATACGTCCATAGTGGTACGTTTTAAAGGGACTCATCGTCCACTTACGAAACATTAAAACACCTTGAACTTTTAAAATGATTTCCCAATGAGTATATTCCCTCAACTATATTTTATTGATTCAAATATTAAATATTATATATGTATTCCTTTATTATAGGAGTAGTATACTTTAACGTTTATTTATTTCAAACCCGATTAATCATTATAGATTATTAATTATGTAAACACAAACTAGTTGAGGAATACTATTTAAATAAATCTTTTAAAAGAATAACTCATTCGAGGTATGATGAATATCAATTATCATTTAATTATTTATAGACTACTACTTAATTAATGATTATTTATTTAAGGATTGTTATTGATTTAAAGATCATAGATCCTGATATACCTTTTGATTTAGAAGTATCATTCGAATAATTTCAGATCGTCGGTGAATATTATCCCGACTTATTATTATATTGAATATAGTTTCAAGAAGAAACTTTTCCCCTTATAATTATCTGTTGACAATGGTCAACTCACATCCCTAGTACTTCCTCCAAAATTCTCGGAAGTACGTATATACATATATATACACTTATATTTTAAAAAGATAAACTATCTCTATCAACAAGCAAAACGCTTGGGGAACTTCGATGTGGTTCAAGTTCCCGAGATTGATAGAATTCTGTTGAAGGACAATGGAGGGGTAGACTCTGGTACTATGTGTGCTGGATGGGCTACCAAAGGTACCGTAGGCGAAGGTACTTTGTGTACTCAGGAACTTGTGAAGTATGTGTATACCCGAAAATGGGACACGTAGCCCGAATACGGCCAGGGTGATACCCGAGAGATGACGGTATTCGTCCTTTTACTAGTAAAGAAGGTTACTTTCCGTAGGACGACTGATCATCGTATACGGTGGCTCCTGTGAGATGTCCAAAATCTTCCAATTGGAATTGATATGCAATACCGTAACCCAAGCCTAGGTGCTGGGATTACTATTAAGGTATTCGCAGGTTATAAAACCCCCTTAAAAGAATTGTTTTCATAAGTAGGTGTGGGACACCAAGAAATCTACTTTTAAATAATATATATATATATATAATATATGATGTTATTATACAGTCATTTTCATACTGTACATTATTATGCTGAGCATCTTAGCTCACACTTGTTTTCTTAAATTGACACAACACAACAGTGAATCAAGATGCCTGCCATGAGAACCACAGCCAGGAAACGGGTAGGAAATGGCCAGCTGTTCCGTAGATTGTTTGGTGCAGTACCTCAGGTAGTCGGAATAAGCTGGATTAGTTTTCAGTTGTTTATAGTTCGGCTTATTTATAAGTACGGTTTATGTAAAATAAGAAATAAGAAGCGTATATTCGGCCGGCGGATTAACCTTACTTAAAGGTCACCCCCGGTAAGACTAATTACATTTGGGTTGTAATAAACTTTCTCTAGTAATGATGGTTCGTTTCCAAGACAATAACCTGTAGTGTGTGTGTGTTAAGTGTGGGGTCGTGAAGCATGAATATTTACATATTGTAGTGTGAGTTGTGTGAGTTTAGATAGCGTGGCTTCCGAGACTCCTGACCCCGGGTTTTGGGGTGCCACAGAAATGGTATCAGAGCCTTAGGTTATCAAATCTTGGAAACGATAGGATATAAAATACGTAGACCTAAGAATAATCAAACAATCAATTAGAGCTCAAGTCGAGTTCGTCGTCGGGCTACACGGGTAGTCTTGACTGTTTTACCCTCAAGGGAATTCCAACTCTAAGTTAGTAACACCTTGCCTATTGTGTCAGGTACCAGTGGAGCCTAGGAGGGAGGTTGACCCTGTTGATGATGTCATGATTCCTGAGCATAACCCTATTCCCGAGCCAGAGAGCCCACCCATTGATGATTCAGACGATGACCCTACTGAGGATGTCCTAGAGGAGGAGACTGAGCTTCCTGTCCCCGTAGCTAATGGCGTAGTATGGAGAGATGTAGAGATGTACCCACACCAGGCTATTCGCTCTCCTACACCACCCCAAGGGATCCAGAGCCCTATGTCCTATACTGATGACGATGATGAGGAGGCGATACGCGCACAGTTCCATGAGGTCCATGACATATCCTCTAGCGACCCAGACTCACCTCTACCACCACCGGAGACCATGCATGTAGCCGTACACGACTGGGTAGTGAGTTAGCTTAACGCTGAAATCACAGCGACATCTGCCCGCATTGCTGAGTTACGCCAGGCACTGACAGCTGAGAGAGCTACCCGACTAGGATACCCCGGAGATTTCAGAGCTGCTTCCCCAGCCATAGCCCGTAGAGAGATCGATGGGATCGAGCTCCGTACCAGGGTTCAGATGAGGATGACATCAGTGGGAGGATACATCCCGGTAGTCGATGCAGAGATGATGATTGCAGGAGCGATGAGGAGGGTGCGTGACCTCACTCGCAGTGATAGTGACTGAGAGATTAGTGACTAGATGTAGACCTTGAAAAGGGCTGAGTGACTTGTCACCAATTTTGATAGGATTGCTAGTAGCAGATAGCGTTCCTAACCTTTCAGGGTACACGGCTTATGTATTTTCATTTCAGTATTTAGAACTAGCAGTGATAGATTGTAATCAGGCATGTATGAACTCGGCTAGTTGTTTCATCCCCAAGATCTAATTGGGAGATCTTTTGAATATATATCTAAGCAGTTATTAAAGAAAAGATGTCTATATTAATGCACTTTATAAAACCTGTTAAGTAATAAATGACATGCTTATATATGAATAAAGTAACCTAACTGTTATAATCATGTGATCAATTTTCCTTATCAGAATAATGCCACCCCGTAGAAGAGGAACCAGGGCACAGCCCGCAGAGTCTGTTAACCAACAACGAGGTTACCCAGTAGTAAATGAGGAAAGTGAAGAAGACATAGACTATAATAAATATAATGAGGAAGAATATGTAGAAGAAGAGGCTGAGGATACCCATCAGGGAGGGAACCTCGTAAATGAATTTATGGAACTGCTAAAAGCAAATCTGAACCAACAGCCTATTCCACCACAACCCCCTGCTGCCCAACAGACTGCAGCTACTGTCTTTAGAGCCTTCAAATCCCTCAAACCCCCAGAGTTTCTAGGATCTGCTGACCCCGTTGAAGCACGGGCCTGGCTCAAAGAGATAGAAAAGTCCTTCGAGATACTAGGAGTTGAGGAACGACATAAGACCATTTTCGCTTCTTACATGCTGAAAGGAGAAGCTAACTATTGGTGGGAGTCCAAACGAAACCTAGAAACTGATGCTGTGATCCCATGGGATAGATTTACCGGACTGTTCTTAGACAAGTACTTCCCTAGGTTTATGGAAACCCAGATGAAGATTAGGTTTCTGGAGTTGAAACAGGATAAGATGACCGTGGCAGAATATGAGGCCAAATTTACTGAGTTTTCTAGATTTGTGCCTGAGTTTGTGAATACCGAAGAAAAGAAAGCGCGAAGGTTCCAGCTTGGTCTGAAATAATGGATACAGAACCGAGTAGCAGTGTTAGAGCTGACAGACTATGCCATCTTAGTAAAGAAAGCCTCGATTGTTGAAACTGGTAGTGAGCAGACTGTGAAAGAAAAGGAGAATAGGAAGAGGAAGATAGGAAGCCAAGGAATAGGAACCGGAAACAGGAGCCTTCCAAGTAGGTTCGTCAGGGGAGCGGCGTCCCAATCTGTAAGAGGCCCCGGATTCAGAAAGGCCCCAAGTGAGAGCGTTGGCCAGGGCGGCGGACAATCTAGGGAAACATTTCATAGCCAACCACGTGCCCCAATACCAGAATGTCAAACCTGTAAGAAGAGGCACCTTGGAGTGTGTAACCAGACAAGAGCCCCTCTGAGATGTTACTTGTGTGACCAAATCGGGCACCTTGCCAACAGTTGCACCCGGCCCAAAGTAACGTGTTTCCAACGTGGGAAGGTAGGAAACATGAAGCGGGATTGCCCAACGTTGAAGCCCCCAACCTCAGGAATGGGTAGAGCTGCATCCAACCGACCTCCAGCCGCTAGGACCTTCAACATGACTGTTCAGGATGCTGTCCGAAATACTGACGTGATAGCAGGTACCCTTTTGTTAAATTCCGAACATGCAAATGTCCTATTTGATTCTGGAGCAACCAAGTCTTTTATATCTCAAGATTTTGCTAGCAAGTTAAAACTTAATGCCATATCCTTACGTGAGGTATTACGAGTGGAAATAGCAAATAAAGAAATAATCCCTTTAAATCAAATATACCCTAAGTGCAAGCTAAAATTCGAAGAGAAGATCTTCGAGATCGACTTACTACCATTCGCGTTAGGAGAATTTGATGTGATCTTAGGAATGGATTGGTTATCCAGTAACGGAGCGCAAATAGATTGTGAACAGAAGAAAGTTAAGATAAGAGTGTAGAATGATAAAGAGGTAGTGTTTAAAGGTCAACGACAGAACCAGAAATTTTTGACCATGCTTCACGCAAAAAGATTGTTGAGGAAAGGTAACGAGGCCTATTTGGCTTATGTGATAGATACCCAGAAGGAGGTCCCCAACATACAGGATATACCCATAGTAAATGAATTCGAGGATGTATTTCCAGAAAACTTACGAGGATTACCACCTGACAGAGAAATAGAGTTCGCTATAGAGTTAGCACCAGGGACGGCACCAGTATCCAAGGCCCCATATAGGTTAGCCCTAGTTGAGATGAAAGAACTAGCTTCTCAACTGCAAGAATTATTAGATAACGGAATGATAAGGCCCAGTGTGTCACCATGGGGAGCACCAGTACTATTCGTAAAGAAAAAGGAAGGCAGCATGAGATTATTTATAGACTATCGAGAGCTGAATAAGTTGACTATAAAGAATAGGTACCGTCTTCCCAGAATTGACGACCTATTCGACCAACTCAAAGGAGCTGTACATTTTTCCAAAATAGACTTAAGAACAAGATACCACCAGTTGAAAATCAAATCGGAAGATATACCAAATACTGCTTTTCGCACTAGGTATGGACGCTATGAGTTCTTAGTCATGTCGTTTGGATTAACCAATGCACCCGCAGCCTTTATGGATTTGATGAACAGAGTGTTCAAAAAGTACCTGGATATATGTGTGATAGTTTTTATAGATGATATTCTGATCTACTCAAAGACAGAGCAAGAACATGCAAAACATTTGAGGATAGTCTTAGAAATCTTGAGGAATGAGAAATTGTATGCCAAATTTTCGAAGTGCGAATTTTGGTTGAGAGAAGTTCAGTTTTTAGGACATGTGGTGAGTAGCAAAGGAATTTTAGTCGACCCTGCCAAGATAGAGGTGGTATCCAATTGGGAAAGACCAGCAACCCCAACAGAGGTTAGGAGTTTCGTGGGTTTAGCAGGATATTACCGAAGATTCGTGCAAAACTTCGCTAAGATAGCCGGTCCACTGACTAGACTTACCCGGAAGGCAGAAAAGTTCGTATGGACGGAAAAGTGTGAGGAGAGTTTTCAAGAACTGAAAAAGAGGCTGGTGTCAGCACCAGTGCTCGCTCTTCTCGATAGAAAGGGAAAGTTTGTGATATACAGCGACGCATCACTTAAAGGATTAGGATGTGTACTAATGCAACACGGCAAGGTTATAGCGTATGCCTCTCGACAATTGAAGGAATACGAGAGCCGATACCCTACTCATGACCTAGAATTAGCAGCCATAGTATTTGCCCTAAAAATCTGGAGACACTACCTATACAGTGAGAAATGCGAGATCTACACTGACCATAAAAGCCTCAAATATATTTTTACTCAGAAGGAACTGAACATGAGACAGAGGAGATGGTTAGAGTTAATAAAGGACTACGACTATGAAATTTTGTATCACCCGGGTAAAGCCAATGTGGTGGCTGACGCCCTTAGTAGGAAGGAAAGACTCAAGATGATAATGACATCGGAGGAATTAATTAAGGAATTTGAGAAGATGGAAATTAACGTAAGAATGACCGGTAAGGGAACAGAAGGATTATTTGAGACTAAGCTAGTACCAGAACTGATTGCAAAGATACGAGGATGTCAGGCAAAGAAGATGAGTGAGGAAAGAGGGACATTGACCGGTGAAGAAGTGAGATGCGAGAAGGACGAGGAAGGGATCATGAGGTATGCGTCCCGGATTTGGATTCCGAATGTGCAAGAATTAAAGGACGAGCTGTTGCATGAAGGGCACAGCTCTAGATATTCAATCTACCCAGGAAGTACGAAAATGTACCGTGACCTTAAGGAATATTATTGGTGGCCTAACATGAAGAGAGAAGTAGCAGAGTGGGTTAGCAAATGTATGACATGCCAAAGAGTGAAGACGGAACACCAGCGACCTAGTGGACTGTTACGACCCCTAAAAATTCCGGAATGGAAATGGGAACACATAGCCATGGATTTTGTGACAGGCTTACCTAGGACAAAGACTAATCACGATGCTATATGGGTTATCATTGATAGACTGACCAAGTCCGCACACTTCCTACCAATCAATGAAAGGTACACCGTAGACAAGTTGATAGATATTTACTTGAAGGAAATTATAATAAGACACGGCGTTCCTGTAGCCATAGTGTCAGATAGAGACCCGAGGTTTAATTCCCGATTTTGGAGAAGCTTCCAGGAATGTGTAGGCACCAGACTAAACATGAGTACCGCTTACCATCCCAGATGGATGGACAAAGTGAAAGAACTATACAGTCCCTAGAAGATATGCTGTGAGTATGTGCCATCGACTTCAAAGGAAATTGGGATGATCACTTACCCCTGATAGAATTTTCTTACAACAATAGCTATCATGCTAGCATAGGAATGCCCCCGTATGAAGCTCTTTACGGGAGAAGATGTCGCTCTCCCTTGTGTTGAGATGAAGTTGGAGAACATAAGCTATTAGGACCCGAGTTAGTCCAGCAGACCAGAGAAATGGTAAAACTCATCAGGAAGAGACTGGTAGCAGCCCAGGACAGACAAAAGAAGTACGCCAATCAGACCAGGAAGGATAAGGAATATGAAGTAGGAAATTATGTGTTATTAAAGGTATCTCCGTGGAAAGGAGTGATGAGATTTGGAAAGAAAGGGAAGCTGAGTCCCAGATTCATAGGACCCTTTGAAATTTTGAGGAGGATAGGACCTCTAGCTTACGAGCTCGCCTTTCCTCCTAATTTGCAACAAGTGCACAACGTGTTTCACGTATCCATGTTGAGAAAGTACCATGCCGATGCCCGACATGTAATAGAGTACGAGTAGGTAGATTTACAACCAGACCTGACCTACATCGAGCAGCCAATAAGAATAATGGACCAGAAAGAACAAGTGCTGAGGAACAAAACGGTGAAGCTAGTTAGGATCTTGTGGTGAAATCCAAATGTTGATGAATCAACTTGGGAACTTGAAGACACCATGAGGAATAGATATCCCCACTTATTTTTTAATTGATTCCGGGACGGAATCCTTGTTAGAGGGGAAGACTGTAATAACTCAAATTTTTGAGACCCTGTAAAATGTTTAATGAATAGTAATTCTGACAGACGGGAAAAACTTTTGAGCCCACACTATATAGTGCATAAGAAAATGAGTTTCGGAATAGATATTACGACTATACGTACCAAATAAGTGTATGTAAACGCTATTAGTTTTCGAAGAAAATGAACTATAAAAAATGATCGTAATTACGACTTATCAAGGACTACGGGAATCACAATATAATTACGAGATTAAAATCCTACGGATTTATATTCAATTAGGATACATAAAAATATAAGGAATAGATACGAAAAGAATTACATTGCGAACCATTTACGAATAAGTATTGCGGAGAACGTTTAAGTAACCAAGCGAACGCGTAAACGATTAATTAAACGTAACGCACTAACTAAACCATGGTAAGGAAGTAACCATGGTTAATTCATCAAATAGTGAGCTAACCCTAGGATGACCAAGCTAGCTAGCAAATAGTGTGCTAAGGAGCTAACCTTGTAGTTTAGCTTGTAAGCTAGCAAGCTACAAAGATTTGTCCATGGATTTGGAGACAAGGAATAAACCTAAGCTATCCTAGAAAGAATAAAGATCAACTTTCAAAGATATCAAGTCACCTTCCAAGAAGCAACCTAGAAATCATCCAAGAAAAGCAACCAAGTGCTATAAATACCCCCCCACCCCCATTTAGCTCCATTCAGCTATTTTAAAGAAAAAAGGGGAATTGCAATTCAAAACTCCAAGCTCTAGTTCTTGTAAAATCCCACAATTATTTCCCAAGCCTCCTAGCAACTAAACTAAGGTAAGAAAAATATTTCATCTCTTTTTATCAAGGTTTGATGGGTGGAATAAATTCAAGAAACTCACTAGTGAATAATGTGAATAGTAACCTCTCTTTGGTTTCTTGATTTTAATGGTGGTTTTAGGTTCCAAAAATCATACCAAGCACTTCCAAGCCTCCACCATCCTCAAGAACACATCTCAAGCTTTCAAGAAAGGTAAAAATCTTTGGCCTAACTTTATTTAAGGTTCATCTTTAAGATCCATTTAGTGGGTGTTAGTAAACCTAGCTTACTAAGTGTTGTTGATGAAATCTTGATGATTAATTTAAGTAGATTTAAGGTTGGTTGTTGTTGCCTTAAGAAAATGATGTTCTTGAGAGGAATTTATGTGTTGATGATGATATGATGATTGTTGGTGGTTGTGTTGATAGTTAAGGCATAAACGAAACCCCGATCATAAACGTAACTTCGTTAAAACCAACAAACCGTAACTTTAAGTTTCTGCAGAAAGTCTCGAAGTTGTAAATATATATTCTTGAGAAATTACCTTTGCTTAAGATAGAAAATGTTATAAGGATCATTTATGCGCTTGAATCGCTTAATTCCGATTTACGGATCAAAAGTTATGATCGTTTTAGTAAAAGTGTTTTACGCGACAAAAACTGCTACGAATCACGAACTTTGAAAATATAAAGAATAGACTTAAATGTATTCATAAATCATGAAATTTTTAAAGAACGTAACATGTGGAGTTTCCTAACTGTCATAAAAATTTCAAGTGAAAATAATTATTTCTCAATTTTATAAAAATGTCGGAGCCGAGACCGCGCGAGTAGAAACCATAAGAATCCTTAAGCGGAGCCGACAACGATAATGAGAATAAACTCAAGATACTTAGGAAATGAAGTGACCATAAAGTGTTTATGACTTAAAAGAAATGTTAAGGGTAGTATGAGTTGAGAGGGTGTATAATGAGTAGCGCATGAGTGCGAGTTACCGTGAATTAGGACGGAACCTAACGAAATGAAATGTGTTTATGGTTATAGATTTCCGAGCGGAACCTAGAGCATCCTCCACCTCGAGATACCCAGGCAAGTTTACAAACCCAACTCCATTTTATTGTTGTATTGTGAAAGGATTGTTTTACTATCATCGCATAAATACCATGTTTGCCATGATACGTAGTTGTTGAATTTTCAAATAATATAGCGATGTTGTACGATAAGTATATATCGTGAATTGATTATTTCGCTTTAAGCGTGATGTATTGTATAAGACTGAGGGTCGGTCGGGGATTAAGATAAAACCCGGGAATCGTTCCGGAGATATTATAGGACGGTTATACGTCCATAGTGGTACGTTTTAAAGGGACTCATTGTCCACTTACGAAACATTAAAACACCTCGAACTTTTAAAATGATTTCCCAATGAGTATATTCCCTCAACTATATTTTATTGATTCGGATATTAAATATTATATATGTATTCCTTTATTATAGGAGTAGTATACTTCAACGTTTATTTATTTCAAACCCGATTAATCATTATAGATTATTAATTATATAAACGCAAACTAGTTGAGGAATACTATTTAAATAAATCTTTTAAAAGAATAACTCATTCGAGGTATGACGAATATCAATTATCATTTAATTATTTATAGACTACTATTTAATTAATGATTATTTATTTAAGGATTGTTATTGATTTAAAGATCATAGATCCTGATATACCTTCTGATTTAGAAGTATCATTCGAATAATTTCAGATCGTTGGTGAATATTATCCCGACTTATTATTATATTGAATATAGTTTCAAGAAGAAACTTTTCCCCATATTAATTATCTGTTGACAACGGTCAACTCACATCCCTAGTACTTCCTTCGAAATTCTCGGAAGTAGGTATATACATATATATACACTTATATTTTAAAAAGATAAACTATCTCTATCAAGCAAAACTCTTAGGGAACTTCGATGTGGTTCAAGTTCCCGAGATTGATAGAATTCTGTTGAAGGACAATGGAGGGGTAGACTCTGGTACTATGTGTGCTGGATGGGCTACCAAAGGTACCGTAGGCGAAGGTACTTTGTGTACTCAGGAACTTGTGAAGTATGTGTATACCCGAAAATGGGACACGTAGCCCGAATGCGGCCAGGGTGATACCCGAGAGATGACGGTATTCGTCCTTTTACTAGTAAAGAAGGTTACTTTTCGTAGGACGACTGATCATCGTATGCGGTGGCTCCTGTTAGATGTCCAAAATCTTCCAATTGAAATTGATATGCAATACCGTAACCCAAGCCTAGGTGCTGGGATTACTATTAAGGTATTCGCAGGTTATAAAACCCCCTTAAAAGAATTGTTTTCATAAGAAGGTGTGGGATACCAAGAAATCTACTTTTAAATAAAATATATATAATATATGATGTTATTATACAGTCATTTTCATACTGTACATTATTATGCTGAGCATCTTAGCTCACACTTATTTTCTTAAATTGACATAACACAACAGTGAATCAAGATGCCTGCCATGAGAACCACAGCCAGGAAACGGGTAGGAAATGGCCAGCTGTTCCGTAGATTGTTTGGCGCAGTACCTCAGGTAGTCGGAATAAGCTGGATTAGTTTTCAGTTGTTTATAGTTCGGCTTATTTATAAGTACGGTTTATGTAAAATAAGAAATAAGAAGCGTATATTCGGCCGGCGGATTAACCTTACTTAAATGTCACCCCCGGTAAGACTAATTACATTTGGGTTGTAAAAAAGTTTCTCTAGTATTGATGTTTCGTTTCCAAGACAATAACCTGTAGTGTGTGTGTGTTAAGTGTGGGGTCGTGAAGCGTGAGTATTTACATATTATAGTGTGAGTTGTGTGAGTTTAGATAGTGTGGCTTCCGAGACTCCTGACCCCGGGTTTTGGGGCGCCACACGAGTCATGCATCTTGCTTGATTAACCAGAGAAATATTCTGAGTGTAGCATGCAGTATTTACACCTTCAGCCCAGAAATATGTTGGTAACTTAGATTCTTCAAGCATTGTCCTTGTAGCTTCAATAAGTGATCTGTTCTTTCTTTCTACTACTCCATTCTATTGTGGAGTCCTAGCTGCTGAAAACTCATGCAGAATCCCATTTTCCTCACAAAATGCTCTCATGACAGAATTCTTGAATTCAGTTCCATTGTAACTCCTGATTCTTCTAACCTTGAAATCAGGATGATTATTGACTTGCCTTATGTGATTGATGATGATTTCACTAGCCTCATCTTTAGACTTTAGGAAATATGTCCAAGAGAACTTTCAGAAATCATCTACAATTACTAGGCAAAACCTTTTCCTTGAGATGGACAACACATTGACCGGTCCAAACAAATCCATGTGAAGCAGTTGCAAAGGCTCTTCAATTGTTGAATCAAGTTTCTTCCTGAATGATGATTTAATCTGCTTCCCCTTTTGGCAGCCATCACACAGTCCATCCTTGGAAAACTCCACTAGAGGAATGCCTCTAACCAATTCTTTCTTTACTAGCTCATTCATGGTCTTGAAGTTTTAATGGGATAGCTTCTTGTGCCATAGCTAACTTTCATCCTGACTTGCTTTACTGAGAAGACAAGTAACAGATTCGGCATTAGATGAGTTAAAATCAGCTATGTACACATTTCCTTGTCTCACACCAGTGAGAACCACTTTGTTGCTTCTTTTATTAGTCACAACACAAGCTTCTGAGTTGAAGGTTACTGAGTTGCCTTTATCACAAAGCTGGGTGATACTCAACAAGTTGTGTTTGAACCATCCACTAAGGCAACCTCCTCAATGATGACATTGTCCTTTGAAATCAAGCCATATCCCACAGTATAACCCTTGCTGTCATCTCCAAAAGTAATACTTGGGCCAGCTCTCTCCTTGAACTCTTTGAGCAGGGTCGAATCACCAGTCATGTGTCTTGAAAAACCACTATCCAAGTACCAAAGATTCTTTCTGTTTCCCTGCACACATCAAAATCAAATCAAGTTGATTTTGGTACCCAAATTTTCTTGGGTCCTGCCTTGTTAGCTTTCTTTTTCTGTTTCTTAGGCTTTATCTCATTTGACTTAGGAATATCAGATTCATCCTTGGTCATTTGAGTTTGGCCTTTGAAACCATTCATTGCAACGGAATTATCATGCATATTATTATTAACAGGGAATGGCATGCTATTAGTAAACATGTTATTCCAATATGGCATGCTAAATGGCATTTGCGGTATATTAAATGCAGCATAATAAGGATTAGGTGCAAATGGCATGTTAGCAAACTGTGCATTCATATTCTGTGTAGACATAGCATTCATAGGCATGAGAGGCATGGCATTCATGTTAGGAAATTGAGGTGGCACAAATATTGAAGTAGGCATGGCAGATTTGCAATTAACAGATTTACACTAACACACTTGACACAGATTTTTCTAGGAGCATATTTATCAGGTGTGTAGTTATTGTGTTTGTTAATCCCTACTTTACCATTTCTATTATTTTTCTTTTTAGTCTCTGTTTTTACCTCAATCTTTTCAAGTATGTCACTTAACTGTTTGACAGTCATGTGACCAACATTAGCCTTTTTTCCCTTTCTTAACCTGACTCGATTCTCCTGAAACAAAGTTCTTGGAAACAGACCCATACTTCTCATTCAGCTTAACAAGTTTGGCTTTACTAATGGGCTTGCTCACAGCCGACGGATGAGGATTTTCATCATTCGACGGATAACCCTTTTTGTTATCTGACGGATGATCCTCATCATCCGTCGAGTCTACATCTGTCAGCACTCCATCTACCAAATTTGGTTCTAGTTTCTCTTTGTTCTTTTTCCAGGCTGCATCACAGAAAGACTCAATTCCTTGAACTTTGGTGATTTAAGCATGGACATCTCTGGATGTTTTCCATGCCTTAATCACCTCATGTTCATGCTCAAGCTCCTTCTTCAAAATTTCTTCTTTCCTCTCTCCATCCTCTCATCTTGCTTTATTTCAAGCTCATAAGGTTTTAGGATGCCATACAGTCTCTCCAAAGTAAACTCCTTATAATTTTGTGAGTTTCTTAATGAGACTGTCATTGGTTTCCATTCCTTTAGAATAGATCTAAGGAATTTCAAATTGGAATCTTTTGTCTGATAGATCCTTCCATGCAACTTTAGAGCATTTAGTAGTTTTTGAAACCTACTAAAAATGTCAGTGAGAGACTCACTTTCTTCATTGTGAAAATGATCATATTGCTGAATCAAGAGTTGCATCTTGTTTTCTCTGACTTGTTCAGTGCCATCACAGATGATCTGTATTGTATCCCAAACATCCTTGGCAGTTTTGCAGTAGATAATGTTGTCAAACATATCTCCATTAACTCCATTAAACAGGATGTTTATGGCCTTTTTATCCTTCCTGACTTGTTCAATGTCAGGATCAGACCATTCATGCCTTGGCTTGGGGACTGATGGTTCGTTTCCTGTTGCAGCTCTCATTGGAACATGAGGGCCTCTTTCTATGCAGTCAACATAGGCCTCATCTTGAGAAAGCAAATGAAGGTGCATCTTTATCTTCCAATGATGGTAATTATCTTTATCCAGAAAAGGGATCTTGACTCCAACATCCTTCTTGTTCATCCTGCTGTATTGTTTTGACACTACTAGAAAAAGTAGAATAGACATCGCCTCTTAGACATCGGTTACTTTTGGAGCCGATGTAAAAGGTGTTTTATACATCGGTTTTAAACAACCGATGTCTCTTGGTTTTATAAACATCAGTGTTTTAGCCCAACTGATGTTATATGTCTGTTGTAAAAAAATTAATCAGCGCGGCTTCCCCATTTTCCCCCCTTAGCCAAATAATTTATTCCCTTCATGTTTTCCCCCGAGTTTTTTGCCTTAACAAAATTCTTCCCCCTCTTTTAACACACATCTTCCCCCTCTTTTAATTAAAAATAAAACATAAAACATAAAAAACAAAAAACAAAAAACAAAAATCATCTCTCACCCTCACCTGTGTCGAGAACACCCACCAAGAACACCCACCAAGAACACATTTTCTAAACACCCACAGTTGCTCTCATTTCCCTCTCTGTGCTCTCATTTATAGATTTAGCAATAATAAATCTTGCTATATAGAGATGTTATACAATTGATAAAATAGGTAAAAATAATCTGCCCTAATTGCATCGCCGAGGTGTCTCTGCTTAATTTTTTAATTCCGTTACTGCAATCTTGCTCTACTCAAGCTTAGGTATTTTTCTTCTTTATTTTTCCATTCTTACTTGTGGTTTTATTTTACAACATTAACTCATATATTACAGCTTTATTCATCTTAATTTCATTATTTTGTGGTTATTTAATTTTTATCAGACGGTGACCATTGGAATTACTGATGCTCTTAGTTTGTATTCTTTTAATTTAATGGTTTTAATATGGTAGTTTTAAGCAGGTTTGATTTGATTGCTATGTGTTTGATGAAAGTCCGCTTACAATTTTTAGATAATTCTTATTAAAACCCCTGGACACTTCACCTTGCAGTATCCGAGTTGAAAATAAAATTCAATCTTAATTAAGTAATCTCTCTAATTCCCTATTATTTTTGTGATTATTTGATATGCCTATAGTTTATAAGTTTCTTAGGGTGTTTTTGGTTTTGTTTGTCAAGATTTAGGTATAGTTTTGAAGTGATCTTTGGGGAAAATAGGGGCAATTGAGCTCTTAAGCAAAAATTGCATTTACCTACTATGTTATATGTATGTATGTATTACACAAAGGGTGGGTATGTCTGATGAGTTTGATATATCTAGTGGTTCTAATATACACAATCAATTTTTGTGTTAGAACTTTTAAAACTATGTATTGCTCGTAAAACAACATATTGTATGTTCATTTCCCAATCTGTGCAAGTTACATGTATAATAGAGTGGTTTGTGATTGATAATAAATCAATGTAGTCTTCCTAAGGCTATGGTTTGGTTACAGGTAAACAGAAACAAATGAGTAACTAACACCATGCATGTTAACTAGGTACAACATTACAGAAAATTGGACTACTTCATGTTCCCAAGGGCCAAACTGCTTCAAATGCACAAGCTCAAATGTTCTCTGATCCAAACATGGCTATGGATATGATGAAGAAAAACCTCTCTATGATCATACCCCATGTACCTTTTCTATTAGATAAAAGCATTCGTTCTCGTTTAATTTCACTAAAATTGATTTCTAATGTTTTTATATTTATATTCTCTTGGTTAGACTCTTACTTTTGCTTGGGTTAACTTCTTTTTCTCTGGATTTGTAGCAGGTTTATATGCTCTTATTTTGATTTCTTTCGGGGTTTTTTTATTGAAATTAAACTTGACTGTTATTTTGTCTTCCAATGAAAATTTCTAACATGTCATCTTATATCACTATTACACAGACTTCCTGTCTGAATCTCTTCCCTTTTCTATTGATAAACACTGATTTTATGCTAATCTAGATTCCTGTAATTTTTCTCCTCTCCAGCAAAGATACCTTTTCCTCTGACTCAGAGGTTCAGGTCTATGTTACAGAATGGAATTGATTTGAGTACTGTGGATGTTAGCTATGTCAGCAGTTGATCATGGTACTAATTAAACTCTATGAATAGGAAGTCTGTGATTGTCAGCTTTGCATCAAGTTATTTTTGTAATGTTTAATGGAAGTGATTAGCTAATGATTATGTTCTATTTCTTTATCAGGTACTCGAGGTCAGTTTATTTTGCGGTGAATTAGCTTAATTGAGGTGGCTGTTTAGGTCTTCAACGTTTAATTATTTGTGTTAGTTAACATGATTATTGTATAACTTTGACTAGTAACTAAAGTTCTACTTTAACATGATTATTGTATGGATTTGACTAGTAACTAAAGTTCTGCAATAATTTTGAAGTGTGGGATTTTCGATATGCAACTTGCTGAAGTTATGATGTTGAGTTTTTTCTACCATAAGTTATTTTATTTGAAGGACAAGGCCGGAGATGATAAACTGCTGTGAATTGTCTAGATGACACCATTGACAACCCATGAAGAGAAGCACTTCATATGTACTTATATGTATAGTCTTGATTACTAAACTTTAAATATATAATATCAAAGAATACAACAAAGACCCATCCTTCCCATTTGTTTTGTTTCTTTTAATGAATCTATCACCTTGGTAAGCACTTTTTTTTCATCAATCTTTTCTTTTTTCTTGTTAATTATTTTAATGTTTTTTAATTGGTTAGGCTTTAAGGTAATGATATGTTTTGTGTTATTTCCAGGGCTTGATTTCTTGCTAGTTCTTTCTCAGAAGATATTTCATTTTTTTGTAAGTTTTCTCGTTCTTTAAATTTTGATTTGATTTGAGCATAGCCCATTTTCAAGATGTTTGTCTATGATATACTTGCTTTGTATCATGTATAAGTTTTTATGTATCTATATTCTATACCATGTTTACAGTTAGATCCTTGTGCAGTATTTGATACAACATGTTTAATTTTGGTTCTATTATTTTTGGTATTTAAGCTTGCATTTATCATAATGATCGGGTCTTATGGTTAAGCGAAAAATTGAATGATTTGCTACAAAAATTCAAAATCCCTAGGATTTCTCATTTTCTATAGTTTCACAATATATCAGATAAATTAATTTGCTAGACTTTTAGATAGGTGAAAATATTGTTGTCCCGTGTGGTAGGGAAATTCCATTTAATTTGAAATTTTATAAGATGTTTATTCGGTGGGAATTGAATTCTGTTTATCAAAGAAACTACTCATTTTTTATCCTGTTACTATATCTGTTTTTATTTTTGTGAATTTACTCGGTAGCTTTTGTTTTGCTAGCATCTCTTTTAAGAGTCTTGTCTTGACTTCTATTTCATGATATTTAGCGACTTTAGTCCAATAATTATATGCTTTTAAGTTCTAACATAACAGATTCTTCTTAGCACCAAGAAATAATATTCAGTAGGTTTTGCTTACTGCCTTCCTAAGCAGGCATTGGTCTTTCATGATCTAGTTTTGCTTCTAATTTTTTCTTGCCAGCTTTATCTTGTATTTTTTTCTTATTTTTTCTTGCCAGCTTAGTAGTGTGACATGATTATAGTGAAGGGGCAGTTGAACTTGGAGTAGTTTGATTCTTATACAACAGTAGACGTAATGTAATCTTATACTTTTATTAATTTAATCTTATACTTTTATTTATGATTTTGATATTAATACAAATATAATGTTCTCAACCTCTCTGATGTTATGTTGCACTTGTTTTCTTTTCAGAGCTGTGACCATCCTTACATTGTCGATCCTTCTCTCAAACACCTGATGACTAATGATTTTCACAACTCCTGGAAAGTTTTTCTTACTATCCTGTTTGGTTTTCGTTGTTAGTATTGCGGGTACCAAGTCATATTCTTTGTATAAACAGTAGTACAATAAATGGATGGATATATGTAGTACTTAAAGTTTGGATTAGATGAATCTGTTGTACCAGATGTTTGAATATTCGTTGTTAAATTTATAGATAACTGGTATTATGCTGTAATTGGTTTGGCAAATTTTTGGCATCTATATTTTTAAAATGTGCATCAATAAAATAGGTACATACATCATTACAGTGGAAAATGATGTCTGTCACAACTTAATACATCAGTTTTAGTTGAACATTGACATCAGTAATACCGAATAAAACCGATGTTAAATACTACAACAAAAAAAGTTTTAAAACAGAAAACCGATGTTATTAAGCTTTATAGAAATCAGTTGGTCACAAATAGAAATCAGTTCCGAATAAACAACTGATGTCAAAAGTTATCTTTACATCGGTTTTTCTTGAAAACCGTTGTTATTGGTATTAGTAACATCAGTTTAATGGGTAAATGGAAATATTTTGCTTATCCAACATATGTTAAAATTAATAAAAATATCATATTATAATAATATATGAATATTAGATATGCATTAGAAATTTAACATCTTTAAAAACTGATGTTATACATCCTCTTTAACATCAGTTTAAAACCGATGTTAAATGGGGGGTCTTTAACATCACCCACGAAGACATCGGATTTTTTTGTTCATAGACATCGGTTTTTAGCCGATGTCTATTCTACTTTTTCTAGTAGTGTGATCTTTAAACTCTTTGTAAGTTAAGAGCTTGCTCTGATACCAATTGTTAGTCCCTTGACAATATAACAAGAATTACAGAAGGGGAGTTGAATGGAATTCTTGAAACTTTTTCTTGAATAAAAAATGTTCTAACTCAAATATATATATATATAGTGTTAATTGATTAGCAAAATGCGGAATAAAGACTTAAGTGAATCAAAACACAAGTAATTAAAAACAAGAGTCTTTAAAAAACTTTCTGGTGGATTTGAATGATTCCACCAGAGATATATATTATATATCGAGAGAACCCTGTGTGCAAAATGCTCACAGCTGCTTACAACAATTGAACAACTAAGACTACAGAGAAATGCTAAGAATTCTGCTTACAAATGTTTCTCTATTTTCTTTTCTTAGATCGATAGTTTTTTAGTTGCTACTTCTTGGTTTATATATCACCAAGATTACAAAGTAATGAGACAGGATAATAAAGCAAATACTATCTAGTCTATTACAATGCTACTTCATTACTCTATTTCAACATCTTTGAATATCTTCATAATAGCATGGAAATGGCAATGCTTCTTTGTTCTCGAAAACCCAGTTGAATAGGCTACCACATTCCATTTGCATCCACTCGACGCATGTGACTATGTTGTTACTGTCAACAGATGTTTGAATTCTTTATCCGTCGGGTTCATGATCATCCGTCGAGTTATTGATCATCCGGCGGGTTGTCTAGCTGATCATCCGTCGACTTCATTGTACTTTATCCGTCGGGTAGCAATCTGGCACTTGACTTCATTTCATTTATGCAGAATTACAAGACATCATCTATGTACAATTAATTAACCTATTCTGCATATCTAGTTAAAGTCAACATGACTTGAATACTACTTACAGAATCTATACAATGGTGTATGTAGAAATGTGCTACAGACTTATTGTTACATAAGCTACTCATTCGATGGATAATAAGTCATCATCCGTCGGGACTATAATGAGTCATCCGTCGGGACTATAAATCTTATTCATCGTGTGCTATATAATTTCACTAACTAAAATCTACCAAGGTGTTTTGTTCATGAAATCATCAAGTACACAACATATACACAACAGTTATTCTCAAAGAATGTCAAGATGGTTTTGCACCATCCGAGTTTTAGAACTTATGCAAGTCATATAGAGATTTATATAAAAAAAATTCTTCAACACTAAAGGTTTCAATGTAGGACAAAAGGTTATATGTTTTCTTAACAAATAAGTGCAAGTAAGTCACATGCACCCAGGTCAAGAAATTCATGTATTATTGCGAATTTTTCTTTATAATTGAGTTAAATTCTCTAGTTCAAGAATTTTTGAGCTATCTCTCAACATCTAAGTGAAGTCTAGATAAGCTCTATGAAATCTAGGAAGCAATCCTTAAGAAATATATAGAATTTGGAAGAGTTTTCCTTTGAAAACTCTTCGATGTGGGATAAAATGGAGTGCAATACAATTCAAAACTTGCAACCAAGTCAAGTTTATATAGAGTGTGGGAGATGCCTATGTTGTAAAACTTTCAATGTGGGATAACAAGTTATACATGGGAAGTAAAAATGACCAAGTACCATATTGAGAATAATAAGCATATCTAACTAGAATATATAGAAGAACTTGACTTCAAAATTTTAACAAGTAAAAGTAAGATGGATGAAGCTAATGGCTGGGTGAGTTTTAAAAAGGGTGCTTATATGTTCTAGATATTGTGTTCCTCGCTTAAATTTTATTTTTTTCCCTACCTATCTTTGTACCACATTGAAAATGAGAAGTGAAGTATATTAGAATAAATAGAAAGGTACCATTATATGTAATTGTGAAAGAGGCATAAATAGAAGAAGTCATGTGATAGTTTTTAGAAAAAACACGAGTGTTAGGTTGAATTTCTTAAACTATATTTTTCCAACTTCCTTACTATTGTACCACATCGAGGATGTAGGAAAAATAAATCCTTACTTTCCTTATTTAAGTTTGTATAGTTTTCTTAAATAGAACTATCCGCTTTGGTTGTTTCAACCAACGAATTCGGTTAGTTTTTCTTAATCATGAACTTAATTTCTTTATCTTATTTAGTAATTTAGTAATTTGGTAATTATTAGTTCAGTTAGAAAAAAATAGGTTATATTAATAATAAAATTTATGTGCATTTTGAATTATGTATTTAGGAAGAAAGATCGATAGTAAAATCAATTCGAAGTTCGGGATTCATAGAGAATAAATTAAGCGGTGCACTGTAAGTATATACTGTACTGATTCACTTTTAATGTTTAAATGATGATATGAGTTTGACCAATGCTTCACTGATGAAAAATGAGTATTCTTGCATTGATATTGATGAACTGATGATGATACTTCCTAATCGGAAGTAAAGCTAAACCGATTGTTTAGCTGGCCGGGATCCCAACATGATGAATTGATGAACCTGTCATGCTTGAGTACTCAGTTTTAATCTTGGGAGAACTATATGATGAATTTTTGTAGATTGTAGTATCTTTCATGTCTCTTTATTCGAATATTTGTTTGATGAACTTTGATTTCTCGGATAAACCTCAGTTGAATTCTACTATATATGCTTACTGAGCTTTCTGAGCTCATTCGTTTATGTCACTAACTTCCACAGGAAAGAACTTTGGAGAAGGATGTTCAGGAAAGGATAAAAATGTGATGACCTAAAGCTTAATAGACGATGAAAAGCGTGTAGTATCTTAATGAATAATGCTTGTGTAATAGACTTATGGTGGTATCGTGAACTTTGGTTGTAATACTTGGAATACTGTAAGTATTATAGATCATTAATTATGTTTAAGGTTGTGTAAGCATATTGAGTTGATTGGTTTGGTTTGGCATTCCCGGGTTCGGGATTCTGAGGTCATCCCGGGGTTCGGGGCGTCACAGGTGGTATCAGAGCTAAGGTTTAGAAATAGGATGAATATAGGATTTTGAATCGCGGGTAGTCCAATTGTAGGCCTAACGTACGTTTAGAAATTGCATAGTTGTAATTCTTGAACGTGGTCAATATAAGGTGTATGACGTATGTATGAACTATGTAGTACTCGATGATCGTTATTGTGACATATAATATGACGTGTTTAGTACTTAATCGATCGTTATTATGACATATATCATGATGTGTACGACACATATTCTGAATGAAGTAGAATTAATATTATATGTTGAATTGTAGGAGAAGATGGCTGATGGAAATTCTGATGGGACTGGATCTAGTGTACAAATTAGCCCTGAGATGTTGTTAATTTTGGGAGAAATGAAGAATATGTTTAAGAGTGTTATGTATATATTGTGTACTTGATGATTTCATGAACAAAACACCTTAGTAGATTTTACTTAGTGAAATAATGTAGCATTCGACGGATAAGATTTATAGTCCCGACAGATGACTCATTATAGTCCCGACGGATGATGACTTATTATCCATCGAGTGAGTAGCTTATGTAACAATAAGTCTGTAACACATTTCTGCATTCACCATTGTTTAGATTCTGTAAGTAGTATTCAAGTCATGTTGACTTTAACTAGATATGTAGAATAGGTTGATTAATTGTACATAAATGATGTCTTGTAATTCTGCATGAATGAAATGAAGTCTAGTGCCAGTTTGCTACCCGACGGATAACCTACAATGTAGTCGAGGGATGATCCAATAGACAACCCGGCGGATGATCAATAACTCGACGGATGATCATGAACCCGACAGATAAAGAATTCAAATATCTGTTCAAAATGACAACACAGTCACATGCGTCGAGTGGATGCAAATGGAATGTGGTAGCCAATTTAACTGGGTTTTCGAGAACAAAGAAGCATTGTCATTTCCATACTATTATGAAGATATTCAAAGGTGTTGGAATAGAGTAATGAAGTTGCATTGTAATAGACTAGATAGTTTTTGTTTTATTATCTTGTCTTATTACTTTGTAATCTTGGTGATATATAAACCAAGAAGGAGCAACTAAGACACTATCGATGATCTAAGCAAGACAAAAGAGAAACATTTGTAAGCAGAATTCTTAGCATTTCTCCGTAGTCTTAGAAATTCAATTGTTGTAAGCAGCTGTGAGCCTTTCTGCATACAGAGTTCTCTCGATATATAATATATATATCTGGTGGAATCATTCAAATCCACCGGAAAGTTTTTAAAGACTCTTGTTTTTAATTACTTGTGTTTTGATTCACTTAAGTTTTTATTCCGCATTGTGCTAATCAATACACTTATATTTATATTTGAGTTAGAACATTTTATTTCAAGAAAAAATTTCAAGAATTCCATTCAACCCCCCTTCTGTAATTCTTGTCATATTGTTAAGGGGCTAATAATTGGTATCAGAGCAAGCTCTTAACTTACAAAGAGTTTAAAGATCAAAACAATACAACAAGATGAACAAGAAGGATGTTGGAGTCAAGATCCTTTTTTCGGATAAAGATAATTACCATCATTGGAAGGTAAAGATGCATCTTCATTTGCTTTCTCAAGATGAGGCCTATGTTGACTGCATAGAAAGAGGCCCTCATGTTCCAATGAGAGCAGCAAAAGGAAACGAGCCATCAGTCCCCAAGCCAAGGCATGAATGGTCTGATCCTGACATTGAACAAGTCAGGAAGGATAAAAAGGCCATGAACATCCTGTTTAATGGAGTTGATGGAGATATGTTTGACAACATTATGAACTGCAAAACTGCCAAGGATGTTTGGGATACAATACAAATAATTTGTGATGGCACTGAGCAAGTTAGAGAAAATAAGATGCAGCTCTTGATTCAGTAATATGAGCATTTTCATAATGAAGAAAGTGAGTCTCTCACTGACATTTTCAGTAGGTTTCAAAAAATACTAAATGCTCTAAAGTTGCATGGAAGGGTCTATCAGACAAAAGACTCCAATCTGAAATTCCATAGATCTCTTCCAAAGGAATGGAAACCAATGACAGTCTCATTAAGAAACTCACAGGATTATAAGGAGTTTACTTTGGAGAGACTGTATGGCATCCTGAAAACCTATGAGCTTGAAATAGAGCAGGATGAAATGATGGAGAGAGGAAAGAAGAAAGGAGGATCCATTGCACTAGTTGCTGAGTTGGAAAAGGAGAAGGAAGTGAAGATGGAAGCTATTGAATCAACTTCAAGGGTCTGTGAGAACAAGGGCAAGGGGCTTATAGTAGAAAGTGAAGATTCTTTGAGCCAAGATGACATGGAAGACATTGATGAACACCTAGCATTTCTTTCCAGGAGATTTTCCAAGCTCAAGTTCAAGAAGAACTTTGGAGCAGCCAAGCCAAATAGAAACATGGTGGATAAATCAAAATTCAAATGTTTCAAATGTGGCTTGGCAGGGCACTTTGCCAATGAGTGTAGGAAGTCAGATTCCAGTAAGAAAAAGTTTGAGCCAGTGGATTATAAGCAAAAATACTTTGAGCTACTCAAACAAAAGGAAAGGGCTTTCATAACACAAGAAAATGACTGGGCAGCAAATGGTCTGGATGAAGATGAAGATGTCAGCTATGTCAATCTTGCCCTAATGACCAAGTCTGATGAGGCAAAAACAAGCTCTTCAAGTAATCAGGTAATTACTACAAACCTTGCACATTTATCTAAAGCTGAGTGTAATGATGCCATAAATGACATGTCTACAGAGTTATATCATTTTGTGTTACACTTAAGTCTCTTACTAAAGAAAATGCTAAAATCAAAGAAAACAATTTGTTTTTGAGTGAGAGAAATAATGTGCTTGAGTCTCAGTTTATTGATTTTGAAAAATTAAGAATTGAGTGTAAAATTGCCAATGAGGAATTAACTGAGTCCTTGAAGAAAGAGGAAATTTTAAAGAAGCAGCCCGAGCGTGAACAAGAGGTGATTAAAGCATGGAAAACATCCAGGGATGTCCATGCTCAAATCACCAAAGTTCAAGGAATTGAGTCTTTCTGTGATGAAGCCTGGAAAAAGAATAAAGAGAAACTAGAACCTAATTTGGTAGATGGAATGCTTACAGATGTAGACTCGATGGATGATGAGGATCATCCGTCGGATAACAAAAAGTGTTATTCGTCGAATGATGAAAATCCTCATCCGTCAGTTGTGAGCAAACCTATCAGTAAAGCTAAACTTGTTAAGCTGAATGAGAAGTATGGGTCTGTTTCCAAGAACTTTGTTTCAGGAGAATCTAGTCAAGTTAAGAAAGGGAAAAAGGCTAATTTTGGTCACATGACTGTCAAACAGTTAAGTGACACACTTGAAAAGATTGAGGTAAAAACAGAGACCAAAAAGAAAAACAATAGGAATGGTAAAGTAGGGATTAACAAACACAATAACTACACACCTGATAAATATGCTCCTAGAAAAATCTGTGTCAAGTGTGGTAGTGTAAATCATTTGTCTGTTAATTGCAAATCTGCCATGCCTACTTCCATGTTTGTGCAACCTCAATTTCCTAACATGAATGCCATGCCTCCCATGCCTGTTAATGCTATGTCTACACAGAACATGAATGCACAGTTTTCTAATATGCCATTTGCACCTAATCATTATTATACTGCATACAGTATGCCACAAATGCCATCTAGGATGCCTTACTGGAACAACATGTTTACACATAACATGCCATTTCCTGTTAGTCATAATATGCATGATAATTCTGTTGCAATGAATGGTTTCAAAGGCACAACTCAAATGACTAAGGATGAATCTGAAATTCCTAACTCAAATGAGATAAAGCCTAAGAAACAGAAAAAGAAAGCTAACAAGGCAGGACCCAAGGAAACTTGGGTACCAAAATCAACTTGATTTGATTTTGATGTGTGCAAGGAAACATAAAGAATCTTTGGTACTTGGATAGTGGTTGTTCAAGACACATGACTGGTGATTCTACCCTTCTCACAGAGTTTAAGGAGAGAGCTGGCCCAAGTATTACTTTTGGAGATGACAGCAAGGGTTATACAGTGGGATATGGCTTGATTTCAAAGGACAATGTCATCATTGAGGAGGTTGCCTTAGTGGATGGTCTCAAACACAACTTGTTTAGTATCAGCCAGCTTTGTGATAAAGGCAACTCAGTAACCTTCAATTCAGAAGCCTGTGTTGTGACTAATAAAAGAAGCAACAAAGTGGTTCTCACTGGTGTGAGAAAAGGAAATGTGTAACTAGTTGATTTCAACTCTTCTAATGCAGAATCTGTAACTTGTCTTATTAGTAAAACAAGTCAGGATGAAAGTTGGCTATGGCACAAGAAGCTATCCCATTTAAACTTCAAGACCATGAATGAGCTAGTGAAGAAAGAACTGGTTAGAGGCATTCCTCTAGTGGAGTTTTCTAAGGATGGACTGTGTGATGCCTGCCAAAAAGGGAAGCAGATTAAAGCATCATTCAGGAAGAAACTTGATTCAACAATTGAAGAGCCTTTGCAACTATTTCACATGGATTTGTTTGGACCAGTAAATGTATTATCCATCTCAAGGAAAAGATTTTTCCTATTAATTGTAGATGAGTTCTCAAAGTTCTCTTGGACATATTTCCTAAAGTCTAAAGATGAGGCTAGTGAAATCATCATCAATCACATAAGGCAAGTCAATAATCATCCTGATTTCAAGGTTAGAAGAATCAGGAGTGACAATGGAACTGAGTTCAAGAATTCTGTCATGAGAGCATTTTGTGAGGAAAATGGGATTCTGCATGAGTTTTCAGCAGCAAGGACTCCACAACAGAATGGAGTAGTGGAAAGGAAGAACATATCACTTATTGAAGCTGCAAGGATAATGCTTGAAGAATCTAAACTGCCAACATATTTCTGGGCTGAAGCTGTAAATACTGCATGCTACACTCAAAATATTTCTCTGGTCAATCAAGCAAGATGCATGACTCCCTATCAATTTTTCAAGAACAAGAAGCCAACTCTAAATTTTCTTCATGTCTTTGGCTGCAAATGCTATATTCTGAGAAATCAAACTGATCAAAATGGAAAGTTTGATGCTAAAGCAGATGAAGGAATTTTTGTTGGATATGCTGTTGGTAAAGCATATAGAGTCTACAATCTAAGAACCAACATTGTTGTGGAATCAATACATATTGTGTTTGATGATAAAAAGATTGAAGGGCTGAAAGATGGAGATTACCATGAGAGCCTCAAATTCGATAATGTGGAGATGGTTAGTGATAATAGTGATGATGAGAGTGATCAAGAAAGAGTATCTAAGGATAATGCAGATAAATCTACTACCAATGAAGCACAAAACTCAACATCCGTCAGAAGGAAATCTGCGTTATCTGTCGGGAGACAACCAACTTCATCCGTCGATACTCAAAATTCACCATCCGTCGGATTATCAAAAGGAGCAGGAAGTCAAGATAGATCTCCTATAGAAAGTTCCCCTTTCTCAAATCAAAGATCCACAAACTCAGGGGGAGTTTCTAACAATCAAAACTCAATCACACATCAAGACAACAATGAGGTTTCTTCATCTAGAGCTAATCTACCTCAACAAAGGAAATGGACAAAAGATCACCCCTTTGAGCTTATCATTGGTGATGTGTCTTCTAGAGTTCAAACAAGAAGAGCAACTCAGGAAGAATGTCTATACAGTAGCTTTCTTTCCAAGGAAGAACCAAAGAAGGTAGAAGAAGCTTTGTTGGATCCTGATTGGATTTCGGCTATGCGGGAGGAGCTAAACCAATTTGAAAGGAATAATGTATGGAAGCTGGTGCCCAAGCCTAAAGGAAAGAATCCAATAAATACTAAATGGGTATTCAGAAACAAGATGGATGAAAATGGCATAGTAGTCAGGAACAAAGCTAGATTGGTTGCTAAGGGCTATTGTCAGCAAGAAGGAATAGATTTTGATGAAACATTTGCTCATGTTGCAAGACTTGAAGCCATCAGAATCTTCTTAGCCTATGCAGCCCATGCCAATATCAAGGTCTATCAAATGGATGTCAAAAGTGTCTTTCTAAATGGAGATTTGGAGGAAGAAGTCTATGTCAGTTAACCTCCAGGCTTTGAAGATCCAAATTTTCCAGAACATGTCTATTATCTTTTGAAATCACTTTATGGACTGAAGCAAGCACCTAGAGCCTGGTATGACACTTTATCAAAGTTCCTTTTGGAAAATCACTTCATAAGAGGTACTGTAGATAAAACTTTATTTTTCAGAAATGTTAATGGCTCTAGTATACTTGTTCAAATTTATGTAGATGATATTATTTTTGGCTGTACAGATGAGAAACTTTACAAAAAGTTTGCCAAATTGATGCAAAGTAAGTATTAAATGAGTATGATGGGAGAACTAACTTACTTTCTTGGCTTAAAAGTTAAGCAAGTTAGTGATGGAATATTCATTAGTCAAACTAAATAAATTTTTGATCTTTTAAAGAAGTTTGATCTAATGGATTGCACATTTGCAAAAACTCCCATGGCCACTGCAACTAAGCTTGAATTAAACACTACTGAAAAGTCTGTGGATATTTCAAGTTATAGAGGCATAGTTGGCTCACTTTTGTACTTAACAGCTAGTAGGCCAGATATAATGTTTGCTACATGTTTATGTGCTAGATTTCAGGCTGATCCTAGAGAATCTCACTTAATAGCTATTAAGAGAATTTTCAGATATCTCAAGGGTACACCAAATATTGGCATTTGGTACCTTAGAGATTCTGGTTTTGATCTAACTGGTTATTCAGATGCAGATTATGCAGGTTGTAGAATTGATAGAAAAAGTACAATAGGAACCTGTCAATTTCTAGGAAACAAGCTTGTGTCCTGGTTCAGTTAAAAGCAAAATTCAGTTTCTACTTCTACAGCTGAAGCTGAATATATTGCTGCTGGCAGTTGCTGTGCACAAATATTATAGATGAAAAATCAATTGCTAGACTGCGGTTTGCAAATTGAAAGGATTCCTATTTTCTGTGATAACACAAGTGCAATTGCCATCACTGAAAATCCAGTACAACATTCAAGGACAAAGCACATAGATATCAAGTACCATTTCATAAGGGAACATGTAATGAATGGTACTGTGGAACTACATTTTGTTCCAAGTGAGAAGCAGCTTGCAGATATCTTTACCAAGCCACTGGATGAATCCACCTTTTCAAGGTTGGTAAGTGAGTTAGGTATGCATAATTACTCTTAAATCTATCTGAGTTAATTTGCAAGTTGAAATGCAGCCAGAAACTTAATTGATTTTTCAGTCTTGAATGAAATTTTGGCTAAGTCAAAATTTACATCTCGACGGATGATCTTTATCCATCGAGTTTGATCATCCGTCGATATACTATTTGCTAACAAAAATCAAGTATGTTTTTGGATTATTTTATGTCTCGACGGATAACAGTTTATCCTCATCCGTCGAATTGTCTTAATCTCAGCCGTTAATTTCCTGTACATTATCCATTGAGTATACTTACAGTTTGTAAGCATAACACGACGGATAATGGGTGGAATTTTTACAGTTTATTTTTAAACGGCTATTTTAGGCAATTTCTATTGGTTACTTTATTTTACTTTATCATTTTTATCAGTTATTTTTGAGATGACATAAAAGCTTATTTCATTGTAATTGCTTTTCTTTTACCATTCTCAATTCAACTGTTCTTATTTCATTCTCTCTCAAAGCACTGTGCAAACTGGTGGTAAAGACACAGTCACTGCACCTTCACAAATTCAGTTTGATGTGGCTCCAATAAATGTGGATTCACAGCCAAAATCTCTAGTTATAGAAGCACCTCAAACACCAAAATCACCAACAAATTCTCTGGATGTGGATATGATAAACACATCAATTCTTGATACTCCTTCTTTAACTCTATCGGGGAAGCCAAAATCTAGTGCAAGTGAGCATCATCTTTTAGATGATTTGTTGGCTCACTTGCCAATTCTTTCAGGAACTGTTGTGTCATCTGTGCCTAAAATATCTTCAATCAGCACAGAGTCAATAATAGTTTCTATTCCCAGCTCATTCATTTCTACTATCTCGACGGATATTGCTCATCCGTCGAGTAGTGATTGTATCCCGACGGATAAGCCTAACAACAGTTATCCATCAGATAGTAAAACCACTCACTCGATGGATATCACTCATCCGTCAAGTATCTCTGCACAACTTCAAACTTCAATTATTTCAAGTGCAGAAGATTTAGTGGTCGTACAGTCACTCTTAGGATTGAGAGAGAAGAGTGTTTTGAGTGAGAGTCTGGGTTGCTCCCAGGAAAAAGGAGAGGAAATGAGTGAAAATCTGCAATCCATTTCTTCAGGATTGACAAAAGAGAGTGAGAGGAGTCCCACCTTAGTAGGTGATGGTGAGGGTGTGAGGGTGGGGAGCCAGGGTGAGACCCTGATGCAACAAAAGATAGAAAATGAGAGAAATGCAGGTACTGGAGCAATAAGGATGGATGTCATTGCTAGTGAGTCAATGAATGTCCAGGATGTAGACAGAGAAGGACTATCTCAGCATCCTAAAGCTGTTATAGATTCCACTTCCCTTGATGCTAAGGCATTTACTCATCCTGTTCCAGCTTATCAACTTCTAGCTGAACAGGGCAATGACAATGCAGAAAGGATGCTGAATTTGGTGCATACCACACAGTCTATAATGAGAGCTAAGGATGCCATCACAGCTTTGCCTTCTATAGCTGGTGATGTGGACTATGAGACTGGTGGTTCAGCTGATTTCTTTGGAGATGGGAGTGGGGACAGTGAAGATGAAGCAATGGACATAGAGGGAGAAGTAGGCTCAAGTTCAAGGTCAGGTATGCCATCATGGGCATTCTCAAAGCATTGTGATGAGCATTACTTCAAGACAACCCTGATCTAATTAATCAATCAGACCTATACTGCTCTTCAAACCACTACCAATGCCAGCACCAAGAAGCTCCTTCAGGCACATCTAGCCTCCCTGTAACTTCAGCAAATCCAAGGCTTCCAGATGTTAGAGATGTGAATACTATGAAGATTGATATTAAGGAGATGAAAAAGGCTATTTCAGATAGGATAGATTCTAAACTTCCAGAAGCTACAATGCTTGACATCAAGAGGCAATTAAGGAAAAATTCTGATCTATCAACTAAGATAGATGCCTTGGACACAAGAATGTCAGCCATGGAAGCATCTTTAACTGCCATTCATCTCCATCAAGCCCAACAGACTGATCTACTTCAAAAATTAGTGGCTGCTCAAAACCCCTCCTCTACTCAACTTGATGATAACAAAAAGGGGGAGAAAGGATCAAGTGATGGGGAGAGGCTTCAGATTCAAATCAGTAAAGTAATTGTACCTTCAATTACTATCTCAAAGCCATCAGTTACAGATAGCATAGATCTGATCAATGCAGCTGCAGCCAACTTAAGAGTAGCTGATAAGGAAAAGTTGAGTTTAGTCAACTGGGAGAAGATTGATGAGAAAATACAGAAGAAGTTTGAACTTGTCAAAGAGCCAGTTAAGTAAGCCATCCATCACTCTCAATTCAAGAAAATCAGTGTGAATGAGATGAGCATGAATTATCTGGAAAGAGGACAACCTTCCTGCATCAAATCTCTAAAGGCTACAATAATTCTGAAACCAAGGGTAAACTACTCAAAATCATCATTGAAGAACCCTTTGGACACTGTGTATGAGACACCCAAGCCTAATGAGAAAAAGCTTCTGTCAAGGTCAATTGCTCTATACAAAGATCCAGCTGATTCAGCTTCCAAAAGGAGAATTGCCAAGATCTTCAAAAATGGGAAAGAAATTTGTGTGGTTGCTGGACATCCTCAATTTGCTCAAACAAAGAGAGAAGAAAAGGCTAGATTGAAGTAGGAAAAGAAGCAAGCTGCTCTAGATGCTAAAAAGACTAAACAAAAGAAAGAACAGATTGCTATCTTGGCCAAGCTACATGCTGTGAATTCATCGCAACAAATTTCTTCTCAACCATCTGAAGCCATTGAATCAAAGAAGCAAGCTGAACAATAGAAGAATTCTCCAAAAAGAAGGAATGGGCTAAAAGAACTAAAAGGAAACTAGATATTGTTGACAAGGAATTGGAAGATCAATTTCCTAAGGAATCCACACCATCTACAACTCAAGCATCAAGGCCCTCTGTGGTATTTGAAGATATCAGGGTGGTGGATCCCTACAGGAATATTCATGGTGAACCTATTGTGCCCAAGGATGAGCCAATAGAATGGGAGAACATACCAATTCCTGACTTCAATCTACCCATCCTTAACAAGCCAAAAAGAACAAAGTCAAGAGCAGTCAAGAAAGTGAAGCTGTCACCTCTCAAATCCAAGTCTCAAGTCAAAGCTCAATCTAAAATCAGTAAGGGAGACCATCTGTACTTGTGTGACATCAAAGAATTTTATGATCTAAACCTCTATCTGGATGAACTAGATGAAGTTAGAGGAATTGATGCATACAGAAACCTACCTGAAAGGTTAGTGTTCAAGTACAAAGGAGGAAAGGAGATTCAGTGGCCTCTTCACAGGATCCTTCAAGAAAGCCAAGCTGTACTGATTAAAGTTTATTCATCCTTCAAGAAGAACTTTGGGTTCAACATTACTGCAAGAAGATTGGTATTGAAGAAGATTGAAGAACTAATTGAGTGTTAGAGCTAAAGATGCACTCCCAAAGACTCTAATCATCCCTTACACAGGGAGAAGAGTGCATCTAAGGCCCTACTGGCTGATGGAGTTCATAGATGATAAAGGAGTGAGAAGATTCTTCAAATTAGAAGACCAATTGAGCATCTCTAGCAATGAGACTCTTTTGGAAATGCAAGGAAAGCTAAATCTCTCATAATCTGATGAACTGGAATTCCACAGGCAGCTCCAAAATCAGATTGAGGAAAATAACAGAAAGCTTGGAAATAGATCCAGACCTTCAAGAAACTAGACAAATCTGCTCAGGCTAGAGGAGCATCTTGAAAAATGACTGTGAGCAAAACTTTGTACATTTCTGTTAATTGAAGCACTTTTCAGTAATATCTGCTTTCTCTTTAAGTTATATTCTTAGGGTGTTTTATTATCATCAAGTAACTCTTAATTTATGGCTACAATTCCAGTAGACATAAATTGGGGGAGATTGTTGTGTATATATTGTGTACTTGATGATTTCATGAACAAAACACCTTAGTAGATTTTACTTAGTGAAATAATGTAGCACTCGACGGATAAGATTTATAGTCCCGACGGATGACTCATTATAGTCCCGACGAATGATGACTTGTTATCCATCGAGTGAGTAACTTATGTAACAATAAGTCTGTAGCACATTTCTGCATTCACCATTGTTTAGATTCTGTAAGTAGTATTCAAGTCATGTTGACTTTAACTAGATATGCAGAATAGGTTGATTAATTGTACATAGATGATGTCTTGTAATTCTGCATAAATGAAATGAAGTCAAGTGCCAGTTTGCTACCCGACGGATAACCTACAATGTAGTCGATGGATGATCCAATAGACAACCCGACGGATGATCAATAACTCGACGGATGATCATGAACCCGACGGATAAAGAATTCAAATATTCAGTTGACAGTGACAATACAATCACATGCGTCGAGTGGATACAAATGGAATGTGGTAGCCTATTCAACTGAGTTTTTGAGAACAAAGAAGCATTGCCATTTTCATGCTATTATGAAGATATTCAAAGGTGCTGGAATAGAGTAATGAAGTCGCATTGTAATAGACTAGATAGTTTTTGTTTTATTATCTTGTCTTATTACTTTGTAATCTTGGTGATATATAAACCAAGAAGGAGCAACTAAGACACTATCAATCTAAGCAAGAAAATAGAGAAACATTTGTAAGCAGGATTCTTAGCATTTCCCTGTAGTCTTAGAAGTTCAATTGTTGTAAGCAGCTTTGAGCATTTCTGCACACAGAGTTCTCTCGATATATAATATATATCTCTGGTGGAATCATTCAAATCCACCAGAAAGTTTTTAAAGACTCTTGTTTTTAATTACTTGTGTTATTCACTTAAGTTTTTTTCCGCATTGTGCTAATCAATACACTTATATTTATATTTGAGTTAGAACATTTTATTTCAAGAAAAAGTTTCAAGAATTCCATTCAACCCCCCTTCTGTAATTCTTGTCATATTGTTAAGGGACTAACAAAGAGCCTAATGGAGGGGCGACCAACTGCGGATACTCCCGAAATAAATGAGGAACGTGTTGAAAATATGGAAAAGAAGGCGAGAATAAGCGAATATCTACATACAAGGCTTTTAAGGATGCAGATCCCTCGATTTTTAAAGGAGAATTGGATCCACATGTTACGAATGTATGGATTAAGGAAATGGAGAAAGTGATACAGATATCAGAATGTTCAGAGGAGCAAATGATAAAATTTGCAACACATTCATTAAGAGGGGGAAGCTGTATTTTGGTGAGATACGGTTAAACAGACCGAGGATTGTTCAAAAATGGCTTGGACAAGTTTTAAGGAATTGTTTTTTGATAAATATTTTCCTACCTGTATGAAGAATGAGATGGAGATGAAGTTTCAAGGACTAAAGCAAGAAGGAATGTCCGTGTCGGAGTATCTCTCAAGATTCTTGGAACTTTCCAGGTTTGCTCTTCATCAGGTTGATACTGAAGCCAAAAAATGTCAGAGATTTCAAGAAGGGGTGAAACCCCAAATTAGAGAGAAGGTGTCCTTGTTGGAGTTGGAACAATTTGATAAGTTGGTTGGGATGGCGAGGATTGCAGAAAGGGACTATGAAGTTCGCACTCAATTCTTTAACAATAAGAAATGAGGAATATAGACATAATTGAGTGTTAACTCAGGATTTAAGAAGGACAACAAGAAACTACATATAGGGAAGAAGGAGAGATTTCGGGGAAGTGATAAGAGGATCACCGCATCTGAGTATAAGAAATGTGGACTGAAACATGGTGGCGATATTTGTTATCGAGCTGATGGGCTGTGTTACAATTGTGGAGAAAAGGGACATATAACTTCTCAATGTCCCAAGCCTAAAGTGATTTATTGTTACAGTTGCGGACAACCAGGTCATTTATGAAGGGATTGCCCACAAAAAGGAGTTAGGCAAGAAGTGGAAACTAAAGGAAATAGGACTTCTACAGCAAGACCTTTTCAATAATCAGCACCTAGGGCAGTGGCACGAACCTACGCAATGACAACTCAGGATGCCGAAAAATCTCATGATGTTGTGTCAGGTACGCTTCAAATTTGTGCTCAAGATGTTCATGTGTTATTTGATTCGGGGTCAACCCATTCTTTAATGGATATAAAATATGTGGATAAGTTAAATGTACCTATGCAAAGTCTAGATAATGGATTTCTGGTAAAACTTCCAAATGGTAGAAATTTGTTCCTAGATAAAATTTATCAAGATTGTCCCTTAATAATTAGTGAATAAACCTTCTTAGTGGATTTATTACCGTTAGAACTGAGGGACTTTGGAATGATTCTGGGAATGGATTGGTTGTCGAAGCATAGGGAAAATCTAAATTGTTATAAGAAGCGAATATGTTTAACTGGCTCGAACAAAAAGAAAGTTGAGGATACACCCATAGTTAAGGAATTTCTAGATGTTTTTCCTAATGAGCGACCAGGTTTACCACCCGAAAGAGAAATTGAGTTTGGTATTGAGTTGATTCCTGGAGCTCAACCAGTTTCAAAAGCACCATATAGGATGGCGCCGACAGAGTTAGCCGAACTTAAGATTAAATGGCAGGAATTATTAGACAAAAAATTTATTAGACCAAGTGTTTCTTCTTGGGGAGCGCCCGTTTTGTTTGTGAGAGAGAAAGATGGCACTCTAAGATTGTGCATTGATTATAGAGAACTAAATAAGCTGACGGTGAAGAATAAATATCCACTACCGTGAATAGATGATCTTTTCGATCAATTGCAAGGAGCTAATTACTTTTCAAAGATTGATTTACGCTCCGATTATCATAAGTTAAGAGCAAATGAGGAAAGCATTCCATTGACAGCATTTAGGACTCGCTAAGGTCATTTTGAGTTTGTAGTGATGCCATTTGGACTGACAAACGCACCAGCGGTACTTATGGATCTAATGAATCGAGTGTTTAGGAATTACTTAGATAAGTTTTTGATTGTGTTTATTGATGATATTTTAGTATACTCGAAAAGTGAGAAGCAACATAAGAAACATTTAAGGATAATATTACAAACTTTGAGGGAAGAGAAATTGTATGCCAAATTTTCAAAATGTGAATTTTGGTTAGGGAGAGGAAGTTTTCCTGGACATGTAGTTTCGAAGGAAGGAATTTCAGTGGATCCTGCAAAGATTGAAGTAATTATGAACTGGGAAAGACCAAAGACTGTGACGGAAATTTGAAGTTTATTAGGTTTGGTCAGGTATTATAGAAAGTTTGTTCAAGATTTTTCTAAGGTAGCTGGGCCACTGACGAATCTTACAAGGAAGGACGTTAAATTTGTCTGGTCGGAAGAATGTGAGCAAAGTTTTGATGAGTTAAAGAAAAGACTAACGTCTGCCCCGGTACTTGGATTACCAGATGGAACTGAAGACTTTGCAATTTATAGTGATGCATCAAAAAAAGGTTTGGGGTGTGTGCTAATGCAATGCGGTAAGGTAATTGCTTATGCATCTCGATAATTAAGAAACCATGATAAGAACTACCCTACCCACGATCTGGAATTGGCTGCAGTAGTTTTTGCTCTTATGATTTGGAGACATTGTATGGGGAAAATTGCAAAATTTATACTGACCATCAGAGCTTAAAGTATATTTTCTCATAGAAGGATTTAAATATGAGACAGAGAAGATGGTTGGAGTTGTTAAAAGATTATGATTGTGAAATTTTGTATCACCCCGATAAAGCAAATGTTGTGGCTGATACGTTAAGTAGGAAACAAGTAGGGAATTGTTCGAGTATTGAAGTGGAATCCATAAATTATAAGGAATTGGAAACATTTAGGATTGAATTTGTTAAGAAAAGAGAGGAAGAGAGTTTAGTGTATCAAATCGAGATTAGACCCATCTTGTTAGAAAAGATAAAGGAAAGTCAGAGATAAGATGAACGCTTAAAGGAAATTTGGAATAATTCAAATTCAGAATTAGGTAAAAAGGATTTTAGGAAAGGTAATGATGAAGAAATTTTGTCTAACGCTCATTCATCACCTTTTTCGGTACATCCTGGATCTACGAAGATGTATAAGGACTTGAAAGAACATTTTTGGTGGCCTAAGATGAAGAGAGAAATTGCGGAGTATGTAGAAAGGTGTTTAATTTGTCAATAAGTAAAAGCAGAACATCAAAGGCCTGGGGGATTATTATAGTCTTTACTTGTTCCTGAGTGGAAATGGGAGGACATAACGATGGATTTTGTACTTGGTTTGCCAAAGCCACAAAAAGGAAATGATGTCATCTGGGTTATTGTGGATATATTGACGAAGAGTGCACATTTTCTGGAAATTTCAGAATCATCACCATTAGAGAAATTAGCAAAATTGTATATGCGGGAAATAGTTAGGTTGCATGGAGTACCTGTTTCAATTGTTTCTGACAGAAATTCTAGATTTACGTCTAGGTTTTGGAATAGTTTTCAAGAAGATATGGGTATTAAGTTAAGTATGAGCACAACGTTTCATCCTCAGACTGATGGGCAATCAGAACGCACAATTCAAGTTTCGGGAGACATGTTAAGAGCTTGTGTATTGGACTTTAAAGGAAGTTGGAAAGAACATTTACCTTTAGTAGAATTTGCATACAACAACAGTTTTCAAGCAACAATTGGAATGGCTCCATATGAGGCTCTTTATGGACGTCGATGTAGAATGCCGTTATGTTGGGATGAAGTTGGAAAAAGAAAATTTTTAGGGCCTGATTTAACAAAGAATTTTGACGGCTCAAAGCAGACAAAAGAGTTATGCAGACAAGGATCGTCGAGAGGTGATGTTTAAGGAAGGAGACTTTGTATTTCTTAAGATTTCTCCTTGGAAGGGCATTATGAGATACGGGAAGAAAGGAAAGTTAAGTCCACGTTTTATTGGACCATTTGAGATTCTTAGACGGGTTGGAGAAGTAGTATACGAGTTAGCATTACCACCGAGTTTAGGGCATATTCATAACGTTTTTCATGTATCATATCTGAGGAAGTATATTTCGGATCCATCGCATATAATAGATTATGAACCGATAGAAATTCGAGAAAATATGCAGTATGAAGAATTTCCCGTTGAGATATTATATTGTCGAGAACAGAAATTAAGAACTAAGGTGAAACCTCTTGTGAAAGTGATTTGGCGAAACCATGAAATAGAGGAAGCGACTTGGGAACCTGAAGAAATGATGAAATCAAAATATCCCCACTTATTTAATAAGTCAGGTACGAAATGAGTTTAAATTTCGAGGACGAAATTCTTTTAAGGGGGGGGGAGGATGTAATATCCCGACTCTATTTTTGATAATTTAAGATTTAATAATATAATTATTATAATATGTGATACTTCTATGTGACATTAGTTGATTCATGTTAGTCACTATAGAAAATTTTTTACTTAACTTTTGGGTTCGATATATATTAAGCACTATAAATTTTAAACTAGTAATGGACCGAATTAAAGAATAGATGAAAATCTTATATTGTCTAAAGTCAAGGAAATATAGGCGAGCTAATACGCATCAGAGCCCATGACTAAGGAGGGACAAATTTTGAACTAGTATTACTAGGCCATTAGGGAGATCATGTAGTAAGTCCAATTAAACTCACAAACTTGAAACTTGTTAAAGGATAAGTTAATTAAAAATATATATGAGTAAAAAGATACTTGAGCTCACACCATTTTGATATGGGACAAGTTGTTCTTGAGTTGTATACGTTTCAGATGTCTATATATATAGGGAAAGGAGGGTATCAAGTTCTTTACTTGATCGATGTGGGACAAATATTCCCTAACCTTGCATATGAACCTAAGTCCCTATATAAAGGGGAAGGAAATCAATTGCCTTATTTTATTATCAATGCGGGACTTAGCCCTCATACTTTCAAGTTTTTATATCCAATACTTGGATTTTAAAAGGTTTTCACATGCATTGGCTTATAATTCAAAATTTTAGACTTTAATTTATTCTCAAAGAATGTCAAGAAGGTTTTGCACCATCCGAGTTTTAGAACTTATGCAAGTCATATAGAGATTTATATAAAAAAAATTCTCAACACTAAAGGTTTCAATGTAGGACAAAAGGTTATATTTTTTCTCAACGAATAAGTGATAGTAAGTCACATGCACCCAGGTCGAGAAATTCATGTATTATTGTGAATTTTTCTTTATAATTGAGTTAAATTCTCTAGTTCAAGAATTTTTGAGCTATCTCTCAACATCTAAGTGAAGTCTAGATAAGCTCTATGAAAGCTAGGAAGCAATCCTTAAGAAATATATAGAATTTGGAAGAGTTTTCCTTTGAAAACTCTTCGATATGGGATAAAATGGAGTGCAATACAATTCAAAACTTGCAACCAAGTCAAGTTTATAAAGAGTGTGGGAGATGCCTATGCTGTAAAACTTTCAATGTGGGATAACAACTTATACATGGGAAGTAAAAATGACCAAGTACCACATTGAGAATAATAAGCATATCTAACTAGAATATATAGAAGAACTTGACCTCAAAATTTTAACAAGTAAAAGTAAGATGGATGAAGCTAATGGCTGGGTGAGTTTTAAAAAGGGTGCTTATACATTCTAGATATTATGTTCCTTGCTTAAATTATATTTTTTTCCCTACCTATCATTGTACCACATTGCAAACGAGAAGTGAAGTATATTAAAATAAATAGAAAGGTACCATTATATGTAATTGTGAAAGAGGTATAAATAGAGGAAGTCATGTGATAGTTTTTAGAAAAACACGAGTGAGGTTGAATTTCTTAAACTATATTTTTCCAACTTCCTTACTATTGTACCACATCGAGGATGTAGGAAAAATAAATCCTTACTTTCCTTATTTAAGTTTGTATAGTTTTCTTAAATAGAAATATCCGTTTCGGTTGTTTTAACCAACGAATTCTGTTAGTTTTTCTTAATCTCGAACTTAATTTCTTTATCTTATTTAGTAATTTGGTAATTATTAGTTCAGTTAGAAAATAAATAGGTTATATTAATAATAAAATTTATGTGCATTTTGAATTATGTATTTAGTAAAAATGATCGATAGTAAAATTAATTCAAAGTTCGGGATTCATAGAGAATAAATTAAGCGGTGCACAAGTATATATTGTACTGATTAACTTTTAATGTTTAAATGATGATATGAGTTTGACTAATGCTTCACTGATAAAACATGAGTATTCTTGCATTGATATTCATGAACTGATGATGATACTTCCTAATCGGAAGTAAAGCTAAACCGATTGTTTAGCTTGCCGGGATCCCAACTTGATGAATTGATGAACCTGTCATGCTTGAATACTCAGTTTTAATCTTGGGAGAACTATATAATGAATTTTTGTAGATTGTAGTATCTTTCATATCTCTTTATTCGAATATTTGTTTGATGAAATTTGATTTCTCGGATAAACCTCAGTTAAATTCTACTATATATGCTTACTGAGCTTTCTGAGCTCATTCGTTTACGTCACTAACTTCCACAGGAAAGAACTTTGGAGAAGGATGTTCAGGAAGGGATAAGAATGTGATGAACTAAGGCTTAGTAGATGATGAAAAGCGTGTAGTATCTTAATGAATAATGCTTGTGCAATAGACTTATGGTGGTATCGTGAACTTTGGTTGTAATACTTGGAATACTGTAAGTATTATATATTATTAATTAAGTTTAAGGTTGTGTAGGCATATATAGAGTTGATTGGTTTGGTTTGGCATTCCCGGGTTCGGGTTTCTGAGGTCATCCCAGGGTTCGGGGCGTCACAGGTGGTATCAGAGCTAAGGTTTAGAAATAGGATAAATATAGGATTCCAAATCGCGGGTAGTCCAATTGTAGGCCTAACGTACGTTTAGAAATTTCATAGTCGTAATTCTTGAACGTGGTCAATATAAGGTGTATGACGTGTGTATGACGTGTGTAGTACTCGATGATCGTTATTGTGACATATAACATGACATGTTTAGTACTTGATCGATCGTTATTATGATGTATATTATGATGTGTGCGAGACATATTCCGAATAAAGTAGGATTAATATTATATGTTGAATTGTAGGAGAAGATGCCTGATGGAAATTTTGATGGGACTGGATATAGTGTACAAATTAGCCCTGAGATGTTGTTAATTTTGGGAGAAATGAAGAATATGTTTAAGAGCATAATGGAGGGGCGAACAACTGCAGATACTCCCGAAATAAATGAGGAATGTGTTAAAAATATGGAAAAGAAGGCGAGAATAAGCGAAGGTGTATATATAAGGCTTTTAAGGATGCAGATCCCCCGATTTTTAAAGGAGAATTGGATCCACATGTTGCGAATGTATGATTAAAGAAATGGTGAAAGTGATAGAGATATCAGAATGTTCAGAGGAGCAAAAGGTAAAATTTGCAACATATTCATTAAGGGGGAAGCTGTATTTTGGTGGGATACGGTTAAACAGACCGATGATTGTTCTAAAATGGCTTGGACAAGGTTTAAGGAATTGTTCTTTGATAAATATTTTCCTACCTGTATGAAGAATGAGATGAAGATGAAGTTTCTAGGACTAAAGCAAGAAGGAATGTCCGTGTCGGAGTATCTCTCAAGATTCTTGGAACTTTCCAGGTTTGCTCCTCATCAGGTTGATATTGAAGCCAAAAAATGTCAGAGATTTCAAGAAGGGCTGAAACCCCAAATTAGAGAGAAGGCGTCCTTGTTGGAGTTGGAACAATTTGATAAGTTGGTTGGGAAGGCGAGGATTGCAGAAAGGGACTATGAAGCTCGCACTCAATTCTTTAACAATATGAAATGAGGAATAGAGACAGAATTGAGTGTTAACTCAGGATTTAAGAATGACAACAAGAAACTACATATAGGGAAGAAGGAGAATTTTCGGGGAAGTGATAAGAGGATCACCGCATCTGAGTGTAAGAAATGTGGACTGAAACATGATGGCGATATTTGTTATCGAGCTGATGGGCTGTGTTACAATTGTGGAGAAAAGGGACATATAGCTTCTCAATGTCCCAAGCCTAAAGTGATTTCTTGCTACAGTTGCGGACAACCAGGTCATTTATCAAGGGACTTCCCACAAAAAGGAGTTAGGCAAGAAGTGGAAACTAAAGGAAATAGGACTTCTACAGCAAGACCTTTTCAACAATCAGCACCTAGGGCAGTGGCACGAACCTACGCAATGACAACTCAGGGTGCCGAAAAATCTCATGATGTTATGTCATGTACGCTTCAAATTTGTGCTCAAGATGTTCATGTGTTGTTTGATTCGGGGTCAACCCATTCTTTAATGGATACAAAATATGTGGATAAGTTAAATGTACCTATGCAAAGTCTAGACAATGGATTTCTGGTAAAACTTCCAAATGGTTGAGATTTGTTCGTAGATAAAATTTATCGAGATTGTCCCTTGATAATTAGTGAACAAACCTTCTTAGTTGTAACACCCCCAAATCCGGGGTCGGGGATCCGGGTTGTCACGAGTTCCATTTCCCTTAATAACACCCAATCTTAATAAACAATCAACTACTCTGTACTGTGACCCCACAATAAACACACACACCACAAGTTATATTCTCAGAGATGAATATCCAAAAATAATCACAAGTCATTTTATTCCACAATTATCCGCCAATACACCTTAAAAGGGTTTCTGAATAAATTTACATTTCTTTGCCATTATTACAATTCATATATATACATAAATCTGGTACATCAAAAGTTGAAGCCTAGCCTATTGGTAGTTCCTACCTCAGCTACAGCGACATCAACGCCTATAGAACGTTTCCTATCCGCTCGCGAATTGGGAGCTTGGTCCTGTTCATCTTTTCTATCTGTTGTTGTGTGATGAAAGAAGAAAGCAAGGGTGAGCATCAAGCCCACCAAAATAATATGTATAATGATTAACAATATATGAGCCTTCTCATAGTACTCATGAAAGTCTTGGTCAAAAGAAATGAACCAAGTTTGATATCTTAATGCGATGAAGTCGCAAAATATTCAGTATATATATACATATATACTTTTCAAAATCTTGGAAGTCCTCTTCCATGCATAATATACATAGAGTTCCAGTTTATAACTGTATAAAAATATCGTTACAAGGTGATCTCATATATCTAACCTTGTCTCAACGTTTTTGTGAAAATCTTTATCATGCATAAGATAATCATTTACTAAATATAAGTTTAAAAGATGAAGTTACAAGATACTCCAATATACTTATATCTGAATACTACTTGAACTACCACCGTTCAAGTTATAATCAGTTTCAAAAGTTCATCACCCAGATGAGACTACAAGACAAGATTTGAATAGATTCAATCTTTGAATATCATTATAAATAATGAAGTTACGAGATACTTCATTAAGTCCCGACATATATATACACCTATATATATATACATTTCCTGAAAACCTCTGTCATGTAAAGTATGAACAGAATTGCAATATCCAATAAATTTGGAAAGGAAAGAATTTTGGCATAAACCTGATATCTTGCTGATCAGGCAAAGATACCAATAAGTAACCTTTTCTACTAGTAGATGGACGAATTCCCCACTGGTCATCACCCTGGTCGCAATAGGACCTTATGCTGGACTGCCACTCAGCCACTTATGCATTTGATGGACTTCCACTGAGCCACTTACACTATCATGGACGCCCACTGAGCCCATGTTGCTTATGCCGACTCAATAGATGGACTTACTTCCCGAACGTTGGGTAAGTAATCAATTCGTTTACCAAAACTGCAACCTTGTCACGAATGTAAAATACAACACTGAGCCGGATCCCTCAGGTTTTGAATGAGTATTTAAATCCCCTTTAAAAGGAAGATCTTAAATATAAAAATGAGTTTTGGGATCCGCTCTAACTTTTAAAAATCATTTTGAAGACTCGAAAATACTTTAAAGAGTGTTTGGAGTAATGCTGATTTAATAAAGTAAATCAGTCCCTATATATTAGAAAATATCTGAATATTATTATTTAAATAATATTCCCATAAGGATAATCTTTATAAAAATAATTGAAGTAGAAGTTTTGAAACTCATACTTGAAATGAATAATAAATCACCAAAGATATACTAATACGCAAGTACGATCTTTATTTGAATAATCGAAAATAAGTTTGATTATCGAAATATTATTCTTTAATAAAATAAAGAATATTATTTAATAATTAAGCGGAGTCATAAGTCCTCGAATGAATATTCAAGATAATATTCATTAAATAAAATCAACCGAGTCATAAGTCCTCGAATGAATATTCAAAATAATATTCATTAAATAAAATAAACCGAGTCATAATTCCTCGAATGAATATTCAAAATAATATTCATTAAATAGAATAAACGGAGTCATAAGTCCTCGAATGAATATTCAAAATAATATTCAGTAAATAGAATAAACGGAGTCATAAGTCCTCAAATGAATATTCAAATAATATTCATTAAATAGAATAAACGGAGTCATAAGTCCTCAAATGAATATTCAAATAATATTCATTATTTAAATTAAAGTTATCGAATAAACCTTATTCGATTAATAGTTTTGAAAAATATATCAATATATATAAATATATATGTATATATATAATATAATATACTCGGGAACATCGACTCCCGGTTTTAGAAAATGTTCACCTTTGGGTCCCCTATACTAAGGGTATACGCAACTACTGCTTATCTCTAGCATAGGTATTATGCAACTTATAAGCAATTGAATCAACAGATATATATCAAGATTACGAAACAGACATGCATATATACCATATCAGCATGCTCCAATATATCACAAAATTTGCTAATAACAATCATGCACTTATCACAAGATAATGCATATACATATATTTACATCACAACAACAGTATAACGGGTAGAAAACTTGCCTGAGTGCTCCCGGATAGACTTAAGCTTAGAGTGGGTCCGATAACCTATGAACAACAACATAAGTCGGAATTAAACCCCGGCCGCTTAAGAAACTAGACTTTAACCATTTAGAGTCCTAACGTTCGCTTTCGCGCTTAACGATTTACTTAAGTCGCTCGAGTACCCTCGGCTCCACCATTTTTAATAAATTAACCATTAAGGGTTTTAAGGCGATTCTTTCGCGAGTACCTTACCAACTGCCTAATCCACTTTACATAATTGTTTCTTACCTCAATTAGTCATTTAAGGTCCTTAACCAAGGTTTCAAAGTAAGGCGAGGGGTAATGGTTCGATCGCGAAACGCCGTTACTTAAAACAGTCGTTTCTCCTAAATCGTACATCGGAATCAAACGAACTACATATCAAAACGAAGCTCGTAACATGAACTATCTAATCATGGCAATGGTCAAAACCTACCAGTGAGTTCACGGGTCCTAATATTAAGAACAAAAATAGCCTAAAGTAAATCGGACATTACGACGGCTATGTTTACGCGATTTCTCAAAATTTTACCAACCAATTCAACACCAAACCATCACCAATCAATCCCAATACAACCATATGAACATATCACTCATCAACTACTTTAAACCATTTAAACCAAGCTCAAATCATACCATGAATCATCAAGAACAACTAGTGCTACTTTTTAACTCCAAAATCAACAAAAGCACTTAACCACTAAGATCTCAACATGACAAAACGACTACTACACTTAATCTATCATTCCATCATCATAATCATTTATATCAAACAATCTTAATACTAAGATCATGAAGAGTTATACCTTCCTTGAAGCTTTTAATCAATGAAAGATCCTTGGAATGTCCATGGAAGCCTTAATATATGCTTAAGCTACCTTGACCTTGCAAATAAAATCAAGAATCAAAAATTTGTTCTTGAAAGTTACTATTCACCCTAAACTAAAATGATTTGTTTGAGATAGAAAACCTTTGATTCAAGCACTCAAACTACTTGCTCTTCTTAGTTATGAAATATAGGATCCAAAGAAACAAACCTTATAATTTTCCATGGAGTATAGCTTGTGTTTTGAATTTCTAATTCACCATTTTGGTGAAAAATTCGAAATGAAGAAGATGAAAAGGGGGGGGGGGAGAGAAGCTTGATTTGTTTTATTGATCTTTGTGCATAAAGGCTTGGTTGATATCTTTTTGTTTTGTTAATTACCTTTTAACCATGGTAAAATTTGTGTGGCTTGAAATCAACCAACAATACCTTCCCTTTGGTCATGCTTATGTCATCCTCCTACGTCATCTTCCCACACTTGTCATCTTCTTGTTGGTGTGGTGACATCATCATCACTAACCTCTTTGATTAGCTCTAAATTACTTGGCTAATGACCGCTGATCTGTTATACGGTTCGCTTAACTTTCATTCTCGTTTATCGTTTGAGGGATCATACCCGGGATCTTATTACTTGGGTTCCCTTAACCTTTCTCAATACATTATATTCCTTTTATGATCCTCTCTTATAATCCTTAAATTTAAATCCTTTTAATCATGTTACCTTATACTCAATTCTTTCGGTATCTGGTGGATTTTCGGGAAAAATCAAAGTGTTCGAATTTGGATTTTGACGATCTTTACATACACTTATATCCCATATAAAGTACTAATAAGATCTCAGAATAACAATAGAAGAACCCCTACATAGTGTGGCATGAAAAGTTTTCTTATTCAGCATAATCAGCAAAATCACTATTCATAAGGGTTTCAAAAAATTCCAAAAATTGGGGTTATTACAGTCTCCCCTCCTTAAAAGGATTCCGTCCCATAATCAGATAGAAAATGAATAGGGATACTCTCTTAGCATTGCACTTTCTAACTCTCAAGTAATATTCCCACATTGTGGTTCTACCATCAAACTCTGACTAGTTTGATAACCCTTCTCCTAAGCACTTGTCCCTTTTCAATCTATAACCCTTCCTGGTTGCTCCATATAGGTTACGTCGGGTTGCATGTCTATGCGCTCATATGCCCCTATTTATCTGGCATCCGAATTACACTTCCTTAACATTGATACGCGGAACATGTTATGAACTTGTTACAGGTTCGGGGGTAGGGCTAGCTCGTATGCTAACTTCCCAATATGTTTTAGTATATCCAAGGGTCCAACAATTCGTGGACTTAAACTTTCCTTTCTTTCCAACCCTCATCAATCCTTTCCAAGGGATACCAATAACATCACTAGGTCCCCTATTTCATACTCTTTGTCCTTTCGAGTCAAATCAGCATACCTCTTATGTGCATCTTGGTTTACTACCAGCCGTCCTCTGATTAGATCTATTATATCCCTGGTCCTTTGGACTACTGCGGGTCCAAGCATCTTGTGCTCTACAACTTCATCCTAACATAAGGGAGATCGACATTGTCTTCCCTCAAGGATCTCATAAGGCGATATCTCAATACTGACATATGATCTATTGTCATAAGAAAACTCAATCCGTGTTAAGTGATCATTCCAAATTCTTCCAAGTCTATTGCACAGACTCTTATTATAGCTTTTTGCGCTATAGATTTTGCTTCTGAATACCCACTCTTTTCCAGTTCGTAATCGCTACTACCTTCCGTTCCTAATATTATACTGGTTATACTTTTGCTCGTTAGTATTCTATAACCTTTTAATAACCACGTCAACCTTAGTATCACTAACGCGTTAGAATCGGAATACCACCATACTTGGTACCACTTCCTTTCTAGCTGCCTCCATCTTCGAAAGCTTGATCCATCATATAGAAGTAAAGGAATTTGTTGAGAGATCACTATGATCATGAACACTTGTTATATTGCATCGTTAGTACATAAGGTGGCCAACCTTTAGTACTTGACAAGCAATTAAACAACAGCTGGTATCCTACTCGGCTTCTATCACACAGATAGAAAGTCATTCGGCAATACCTCCCCTTCTGGAAGGGTTGTTCTTCTCAGTTTATATGAAATGAAAAGAAGAGAAAAGAACGAATTGAAGAGAATTGTATATATGAAAAAAAAATATACTGCCACAAAATATCTGGCTTGGAACCTACCTCTGAACTATAGAGGTTTGTCATAGGAGAACAAAACATATGTGTATATATATCAAGTATTATCGCATCGCATTTCACATGCCTAAATATTTTTGCTATTCCGTCCATCGTTCTATGGACCCATGCTCTTCCTCGAGCTTATACACAATCACTTTTGAAACTCCCTCTATATCGAAAATCGAATCTAGGATCTCATTCTAGACATCATCGTTACTAGAATTCTATGTTTGCACCGCAACCTTCCTCATATAGTAATACGACTCTCTTTTCATAAGAGGGAATAAATATTCAATAGGTAGATACTCTACTTAATTAGTCTATCAATGATAACTTATACACTACCATGACCCGATTAGTGGTACTCAATCTCAACATCCATTCCAATACAACTCTCACGGTTGTAATCAGCTCATTACTCGCAGAATCATTGCTGCATTACTATGGTCCACCACTGACCTACTGTCGTCATTCACTTTCCATAAAATCTTAATATCTAACCATATGGAGTCCATACATGTCGTATAGAATACTTCAAAGGAGTTAACATAATCACCAATCATAATTCACGAAGAACACTCCAAACTCTGACGTACTTTCATGACATGAAGTAGATAAAATTGCAGAAGAGTTTCAGTCAAAGCAACGATAGCAGGTTAATACCATTCTTAATCGTATGCCTTAAATAGAAGACTTAACTCAAGGGTTTGTCTAGTCCTTTTTGAAACATGGTCCTGGCTTATCTCAAGATAGTATCTTCTGAGATAGATAGCCCGCTCATGGCGATTACACGAATTAAACCTTTACTAACTACTATTACGGTTGGGTATTGCACAGTCATCAGAAGGAATGTCAATCTTCCAAACCATAATACAACCTTCTTAGCTTTAACCATCATCACTGTATTCCTTTGGCACAAGCGCCTATAATTATCCTCTTACCTTTAAAGTGTCGGCCACCTCTTTGGCCTTTCCTGATAGTAAAATTTCCTTACAGTCAATGTCATTTTAACCACCTCCAAATAAATTTTCTACCTCATTTCAATCACAGCTTAGGTGAAGATGTTTTTCTTAAAATCTGATGAGTAAAAAAAAAATATCACCATTTTTCCATAAGTTATTGCCTCAGTCTTTAGAGGTTAATCACTGTCATGACTGACTCTCAATCATACTTGGAACATCTTTTATCTTAAGTCTCAATTGCCCTGAACAATTTCGACCATTACTGGTTCGATCCATACTTTCTCGTGGTTTAACACGTGCCCCACTTGGCATCATTATAATTACGTCATATTTCCTTTATCAACATTTCTATTCTTGAGAATTTTGAATATTACCTTTCTTTCTTGTAAAACCTCTTAGGTTATTTTTGAATCGTTCCTCCTGTATTCCCTAGATACAGGGCATATCAAGATACCGTTTGTTAATACCAGAATCATTGTCTATATACTTCTGAAAAATTTCTCCACTGATTCTTAAAGGTAGTTATTACCTTAATCCTTTCCAATTCATACTGTCAAAACTCATACTATCCCTATTAAGGGTGAAATGCCAACCTTTATGCATTCCCCTAGGATTCATTTTAAGTTACCGATGTTCTATCCTTAATTCCACCTTTAAAAAGGTACATGCATCCTTCCATGGATAAATCAAGTCATATATCCCTGATAAGGGTGTCTTTTTCAATCATTCCCACCTCGATAATATATGCCTAATTTCACAATAACATCTGTATTCAAAATGAGGTCAATCAATATGGCCTCTAAAAGATAACAACGGTTATCCGCTTTTCTTGCCTAATTTGGTAACGATAACAAGGATGTTCTGGAAGATATTGGTCGTGTTCAACGTGAACCTCTTCTTAATAATTCCTTATTTACTTTTGTTGTTTATCTCAACAGTCACCTCAATATTGGGATATCTTTCATACCTGGCGTCTCCCTTTCTGGGTATCGAGCCATCGGTCTTACACTTCACATTCTTGAAGGTCACTTCCTTCATCCAATTTTCCTAATTTCTTACTTCCTTGTCTCCTCAGTCTATCCGCGTCTCATTATTTATCCTTCGAATTATCTCAAGGTTTCCTCGAATCCTCCCAACTTACAGGGGATAAAATATATGTATCTCTTATGCCTTCAACCATCAATTTTAACTCATGGTGAATCACCCTCATCCTGACGAATGCATACTTTTCTATTTCTATTGCTACGAGTCTTTAGGGTTTCCTCATACCAAACTCCCTTATCATTCCTCAAACTCTATTGCCTTTCTATTCCTTTCCACTTCAGTTTCTTTTTTTTTATTACAATCATTTCATGAACCCATTAATCATTAACTTCAAACATCACGTTGTTCTGGGATTCGTGTCCTCAGGACGAATCTTGCCAACTTTTACCACTTAGATTCATAATTCATCATACTCGTCCGCCTTGGTTCTGGCTCTAAAGCTTTTAGACTATCTCTATAATCTTGGGATGTACTTTCTCGAAAATAATTGACTGAACTTTAATCAGTTTATTATAACCTCTGGCCCCGTGTCTTTCTTGGCCTTTCACCAACGGGTGGCCTCTCTCTTAGGAAGGTAAGTGAAAACAAAATAGTCTTTTTCGCTTCGTCAATCATTTAGAATCTCAAATGATTCCTATATTTCCTTTAGGCAGGCTCTTGCCTCGATTGGGTCAACTTGTTCCTTGGAACACTGAGAGCTTAGCGACTTAAAGGTCCTGAAAGAATTTCCCACTACACTGTTTCCTCAGGGTGGTGGTTGGGGGGTAAAAGTATAAGTTCTGTTTAGGCAGCTCCATGAATTGCCCCATAGGTGTACCGTCCTGGTTTCCCTATCTTGCTCGACTTCTGTTTTCTCGATATGAAATGTTTCATCCTTCCCCCATAATCAGGGTTATCTTATACGTTAAAATCCTTGTTTTCAATTTCATTATGTTATGGGTTCTTTCTTTCTTGATATGGATCTCTTCTCCAGTCACTGACTCTCTGCCTTCATTCATTACTTTTTCTTGGCATAATATGATCTTTTTCAATAATTCGGGCTGTATTACAATCTCAAACAGCTTTTCAGTTCTGGCTCCGATTACCTTTACTTCTATTTCCATTTTCTCGAAATCTCTTATCAACTCTCACAAAGACATTATCATCTTAAGTCTCTCCTTTCTACTAAGGGCATTAACCACCATTTTGGCTTTCCCTGGATGATAAAGAATCTCATAATCGTAATCCTTGATTAGCTCTAACCACCTCCTATGGCGCATGTTGAGCACTTTCTGTGTTAAAATGTACTAGAGCACTTATGGCTTGTGTAAATCTCGCAGTTCTCTCCATACAAGTAGTGCCTCCAATCTTTAGGGCAAAACTATTGCCACGAGCCCAAGCTCATGGGTAGGATATCAGATTTTCATATTCCCTTAATTATCTTGATGCGTACGCGATTACCTTGTTGTGCTGTATAAGAAGCACCCTAATTCCTTATGCGAAGCGTCAATACAAATCACAAAATCTTCTTTTCCATCCGGTAACGCCAACATAGGAGCCGTCACAACCTTTGCTTCAGTTCTTGAAAGCTATTCTCGCATTTCTCTGTCCATTCGAACTTCTCAGTCTTATGAGTAAGCCGCATTAAAGGGGCTACTATCTTTACGAACTTGAACGAACCTCCGGTAGTGACCGACCAATCCTACCTCTAGTAGTTTCCCTAACCATGGTTATCAATTCCTCAGTGGTCCTTTATTCATTCTTTTCAGGATCCCCCACGGGATCCTCCTCAGCAACAATCCCTTCTATGATAACATCCTCAACCGCTACATCCTCAATATGAACATCATCCGGTCCCTTGTTAGGACGCTCTATCGGATCCACAATCTGATCCCCAATATGTAGTAAAACATCATCGCGATGTTGCTCCTCAACCTTAGGGTTCGGAGTCCCGCTACCATATACGATAACGAACTACGCTTCTATCACGATCTTTATAAGGGTTCCCATAAGGGTTTTAACTGTCAGTACTACGTTAGGTAGTCCGACTATGAACTTGGCAAGAGTTCTTATTATCTTAGTGAACTTATTATTTTAACGTCACATCATCTCTGAGGTTTATAACACTTAGCTCTGATACCACTTCTGTAACACCCCCAAATCCGGGGTCGGGGATCCGGGTTGTCACGAGTTCCATTTCCCTTAATAACACCCAATCTTAATAAACAATTAACTACTCTGTACTGTGACCCCACAATAAACACACACACCACAAGTTATAGTCTCAGAGATGAATATCCAAAAATAATCACAAGTCATTTTATTCCACAATTATCTGCCAATACACCTTAAAAGGGTTTCTGAATAAATTTGCATTTCTTTGCCATTATTACAATTCATATATATACATAAATCTGGTACATCAAAAGTTGAAGCCTAGCCTATTGGTAGTTCCTATCTCAGCTACAGCGACATCAACGCCTATAGGAAACTGCAGAACGTTTCCTATCCGCTCGCGAATTGGGAGCTTGGTCCTGTTCATCTTTTCTATCTGTTGTTGTGTGATGAAAGAAGAAAGCAAGGGTGAGCATCAAGCCCACCAAAATAATATGTATAATGATTAATAATATATGAGCCTTCTCATAGTACTCATGAAAGTCTTGGTCAAAAGAAATGAACCAAGTTTGATATCTTAATGCGATGAAGTCGCAAAATATTCAGTATATATATACATATATACTTTTCAAAATCTTGGAAGTCCTCTTCCATGCATAATATACATAGAGTTCCAGTTTATAACTGTATAAAAATATCGTTGCAAGGTGATCTCATATATCTAACCTTGTCTCAACGTTTTTGTGAAAATCTTTGTCATGCATAAGATAATCATTTACTAGATATAAGTTTAAAAGATGAAGTTACAAGATACTCCAATATACTTATATCTGAATACTACTTGAACTACCACCGTTCAAGTTATAATCAGTTTCAAAAGTTCATCACCCAGATGAGACTACAAGACAAGATTTGAATAGATTCAATCTTTGAATATCATTATAAATAATGAAGTTACGAGATACTTCATTAAGTCCCGACATATATATACACCTATATATATATATACATTTCCTGAAAATCTCTGTCATGTAAAGTATGAACAGAATTGCAATATCCAATAAATTTGGAAAGGAAAGAATTTTGGCATAAACCTGATATCTTGCTGATCAGGCAAAGATACCAATAAGTAACCTTTTCTACTAGTAGATGGACGAATTCCCCACTGGTCATCACCCTGGTCGCAATAGGACCTTATGCTGGACTGCCACTCAGCCACTTATGCATTTGATGGACTCCCACTGAGCCACTTACACTATCATGGACGCCCTTTGAGCCCATGTTGCTTATGCCGACTCAATAGATGGACTTACTTCCCGAACGTTGGGTAAGTAATCAATTCGTTTACCAAAACTGCAACCTTGTTGCGAATGTAAAATACACCACTGAGCCGGATCCCTCAGGTTTTGAATGAGTATTTAAATCCCCTTTAAAAGGAAGATCTTAAATATAAAAATGAGTTTTGGGATCCGCTCTAACTTTTAAAAATCATTTTGAAGCTCGAAAACACTTTAAAGAGTGTTTGGAGTAATGCTGATTTAATAAAGTAAATCAGTCCCGATATATTAGAAAATATCTGAATATTATTATTTAAATAATATTCCCATAAGGATAATCTTTATAAAAATAATTGAAGTAGAAGTTTTAAAACTCATACTTGAAATGAATAATAAATCACCAAAGATATACTTATACGCAAGTACGATCTTTATTTGAATAATAGAAAATAAGTTTGATTATCGAAACATTATTCTTTAATAAAATAAAGAATATTATTTAATAATTAAGCGGAGTCATAAGTCCTCGAATGAATATTCAAGATAATATTCATTAAATAAAATCAACCGAGTCATAAGTCCTCGAATGGATATTCAAAATAATATTCATTAAATAAAATAAACCGAGTCATAATTCCTCGAATGAATATTCAAAATAATATTCATTAAATAGAATAAACGGAGTCATAAGTCCTCGAATGAATATTCAAAATAATATTCATTAAATAGAATAAACGGAGTCATAAGTCCTCAAATGAATATTCAAATAATATTCATTAAATAGAATAAACGGAGTCATAAGTCCTCAAATGAATATTCAAATAATATTCATTATTTAAAATAAAGTTATCGAATAAACCTTATTCGATTAATAGTTTTGAAAACTATATCAATATATATATAAATATATATATATATATAATATACTCGGGAACATCGACTCCCGGTTTTAGAAAATGTTCACCTTTGGGTCCCCTATACTAAGGGTATACGCAACTACTGCTTATCTCTAGCATAGGTATTATGCAACTTATAAGCAATTGAATCAACAGATATATATCAAGATTACGAAATAGACATGCATATATACCATATCAGCATGCTCCAATATATCACAAAATTTGCTAATAACAATCATGCACTTATCACAAGATAATGCATATACATATATTTACATCACAACAACAGTATAACGGGTAGAAAACTTGCCTGAGTGCTCCCGGATAGACTTAAGCTTAGAGTGAGTCCGATAACCTATGAACAACAACATAAGTCGGAATTAAACCCCGACCGCTTAAGAAACTAGACTTTAACCATTTAGAGTCCTAACGTTCGCTTTCGCGCTTAACGATTTACTTAAGTCGCTCGAGTACCCTCGGCTCCACCATTTTTAATAAATTAACCATTAAGGGTTTTAAGGCGATTCTTTCGCGAGTACCTTACCAACTGCTTAATACACTTTACATAATTTTTTCTTACCTCAATTAGTCATTTAAGGTCCTTAACCAAGGTTTCAAAGTAAGGCGAGGGGTAATGGTTCGGTCGCGAAACGCCGTTACTTAAAACGGTCGTTTCTCCTAAACCGTACATCGGAATCAAACGAACTACATATCAAAACGAAGCTCGTAACATGAACTATCTAATCATGGCAATGGTCAAAACCTCCCAGTGAGTTCACGGGTCCTAATGTTAAGAACAAAAACAGCCTAAAGTAAATCGGACATTACGACGGCTATGTTTACGTGATTTCTCAAAATTTTACCAACCAATTCAACACCAAACCATCACCAATCAATCCCAATACAACCATATGACCATATCACTCATCAACCACTTTAAACCATTTAAACCAAGCTCAAATCATACCATGAATCATCAAGAACAACTAGTGCTACTTTTTAACTCCAAAATCAACAAAAGCACTTAACCACTAAGATCTCAACATGACAAAACGACTACTACACTTAATCTATCATTCCATCATCATAATCATTTATATCAAACAATCTTAATACTAAGATCATGAAGAGTTATACCTTCCTTGAAGCTTTTAATCAATGAAAGATCCTTGGAATGTCCATGGAAGCCTTAATATATGCTTAAGCTACCTTGACCTTGCAAATAAAATCAAGAATCAAAAATTTGTTCTTGAAAGTTACTATTCACCCTAAACTAAAATGATTTGTTTGAGATAGAAAACCTTTGATTCAAGCACTCAAACTACTTGCTCTTCTTAGTTATGAAATATAGGATCCAAAGAAACAAACCTTATAATTTTCCATGGAGTATAGCTTGTGTTTTGAATTTCTAATTCACCATTTTGGTGAAAAATTCGAAATGAAGAAGATGAAAGGGGGGGAGAGAAGCTTGCTTTGTTTTATTGATCTTTGTGCATAAAAGGCTTGGTTGATATCCTTTTGTTTTGTTAATTACCTTTTAACCATGGTAAAATTTGTGTGGCTTGAAATCAACCAACAATACCTTCCCTTTGGTCATGCTTATATCATCCTCCTATGTCATCTTCCCACACTTGTCATCTTCTTGTTGGTGTGGTGACATCATCATCACTGGCCTCTGTGATTAGCTCTTAATTACTTGGCTAATGACCGCTGATCTGTTATACGGTTCGCTTAACTTTCGTTCTCGTTTATCGTTTGAGGGATCATACCCGGGATCTTATTACTTGGGTTCCCTTAACCTTTCTCAATACATTATATTCCTTTTATGATCCTCTCTTATAATCCTTGAATTTAAATCCTTTTAATCATGTTACCTTATACTCAATTCTTTCGGTATCTGGTGGATTTTCGGGAAAAATCAAAGTGTTCGAATTTGGATTCTGACGATCTTTACATACACTTATATCCCATATAAAGTACTAATAAGATCTCAGAATAACAATAGAAGAACCCTTACATAGTGTGGCATGAAAAGTTTTCTTATTCAGCATAATCAGCAAAATCACTATTCATAAGGGTTTCAAAAAATTCCAAAAATTGGGGTTATTACATTAGTGGATTTATTACCGTTAGAACTGAGGGACTTTGGAATGATTCTGGGAATGGATTGGTTGTCGAAGCATAGGGCAAATCTAAATTGTTATAAGAAGCGAATATGTTTAACCGGCTCGAACAAAAAGAAAGTATATTTCAAGGGAGATAGTGTAGAAAAACCCAGTGTTATGATATCAGTTTTAAAGGCTTGTAAGATGTTAAGAAAAGGTGGTGAAGGTTTTCTAACATATGTTGTAGGTAATGAAGAAATTAAGAATAAAGTTGAGGATACACCCATAGTTAAGGAATTTCTAGATGATTTCCTAATGAGCTACCAGGTTTACCACCCGAAAGAGAAATTGAGTTTGGTATTGAGTTAATTCCTGGAGCTCAACCAGTTTCAAAAGCACCATATAGGATGGCGCCGACAGTGTTAGCCGAACTTAAGATCCAATTGCAGGAATTATTAGATAAAAAGTTTATTAGACCAAGTGTTTCTTCTTGGGGAGCGCCCGTTTTGTTTGTGAGAAAGAAAGATGGCACTCTAAGATTGTGCATTGATTATAGAGAACTAAATAAGCTGACGGTGAAGAATAAATATCCACTACCGCGAATAGATGATTTTTTTGATCAATTGCAAGGAGCTACTTACTTTTAAAATATTGATTTACGCTCCGGTTATCATCAGTTAAGAGTAAAGGAGGAAAGCATTCCATTGACAGCATATAGGACTCGCTACGGTCATTATGAGTTTGTAGTGATGCCATTTGGAATGACAAACGCACCAGCGGTATTTATGGATCTAATGAATTGAGTGTTTAGGAATTACTTAGATAAGTTTATGATTGTGTATATTGATAATATTTTAGTATACTTGAAAAGTGAGAAGCAACATGAGGAACATTTAAGGATAGTATTACAAACTTTGAGGGAAGAGAAATTGTATGCCAAATTTTCAAAATGTGAATTTTGGTTAGGGAGAGTAAGTTTTCCCGGACATGTAGTTTCGGAGGAAGGAATTTTAGTGGATCCTGCAAAGATTGAAGTAATTATGAACTAGGAAAGACCAAAGACTTTGACGGAAATTTAAAGTTTCTTAGGTTTGGCCGGGTATTATAGAAAGTTTGTTCAAGATTTTTCTATGGTAGCTGGGCCACTGATGAATCTTATAAGGAAGGACGTTAAATTTGTTTTGTCGGAAGAATGTGAGCAAAGTTTTGATGAGTTAATGAAAAGACTAATGTCTGCCCCAATACTTGGATTACCAGATGGAACTGAAGACTTTGTGATTTATAGTGATGCATTAAGAAAAGGTTTAGGGTGTGTGCTAATGCAATGCGGTAAGGTAATTGCTTATGCATCTCGATAATTAAGAAACCATGAGAAAAACTACCCCACCCACAATCTGGAATTGGCTGTAGTAGTTTTCACTCTTATGATTTGGAGACATTGTATGGGGAAAATTGCAAAATTTATACTGACCATTAGAGCTTAAAGTATATTTTCTCATAGAAGGATTTAAATATGAGACAGAGAAGATGGTTGGAGTTGTTAAAAGATTATGATTGTGAAATTTTGTATCACCCCGATAAGGCAAATGTTGTGGCTGATGCGTTAAGTAGGAAACAAGTAGGGAATTGTTCGAGTATTGAAGTGGAATCCATAAATTATAAGGAATTGGAAACATTTAGGATTGAATTTGTTAAGAAAAGAGAGGAAGAGAGTTTAGTGTATCAAATTGAGATTAGACCCATCTTGTTAGAAAAGATAAAGGAAAGTCAGAGATAAGATGAACGCTTAAAGGAAATTTAGAATAATTCAAATTCAGAATTAGGTAAAAAGGATTTTAGGAAAGGTAATGATGAAGAAATTTTGTCTAACGCTCATTCATCACCTTTTTCGGTACATCCTGGATCTACGAAGATGTATAAGGACTTGAAAGAACATTTTTGGTGGCCTAAGATGAAGAGAGAAATTGCGGAGTATGTAGAAAGGTGTTTAATTTGTCAACAAGTAAAAGCAGAACATCAAAGGCCTGGGGGATTATTATAGTCTTTACTTGTTCCTGAGTGGAAATGGGAGGACATAACAATGGATTTTGTACTTGGTTTGCCAAAGTCACAAAAAGGAAATGATGTCATCTGGGTTATTGTGGATAGATTGACGAAGAGTGCACATTTTCTGGAAATTTCAGAATCATCACCATTAGAGAAATTAGCAAAATTGTATATGCGAGAAATAGTTAGGTTGCATGGAGTACCTGTTTCAATTATTTCTGACAGAAATTCTAGATTTACGTCTAGGTTTTGGAATAGTTTTCAAGAAGATATGGGTACTAAGTTAAGTATGAGCACGGCGTTTCATCCTCAGACTGATGGGCAATCAGAACACACAATTCAAGTTTCGGGAGACATGTTAAGAGCTTGTGTATTGGACTTTAAAGGAAGTTGGGAAGAACATTTACCTTTAGTAGAATTTGCATACAACAAAAGTTTTCAAGCAACAATTGGAATGGCTCCATACGAGGCTCTTTATGGACGTCGATGTAGAATGCCGTTATGTTGGGATGAAGTTGGAAAAAGAAAATTTTTAGGGCCTGATTTAATTCATTACCGAGAAAGTCAAGTTGATTCAACAAAGAATTTTGACGGCTCAAAGCAGACAAAAGAGTTATGCAGACAAGGATCGTCGAGAGGTGATGTTTAAGGAAGGAGACTTTGTATTTCTTAAGATTTCTCCCTGGAAGGGCATTATGAGATTCGGGAAAAAAGGAAAGTTAAGTCCACGTTTTATTGGACCATTTGAGATTCTTAGACGGGTTGGAGAAGTAGCATACGAGTTAGCATTACCACCAAGTTTAGGGCATATTCATAATGTTTTTCATGTATCATATCTGAGGAAGTATATTCCGGATCCATCGCATATTATAGATTATGAACCGATAGAAATTCGAGAAAATATGCAGTATGAAGAATTTCTCGTTGAGATATTAGATTGTCGAGAACAGAAATTAAGAACTAAGGTGATACCTCTTGTGAAAGTGATTTGGTGAAACCATGAAATAGACGAAGCGACTTGGGAACCTGAAGAAATGATGAAATCAAAATATCCCCACTTATTCAATAAGTCAGGTACAAAATGAGTTTAAATTTCGAGGACGAAATTCTTTTAGGGGGGGGGGGAGGATGTAATATCCCGACTCTATTTTTGATAATTTAAGATTTAATAATATAATTATTATAATATGTGATACTTTTATGTGACATTAGTTGATTCATGTTAGCCACTATAGAAAATTTATTTACTTAACTTTTGGGTTCGATATATATTAAGCACTATAAATTTTAAACTAGTAATGGACCGAATTAAAGAATAGATGAAAATCTTATATTGACTAAAGTCAAGGAAATATAGGCGAGCTAAGACGCATCAGAGCCCATGACTAAGGAGGGACAAATTTTGAACTAGTATTACTAGGCCATTAGGCAGATCATGTAGTAAGTCCAATTAAACTCACAAACTTGAAACTTGTTAAAGGACAAGTTAATTAAAAATATATATGAGTAAAAAGATACTTGAGCTCACACCATTTTGATATGGGATAAGTTGTTCTTGAGTTGTATACGTTTCAGATGTCTATATATATAGAGAAAGGAGGGTATCAAGTTCTTTACTTGATCGATGTGGGACAAATATTCTCTAACCTTGCATATGAACCTAAGTCCCTATATAAAGGGGAAGGAAATCAATTGACTTATTTTATTATCAATGCGGGACTTAGCACTCATACTTTCAAGTTTTTATATCCAATACTTGGATTTTTAAAGTTTTTCTCATGCATTGGATTATAATTCAAAATTTTAGACTTTAAGTTATTCTCAAAGAATGTCAAGAAGGTTTTGCACCATCCGAGTTTTAGAACTTATGCAAGTCATATAGAGATTTATATAAAAAAAATTCTCAACACTAAAGGTTTCAATGTAGGACAAAAGGTTATATTTTTTCTCAATAAATAAGTGCTAGTAAGTCACATGCACCCAAGTCAAGAAATTCATGTATTATTACGAATTTTTCTTTATAATTGAGTTAAATTCTCTAGTTCAAGAATTTTTGAGCTATCTCTCAACATCTAAGTGAAGTCTAGATAAGCTCTATGAACGCTAGGAAGCAATCCTTAAGAAATATATAGAATTTGGAAGAGTTTTCCTTTGAAAACTCTTCGATGTGGGATAAAATGGAGCGCAATACAATTCAAAACTTGCAACCAAGTCAAGTTTATATAGAGTGTGGGAGATGCCTATGCTGTAAAACTTTCAATGTGGGATAACAACTTATACAAGGGAAGTAAAAATAACCAAGTACCACATTGAGAATAATAAGCATATCTAACTAGAATATATAAAAGAACTTGACCTCAAAATTTTAACAAGTAAGATGAATGAAGCTAATGGCTGGGTGAGTTTTAAAAAGGGTGCTTATACATTCTAGATATTATATTCCTTGCTTAAATTTTATTTTTTGAAATCTTTGTACCATATTTAAAACGAGAAGTGGAGTATATTAGAATAAATAGAAAGGTACCATTATATGTAATTGTGAAAGAGGCATAAATAGAGGAAGTCATGTGATAGTTTTTAGAAAAACACGAGTGAGGTTGAATTTCTTAAACTATATTTTTCCAATTTCCTTACTATTGTACCACATCGAGGATGTAGGAAAAATAAATCCTTACTTTCCTCATTTAAGTTTGTATAGTTTTCTTAAATAGAACTATCCGTTTCGGTTGTTTCAACCAACGAATTCGGTTAGTTTTTCTTAATCGCGAACTTAATTTCTTTATCTTATTTAGTAATTTGGTAATTATTAGTTCAGTTAGAAAATAAATAGGTTATATTAATAATAAAATTTATGTGCATTTTGAAATATATATTTAGGAAGAAAGATCGATAGTAAAATCAATTCGAAGTTCGGGATTCATAGAGAATAAATTAAGCGGTACACTGTAAGTATATACTGTACTGATTCACTTTTAATGTTTAAATGATGATATGAGTTTGACTAATGCTTCACTGATGAAAAATGAGTATTCTTGCATTGATATTGATAAACTGATGATGATACTTCCTAATTGGAAGTAAAGCTAAACCGATTGTTTAACTGGCTGGGATCTCAACTTGATGAATTGATAAACCTGTCATGTATGAATACTCAGTTTTAATCTTGGGAGAACTATATGATGAATTTTTGTAGATTGTAGTATCTTCTATGTCTCTTTATTCGAATATTTGTTTGATGAACTTTGATTTCTCGGATAAACCTCAGTTGAATTCTACTATATATGCTTATTGAGCTTTCTGAGCTCATTCATTTATGTCACTAACTTCCGCAGGAAAGAACTTTGGAGAAGGATGTTCAGGAAAGGATAAGAATGTGATGAACTAAGGCTTAGTAAACGATGAAAAGCGTGTAGTATCTTAATGAATAATGCTTGTGTAATAGACTTATGGTGGTATCGTGAACTTTGGTTGTAATACTTGGAATACTGTAAGTATTATATAATATTAATTAAGTTTAAGGTTATGTAAGCATATATTGAGTTGATTGGTTTGGTTTGGCGTTCCCGGGTTCGGGTTTCCGAGATCATCCCAGAGTTCGGGGCGTCACAGATGGTATCAGAGCTATGGTTTAGAAATACGATGAATATAGGATTTTAAATCGCGGGTAGTCCAATTGTAGGCCTAACGTACATTTAGAAATTGCATAGTCGTAATTCTTGAACGTGGTCAATATAATGTGTATGACGTGTGTATGACGTGTGTAGTACTCGATGATCGTTATTGTGACATATAATATGACATGTTTAGTACTCGATCGATCGTTATTATGACGTATATCATGATGTGTGCGGCATATATTTCGAATAAAGTAGGATTAATGTATATGTTGAATTGTAGGAGAAGATGGCTGATGGAAATTTTGATGGGACTGGATCTAGTGTACAAATTAGCCCTGAGATGTTGTTAATTTTGGGAGAAATGAAATATATGGTTAAGAGCGTAATGGAGGGGCGAACAACTGCGGATACTCCCGAAATAAATGAGGAACGTGTTATAAATATGGAAAAGAAGGCGAGAATAAGTGAAGGTGTACATACATGGCTTTTAAGGATGCAGATCCCCCGATTTTTAAAGGAGAATTGGATCCACATGTTGCGAATGTATGGATTAAAGAAATGGAGAAAGTGATAGAGATATCGGAATGTTCAGAGGAGCAAAATGTAAAATTTGCAACACATTCATTAAGGAAGGAAGCTGTATTTTGGTGGGATACAGTTAGACAGACTGAAGATTGTTCTAAAATGGCTTGGACAAGGTTTAAGGAATTGTTCTTTGATAAATATTTTCCTACCTGTATGAAGAATGAGATGGAGATGAAGTTTCTAGGACTAAAGCAAGAAGGAATGTCCGTGTCGGAGTATCTCTCAAGATTCTTGGAACTTTCCAGGTTTGCTCCTCATTAGGTTGAAACTGAAGCCAGAAAATGTCAGAGATTTCAAGAAGGGCTGAAACCCCAAATTAGAGAGGTGTCCTTGTTGGAGTTGGAACAATTTGATAAGTTGGTTGGGAAGGCGAGGATTGTAGAAAGGGACTATGAAGCTCGCACTGAATTCTTTAACAATAAGAAATGAGGAAGAGAGACACAATTGAGTGTTAACTCAGGATTTAAGAAGGACAACAAGAAAATACATATAGGGAAGAAAGAGAGTTTTCGGGGAAGTGATAAGAGGATCACTGCATCTGAGTGTAAGAAATGTGGACTGAAACTTGGTGGCGATATTTGTTATCGAGCTGATGGGTTGTCTTACAATTATGGAGAAAAGGGACATATAGCTTCTCAATGTCCCAAGCCTAAAGTGATTTCTTGCTACAGTTGCGGACAACCAGGTCATTAATCATGGGACTGCCCACAAAAAGGAGTTAGGCAAGAAGTGGAAACTAAAGGAAATAGGACTTCTATAGCAAGACCTTTTCAATAATCAGCACCTAGGGCAGTGGCACGAACCTATGCAATGACAACTTATTATGCCAAAAAATCTCATGATGGTGTGTTAGGTACGCTTCAACTTTGTGCTCAAGATGTTCATGTGTTGTTTGATTCGGGGTCAACCCATTCTTTTGTGGATATAAAATATGTGGATAAGTTAAATGTACCTATGTAAAGTCTAGATAATGGATTTCTGGTAAAACTTCCAAATGGTAGAAATTTGTTCGTAGATAAAATTTATCGAGATTGTCCCTTAATAATTAGTGAACAAACCTTCTTAGTGGATTTATTACCGTTAGAACTGAGAGACTTTGGAATGATTCTGGGAATGGATTGGTTGTCGAAGCATAGGGCAAATCTAAATTATTATAAGAAGCGAATAAGTTTAACCGGCTCGAACAAAAAGAAAGTATATTTCAAGGGAGATAGTATAGAAAAACCCAGTGTTATGATATCAGTTTTAAAGGCTTGTAAGATGTTAGGAAAAGGTGGTGAAGGTTTTCTAGCATATATTGTAGGAAATGAAGGAATTAAGAATAAAGTTGAGGATACACCCATAGTTAATGAATTTCTAGATGTTTTTCCTGATGAGTTATACCAGGTTTACCACCCGGAAGAGAAATTGAGGACCTCAACCAGTTTCAAAAGCACCATATAGGATGGCGCCGACAGTGTTAGCCGAACTTAAGATCCAATTGCAGGAATTATTAGATAAAAAGTTTATTAGACCAAGTGTTTCTTCTTGGGGAGCGCCCGTTTTGTTTGTGAGAAAGAAAGATGGCACTCTAAGATTGTGCATTGATTATAGAGAACTAAATAAGCTGACGGTGAAGAATAAATATCCACTACCGCGAATAGATGATTTTTTTGACCAATTGCAAGGAGCTACTTACTTTTAAAATATTGATTTATGCTCCGGTTATCATCAGTTAAGAGTAAAGGAGGAAAGCATTCCATTGACAGCATATAAGACTCGCTACGGTCATTATGAGTTTATAGTGATGCCATTTGGAATGACAAACGCACCAGCGGTATTTATGGATCTAATGAATTGAGTGTTTAGGAATTACTTAGATAAGTTTGTGATTGTGTATATTGATAATATTTTAGTATACTTGAAAAGTGAGAAGCAACATGAGGAACATTTAAGGATAGTATTACAAACTTCGAGGGAAGAGAAATTGTATGCCAAATTTTCAAAATGTGAATTTTGGTTAAGGAAAGTAAGTTTTCTTGGACATGTAGTTTCGGAGGAAGGAATTTCAGTGGATCCTGCAAAGATTGAAGTAATTATGAACTAGGAAAGACCAAAGACTGTAACGGAAATTCGAAGTTTCTTAGGTTTGGCCGGGTATTATAGAAAGATCGCTAGTAAAATCAATTCGAAGTTGGGGATTCATAGAGAATAAATTAAGCGGTGCACTGTAAGTATATACTGTACTGATTCACTTTTAATGTTTAAATGATTATATGAGTTTGACTAATGCTTCACTGATGAAAAATGAGTATTCTTGCATTGATATTGATGAACTGATGATGATACTTCCTAAATGGAAGTAAAGCTAAACCGATTGTTTAGCTAGCCGGGATCCCAACTTGATGAATTGATGAACCTGTCATGCTTCAATACTCAGTTTTAATCTTGGGAGAACTATATGATGAACTTTTGTAGATTATAGTATCTTTCATGTCTCTTTATTCGAATATTTGTTTGATGAACTTTGATTTCTCGGATAAACCTCAGTTGAATTTTACTATATATGCTTATTGAGCTTTCTGAGCTCATTCGTTTATGTCACTAACTTCCGCAGGAAAGAACTTTGGAGAAGGATGTTCAGGAAAAGATAAGAATGTGATGAACTAAGGCTTAGTAGACGATGAATAATGCTTGTGTAATAGACTTATGGTGGTATCGTGAACTTTGGTTGTAATACTTGGAATACTGTAAGTATTATATATTATTAATTAAGTTTAAGGTTTTGTAATCATATATTGAGTTGATTGGTTTAGTTTGGCATTCCTGAGTTCGGGTTTCTGAGGTCATCCCGGGGTTCGGTGCGTCACAACTGGCTTGGTCTAGGACCCGATTTGCCTTGTCCACTACCATGACTTGTTTGCTTGCCGGTCCTTCCGGACTTGTTATATTTGCTTCTTGCTCCGGACTTGACTCAATTAGTTGTACTTTTTTGTTGCTCTCTTCCTTTGTCCGGGGTCGGTGCTTCTTCATGCTTTGTTGCTTGCGAAGGACTATTGACTTCCTTTTGTTATCCTGGTGGGTTTCTGCCATCACTAACCCCTGGGTGTAGCATGTTTCAGAAACTCCATAATCTCCTTTTATTTCCCCGACTCCTGTCGGGGTTGGGAACTTGATCTTGATATGGGAGATTGAAGTTATCGCTTGTATCATGGTTAGAGCTAATCTGCCAATGATTACATTGTATGATGAAGGAGCGTTGATTACATAAAACTTGATTACATGAGTCACTTGATTAGGAGCAGTTCCAAAAATGACTGGAAGGTATAAAGTTCCTTGAATCGGGACTAAGTTGTATCCGAACCCATAGAGTGGGTCCTCCCGGCACTCATTTGAGCGGACGCTTCCTAATTGCATTCGATCCACTGTGTGCTTAAATAGAATATTCACTGAGGAACCATTGTCTATGAGCATTCTTCTTACTTCATTATCAAAGATATCCAAAGTAACCACTAAGGCTGCATTGTGATGAGGGTTGACTCCTTTATAGTCCTTACTGCTGAAGGATATCATCAGGTCTGGGAGTGATTGGATTGAGAGCACTTCTTCGCCAAAGTCCGGGCTCTGAGGTGGGGAGTGGGAGCCTCCTAGGACTACGTTGACTACATTATTCCCTCTCTTCTGAGCTTCTCCCCTGTTGTTGCTGTCCCGAACTAAGTACTTGTTCATATTTCCTTTCTTTACTTGGTCCTCAATGAAGTACTTGAGTGATAAGCAATTCTTGGTCTTGTGGCCATGGGTTTCATGATAATCACATTGCCTATTGTCGGGCCTGCTCTCCAGAGGACTTTGCATTGGCTTTGGAGGATAATAGTGGTAGTCCCTAACAATGCAACAAGAATTACAAAAGGGGGTTGAATGGAATTCTTGAAACTTTTCTTGAATTATAAAATGTTCTATCTTAGTAATATATATAAGTGCGGAATAAAGAGTTAGTTAAATCAAAACACATGTAATTAAAAATACAAGTCTTTAAAAACTTTCAGGTGGATTTGAATGTATCCACCAGATATATATATATATATATATCAAGAGAACCCTATGAAGCTTGAATAGCTCACAGTTGTTTACAAAATAAGAACAACTAAACTTACAGAGAAATACTAAGGATACAGCTTACAATTGTTTCTCTGAGAAAGTGTATTGCTTAGTCTTGTTGTTGTTCTATTTGCTACTCTTGGTTTATATATCACCAAGATTATACAGTAATAAGACAAGATAATAAAACAAAACCTATCAAGTCTAATACTATGCTGCTTCACTACTCTATTCCAGTATTTTTGAATATCTTCATAATAACATGGAAATGGAAATGCTTCTTTGTTCTCAAAAACCCAGTTGAATAGGTTGCCACGTTCCTTTTGCATACACTCGACATATGTGACAGTGTTGTCATTGTCAACAGATGTTTGAATTGATCAACCGTTGGGTACATGATCATCCGTCGGGTTGCCTTGTTGATCATCCGTCGGGTTGCTATTTGGCACTTGACTTCATTTCATTTATGCAGAATTACAAGACATCATCTATGTACAATTAATCAACCTATTCTGCATATCTAATTAAAGTCAACATGACTTATATGCGACTACAGAATTTAAACAAAGGTGTTTGCAGAAATGTGCTACATGACTTATTGTTACATAAGCTACTCACTCGATGGATAGCAAATTATCATCCGTCGGGACTATATTGAGTCATCCGTCGGGACTATATTTGGTTATCCGTCGAGTGCTACATAATACACTAAGTTGAATCCACTAAGGTATTTTGTTAATGAAATGATCAAGTTTATAACATATTCCCAACAATCTCCCCCAATTTATGTATACTAGAATTGTAGCCATAAATTAAGAGGAACTTGATGATAACAAAACAATCTAAGAATACAAATTTAAATGAATGTAGATAAAACTGTGAAGTGCTACAACTCACAAAATGTACAAAGATTTGCTCACAGTCATTTTCAAGATGCTCCTCTAGCCTGAGCAGATTGATCTATTTCCTTGATGATCTGGATCTCTTTCCAAGCTTTCTGTTATTTTTTTCTATCTGATTTTGGAGCTGCCTGCGGAATTCCAGTTCATCAGATTCTGAGAGATTTAGCATTCCTTGTATTTCCAGAAGAGTCTTATTGCTAGAGATGCTCAACTGGTCTTCTAATCTGAAGAATCTTCACTCCCTTATCATCCATGAATTCCATCAGCTAGTAGGGCCTTAGATGCACTTTACTTCCAGTGTAAGGAATAGTTAGAATCTTTGGGAGTGCATCTTTGGCTCTAATACTCTTCAATTCTTCAATCTTCTTTAGAACCAGTCTTCTAGCTGTCACATTGAATCCAAAGTTCTTCTTGAATGATGAATAAACCTTTGTCAGTACAAATTGGCTTTCTTGAAGGACCCTGTGAAGTGGCCACTGTATCTCTTTTCCTCCCTTGTACTTGAATACTAACCTTTCAGGTAGATTCCTGTAAGCACCAATCCCTCTAACTTCTTCCAGTTCATCTAGATAGAGGTTTAGATCTGAGAATTCCTTGATGTCACAGATGTACATGATGTCTCCCTTGTTGACTTTGGTTTGAGCTTTGGTTAGGGACTTGGATCTGAGAGTTGAGGGCTTCACTTTCTTGACTGCTCTGGTCTTTGTCTTCTTTGGCTTCATGAAGTGAGGTAGATTGAGTTCAGGTATTGGTAGACTATCCCAGTCTATTGGCTCATCCTTTGGAATGATAGGTTCACTATGAAAAATCTTGGATGGATCTATCTTGAATTCTTCATGTGCCACAGAGGGCATGGATGCTTGAGTTGTTGCAGATGTAGACTTTTTGGGAAACTGATCTTCCAATTCTTTTTTATCAAAATCCACTTTTCTCTTTGCATGAAGTTTGTATCTAAAACTTTTTATCTGCTGTGATTCTTCTTACATTTTCAGTTCCTTAGATTTAGTGGTTTCAGATTATTGTTCAGGAATTTGTTGTGTAGGTTTTACAGCTTGCAGCTTGGACAAGATCGCAGCTTGCTCCTTCGTTTGTTTGACCTTTTTAGCATCTACAGCAGCTTGCTTCTTTTTTTACTTCAATCTTTCCTTTTCTTCTCTCTTTGCTTCAGAAAATTGAGGGTGTCCAACCACCACACAAATTTCCTTACCATTCCTGAAAACCTTAGCAATTCTTCTTTTCAATGCTGAATTAGCTGGATCCTTATAGAATGCAATAGATCTTGACAGCAGTTTCTTCTCATCAGGCTTTGTTGTCTCATACACTGTGTCCAAAGGATTCTTTAGAGAAGATTTAGGATATTTCACCTTTGGCTTCAAAATTAGCTCCGCCTTTGGAGATTTGATGCAGGATGGCTGTCCTCTTTCTAGATTGTTCATGCTCATATCATTCACAGAGATTTGCGTGACTTCAGAGTGATGAATGGCTGATTTTTCTGGCTTCTTTGCTAGCCCAAACTTCTTTTGAATATCCTCATCAATTTTCTCCTAGTTGATTGGGCTTAAGTGCTTCTTTTTAGCTGCTCTCAATGTGGCTGCTGCTTCATTAATTAGATCAATATTGTCCTTAGTTGGTGGCTTAGTGAAAGCAATTGTGGGCACAATTACTTTACTAACTTGAATGTTAAGTTGTTTCTCCCCCTCACTTGGGCCTTTCTTCCCCTTTTTGTTATCATCAAGTTGTGTGGGAGGGAGTTGAGCAGCCACCAACTATTGGAGAAGTACAGTATGAGCTTCTTGATTGTGAAGTATCTTGGCCATTGACTTCTCTACAGCAGATAGTCTTGAGTCCATAGCCTCAACTTTCCTATTGAGATCAGCCTCCTTCCTTAGCTTTTGAGCAATTTCAGTCATTGTGGTTGCAGGGAGTCTAGCATCCATCCTTTCTATAACATCTTTCTTGACTTCAGAAATTTCTTGCTTGATTGCATCCACACTCTGACTATGTTGGAGGGCTTGAATTTTATGCAGCTGGAGTGCTTCAAGATGTGCTGTGAGTAGCTTTTTTGTGTTGGCATTAGTAGATGCCTGAATGGCTGATTGGGTGTCATGAATTAGCTTTAATAGTGTTGATTGGAGATGTGAGTAGGAGCATTCTTCTGTTAGCATCCAGGAAGGAACATCTGCATCTCCCTCTATGTCCATGCTATCTTCCTCATCATCCCCATCAGCATCCCCAAAAGAAGCTTCATCCAGTTCAAAATCACTGCCAATGTTGGAAGGCATAGCAATGATTGCATCCTTTTCTCTTTGTAAAGATTGTGTAGTATAAACCAAGTTCAACAATCTTTCATCCTCCACATTGCCCTGTACAGCTAGAGTTTGGTAAGCTGTCACATGGTGAGTAAATGTCTCAGCATCCAGGGAAATGGAATCTATAACGGCTTGATATTCTTGCTGAAATAGCCTTTCCCTTTCTGTATCATTGACATTCATTGACTCACTTGCAATGGTTTCCATCCTTATCACTCCTGTACTTGCATTTCTCTCATGATCTCTCTTTTGTGCATCAAGGTCTCACCTTGGCTCCCCACCCTCACACTCTCACCTTCACCATCTAAGGTGGGACTCCTCACACTCTCTTTTTCCAGTCCTGAAGATATGGACTGCATTGGTTCTCTCTTTTCCTCTCATTTTTCCTGGGAGCAACCCAGACTCTCACTCATTTCACTCCCTTCCCTCAATCCTAGGAGTGATTGAACTACTACTAAGTCTTCTGCACTTGTAAGAATTGATGAAATTTGAATCTGTGCAGAGACACTCGATAAATAAGGAATATCCGTCGGGTTAGTAGTTTGATTGTCCGACGGATAACTGCCGTTAAGCTTATCAGTCGGGATACAATCACTACTCGACGGATGAAAAATATACATCGAGTGAGTAGAAATGAATGAGTTTGGAGTGGAAACTATTGTAGACTCTGTGCAGATTGATAAAAATTGTGGCACAGATGTCTCAACAGTTTCAGAAAGAAATGGCAAGTGAGCCAACAAATCATCTAGAAGATGATGCTCACTTGCTTGGATTTTTGGCTTCTCCAAGAGAGTTAAAGATGGAGAATTTGGAAGTGATGTGTTTATCATGTCAACATCCAAAGAGTGTGTGGGAGAATTTGGTGTTTCAGGTGCTTCAATTGTTAGAGATTTTGGTTGTGACTCCACATTTATTGGAGCCACATCAATCTGACTTTGAGAAGGTGCAGTGACTGTGTCTTTAGCACCAGTTTGCACAGTGTGAACCCTGTGCATCCCCAAGGGTCTTTGATTTCTTGTTTCTAGAGTAAGTTTGGGGTGAGCTTGTGTCCCTTACCCTTTTGGCCTGTGCTCTTGGCTGAGAGCTATGTTCAATAGTCACATCCTTTTGGGAGGATACAACTAGTAGTGAGCTTATATCCTTATTAAGCACTGAAGTTTGTTGGGAAACTGTAGTGTGGCTAGGCTGTGAAACACTCACCTCTCCAACCTTATCCTTAGGGTTTCTTTGATGTTCACCCTGTCCCTCACCTTTCTTACCCACCTTCACACTACCCTCTTTAGGTTTTATGAATTTTACAACTGGCATCTTTTGAGAGACACCAGAGGGGGCTTTCTTTGTCTTTGTTTTTGAAATTTTGGGTTTGGCAGCTTGGGTAGGCCACTGTTGGGTCAATGACACAGTTGCCATAGCTACACTAGAATGCAAAGAAGTTTTTGTGGTTGGAAGATTAGAGACAGTTGAAATTACCTCACTTACCTGAGGTGCCTCCATAACTGGAAAATAGAAGAGTGGCACCTCTTTTTGATGGTTTGCCCTGTACAAATCTGCAATGATTCTCCTTTCTTGAACCCAACAATCTAATTTATTGGTTGGGTTCTCAAGCACAATATCCTCAGAGAGGTGGTTAGCAATCATCATTAAAAATCTAGCATAGTAAACATTTTTACCCCTCTTGTTTAGCTCCCCTAACTTGAACCCCAACTAAAATATGATAAGATCACTAAAGTTGAAAAATTTATCAGTTACTAGCATGTAAAGCATGTTGAGCATAGAAATATTAACTGAATCAAAATTGCTAATTTTACCAGAAAATACCTTAGTAACTACATCACACAGATAACTCCATTCCTTCCTAAGACCCAACCTCCTAATTTCACTTAATTTAGAAGTAGAGAGTGCATAGCCCATGGAGTTAAGCATATTAACAATGTTAGTGTCTGTGTGTGGAGAAGTTACAGTATTATCAGGAATTTTGAAACATGCTTTAATAATATCACTATTAACATAGAATTCCTTATCTTTAATAGTGAAAGTGATAGTCTTACCAGTTGAGTTGTATTTTGCAGTCGTCCACATTTCTTCAACAACCTCACAGTAAATGGTGGGTGATTCCAGCATGGCATAGTTGAGTTTGTAGTTCCTCGCAAAATCCATTATTTTGTGGTAGTTGCCAGACTGTTAAATCCCCTTGTTCACAAGAGCAGTGAAGTTGTTCTTCTCATTGATAAATCCAATTTGAGACATGATCTTGACGACTGGTGCCATTGTTAGAGAGTGAAAATTGCAGAGAGAGAGATGATAATTGCTTTTGAGAAAGAGAGAAGTTAGAGCAGATGATTTGAGATTGATAAAAGAAAAGCAATGAAAATGAATTATGCTTTTACAAAAATAACATACTGCAATTAAAAAGAAAATATATAATTGGGGTGGGGGTGGCATTGTAAGAAGAAATTAAAAAGAGGAGAAAGAAGGGGGGGGTTGTTGTGAAGTCTATTCGGGAGACTCGGGCTACTTAGCTGTAATCTACTTCCATCACTTCCCTTCGTTACTGTTGTACGAACCATTTTAATTAATGGCCGGTTTTCTTTTTTTCTTTTTTTCTTTTCTTTTTTATTCCGTTGTAGTATGCTGTTCTAGAAGTGATTGAACTTTTAAATCACGGGATTTTTATTAGATTCAATCGTGGATTCTGTTATTTTACCACAAAAATATATACTAGTAAAATGTACTAGTACTGGTGCTCTGGTATTGGATGTTCCAGAATCCCTACAGCCTACAGGCCTTTTAATACTTTAAGTATCATTTCCCTCAGCCTTTACAGGATATCATGAATTTTAATTTGTAAAAAAATAGATAAATGTGTGAGCTTGTTTATTTAGTAGAAACAAAAACAAAATGCGACCTGATCTTCATTTCTATGGTCCGTATATACAGTATTTATTGATTGAGGAATTAACTTAAAAACTAATTATAAATTTTCCAAAGTTTTCTGGATGTCTGTGAATTTAGTGCATATACATCCATTTGATGTTGATGTAAAATTTAAGTTGTATCGGGTGGTCAAGTATGTTATATGTCAGAAACTTCTCAAAAATAATTGTCAAAAATAATAAAGTAAAATAAAGTGACCAATAAGAATTGCCCAAAATAGCCATTTTAAAAAAATAAACTGTAAAAATTCCATCAATTATCCGTCGTGTTATGCTTACAAACTTTAAGTATACTCGATGAATAAAGTTCAGAGAATCAACGGCTAAGAATGAGACAATTCGATGGATGAGGATAAATCAGTTATCCGTCGAGACATTAAATATTCCAGAAAAATAATTTATTTTATTAACAAATAGTATACCGATGGATGATCAAACTTGATGGATAATGATCATCCGTCGAGATGTAAATTTTGACTTAGCCAAAATTTCATCCATGACTGAACAATCAATTAAATTTCTGGCTGCATTACAACTTGCAAATTATCTGTAAAGATTCAAGAGTAATTAAGCATACCTAACTCACTTACCAACCTTGAAAAGGTGGATTCATCCAGTGGCTTGGTAAATATATCTGCAAGTTGTTTTTCACTTGGAACAAAATGTAGTTCCACAGTACCATTCATCACATGTTCCCTTATGAAGTGGTACTTGATGTCTAAGTGCTTTGTTCTTGAATACTGTATTGGATTTTCAGTGAGGGAAATTGCACTTGTGTTATCACAGAAAATAGGAATCCTTGCCACTTCCAGACCATAGTCTAGCAATTGGTTTTTCATCCACAAAATATGTGCATAACAACTGCCAACAACAATATATTCAGCTTTAGCTATAGAAGTAGAAACTGCATTTTGCTTTTTACTGAACCAGGACACAAGCTTGTTTCCTAGAAATTGACAGGTTCCTGTTGTACTTTTTCTATCAATTCTGCAACCTGCATAATCTGCATCTGAATAACCAGTTAGATCAAAACCAGAATCTCTAGGGTACCAAATGCCAAGTTTTGGTGTTCCCTTGAGATATCTGAAAATTCTCTTAATAGCTACTAAGTGAGATTCTCTAGGATCAGCCTGAAATCTAGCACAAAGACATGTAGCAAACATTATATCTGGCCTACTAGCTGTTAAGTACAGAAGTGAGCCAATCATGCACCTATAACTTGAAATGTCCACATACTTTTCAGTAGTGTTTAATTCAAGCTTAGTTGCAGTGGCCATATGAGTTTTTTCAGATGTGCAATCCATTAGATCAAACTTCTTTAAGAGATCATAAATGTATTTAGTTTGACTAATGAATATTCCATCACTAACTTGCTTAACTTGCAAACCAAGAAAGCAAGTTAGTTCTCCCATCATGCTCATTTCATACTTACTTTGCATCAATTTGGCAAAATTTTTGCAAAGTTTTTCATCTGTAGAGCCAAAAATAATTTCATCTACATAAATTTGAACAAGTATGCTAGAGCCATTAACATTTCTAAAGAATAAAGTTTTGTCTACAGTACCTCTAGTGAAATGATTCTCTAAAAGAAACTTTGACAAAGTGTCATACCAGGCTCTAGGTGCTTGCTTCAATCCATAAAGTGCTTTCAAAAGATAGTATACGTGTTCTGGAAAATTTGGATCTTCAAAACCAGGAGGCTGACTGACATAGACTTCCTCCTCCAAGTCTCCATTCAGAAAGGCACTTTTGACATCCATTTGATAGACTTTAAAATTGGCATGGGCTGCATAGGCTAAGAAGATTCTGATGGCTTCAAGTCTTGCAACAGGAGTAAAGGTTTCATCAAAATCTATTCCTTCTTGTTGACAATTGCCCATAGCAACCAATCTAGCTTTGTTCCTGACTACTATGCCATTTTCATCCATCTTTTTTCTGAATACCCATTTAATGTTTATAGAATTCTTCCATTTAGGCTTGGGTACCAGCTTCCATACCTTATTCCTTTCAAATTGGTTTAGCTCCTCCGGTATAGCTAAAATCCAATCAGGATCCAACAAAGCTTCTTCTACCTTCTTTGGTTCTTCCTTAGATAAAAAACTGCTATATAGACATTCTTCCTGAGTTGCTCTTCTTGTTTGAACTCTAGAAGATACATCACCAATGATGAGCTCAAAGGGGTGATCCTTTGTCCATTTTCTTTGTTGAGGTAGATTAGCTCTAGATGAAGAGGCCTCATTGTTGTCTTGATGTGTGATTGAGTTTTGAATATTAGAAACTCCCCCTGAGTTTATGGATCTTTGATTTGAGAAAGGTGAACTTTCTGTAAGTGATCTATTCTAACTTTCAGCTTCTTTTGAATACCCGATGGATGGTGAATTTTGACTACCGATGGATGAAGCTGGTTGTCTCTTAGCAGATTGTCTCCCAACGGATGAAGCATTTTGCAACTCGACGGATGTTGAATTTTGTGCTTCATTGGTAGTAGATTTTTCTGCATTATCATTTGACACTATTTCTTGATCACTTTTATCATCACTGTCATCACTAACCATCTCCACATTGTCAAATTTGAGGCTTTCATGGTAATCTCCATCTTGTAGTCCTTCAGTCTTTTTATCATCAAACACAACATGTATTGATTCCACAACAATGTTGGTTCTCAAATTGTAGACTCTGTATGATTTACCAACAGCATATCCAACAAAAATTCCTTCATCTACTTTAGCATCAAACTTCCCATTCTGATCAGTTTGATTTCTCAAGATATAACATTTGCAGCCAAAGACATGAAGAAAATTTAGAGTTGGCTTCTTGTTCTTGAACAATTGGTAGGGAGTCATGTATTTTGCTTGATTAACCAAAAAAATATTCTGAGTGTAATATGCAGTATTTACAGCTTTAGCCCAGAAATATGTTGGTAACTTAGATTCTTCAAGCATTGTCCTTGCAGCTTCAATAAGTGATCTGTTCTTTCTTTCTACTACTCCATTTTGTTGTGGAGTTCTTGATGCTGAAAACTCATGCAAAACCCCATTTTCTTCATAAAAAGCTCTTATGACAGAATTCTTGAACTCAGTTCCATTGTCACTCCTGATTCTTCTAACTTTGAAATCATGATGATTGTTGACTTGCCTTATGTGATTGATGATGATTTCACTAGCCTCATCTTTGGACTTAAGGAAATATGTCCAAGAGAACTTTGAGAAATCATCTACAATTACTAGGCAAAATCTCTTCCTTGAGATGGACAACACATTGACTGGTCCAAACAAATCTATGTGCAGCAGTTACAAGGGTTCTTCAATTGTTGAATCGAGCTTCTTTCTGAATGATGCTTTAATCTTCTTTCCCTTTTGGCAAGCATCACACAGTCCATCCTTAGAAAACTCCACTTGAGGAATGCCTCTAACCAGTTCTTTCTATACAAGTTCATTCATGGTCTTAAAGTTTAGATGTGATAGCTTCTTGTGCCATAGCCAACTTTCATATTGACTTGCTTTACTGAGAAGACAAGTGACAGATTCTGCATTTGATGAGTTCAAGTCAGCTAGGTACACATTTCCTTTTCTTACACCAGTGAGAACCACTTTGTTGCTCCTCTTGTTAGTCACAACACTGGCTTCTGAATTGAAGGTTACTGAATTGCCTTTATCACAAAGCTGGCCGATACTCAATAAATTGTACTTGAGACCATCCACTAAGGAAACCTCCTCAATGATGACATTATCTTTTGAAATCAATCCATATTCCACAGTATAACCCTTGCTGTCATCTCCAAAAGTAATACTTGGGCCAACTCTCTCCTTGAACTCTGTGAGCAGGGTAGAATCACCAATCATGTGTCTTGAACATCCACTATCCAAGTACCACATATTCTTTCTGTTTCCCTGCACACATTAAAATCAAAATCAAGTTGATTTTGGTACTCAAGTTTCCTTGGGTCCTGCCTTGTTAGCTTTCTTCTTCTGTTTCTTAGGTTTGATTTCATTTGACTTGGGGATATCAGATTCATCCTTAGTCATTTGAGTTGGACCTTTGAAACCATTCATTACAACAAAATTATCATGCACATTTTGATTAACAGGAAATGACATGCTATTAGTAAACATGTTATTCCAGTAGGGCATGCTAAATGGCATTTGAGGCATACTAAATGCAGCATAATAAGGATTGGGTGCAAATGGCATATTAGCAAATTGTGTATTCCTATTCTATGAAGACATAGCATTCATAGGAATAGAAGGCATGCCATTCATGTTGGGAAAAGGAGGTGACATAGATATGGAAGTAGGCATGGCATTTTTGCAATTAACAGACAGATGATTTACACTACCATACTTAACACATATTTTTCTTGGAGCATACTTATCAGATGTGTAGTTGTTATGTTTGTTAATCCCTATTTTACCATTTCTATTATTTTTCCTTTTAGCCTCTGTTTTAACCTCAATCTAATCTAGTCTGTCATTCAATTGCTTGATAGACAGATGACCAACATTCACTTTCTTCTCCTTCTTCACTTGACTAGATTCTCTTGAAATGAAGTTTTTGAAAACTGATCCATATTTTTTATTTAACTTGGCAAGTTTGGCTTTACTCACAGGTTTGCTCACAGCCGACGGATGAGGATTTATGTCACTCAATGGATAATCCTTTTGATTATCCGACGGATGACTCTTATCATCCGTCGAGTCCACATCTGTTAGCAATCCTTCAACCAAATTGGATTCCAGCTTCTCCTTATTCTTCTTCCAGGCTGCATCACAAAAGGACTCAATACCTTGAAATTTGGTGATTTGAACATGAACATCTCTAGATGTTTTCCATGCATTAATCACCTTTTGTTCTCATTCAAGTTGCTTCTTCAAAATCTCTTCTTTTTTCAAGGACTTAGTTAATTCATCCTTAGCAATCTTACACTTAATTCTCAGTTTTTCAAATTCAATGAACTGAGACTCTAGCACATTATTTCTCTTACTTAAAAACAAATTATTTTCTTTATTTTTAGCATTTTCCTTAGTGAGGGACTTAAGTGTAACATGCAAATGATATAATTCTGTAGACATGTCATTTATTGCAGCATTACACTCAGCTTTAGATAAATGTGCAACGTTAGTGGTGATTACCTGATTACTTGAAGAACTTGTCTCTATTTCATCAGACTTGGCCATTAGGGCTAGATTGACATAGCTAACATCCTCATCCTCATCCAGACCATCTGATGCCCAGTCATTTTCTTGTGTAATGAAATCCCTTTCCTTTTGTTTGAGCAACTCAAAATATTTCTGTTTATAATCCACAGGCTCAAACTTCTTCTTGCTGAAATCTGACTTTCGACACTCACTGGCAAAGTGCCCTGCCAAGCCACATTTGAAACATTTGAATTTTGATTTATCCACCATGTTTCTATTTGGCTTAGCTGCTCCAAAGTTCTTCTTGAACTTGAGCTTGGCAAATCTTCTAGAAAGAAATGCTAGATGTTCATCAATGTCATCCATATCATCTTGGCTCAAAGAATCTTCATTTTCTGCTACCAGCCCCTTTCCCTTATTTTCACAGACCTTTGAAGTAGACTCAACAGCTTCTATCTTCGTCTCCTTCTCTTTCTCTAACTCAGCAACCAGTGCAATGTACCCTCCTTTCTTTCTCCCTTTCTCCATTCTTTCATAAGTCTTTAGAATGCCATACAGTCTCTCTAGTGTAAACTCCTTGTATTCTTGTGAGTTTCTCAAGGAGACTGTCATTGGTTTCCATTCCTTTGGTAGGGATCTCAGAAATTTGAGGTTAGAATCTTTGGTTTGGTAGACTCTTCTATGCAGCTTTAGAGCATTTTGTAGCTTTTGAAATCTATTAAAGATATCAGTGAGAGTTTCACCTTCTTCAAAGTGAAAATGCTCATATTGCTGAATTAGTAACTGCATCTTATTTTCTCTAGCTTGTTCAGTGCCATCACAGATAATCTGAATTGTATCCCAAACTTCCTTGGCAGTTTTGCAATTGATGATGTTGTCAAACATGTCACCATCAAATCCATTGAACAGAATATTCATGGCCTTCTTGTCTTTCCTGACTTGTTCAATATCAGGATCTAACTATTCATGCCTTGGCTTAGGAACTGATGGCTCATTTCCAGTTGTAACTGTCATTGGTACATGAGGACCTCTCTCTATGCAATCCACATAGGCCTCATCTTGAGAGAGTAAATGAAGATGCATCTTTACCTTCCAGTGATGGTAATTATCTTTATCCAGAAAAGAAATCTTGACTTCAACATCCTTCTTGTTCATCTTGCTGTTTGTTGTGATCTTTAAACTCTTTGTTCTTCAAGAGCTTGCTCTGATACCAATTGTTAGCCCCTAACAATGCAACAAGAATTACAGAAGGGGGGTTGAATGGAATTCTTGAAACTTTTCTTGAATTATAAAGTGTATAATCTTAGTAATATATATAAGTGTTTGATTTGCAAAGTGTGGAATAAAGAGTTAGTTAAATCAAAACACAAGTAATTAAAAACACAAGTCTTTAAAAACTTTTTGGTGGATTTGAATGTATCCACCAGATATATATATATATATATATATATATCAAGAGAACTCTGTGAAGCTTGAATAGCTCACAACTGCATACAAAATATGAACAACTAAACTTATAGAGAAATAATAATGATACAGCTTACAATTGTTTCTCTGAGAAAGTGTATTGCTTAGTCCTGTTGTTGTTCTATTTTCTACTCTTGGTTTATATATCACCAAGATTACACAGTAATAAGATAAGATAATAAAACAAAACCTATCAAGTCTAATACTATGCTGCTTCACTACTCTATTCTAGTATCTTTGAATGTCTTCATAATAGCATGGAAATGGCAATACTTCTTTGTTCTCAAAAACCCAGTTGAATAGGCTGCTACATTCCTTTTGCATACACTCGACGCATGTGACTGTGTTGTCACTGTCAACGGATGTTTGAATTGATCATCCGTGGGGTACATGATCATCCGCCGGGTTGCTATTTGGCACTTGACTTCATTTCATTTATGCAGAATTACAAGACATCATCTATGTACAATTAATCAACCTATTCTACATATCTAATTAAAGTCAACATGACTTATATGCTACTACAGAATTTAAATAAAGGTGTTTGCAGAAATGTGCTACATGACTTATTGTTACATAAGCTACTCACTCGATGGATAGCAAATCATCATCCGTCGGGACTATATTGAGTCATCCGTCGGGACTATATTTGGTTATCCGTCGAGTGCTACATAATACACTAAGTTGAATCTACTAAGGTGTTTTGTTAATAAAATCATCAAGTTCACAACATATTCCCAACAAATAGAAAGGCTTGTCTTTTACCTCCTTCAAGATTTCCTCCCGGGTCATGTTGAGAGGAGTCCAGTCCGGCTCCTGCTTCGGCTCCCGGGGTTGCTTCGCGGGTCCTGGATCGCTATTTGACTCCTGCTTGGGACCAAGTCTCTGGAAAACCGGAGTAGTTTTTCTTTCTTGGCTTTGTTGGTTTTGCTTGAACTTTTTATCCTAATGGTAACCCCTTTTCGGTCGGTCATCAGTATTTTTACTCCTGGACCCCCCATTCCGAGTCATCCTCATTGCCTGTAGCACATCTGTTTCCTTTATGAATCTGGAAGCCATGGAGTAAGCTACTGCCAGACTTTGTGGCTCCTTATTGATTAGCTCCACGATATATCTCTCATTGTGCTCTGGGTCCAAGTTTCTCCTGAAAATGCTCAAAGCTTTCCTCTCATCCAAGCTCGAGAATTTGTTGATTACTTCCTGGAACCGACACATGTATGCAGAGAGGGACTCATTGTCATGCTTCCGGATTATCTCCAGGTGACACATGTGCATTTCGTGCGTTTTGTTTGCCCAAATCTCCGAAGGAAGGAGGCGTGGAACTCCTTCTAACTATGGATGCTGCGGGAGGGGATCCTGCTGAACCATCACTGGGCCCCTCCCTTAAGAGTTGAAGCGAAGAACCTTGATTTCGTTAGGACATTGTAGTAATATATTTGCGCTATCTGCTCAAAGTAGTTCAAGTGCTCCTTCGGGTCTTCTAGACCATGAAAGGAGTCAAAGTTGTAGTGCTTCAAGTTCCGCTGCCGGGGAATGGCTTCTAAGGAGTGGCTGAAAGGAGTTAATGTTTCTCCAATTTCTACTCTTGAGTCTCTGTCCATCTTTCTTTGCAATTCATAGATCATATCTTTTAGGTCCTTTTGCTTTTCTTCTTCTTCATCATCAGAAATCAGCTCCGGAGTAGGGTCTCTCCGGGTTTCCATGCTCCTAGACTTGGCCAGTAGCTTCTCTTCTTCTAACTGCATTCTTTTTTGGATCTTTAGCATGAGCTTTACTTCTTCCTCTTTCCTGATTTGCTCCCGCATCTCTTCCAACTTTTTCTGCATAGCAGCTCTGCCTCTTTCTTATTACCTTGATCCTTTTTGCTTTTCTTCCCCTTAGCTCCAATTCGGTCAAAGACAGATCTCTTCGATTGCTGGGAGTCCCCGGACTCCTCCGGTTCCTCCTCGAGTTCGGCTTCTTCTTGGAGCCGGGTTTGCTCCTGCCTATAGAGCCTGATTGCTTCTGCCAGTTCATCACTTGTAAGGTTGGCCATGTGCTCTTCGGCCACCGGTACATTGGTTTACTTATATTGGTTAAGCTCGATAAGGCTTCTGGCATCCCTGGTGTTTACAATTCTCTCCACGACGGGAGTGTATTGCAATGGTTGCTCCTGGAACGCTTCGGCTCCTGGATCAAGGGCCTGGGAGTGGTCCGGCTCCTAGACCTGAGTGCTAGCAGATGGTCTCCCATAAATATGCTTTCCTGGTCTTGCCATTTCTCAACAATACCAACAACAAATAACAACAATATGCTACAGAAAGTATCGATCTAAGGTTGCTTTTTGAAAATTGCAAAAACTACCCAGAATAATAACAAGCACTAACAAATAGCTTCCTGGGACTACTTTAAACAATCTTCTGGGACTACTCAACAATGTGGTAGAACAAGTATGGCAGGGTTGTAGAACACAAAGCAATATTCAAACTAGAGTAAAATCGGGGTTTTAAAACGATAAAAACTAACAATAGCACACACAAACGTGGCTTAAATCAACAAAACGGGGCTCACACAAATGTGGCCTAAAATAACGATCACACACAAACATGGCTTAAATCAACAACATTCATGTTTATGGAAGAGTTTGGTTGCTTGGGTTCTTACAAGTTGAATTAATGGACTCTTTTAAGAGCTTGCTGATGAAGGTGAATCCAGGGGCACCGAGACCCAAGGATGGAGACCCCTCCTTCTAGCGCCAAATGATAACTCCTGATGGCGGGGCCGCTCCTTCGACGCCGTTCCTGGATCTAATAAGTGGCATTTTATACCACTTAGAACGTCTTATAATAGCTTAAATTGGTGTCTTGAAATCAAGTATTTTGTGTATTTGATACGTTTTTCTAGTGTTTGTGCATTTCAAGGTATTAGTTGCATTTCGGGAGAGAATTCATCAATAATAAGCCTTGGCATGTGTTTAGCATTGCAAGTGGGAAGATAGGAGCAGATTACAGCGAAGAAACGGAGTAAAACAGATCAATTTTCCAGAAGGGATCTGAGCGCCCGCTCAGCTCTGCTGAGCGAGAGCTGAGCGGCCGCGCAGGAAGCTGAGCGCCCGCTCAGGAAAGCTGAGCGGCCGCGTAGGGTCGTAAATTCAAATTTATTATTTTAGACTTCTATTTATGTTTGGCTTCCAACTTCTGAGTTATCTGGGTTTTTTGGGACTCCTATATAAGTAGATTTCGGAGACGTTTCACAAAGGTTGGATAGTTTTATTAATCAAGGAGCGAAGAAGATAAGGAAGAAGACCGTTTTAGCACACCGCAATGAAGAGGAAGCATATTTTCTTGTGATTCTTTATTTCGTTGTAATGTTGGATGCTAGTTTTCTTACTTTGAACCTATTTACTCTTGTGACGTACTCTAGTTTAATATAAGTAGTTTTAATTATTATTCTCTTGTGTTTATTTATCATGTTTTCATATGAACCCATGATGACGATGAGTGCTATCATGGGCTAATCGTGATCATGGGGTCGTAACGGATTTACTATGGAATTCTTTAGTTAGTTGTTGCATACCTTAGTGTGTGATGATTGTATGATATCTAGTATTGGTTCTGCGTATTCGTCTTATGTGCGTCGCGAACATATAAGATAGGGTGTTAATCTCTTATGAAGCGACGGTGGATCTTGAGATTTAGAACTTTCCATGCTAGCATAGGTTCATGTATGAATATGCATGATCAATGGGTAACTCTAACAGTTTTATTTTCCCTGTGTAATCAAAAAGGAATAACTTGTGCTTAAATCGTTATGTTGTCAATTTCTGTAGACATATAAGGACTCAACATAATTGATGCCTATTCAACTTCTATCTTAATTTTGGATGTTTGGTAGAATGGTATTAGTACAATGAAAGTTGGCTTTTATCAGTTTCGTGTTATTCGATTAATATCATCACTATTGCATGCTAAGGGTAATAACAATAGCTATTGAAGGAAGTAGTAATGAAGTTGTGATCTCATGAGTGTTTTAATATTGTTAATTCGAGTGTTAATTAAGTGGTTAATTATAGTAGTTAATTGTAGTTAATAATTAGTTAATCAATTCTAAGTGTTATTGTCTTAACATTGAGAAGTAATCATACATTGGTGAGTGAGTTAATTGAACAATAATTAGTCTGAGTCTCTGTGGGAACGAACTAGAAAGTATTCTATATTACTTGCGAACATGTATACTTGCGTGTGTTATTAGCTCGTGTTTTCGCCCTAACAAGTTTTTGGCGCTGCTGCCGGGGACTCGGCGTATTTGTTTAGTTTATGTACTTACCATCATTGGTCATTAGGACTCAGTGATTAAGACGTGTGTACTTATTGTTTCCGGTTGTGTTTCAGGTACTTTAGTGAGCGTTTATGCAAACTCGTTCTCGTACTCGCAAGAGGACTTTAGATACAGCTGAGGAGACAGACGAAATTCTTGATATTCCGGAGAAGATAGATTTTGAAGATTCAGATTCAGGAAGTGAGCAGAAAGAACCTTTAATAATGGGTGATCGTATTGCTTCGGCAGATCCAGCTCTTATGGACTTTTCTCGGCCTAAAATTGATGACATTCAGTCTAGCATCATGCACCCGGCTATTGAGGCCAATAACTTTGAAATCAAGCCGGGCACTATTCAGATGGTGCAGAATTCTGTTTCTTTCGGTGGTGCTGCGACTGAAGACCCCAACATGCACATAAGGAATTTTGTCTAGATCTGTAGTACTTTTAAATACAATGGCGTGACTGATGAGGATATCAAGCTGAGGCTTTTCCCATTCTCTTTGAGGGATAAAGCTAAGGACTGGTTACATTCTGAACCAGCTGGGTCCATCACTACTTGGCAAGATCTTGCGCAAAAGTTTTTGGTGAAGTTTTACCCAATGGTGAAGACTGCGGCTATGAGGAGTGCTCATACTCAGTTTGCGCAGCAACCTACAGAATCTATGTGCGAAGCTTGGGAGTGTTGTTGTGCATATGTTGTATACTCGATGATTTCACAAATAAAACACCTAGGTAGATTTTACTTAGTGAAATAATGTAGCACTCGACGGATAAGAATTTTAGTCCCGACGGATAAATCTATAGTCCCGACGGATAATGATTTATTATCCATCGAGTGAGTAGCTTATCTAATAATGAGTCTGTAGCACATTTCTGCATACACCTTTGTATAGATTCTGTAGTAGCATATAAGTCATGTTGACTTTAACTAGATATGTAGAATAGGTTGATTAATTGTACATAAATGATGTCTTGTAATTCTGCATAAATGAATTGAAGTCAAGTGCCAAAATAGCTACCGATGGATGATTAACAAAGCCATCGACGGATGATCAAATGGCTATCAACGGATGTTTTTATATAGCAGTTGACGGATTATCAATGAAGCCATCAACGGATGATCATAAAGTCGACGGATGATCATGTACTCAACAGATAAAGAATTCAAACATCAGTTGACAGTGACAACTGGTCACATCCATCGGGATGTATGCAAACGGAATGAGGAAGCCTATTAATTGGGTAATAGAGAAAAAAGTAGCAAAGGATAAAAACTGATAGTTTTTATAATTATTCTATCTCTTGACTTTGTAATCTTGGTATTATATAAACCAAGAAGTAGCAAATAGAAACTAAGATCTGAGATAAAAAAAAGTGAGAAACATTTGTAAGCAGAATTATTAGCATTTCTCTGTATTCTCAGTAGTTCAAATTTGTAAACAGCTGTGAGCATTCTTGCACACAAAGTTCTCTCGATATAATATATATCTCTGGTGGAATTGTTTAAATCCACCAGAAAGTTTTTAAAGACTCTTCTTTTTAATTACTTATGTTTTGATTCACTTAAGTTTTTATTTCGCATTGTGCTAATCAAAACACTTATATTTGTATTCGAGTTTGAACATTTTTATTTTAAGAAAAAGGTTCAAGAATTCCATTCAACCCCCTTCTGTAATTCTTGCTATATTGTTAAGGGACTAATAATTGGTATCAGAGCAAGCTCTTAATCAACAAAGAGTTTAAAGATCAAAATAATTCAGCAAGATGAACAAGAAGGATGTTGGAGTCAAGGTTCCTTTTCTAGATAAAGATAATTACCATCATTGGAAGGTAAAGATGCATCTTCATATGATTTCTCAAGATGAGGCCTATATGGACTACATAGAAAGAGGCCCTCATGTTCCAATGAGAGCTGCAACAGGAAACGAGCCATCAGTTCCCAAGCCAAGGCATGAATGGTCTGATCCTGACATTGAACAAGTCAGGGAGGATAAAAAGGCCATGAATATTCTGTTTAATGGAGTTGATACAGACATGTTTGACAACATTATCAACTACAAAACTGCCAAGGAAATCTGGGATACTATACAGATAATCTGTGATGGCACTGAGCAAGTTAGAGAAAATAAGATGCAACTCTTGATTCAATAATATGAGCATTTTTACAGTAAGGAAAGTGAGTCTCTCACTGACATTTTCAGTAGGTTTCAAAAACTACTAAATGCTCTTAAGTTGCATGGAAGAGTCTATCAGACTAAAGACTCTAATATGAAATTCCTTAGATCTCTTCCAAAGGAATGGAAACCAATGACAGTCTCATTAAGAAACTCACAAGATTATATGGAGTTTACTTTGGAGAGACTGTACGGCATCCTGAAAACCTATGAGCTTGAAATAGAGCAGGATGAAAGAATGGAGAGAGGAAAGAAGAAAGGAGGATCCATTGCACTAGTTGCTGAGTTGGAAAAGGAGAAGGAAGTGAAAATGGAAGCTGTTGAATCAACTTCAAAGGTTTGTGAGAACAAGGGCAAGGGGCTTGCAGTAGAAAGTGAAGATTCATTGAGCCAAGATGACATGAAGGATATTGATGAGCACCTAGTATTTCTATCCAGGAGATTTGCCAAGCTCAAGTTCAAGAAGAACTTTGGAGCAGCCAAGCCAAATAGAAACATGGTGGATAAGTCAAAATTCAAATGTTTCAAATGTGGATTGGCAGGGCATTTTGCCAATGAGTGTAGAAAGTTAGATTCCAGTAAGAAAAAGTTTGAGTCTGTGGATTATAAGCAAAAATACTTTGATCTACTCAAACAAAAGGAAAGGGCTTTTATTACACAAGAAAATGACTGGGCAGCAGATGGTCTGGATGAAGATGAAGATATCAGCTATGTTAATCTAGCCCTAATGGCCAAGTCTGATGAGACAGAGACAAGTTCCTCAAGCAATCAGGTAATTACTACAAACCTTGTACATTTATCTAAAGCTGAGTGTAATGATGCCATAAATGACATGTCTACAGAATTATATCATTTACGTGTTACACTTAAGTCTCTTACTAAAGAAAATGCTAAAATCAAAGAAAACAATTTGTTTTTAAGTGAGAAGAATAATGTGCTTGAGTCTCAGTTTGTTGATTTTAAGAAATTAAGAATTGAGTGTAAGATTGCCAAGGAGGAATTAACTGAGTCCTTGAAAAAGGAAGAGATTTTGAAGAAGCAGCTCGAGTGTGAACAAGAGGTGATTAAAGCATGGAAAACATCCAGAGATGTCCATGCTCAAATCACCAAAGTTCAAGGAATTGAGTCTTTTTGTGCTGAAGCCTGGAAAAAGAACAAAGAGAAAATAGAACCTAATTTGGTAGATGGACTGCTAACAGATGTAGACTCGACGGATGATGAGGACTATCCGTCGGATAACAAAAAGTGCTATCCGTCAAATGATGAAAATCCTCATCCGTCGGCTGTGAGCAAGCCTATTAGCAAAGCCAAACTAATTAAGCTGAATGAGAAGTATGGGTCTGTTTCCAAGAACTTTGTTTCAGGAGAGTCAAGTCAAGTTAAGAAAGGGAAAAAGGCTAATGTTGGTCACATGACTGTCAAGCAGTTAAGTGACAGACTTGAGAAAATTGAGGTAAAAATAGAGACTAAAAGGAAAAACAATAGGAATGGTAAAGTAGGGATTAACAAACATAATAAATACACACCTAACATATATGCTCCTAGAAAAATCTGTGTCAAGTGTGGTAGTGTAAATCATTTATCTGTTAATTGCAAATCTGCCATGCCTACTCCCATGTCTGTTCAGTCTCAATTTCCTAACATGAATGCCATGCCTCCCATGCCTGTTAATGCTATGCCTACACAGAACATGAATGCACAGTTTGCTAATATGCCATTTGCACCTAATCCTTATTATGCTGCATATAGTATGCCACAAATGCCATTTAGCATGCCTTACTGGAATAACATGTTTACACCAAGCATGCCATTTCCTGTTAGTCATAATACGCATGATAATTCTGTTGCAATGAATGGTTTCAAAGGTCCAATCCAAATGACTAAGGATGAATCTGAAATTCCTAAGTCAAATGAGATAAGACCTAAAACACAGAAAAAGAAAGCTAACAAGGCAGTACCCAAGGAAACTTGGGTACCAAAATCAACTTGATTTGATTTTGATGTGTGCAGGGAAACAGAAAGAATCTTTGGTACTTGGATAGTGGTTGTTCAAGACACATGACTGGTAATTCTACCCTGCTCACAGAGTTTAAGGAGAGAGCTGGCCCAAGTATTACTTTTGGAGATGACAACAAGGGTTATACTGTGGGATATGGCTTGATTTTAAAGGACAATGTCATCTGAGGAGGTTGCCTTAATGGATGGTCTCAAACACAATCTGTTGAGTATCAGCCAGCTTTGTGACAAAGGCAATTCAGTAACCTTCAACTCAGAAGCCTGTGTTGTGACTAATAAAAGAAGCAACAAAGTGGTTCTCACTGGTGTGAGAAAAGGAAATGTGTACCTAGCTGATTTCAACTCATCTAATGCAAAATCTGTAACTTGTCTTCTCAGTAAAGCAAGTCAAGATGAAAGTTGGCTATGGCACAAGAAACTATCTCATTTAAACTTCAAGACCATGAATGAGCTGGTAAAGAAAGAACTGGTAAGAGGCATTCCTCTAGTGGAGTTTTCAAAGGATGGACTGTGTGATGCCTGCCAAAAAGGGAAGCAGATTAAAGCATCATTCAGGAAGAAACTTGATTCAACAATTGAAGAGCCTTTGCAACTGCTTCACATGGATTTGTTTGGACCAGTCAATGTATTGTCCATCTCAAGGAAAAGATTTTGCCTAGTAATTGTAGATGATTTCTGAAAGTTCTCTTGGACATATTTCCTAAAGTCTAAAGATGAGGCTAGTGAAATCATCATCAATCACATAAGGCAAGTCAAAAATCATCCTGATTTCAAAGTTAGAAGAATCAGGAGTGACAATGGAACTGAGTTCAAGAATTCTGTCATGAGAGCATTTTGTGAGGAAAATGGGATTCTGCATGAGTTTTCAGCAGCAAGGACTCCACAACAGAATGGAGTAGTGGAAAGGAAGAACATATCACTTATTGAAGCTGCAAGGACAATGCTTGAAGAATCTAAACTACCAACATATTTCTGGGCTGAAGCTGTAAATACTGCATGCTACACTCAGAACATTTCTCTGGTTAATCAAGCAAGATACATGACTCCCTATCAATTGTTCAAGAACAAGAAGCCAACTCTAAACTTTCTTCATGTCTTTGGCTGCAAATGCTATATCCTGAGAAATCAAACTGATCAAAATGGGAAGTTTGATGCTAAAGCAGATGAAGGAATTTTTGTTGGATATGCTGTTGGTAAAGCATATAGAGTCTACAATCTAAGAACCAACATTGTTGTGGAATCTATACATGTTGTGTTTGATGATAAAAAGATTGAGGGACTGAAAGATGGAGATTACCATGAGAGCCTCAAATTCGACAATGTGGAGATGGTTAGTAATGACAGTGATGATGAAAGTGATCAAGAAACAGTGTCTAAGGATAATGCAGACAAATCTACTACCAATGAAGCACAAAACTCAACATCTGTCGAGTTGCATAATGCTTCATCCGTCGGAAGGCAATCTGCGTTATCCATCGGGAGACAACCTGCCTCATCCGTCGGTACTCAAAATTCACCATCCGTCGGGTTATCAAAAGGAGTAGGAGGTCAAGACAGATCACCTACAGAAAATTTCCCTTTCTCAAATCAAAGATCCACAAACTCAGGGGGGAGTTTCTATTAATCAAAACTCAATCACACATCAAGACAACATTGAGATCTCTTCATCTAGAGCTAATCTACCTCAATAAAGGAAATGGACAAAGGATCACCCCTTTGAGCTTATCATTAGTGATGTTTCTTCTAGAGTTCAAACAAGAAGAGCAACTCAGGAATAATGTCTATACAGCAGCTTTCTGTCAAAGGAAGAACCAAAGAAGGTAGAAGAAGCTTTATTGGATCCTGATTGGATTTTAGCTATGTACGAGGAGCTAAACCAATTTGAAAGGAATAATGTATGGAAGCTGGTACCCAAGCCTAAAGGAAAGAATCCAATAGACACCAAGTGGGTATTCAGAAATAAGATGGATGAAAATGGCATAGTAGTCAGGAATAAAGCTAGATTGGTTGCTAAGGGCTATGTCAGCAAAAAGGAATTGATTTTGATGAAACATTTGCTCCTGTTGCAAGACTTGAAGCCATCAGAATCTTCTTAGCCTATGCAGCCCATGCCAATTTTAAGGTCTATCAAATGGATGTCAAATTGCCTTTCTGAATGGAGATTTGGAGGAAGAAGTATATGTCAGTCAACCTCCTAGTTTTGAAGATCCAAATTTTCCAGAGTATGTCTATTATCTTCTGAAAGCACTCTATGGACTGAAGCAAGCACCTAGAGCCTGGTATGACACTTTATCAAAGTTCCTTTTGGAAAATTACTTCACAAGAGGTACTGTAGATAAAACTTTATTTTTCAGAAATGTTAATGGCTCTAGTATACTTGTTCAAATTTATGTAGATGATATTATTTTTGGCTCTACAGATGAGAAGCTTTGCAAAAAGTTTGCCAAATTGATGCAAAGTAAGTATGAAATGAGTATTATGGGAGAACTAACTTACTTTCTTGGTTTACAAGTTAAGCAAGTTAGTGATGGAATATTCATTAGTTAAACTAAATATATTTTTGATCTTTTAAAGAAGTTTGATCTAATGGATTGCACATCTGCAAAAACTCCCATGGCCACTACAACTAAGCTTGAATTAAACACTACTGAAAAGTCTGTGGATATTTCAAGTTATAGAGGCATTGTTGGCTCACTTCTGTACTTAACAGCTAGTAGGCCAGATATAATGTTTGCTACATATTTATGTGCTAGATTTCAGGCTGATCTTAGAGAATCTCACTTGATAGCTATTAAGAGAATTCTCGGATATCTCAAGGGAACACCAAACCTTGGCATTTGGTATCCTAGAGATTCTGGTTTTGATCTAACTGGTTATTCAGATGCAGATTATGCAGGTTGTAGAATTGATAGAAAGAGTACAACAGGAACCAGTCAATTTCTAGCAAACAAGCTTGTGTCCTGGTTCAGTAAAAAGCAAAATTCAGTTTCTACTTCTACCGCTGAAGCTGAAAATATTGCTGCTGGCAGTTGCTGTGCACAGATTTTATGGATGAAAAATCAATTGCTAGACTATGGTTTGCAAGTTGAGAGAATTCCTATTTTCTGTGATAACACAAGTGCAATTTCCATCACTGAAAATCCAGTGCAACATTCAAGGACAAAGCACATAGATATCAAGTACCATTTCATAAGGGAACATGTAATGAATGGTACTGTGGAACTACATTTTGTTCCAAGTGAGAAGCAACTTGCAGATATCTTTACCAAGCCATTGGATGAATCCACCTTTTCGAGGTTGGTAAGTGAGTTAGGTATGCTTAATTACTCTTAAATTTATCTGAGTTATTTTGCAAGTTGAAATGCAGCCAGACAGTTAATTGATTTTTCTATTCTGGATGAAATTTTTGGCTAAGTCAAAATTTACATCTCGACGGATGACCCTTGTCCATCGAGTTTGGTCATCCGTCGACACACCATTTGCTAATAAAAATCAATTACTTATCTGGAATATCTTATGTATCGACGGATAACAGTTTATCCTCATCCGTCGAATTGTCTTAATCTGAGCCGTTAATTCCCTGTACATTATCCATCGAGTATAGTTATAGTTTGTAAGCATTACACGACGGATAATGGGTGGAATTTTTACAGTTTATTTTTAAACGGCTATTTTAGGCAATTTATATTGGTTAATTTACTTTACCTTATTATTTTATCAGTTATTTTTGAGATAGTATAAAAGCTTATTTCATTGCAATTATTTTCTTTTATCATTCTCAAATTCAACTGCTCTAATTTCAAATCTCTCTCAAGCACCTACTCTACTTCTTTTCAAGTTTTTATTCTCTAAACAATGGCACCTGTAGTAAAGATTATGTCTCAAACTGGGTTCATTTATGAGAAGAACAATTACACTGCATTGGTCAATAAGGGTATTCAGCAATCAGAGGACTACCACAAGATGATGGACTTTGTGAAGAATTGCAAGCTCAATTACGCCATGCTGGAATCACCCACAATCTTCTGTGAAGTTGTTGAAGAGATGTGGACCACTGCTATCTACAACTCTACTGACAAGACCATCATTCTAACCATCAAAGGTAATGAATTCTGTATCAATAGTGATGTGATAAAAGCATGTTTCAAAATTCCTGATAACAATGTGACTTCACCACACAATGACACTGATATTATCAATATGCTTAATTCCTTGCATTATGCACTTCCTACTTCTAAACTGAATGATATTAGGAGAATGGGTCTTAGGAAGGAGTGGGGTTTCATGTGTGATGTAGTTACTAAGGTTTTCTCTGGAAAAATCAGTAATTTTGATTCAGTGAATATTTCCATGCTTAACATGCTATTCATGCTAGTTACAGATAAATTTTACAATTTCAGTGACCTTGTCCTATTTGAGTTAGATTTTAAATTGGGTGAGTTAGCTAAAAGAGGTAAAAATATGTATTATGCTAGATTTTTCATGTTATTGGCTAACCACCTCTGTGAAGAGATTGTGCTTGAGAACCCTAACAACAAACTGGATTGTTGGGTTCAAGAGAGAAGACTCATTGCAGATTTGAATAGGGCTAATCATCACAAGGATGTGCCAATGTTCTACTTTCCTGTAATGCAGGCACCTCAGGTAAGTTAGGTAAGTTCATCCATCCCTACAACTATTCCAACCTCCACTATTTCTTTGAATTCAGGAGTAGCTATGGCAACTGTGCCAATGATCAAACAGTTGCCTACCAAAGCCTCCAAACCTACTACTATTTCCAAAACCAAATCAAAGAAAACCCCCTCCGGTATCTCTCAAAAGATACCAGTTAAAAAATCCACCAAAACCAAAGAGGGGAGTGTGAAGGAGGGTAAGTTAGGTGAGGGAAGGGGTGAACATCAAAGAAACCCCAAGAATAAGGTTGGAGAGTTGAGTGAATCCCAGCCTAGCCACACTGTAGTTTCCCAACAAACTGCAGTGCTTAAAAAGGACAAAAGCTCACTTCTAGCTGCATCCTCCCAAAAGGATGTGGTTATTGAAGAAAGCTCTCCGCCAAGAGCACAGGCCAAAAGGGTTAGGGACACAAACTCACCCCAAACTTATACAAGAAAGAAGAAATCTAAAACCTCTAGGGATGCACAGGGCACACACACAGTGCAAACTGGTGCTAAAGACACAGTCCCTGCACTCTCTCAAATTCAGTTTAATGTGACTACAATAAATGTGGAGTCACAACCAAAATCTCTAGTTATAGAAGCACCTCATACACCATACTCACCAACAAACTCTCTGGATGTGGATATGATACACACATCAATTCCTGATTCCCCTTCTTTAACTCTGTTGGGGAAGCCAAAATCTAGTACAAGTGGGCATCATCTTTTAGATGATTTGTTGGCTCACTTGCCAATTCTTTCAGAAACTATTGTGACATCTGTGCCCCAAATATCTTCAATCAACACAGAGTCAACAATAGTTTCTCTTCCCAACTCATTCATTTCTACTCTCTCGACGGATATTACTCATCCGTCGAGTAGTGATTGTATCCCGACGAATAAGCCTAACAGCAGTTATCCGTCGGATAGCATTACCACTCACTCGATGAATATCACTCATCCGTCGAGTATCTCTGCACAACTTCAAACTTCAATTATTTCAAGTGCAGAAGATTTAGTGGTTGTACAGTCACTCTTAAGACTGAGAGAGGATAGTGTCTTGAGTGAGATGATGGGTTGCTCCCAGGCAAAAGGAGAGGAAATGAGTGAAAATCAGCAATCCATTTATTCAGGATTGGAAAAAGGGAGTCAGAGGAGTCCCACCTTAGTAGGTGAAGGTGAGGGTGTGAGGGTGGGGAGCCAGGGTGAGGCCCTAATGCAACAAAAGAGAGAACATGAGAAAAAAATAGGTACAGAGGGTATGAGGGTGGATCCAGCCATTGCTCATGAGTCAATGATTGTGGATGATGCTGAAAAGGAAAGACAATTTCCGCAACATTACAAAGCTGTAATTGATAACATTTCCTTGGATGCTGACACTTTTACTCATCCTGTGTCAACCTATCAACTGTTGGCTGCTCAGGGCAATGAGAAGGGAGAAAAGACTTTGAATCTGGTGCATACTTCAGAATCTCTACAAAGGGATAAAGCTGCTGTCAATTTAATGCCTCCTACAGCTGGTGAGCCATCTGAAGAATTTGGAGTAAATTCTAATGATGATGACTCTATTTCATTTGATGGAAGCATGAACTTAGGGGGAGATGAAGGCCCAAGTTCTATTCCAGATTTACCTGAATGGGCCTTGACAAAGGAGTCTACACAGGACAATTTAATGTCTCCTTGGTCAAACAAATCATGTCTATCCAAAAGGTCATTCAGAAGAGCTCAAATGTTGGTGCCAAGGCTATTCTTCAAGCTCACCTAGATTCTCTACATCTCATGAAGCTACAGCAGTTAAGACAGAATCTGAGTGTGGATGAACTCAAAAAGTATATAGTTGACTTGAAGACCTACAATTCTGAGAAGCTGGATTCAGTCATGCCATATGGTACCATGCAGGATCTATTACTGAGACTGAGAAGAGAATCAGATGCTGAAAAGAAGCTGGCCAAGTTGGAAGACAGAGTTCAAGTTATTGAAAATTATGTGGCCACCATTCTTCAAAATCAACAGTCTCAGACCAATCTTCTCATGCAACTGGCTAAAGCACAAGGCCTGACTCCTCAACTTGATGATAACAAAAAGGGGGAGAAAGGACCAAGTGAGGGGGAGAAGCTTCAGATACAAATCACTAAGGTAATTGTGCCATCAATTACTGTCTCAAAGCCACCAGTTGCATGGTATAGATCTAATTTAAGCAGCAGAAGCCAACTTGAAAGCTGCTGAGAAAGAAAAGTTGAGTTTGATCAACTGGGAGAAGATTGATGAGGAAATACAGAAGAAGTTTGAACTTGTCAAGGAGCCAGTTAAGTCAGCCATCCATCACTCTCAAGTCAAGCAAATCAGTGTGAATGAGATGAGCATGAACTATCTGGAAAAAGGACAATCTTCCTGCATCAAGTCTCCAAAGGCTGAAATGATTCTTAAACCAAGGGCAAACTACTCAAAATCATCCTTGAAAAACCCCTTGGATACTATGTATGAGACACCCAAGCCTGATGAGAAGAAGCTTCTGTCAAGATCAATTGTTTTCTATAAAGATCCAACTAATTCAGCTTCTAAAAAGAGGATTGCTAATATATTCAGAAATGGGAAGAAAATTTGTGTGGTAGCTGGACATACTCAATTTGCTCAAGCAAAGAGAGAAGAAAAAACCAGATTGAAGCAGGAAAAGAAGCAAGCTATTCTAGATGCAAAGAAGGCTAAACAAAAGAAAGAGCAGATTACTATCTTGGCCAAGCTACAGGTTGTGAATTCATCACAACAAATTCCTTCTCAATCATCTGAAGCTACTGAATCATGGAAACATGTTGAAGAACAGAAGAAATCTCCAAGAAAGAAAGAATTGGCTAAAAGAACAAAAAGGAAACTGGATATTGTTGACAAGGAATTGGAAGATCAATTTCCTAAGGAACCCACACCAGCTATAACTCAAGCATCAAAGCCCTTTATGGTATTTGAAGATATAAGGGTGGTGGATCCCTACAGGAATATTCATGGTGAACCTATTTTGCCCAAGGATGAGCCAATAGAATGGGATAACATACCAATTCCTGACTTCAGTCTACAAATCCTTAGCAAGCCAAAAAGGACAAAGTCAAGGGCAGTCAAGAAAGTGAAATTGTCAACCCTCAAATCCAAATCTGTAGTCAAAGCTCAGCCCAAAGTAAATAAGGGAGAGTACTTGTACTTGTGTGACATCAAAGAATTTTCTGATCTAAACCTCTATCTGGATGAACTAGATGAAGTGAGGGGAATTGATGCATACAGAAACCTACCTGAAAGGTTAGTGTTCAAGTACAAAGGAGGAAAGGAGATTCAGTGGCCACTTCAGAGGATTCTTCAAGAGAGCCAAGTTGTACTGATTAAAGTTTATTCATCCTTCAAGAAGAACTTTGGGTTCAATGTCACTGCAAGAAGACTAGTATGGAAGAAGATTGAAGAACTAAGGAGTGTTAGAGCTAAAGATGCACTCCCAAAGACTCTAATCATCCCATACACAGGGAGAAGAGTGCATCTAAGGCCCTACTGGCTGATGGAGTTCATAGATGACAAAGGTGTAAGAAGATTCTTCAGATTAGAAGACTAACTGGGCATCTCCAGCAATGAGACCCTCTTGGAAATGCAAGAAAAGCTAAATCTCTCAGAATCTGATGAACTGAAATTCCACAGGCAGCTCCAAAATCAGATTGATGAAAACAACAGAAAGCTTGGAAGAAGATCCAGACCTTCAAGAAACTAGAAAAATCTGCTCAGGCTAGAGGAGCATCTTGAAAAGACTGTGAGCTAAACTTTGCACATTTTGATTAATTGAAGCACTTTCAGTATTATCTACTTTTCTTTAAAGCTGTATGTTTAGGATGTTTTGTTATCATCAAGTATCTCTTAATTTATGGCTACAATTCTAGTAGACATAAATTTGGGGAGATTGTTGTGCATATGTTGTGTACTTGATGATTTCACAAACAAAACACCTAAGTAGATTTTACTTAGTGAAATAATGTAGCACTCGACGGATAAGAATTTTAGTTTCGACGAATAAATCTATAGTCCCGACGAATAATGATTTATTATCCATCGAGTGAGTAGCTTATGTAATAATGAGTCTGTAGCACATTTCTGCATACACCTTTGTATAGATTATGTAGTAGCATATAAGTCATGTTGACTATAACTACATACGTAGAATAGGTTGATTAATTGTACATAGATGATATCTTCTAATTCTGCATAAATGAATTGAAGTCAAGTGCCAAAATAGCTACCGATGGATGATTAACAAAGCCATCGACGGATGATCAAATGGCTATCAACGGATGTTTTTATATAGCAGTCGACGGATGATCAATGAAGCCATCAACGGATGATCATAAAGTCGACGGATGATCATGTACTCAACGGATAAAGAATTCAAACATCAGTTGACAGTGATAACTGGTCACATCCATCGGGATGTATGCAAACGGAACGAGGAAGCCTATTAACTGGGTAATAGAGAAAAAAAGTAGCAAAGGATAAAAACTGATAGTTTTTATAATTATTCTATCTTTTGACTTTGTAATCTTGGTATTATATAAACCAAGAAGTAGCAAATAGAAACTAAGATCTGAGATAAAAAAAAGTGAGAAACATTTGTAAGCAGAATTATTAGCATTTCTCTGTATTCTCAGTAGTTCAAATTTGTAAGCAGCTGTGAGCATTCTTGCACACAGAGTTCTCTCGATATAATATATAACTCTGTTGGAATTGTTTAAATCCACCAGAAAGTTTTTAAAGACTCTTATTTTTAATTACTTATGTTTTGATTCACTTAAATTTTTATTCCGCATTGTGCTAATCAAAACACTTATATTTGTATTCGAGTTTGAACATTTTTATTTTAAGAAAAAGGTTCAAGAATTCCATTCAACCCCCCCTTCTGTAATTCTTGCTATATTGTTAAGAGACTAACAAGCGTTACAAAGAGATGTTGAGAAAGTGTCCACATCAAGGAATGCCTGATTGGATGGTGATCACTGGTTTCTATAATGGTTTGGGGGCCCAATCTCGGCCCATGCTTGAAGCAGCAGCTGGAGGCGCTTTGTGGGCCAAAAGCTATACGAAGGCTTATAATCTTATTGAGACTATGGCTGCAAATGAGCATCAAAACCCAACTCAAAGGATGATTCCTGGGAAGGTAGCAGGTATTCTGGAAGTCGATGCAGCTACAGCTATTGCAACGCAGCTCCAAGCGCTGTCTATGAAGGTCGATTCTCTAGCTACCTATGGAGTCAATCAGATAGCTATGGTCTGTGAGCTTTATGCAGGTTCTCATGCTACGGATCAGTGTTCTCTTGTTAATGAATCTGTTCAGTACGTAAATAATTATCCGCGACAGCAGCAGCCTGTGTCAGCTACTTATCATCCTAACAACAGAAATCATCCAAATTTCAGCTGGAGTAATAATCAAAATACTATTCAGCAACCATATCAGCAAGGCGTGAGTAAAAAGTTCACTCCACCTGGATTCCAGCAACCACAGCATTATGCTCAAAGGCAATCATATCCTCAACAAGGAGGTGCAACTCCACCCTCTAGTTCTGATTTTGAGGAACTTAAGTTGTTATGCAAGAGTCAGACCATTTCTATCAAGACCTTGGAAAATCAAATCGGTCAAATAGCCAATGTAGTACTCAATCGTCAACCTGACACACTTCCCAGTGACACTGAAGTGCCAGGAAGGAAGGAAGCTAAAGAGAAAGTCAAGGCTATTACCTTAAGGTCTGGGAAAGTTGCTGATGCTGAGAAAATAAAAGAAGGAGAAGCTGAAGCTGGTGATGAAGACGCTAAGGAAAAGGAGAAAGCGGCGGAATCAAGGAAGACTACTGTTGAACACACTCTTCCTGAGGGTAATACAAGGGAGAAACAACTCTATCCTCCATCACCTTTCCCTAAGAGATTGCAATAACAAAAGCTGGATAAGCAATTCAGTAAGTTTCTGAAGGTGTTCAAGAAATTTTACATCAACATACCTTTCGCTGAGACTTTGGAGTAAATGCCTAGTTATGCGAGATTTATGAAGAGTATTCTTTCAAGGAAGGTGAAACTGGATGACCTTGAGACCATTGCTCTAACGGAAGAATGCAGTGCTGTGCTGCAACAAAAGTTACCTCCAAAGCTTAAAGATTCAGGTAGCTTCACCATTCCTTGCACCATTGGCAAGTTGTCTTTTGACAAGTGTCTTTGTGATTTGGGAGCAAGCATCAATCTGATGTCGTTGTCTATCTTTAAAAAGTTGAACTTGCCTGATCCAAAGCCCACCTACATGTGTCTGCAATTGGTTGATCATTCTATTACTTACCCAAGAGGCATAGTAGAGGATGTGCTAGTAAAGGTGGATAAGCTCTTCTTTCCTGCAGACTTTGTTATTTTGGATTTCGAGGAAGATAAGAAGATTCCCATAATCTTTGGAAGACCTTTCTTGGCTACCGGCCGTACCTTGATAGATGTGTAGAAAGGTGAACTTATTATGCGCGTGCAGGATCAGGATGTGACATTCAATGGATTTAAAGCAATGAAATTCCCTACAGAAGATGAGGAGTGCTTAAAAGTGGATTTGATTGATTCTGCGGTTACTTCTAAACTCGATCATATGCTAATGTCTGATGCATTAGAGAAGGCCTTAGTGGGGGATTTTGACAGTGATGATGAAGATGGCAATGAACAACTACAATATCTTAATTCTTCTCCCTGGAGGCGAAAGCTAGACATGCCGTTTGAATCTCTTGGTACTTCTGACCTCAAAAATGCTGAAGGAAGGCTCAAACCATCTATTGAGGAAGCACCTACCTTGGAGCTTAAGCCATTGCCTGAGCACTTGAGGTATGCTTTTTTAGGTGATGCATCTACTTTACCTGTTATTATTGCATCTGACCTTTCAGGTAGTGAGGAGGACAAGCTCTTAAGGATTTTGAGAGAATTCAAATCGGCTATCGGATGGACTATAGAAAACATCAAAGGGATCAGCCCTTCATATTGCATGCATAAGATTCTGCTAGAGGAGGGTAGTAAGCCGACTGTTGAGCAACATCGCAGACTTAATCCTATCATGAAAGAAGTGGTGAAGAAAGAAATTCTGAAGTGGCTAGATACAGGAATCATTTATCCTATTTCTGATAGTTCTTGGGTGAGCCCCGTGCAATGCGTACCTAAGAAAGGAGGTATTATTGTGGTAGCAAATGAGAAGAATGAGCTCATCCCCACTCGAACAGTCACATGATGGAGAGTATGCATGGATTACAGAAAGTTGAACAAGGCCACAAGGAAAGATCACTTCCCGCTTCCGTTTATTGATCAGATGCTTGAGAGGTTGGCCGGTCATCAGTATTATTGTCTTCTGGATGTCTATTCAGGGTATAATCAGATTTGTATTACACCAAAGGATCAAAAAAAGACTACCTTCACTTGTCCATTTGGCACGTTTACTTTTCGCAGAGTTTTATTTGGGTTATGTAGCGCACCAGCCACTTTTCAGAGATGTATGATGGCTATATTCTCTGACATGATTGGAAATAATGTCGAGATGTTCATGGACGACTTCTCCGTCTTTGGACATTAATATGATGAATGTTTGAATAATCTTCGTGCAGTACTCAAAAGGTGTGTGTAAACTAATTTGGTGTTCAATTGGGAAAAGTGTCATTTTATGGTGCGTGAGGGCATTATTCTTGGACATAAGGTCTCTAGCAAGGGTCTTGAGGTGGACAAAGCCAAGGTGGGAGTCATTGAAAATCTTCTACCACCAATTTCTGTAAAAAGAATCCGTAGTTTTCTTGGTCATGCGGGTTTTTATCGGCGTTTCATCAAGGAATTTTCGAAGATATCTAAGCCGCTGTGCAACTTGCTTGAGAAGGATGTGCCTTTCAAATTTGATGATGACTGCTTAACGGCATTCGAGACTCTTAAGAAGAGTTTGACAACTGCATCAGTTATTACAACACCTGATTGGACAGAGCCTTTTGAGATGATGTGTGATGCAAGTGATTACGCGGTGGGCGCAGTTCTTAGGCAGCGCAAGAATAATCTCTTTTATGTGGTCTACTATGCTAGCAAGACCTTAAATGGGGCCCAAATGAACTACACCACTACTGAGAAGGAGCTCTTGGCGATAGTGTTTGGTTTCGAAAAATTTCGATCTTATTTGCTTGGGACAAAGGTGACAGTGTTCACTGATCATGCGGCCATTCGCTATTTGGTTTCCAAGAAGGATTCGAAGCCGAGACTCATTCGTTGGGTGCTCTTACTACAGGAATTTGAGTTTGAGATCAAGGATCGAAAAGGATCGAAAAGCTGAGCGACCACTCAGGGGTCGACTGGAAGAATTTTTTTTTAGTCCTAATAAAAACCAAAAAAAAGCTGAAAAACAAAAAATAAAAACACAGCCCCATTACCCACGACTTATTTCCCCATTACCCCATGATTTTAACCCTCAAACCCACTCCTAATCAATTTTTACCCTAATCCATACCCTATATATACATACACTTATTCCATATATTCCCCATACACTTTCAAACCTTAAACTCCCTCCCAAACACAAAAACACAAATCTTTAACACTTTTACTCAGTTTAGATGGTACCCAAGAGATCAAGGACTATCAATAGCAGCATCACTGTCCCTACTGCTGATTCCTCGAGGGGTACTGCTGCGAGGCCTCGTTTGAATGATAAGGCTGCTGAGGAGGAGTATACTAGGCTTCTGGGTAAGCCAATTTTGAAGGAGAGGGGGTTCTTACCATCGGGGAGGGATGGTGAGTTGTTGCCTATGATTGCTGAGAAGGGGTGGATAGCTTTTTGTGAGTCTCCTGAAGCAGTGACGATGAGCGTGGTTCGCGAGTTCTCTGCGAACGCGAAGGCCGAGAAGAATGGGTATTCTGTGGTCCGGGGGATGACGGTTGATTATCACCCTGCGGTGATTCGCCGTGTGATTGGGCAGAGACAGAGGAAGCCCACGGAGGAGAACTGGAACGAGAAGACTGCTGAGGATTTTGACTTGGATTTGATTTGTGCTACTCTCTGTAGGTCGGGCACAGTTTGGACCTTCAAGACTGAAACTAATGAGTATCGTCACTTTCCGGCGATCGCCATGAATAGGTATGCTCGTGCATGGAATGCTTTTATTTGTGCTAATATTTTTCCTACTTCGCTTGCACATGAGGTCACAGTTGAGAGAGCACAATTGTTGTGGGGAATTTTGAATGAGGAGTACTATGTGGACCTTGGTGAGTTCATCTACCTAGGAATTCTGAAGTTTTTAAGGGGAGCTAAGCACATGAACATCCCGTATGCATCCACGGTTACCAAGCTCTGCCGAGCGGTGGGAGTTCCGTGGCCATCTCATGAGCAGTTGCAGTTACCGGCCGCTCCTATTGATTCCGGGACTCTGCATGCGATGCAGGAGTGGACCGGTGGTGAGCCCGAGGAGCATGGGCTTGGTTATCGTCTTCCAGGAGGGCGTCCAGCACGAGGTGCTACCATGGCGAGGCCAAGGTGAGATGAGGCTGGTTCTTCTAGAGCTCAGGAGGGTGCTGGGATGGCTGATGTCCAGTATAAGAGGCTTTCGAGGAGGATGGATGCTATGTACGAGACACAAAGCAGGTTTGCTCAAGAGCTCACCCTTGCACTAGGGACTGCTTTTCGAGGCCTTGGAGCTGACATCCAGTGGCCAGTTTTTGGTGAGGACTCTGCATATCCGCCTCCTGATACACCACCCTCTGAGGGTGATGATGATGATGATCTCTCCGAATAGGTATACCCTGTGTTCCTTTCTACTACCTTCATTGGGGACAGTGAAGATTTTAAGTTTAGGGGTGGTAGTTAAGGAATATTTTGTGTGTGTGTCATATAGTTGCATATTCATGATAGTTAGTTCATATAATTGCATAATTTTTGTCATATAGATTTTTTTATTATTTATAGCTTTATTTGTTTATCATGTCATGTAGCTCATGCATAGACCATGATCCATTTTGCGCTGATTTACCAATTGATTTGTGATGTTGATGCGAGTGTAGTGATAGCGTTAAAGTTGATGTTGAGTCGTGTAAGGTGGCATGCATGCTAGAAACACTTGTAATTTCACTAAGTCTTAGAGAATATTGAAGGACTAGATTGTTGTTATGGTTTAATGATTTTCAAGGTTAATCTATTGATTATGCTTAGAATTTTATAATAGGTTCTTAGTGATAAAAGACATGAAAAGAAAAAATGGAGTAAAAAATGGAATTCATTCCTAATTGTGGCTAGGCGTCAAATGGCTAGTAGCCGGCTCGTATGTTTATGCGAGTAGTCTAGGGTTGAGCAAGATGGAGCGAAACGCACTTGCTCAGATTGAAAAAAAAATAGAAAAAAAAGATAGAAAAAAAAAGAGAAAAAGAAAAAAAAAATAGTTTATGAATAATTGATCACGAGTGGGCTCTTTGGTATTCGAGTTATTAAGTTCTTAGGGGACTTTGTGCCTAGTGACCTAAGGCTTTTATAGTCTGGGATCCGCTAACCTAACACTCGCTACATGGATGCCATTGTATAAGTCTTTTGTGGACCTCACTCATTGCACGGTCAAATAAGCATTTAAATAAAAAAAGCATGATTCCGTAATAAGCTCCAGGATTCTTGAAGTGTTATAAGTCACTTTGTGCCTAGAATTTTTATTCTTCGTATAATCATGCGATTGCCTTGAGGATAGTTGATTCATGATAATTGATCTAGTTTCGAAGCATATCTGTTAAGCATTTGTACTCACCACGTTTCTGGCTGCATGTTAGTTTGTATGATTCGATTGATCTTTATTCGCCTAATTGCATTTGTTGAGATGTCGTAAGTTGGTTGGTTTGGTCATAGTAAGGGGGATCACTGCATTTTATATAGATTGCATTCATGCATGTTTTTTTTATTTTGTTTTTGAGTCTGTGACGCTTGAGGACAAGCATTGATTTTAGTTTGGGGGTGTGATAAGTGACATTTTATACCACTTAGAACGTCTTATAATAGCTTAAATTGGTGTCTTGAAATCAAGTATTTTGTGTATTTGATACGTTTTTCTAGTGTTTGTGCATTTCAGGGTATTAGTTGCATTTCGGGAGAGAATTCATCAATAATAAGCCTTGGCATGTGTTTAGCATTGCAAGTGGGAAGATAGGAGCAGATTACAGCGAATAAACGGAGCAAAACAGATCAATTTTCCAGAAGGGGTCTGAGCGCCCGCTCAGGAAAAGTGAGCGGCCGCGCAGGGTCGTAAATTCAGATTTATTATTTTAGACTTTTATTTATGTTTGGCTTCCAACTTCTGAGTTATCTGGGGTTTATGGGACTCCTATATAAGTAGATTTCAGAGACGTTTCACAAAGGTTGGATCGTTGTATTAATCAAGGAGCGAAGAAGATAAGGAAGAAGACCGTTTTAGCACACCGCAACGAAGAGGAAGCATATTTTCTTATGATTCTTTATTTCGTTGTAACATGGGATGCTAGTTTTCTTACTTTGAACCTATTTACTCTTATGACGTACTCTGGTTTAATATAAGTAGTTTTAGTTATTATTCTCTTGTGTTTATTTATCATGTTTTCATATGAACCCATGATGACGATGAGTGCTATCATGGGCTAATCGTGATCATGGGGTCGTAACGGATTTACTATGGAATTCTTTAGTTAGTTGTTTAATACCTTAGTGTGTGATGATTGTATGATATCTAGTATTGGTTGTGCGTATTCGTCTTATTTGCGTCACGAACATATAAGATAGGGTGTTAATCTCTTGTGAAGCGACGGTGGATCTTGAGATTTAGAACTTGCCATGCTAGCATAGGTTCATGTATGAATATACATGATCAGTGGGTAACTCTAACAGATTTATTCACCCTGTGTAATCAAAAAGGAATAACTTGTGCTTAAATCATTATGTTGTCAATTTCTGTAGACATATAGGGACTCAACATAATTGATGCCTATTCAACTTCTATCTTAATTGTGGATGTTTGGTAGAATGGTATTAGTACAATGAAAGTTGGCTTTTAAAAGTTTCGTGTTATTCGATTAATATCATCACTGTTGCATACTAAGGGTAATAACAATAGATATTGAAGGAAGTAGTAATGAAGTTGTGATCTCATGAGTGTTTTAATATTGTTAATTCGAGTGTTAATTAAGTGGTTAATTATAGTAGTTAATTGTAGTTAATAATTAGTTAATCAATTCTAAGTGTTATTGTCTTAACATTGAGAAGTAATCATACATTGATGAGTGAGTTAATTGAACAATAATTAGTCTGAGTCTCTGTGGGAACGAACTAGAAAGTATTCTATATTACTTGCGAACACGTATACTTGCGTGTGTTATTAGCGTATAATTAGAGAATGATTAACCCCAAAAACTTACCTTCTTGGCCTATTTATAGCCCAATGATAGGGTTTTGGGGTTGGTACCTTTAAATCATAGCCCTTGGTTCTGGGAGTGGAGGACACCTGGTTGGAGTGGATGTTTTACGCGTGTCAGTGCGGGACTGGTCGAGGAATGTTCTGAGGATCCTCTGACACGTGCCTTGATTATTTCCATGATTGATGTGTGACAGTTGTCCCTATCATGTGCTTGGGCCAGTGGCTCACGTGCTGAAATCCCTCAAGGTTGTCCTTGCGGGACTAGGTCAGCTAGGACTGGCGATGTCTGGGAGTAGACTGATTTAGGATGTAGGACTAGTCCTTTCCAGAGCTGTATGGAGTTAGGAGTCCAAGACTAGTCCTTCCAGGAGCTGTATTCCAAGACTAGTCCTTCCAGGAGCTGTATGGAGTTAGGAGTCTGGGACCAGACCTCTCAGGAGCTATATGTATTATCAGCACTCATGTTTGCTTCGATACTAGTGTATTAATCTATATTAAGGTTGAGATTAGAGATGCACAAAAAGTCCATCGGGTCGGGCTTTATCCGGCCTTTAAAAAGCCCGGTTTTTTGAAAATGGATTGGGCCGGTTTTTTTAAAAATCTGGTCAGGCCGGGCTGGGATTCCTAAGAAATATAAGGCACGTTTTAAGCCCGCGGGGCGGGCCGGATCGGGCCGAACTGGGCCTTATCCGGGCTTTTTAATTAAATATTAAAAAAAATAATTTAATATTTTATTACTCGAATTATGAGTAGTTTAAATACCGGAAAAAATAATATCTTGATATATCATATAGATAGTTTAGACACCAAAATAAATAATTATTTTTTAATATAATATATAAATAATCATATATACCTCAATTGCTTCTAAAATTATAATTTGTAATATAATATTTTAAAAATTATAAAAAGTATTGTATATTTTCAAATTTTATATAAAAAATCAGTTTTTTAATCAGGCTTTTCAAAAAGCTCGGGTTTTTATCCAGGCCGAACCGGGCTTTTATCCGGGATTTTTTAGATCAGGACTTTTATCCGGGCTTCGGGCCGGGCCGAATTTTTGAGAAAAAAAAGGCCCATTGAAGGCCCGCGGGCCGGGCCGAACCGGGTGGGGCTTTTTACCGGATCGGGCTTTTCAGGTTTTTTTTCCGGATCGGATTTCCGGTTTTGGATTTTTTGAACATCTCTAGTTGAGATAGGCGTGATCATTGTTTGAAAAATAGGATATTTGAGGCATGATTAATTCATGATCTTAATATGGGGTGGGACTCACAAAGGGATAGATGGGGCCTAGGCCACCCCGAACCTTCCTGCAGATCCATATATTTATATACTAATTATAGTTTAAAATATTAATAATATATATAATCTGGCTCCTCCAAGGTTTAACTGGCTCAATTAATATAATTTAAAGGGTAAAAATTTAAAAGCCCGTGTAAAAAAGTTTAACTTTTTAGTTTTAAATCAATAATTAGCAAGAGAAGTAATCAAGAATCATCTAGTATATATTTATTTTATTCTTGTCTTCTATTATTTTATCACTTTTATTCTTGATCAAAATTTTAAATTCATGTGTTAATTTTAGGGAATATGTTCTCACAAATTCTAAAGATTTTTTCTTAAGTAGCATTAATAAGTATTATTTTAATTTTAATTTTTTGTGTTTTTTAATTCATATCAACATTATTTTAATGTAATCATTGTTGATGCCCGCTGTTATTTCTGTATTTTTGGTAGATGAAAAGGATAACTACTGTTTAATGTTGTATACTGAGAAAGAAATTGCTGATACGGTTTCCCGTAAATTTTTGTTATAAAAGATTTTCGTGACTTGAAAAAGAGAAGATTTTGTTTTGAAATATTATTTAATAAATATACGTTTTCTCATATTAATATATGTGTTTATATTTTTGGCCCCTCCAATTTTTGATCATGCGTCCGCCCCATTCTTAATGATATATCTAATTTTAATAGTTGAAAGTTGGTCCTTACACTAAGCACATAGTCTTTCATGTTTTGTGTCTAATATTTTTCTTAGTAAGATCTAAATAGAAATTGATAAGAAATATTTTGCGTGAAAAAAAGGTATGTGATTTGTCCCACATTGAAATGGTGATATAGACTTGGTGGCTTTTTTATAGTCCCGTGTGCAATAGTAGTTCAAAATACCAAGGCATGTGGGTGTGCATGGTGTTATTGTGGGCCTCGTTCGCTCAAAGGCTCACGCCGCCATCGCCTCATCTCGGGTCGGGTCGGACAATTGCGTGAATGTCTCGGCATGTCGCGTATGCGAGGTGACCTGGGCGAGGGATTTATCACTTGTTTTAATAAATTAGTATCTTTTAATAAATAATATATATATATATATATTCTTTATGGGCCTGGGTCGGTTTTGTCCAACTCTGATGGTGTGACGCCCACAAACTCGGGTTTAAGAATGAGGATTCACAACACTAATATACTAATATACTATAACAGTAGAAATATATTGAACCCCGAAAACTACTAGGATCTAAACAGGATAAAGTATGAGAACAAGATTATAACTAACAACTAGAATATTATAAATAGAACCCTTATATAAATAAATCCAAATAATTTGATTCCGACATGGAATCGACATATAACCCAAAAGTATCTGATCCAGCTATTACAATCTTCACTAACTAACATCGCATCCTCACACAACATCTAGCTGATATGGCACCTGAAATTCGACGGAATGAAAAGACCACCAGGAACACTCTTACGAACGGTGCGCCTAAATCTGGCCATCTTCTTGCTTAACTGTCAAGGTTAGATCAACACAAATAAATAAGCTAAACGGCTCAGCAAGTAATCGTTATACAATTCTAATATCAAAACAAAAATGACATTGGCAATCTCAATAAACTAGATGACAGTATTACAATATCTAGGAGAGGATGTGGGATAAGGATTCAAGGGATTGAGGTTCAAGTGATGATTGTTCAGTTTCATGATCAAATGATAGGGTTCTTGCATATTTCAACAATTCCAAGATGTTTTAGGCTGTGTTCCCAAATCTAGGATAGAAAAGAAAAGAATAGAAAATAACCAATTTTCCTTTCTCTCCTAATCTTTCCAAAAGTGGGAAGAAGATTTTGGAGACAAAAATAAAGAAAACTTCTTCCCAGATCTGTAGCTTTCTTTTCCTTTCTTCATAAAAGTTGTTCGGGAACAAGCTGAAGAAATATATTTTTACATTTCTTTCTTTTCTCTCCAAAAAAAGTTTCTGGAACACAACGTTAATCATCAAAAGACAATTTCAAATCATTATAAATTAACTTCAAATTTCAATTCAAGAGATAGTGCTTATTGCACAATAAAAACCTTTTTCATCATTTCAAACAACGTAGAACCTTTTTTGATTGGACTTATCCATCTTTTAAATATAATACGGGCGATCAACCCGTACTGAACTCCATCCGGTCATTAAGGTAACAATGGCATTATTTCAGCCTATAATGGACTAGCCCTGCTAGCTTCCTACGTGACTGGACTAGTCCCACTAGCCTCTTACATCTCTATCCAATCTTTAGAAATTCATTGAGAAACCTTTATATTGGAAAAAATAGAGTTTAAACTAAATTGCTTTTTAATGTTACCAGCATTTGAAATCATTTGGACTCTTTCAAGTCGAAAATCATTCTTAGGTTCAATTTAAGAATAAGGGGAATGAGCAATAAAACGAAGAAAATATAAGTTGAGGAAAATGAGTATCACTATAAATAGGTATTACCAAAGTCATTAAACAAGACGGTTCTCAAGAAACAATACGTTGACAAGCATCGGGTTTACTGTTATAAACATTTAGGTAAACAAGGTAGTAAACAACGGCTTAACAAACTTTAAAGATCAATGGTCTTTGTGGAACATAGGGTATAATGAAAGTAGGGTAAGGTATTTGAAATGAAATAGGTCAACAACAAGGTTTATCAATTTCTATTCATCAACTATCTTAAGATCGTCTTATTCTATCAATGTATATCATATCAATTCTCTGTGATTGAATCACAATTAGAAAAAAATCAGAGTTACTTGTCCTCACAAGATTTCCGTTTCATTTGAAAACTGAGCTAATGCCACCTAGAGCCTCTTACCTTTCCTAGAACGAATGCATTTGCTTTCTGAATTACAATCACCAAATAAACCCTAATCAGAACCTCAACAAGTCTTGACGTTTCTCAGAATGTTTAACTTTCTACCCCAATCGAAATATTTTACTCCTATAAAACTATATATACTTAACACACATCAAATAACCAATTATATATACTTTATACCTTCGATCACTCATTTACTTTACAAATAGCACGTAATCACGTAGTCACATAATCCGACACTTTCATCATAATCAAATCTTATTAAAGCTTTACATCTAAATTCCTGATACTTATATATATTAAACAATCAATCATTGATCCACTTGTACATAAATCACGAAATATAAAATCTATAATTATATAATACGAAATTTGAATTCCATACTGAACTATATGAACTTAACTTGAATTCTTAATTACATTCCACATATCACATATCAATCTCAAAATTACTCGAACCTATCTTATATCTTATAATAACATAACTGAAGTTAATCAAATAATTCGAGCCGAATTATTCAAAAATCGAACCAAATCAAGTAAGATATAGGAATTCTAAATGAAAATTCTGAAAATTTTAATAAATCAACATGCATCCACATTCTTAACAACCTAATACGCAATCAGAATTATATCAAATTCAAATGAAAAAACTAAAGAAATTAAACCCTAAAATCTGAAATTCAAGAACACACAGGCACATTAAATTCGAAATAAAATGAAGTGTTTTATGTTAATCTCAGACTCAAGAAACATC